>NC_091796.1:14437500-15062500 GCF_041296235.1 Equus asinus
GTAACATGAGGAATTGCTATTTCACTCATAAGTTTTTTTATTAAGAAAGCAAAATGACAGTTACCAGTGTAATAGTGTTTCAGTTATCTGTTGCTTCATAACAAATAACTCCGGAGCTCAGTGGCTTGAAACAATGACAACCATTTATTTCACTCATGAATCTACAGTTAGGGCTCAATATGGATGGCTCGTCTCTGCTCCATGTGGTGTCACTGGGCCTTGGAGAATGAAATATCAAAATGGCTTACTCACATGGCCAGCAAGTTGGTGTTAACTTTTGACTGGGAGCTCAACTGGGACTGTGGGCTGGAGGCCTCAGTTCTTCTCGTGGACTTCTCACAGACTGCTTGAGCTCACTCAGAGGATGATGGATCCATTCCAAAGGTGAGCGTCCCAGGAAGACCAGAGAGAAGCTACCTGTCTCTTTGGAATTTATTCTAAGTCTGACAGTGTCATTTCTGCCTGCAGTCCGTCGGTCAAGGCAGTCACAAAGGCCCAACCAGGTTCAAGGGAAGGGGATACAGACCTCACCACTCAATGGAATGACTGTCAAGGTCACATTATAAAAGAGCATATGGGATTGGAGATATCATGGCAGCCATCTTTGCAAACTATTGTTTGCTACAAAAATAATTCTCTATTTTAATCACTTTTACACATACTTTCAATGAAGAGTAGATACAGTTTTGTCATTCTTTTTCTCTATGTTATGTTTGTTCAGATCATATTTATTAAAATGTATTTTTAAGTCAGTTGACTCTAATGGCAAATCATGAAGTCTTGTATTTCGCATGTCTTTGTTTTGGTTTGGTTTCATTTCCTTTTTCTGATTGGTTTGCTATAGAAAGGAAATGGAAAAGGAAACTGGACCTTCAACACAGTTTGAGAAGCACTGATCCCCACTAAGAGTGAAAAGGGCAGCACTGCCTGGTGGACTCCCATCAGCCCTGCATAACACAGGGAACTCCTGAGACTCAGAACCATGGAGAGCTGCGGAAGCAAGAGCAACGTAATCACAGCATCTGCAATGAGTGGTAGCGTTATCTTCCCTCTTCCTTTTTACGCCTCTCATTAGGAAAGTCTGTATTACTGTTCTGTTTGCCTCTATAATTACACCTTATTAAGTCCCGTATCCCTCTACTTCCTCTGATAGTATCTTAGTCCTATACCATAAACAATGGTAAAATTTACGTTCTTCCTCTTCCTTCCCAACTCATCTGATTTGCGTCAATAATATATTTCTTTTTAAAAAAATTATTTATTGAAGTCACATTGGTTTATAACATTGTGTAAATTTCAGGTGTACGTTATTATATTTCAGCTTCTGTACAGACTGCATTGCGTTCAACACCAAAAGTCTAGTTTCCATCATCACCATACTTATGTGCTCTTTACTTCTTTCTCCCTTCCCATAACCACCTTCCTCTCTGGTAACCGCCAATCTGTTCTCCTTATCTAGATGTTTGTTTGTCTTCCACATATGAGTATTTGTCTTTCTCTGTCTGATTTATTTTGCTTAGCATAATACCCTCTAGGTCCGGCCATGTTGTCACAAATGGCAAGATTTCTTCTTTTTCACAACTGAGTAATATTCCATTGTATATATATATATACCACATCTTCTTTATCCACTTATCTGTTGATGGGCACTTGGGTTGCTTCAATGTCTTGGCTATTGTGAATAATGCGGCAATGAACATAGGGGTGCATATATCTTTTCAAATTAGTATTTTCATGTTCTTTGGATAAATACCCAGAAGTGGAATAGCTGGATAATAATATATTTCTTATTGTTTACCTTCATGGTGTTAAATGTTTATACTTCTATTGATTTGGCAACTTTAAATGGTATCTTTAGACTTCAGTTACAAATGAGACAATTAGTAAAGTCACTCTACCTTTCATATGCTTTTCTCCTTCCCCTCCCAAAATATGTTTATTTTATTATTCTTACATTATTAAGGTATATAACATTTATATATCATTCTTTACCCTCGCTTTTACATTTGTTTTAGTCTTTGCTCTACTATAAATATATCATTTCTCAAATTTTCAAAAGATAGTCCTTTCACTATACTTTTCTCAGTCATCTTTTGGCTGGCTGAAGTTCCTTCTATAGTTGCTATATACTGAATGTTTGTGTCCCCCAAATTCATGTGTTATATCCTACTGCCCAGTGTGATGGTATTTGGGTTTGGGGCCTTTGAGAGGTGATTCTGGTCTCATGAATGAGATTGGGGCTCTTATAAAGAGACCCCAGAGAGCCCCCTTCCCCCTGCTACCCTGTGAGGACACAGTGAAAAGACACTGTCTATGAACAAGGAATCAGGTTCTCACCAAACACAGAATCTGCCAGCGCCTTGATTTTGGACTTCCAGCCTCCAGAACTATGAGAAACAAATTTCTGTTGTTTATAAGCCACCCAGTCTGTTCTGGTATTCTGTTATAGCAGCCCAAATGGACTAAGACAATAGCCTCTATACTTTTCTCAAGAAGCGCTCATGGGAAAAGTATTTCCCTAATTATTACACGTTCAATGGGTAAAATACAGATTAGCTGGATATAAAACCTTGGCTCAACATTCTTTTCTTGAGGATCTTATAGACGTGTCATTGTTCTCTCATGTTGAATGTCACCCTGGAGAAATCTGAAACTAGCCTGATTTCTTTTGTACATAAGTGACCTGATTTTTTTTGCCTGATTGACCAAAGTCTTCATTCTTTTAAAATCCAATTTTTTTCTAATGGTTTTATAGTTTTACATTTCAGTCCGTGATTCCTTCTGTTTTACTCAAGATTCTCCAGAAAATCTGAACCAATAGAAGATATGTATAAGATTTATTGTAAGGAATTGGCTCACATGATTATGGAGGCTGGCAAGTTTCAAGATCTGCAGGGTGAGTTGGCAAGCTGGAGACCCAGGAAGTGCTGATGTTTCGACTCAAATCCAAAGACAAATAAAAATGCCAATGCTCCAGTTCAAAGACCATCAGGCAGGAATAATTCTCTCTTATTTGGGGGAGGGTCAGCCTTTTGGTTCTATTTAGGCCTTCAACTGATTGAATGCGACCCACCCACACTGAGGAAGGCAATCTGCTTTACTCAGTCTGCAAATTTAAATGCTTATCACATTAAATACACTCCCAGAAAAATGTTTCACCAAATAGCTGGACACCCCATGGTCCAGTTATTAACCGTCCACCATCAGTTAACTTTTGCAGAAGATGTAAAGTCCAGGTAGAGGTTCATTTTTTTGGCTATGGCTGTCCAATTGTCCCAGAACCATTTCTTAAAAAGGCGACCTTTCTTCCAGTAAATTGCTTTTGCACCTTTGTCAAAATTCAGCTGGCTGTATTTGCATGGGTCTGTTTTGGGGTTCCATTGATCTGTGCATTGAACAGTATATCAATTTGGGGAGAATTGACATTTTTTCCCAATTTTTTTTATTGTAATAAAATACACATAACATAAAATCTACCATCTTAACCATCTTGAAGTGTATATTCAGTGGTATTAAGCACATTCATATTATTGTGCAACCATCACTACCTTCATCTCCAGAATTCTTTTCATCTTGCAAAACTGAAACTCTGCACCCTACTGAAAAATAACTCTCCATAACCCCCTTCCCCCAGCCCCTGGAAACCACCATTCTACTTTTTCTTTTTTTATAACCCCCTTCCCCAAGCCCCTGGAAACCACCATTCTACTTTTTGTTTTTTTTTGATCTCCCCTTTCTCCCTTCCCCCAGCCTCTGGTAATCACCATTCTGCTGTCTGTTACTATGAGTTTGGCTTTTTTTTTTTTTAAGACTCCACATATAAGTGAGTTCATGCAATATTGTCTTTCCGTGTCACAATATTTCTGTGAAATTTTCTCATATTTCACTTAGCTTAATGTTCTCCAGGCTCATTCATGTTATCACAAGTGGGAGGATTTCCTTATTTTTTAAGGCTGACTAGTATTCCATTGTATATATACATATACCACGTTTTCCTTATACATTCATCCATTGATGAACATTTAGGTGGTTCTAAAACCCGTTGGTGAAGTCCTAACAGGAACTATCGTTAGGCTGGGAGGATATGGGGCTGCAATGGTTGATGGGATTAAGGTGAAAGTTTGGACGAAAATTGGAAAGTTTGAACAGACTGTGTGAAGCAGTTACATCTCCTTCATGTGAATTGTGAGGATGGATTTTGTGTCTGACTGGGGAAAGTTTCCTCTATTTAGTATCATAAAACAGGAGGCAAGTAAATCTGCCCTTCAGGCAATAGTGATTGGCCATGCTAAATGCGAATCAGTAATGTTGCCCGAACCCACACAGGCTGTTAATTTTAAACAGTATAGGATACCTGGTGGACAAAACATGTACTAGGACCCATGTCTGGTTCATTTATTTGGATTTGAGGGGTGCATAGTCCACATCTGGAAATATTGCTAGATCTTATCCATAACACCACTTGAAAGAAATGCTGGAATCCTTACTCAGACTGGAGCTTATGACAAAGGGTGGTGAGCACCACCTATCAATGACTACTGAGATTTTGGATAAGAGGATTTTCATTTAAGGAGCAATTACTAGCTTGCTACTGGACATTAATTGAAACTGCACCTGTGACTGAAGGACATAAAATTAATCTTGAAGACTGAAATACACATAATGTCTTGGGTGATGTTAGAGAAACACTAATGCAGAAGGCAGCGCCCAGAAGAGGTCCATAATAAAGTGGAACTGGTTTTGCAGGAACATGCCACAAGGGCAATGCAAAGAGGTAACAGGTGTTCACAAGCAGACAGACTCTTTTCCCCTAGGCCAACTTTGGAACCACCTGAAGAATTGCTGGGCCTGTAGCTACTTGGGCAGTGGCCTATGAGCAGCTTTCTTTTGATCAAAAAAGAGCTGCTTGGTTTATGGACAGCAGTTTCAAGGTGAATGGACAGCATCGTGTTTGGAAGGCTACCACTCTGATTGAAGAAGGTAAAAACAAATCAGCTCAGTGGGCCGCATTATGTGCTATGAGCCCCTTTGTTTGGGTTTTGAACCAACTCATGGGCAGTGGCTAATGTCCTGGCCATGTGGTTAGGTAGAAGAACAACGGAAAGCTGGCCTGTCAAAGGGATGTCTGCAGGGGACGCTGCCCTGTGGAAATCAATATGGAATTCAAATAGGTATGTTAAATGAGGGCATGTTGCTGGACATCAGAAGAACCTCCTTCTAGGATGGGAAGGTGATTGGAAGCAGAAAGTGGATCCCCTGATGTGCTCACCTGAGGTGGCTCCCTGGGTCTAGGAAATGAGTGGATACGGGGGCCGCAGCAATGCAGAGATGGGATGGTCTAAACATTGTCTTCTTGGACCCTCTGGGGCTCAAAGAGCCAATAAGAACTTTTCTGTCTGCTAACAAGAACCACAGAGGCTGCAGATGGCTATGGGGCAGATTCCCCTGGGAGAAGAGCTGGCAGTTCAACCGATGCTAATAGCCGTGGAGGCTACAAATGGGCCTTGACAGGAATAGACGCACTTTGGACTGGGCTTTGCATGCCCAGAGGCAGATGCAAATGCTCAAAATACTATAAAGGGACTGGACCAGAACCAGCCCTGATGGCCTAGTGGTTAAAGTTTGGCGCTCTCAATGCTTCGGCAGCCCAGGTTCATTTCCTGGTGGTGGAACCACACCACCCGTCTGTCACATGCCATGCTGTGACAGCAGCTCACGTAGAAGAACTAGAGGGATTTACAACTACGATAAACATGCATGGGCTTTGGGGAGAAAAAAAATAGAGGAGGATTGGAAATAGATGTTAGCTCAGGGCAAATCCTCCCCTTAAAAACAAGAGGACTGGACCAGAAGCTATTGCAGCACTGTGGACCTCTGAGTGACATTTCTTCAGATCAAAGAACAAACTTCAGGTTCCAAAGTGTCCAACAATGGGCAAAGAGATATCACTTCCAACGGACATATGATGTTGCCTATCACCCTCAGAGTAAAGGTCTAGTGGAGAATTGGAACGGGCAGTTGAACATTTATTGACTAAAACAGGAAGAGGGAGATAAAGGCATGAAAGACTGACTTACACACCTTCATAAGTGTGTGCTCACATTCACTGTGAGGGGGACCAAGGGGGGTCCCCATTAGATAGATTTCTCCACTTTTCTGGGGGATCTGGAGGAGAAGGGATGGGGGAGAATGCTGGTATGACTCTGCAGTTCTGGCCAGGAGAGAAAATGGTGGTACGACTATACTTTTTTCTCCACCTCGCCTCAACTTTCTTATTTTTTTACCTGATGCAGTAGTCCCAAGGACCAGGGCTTCAACCGTGGGTGCTGGAACCAGGATGACCCCTAAGGAAGAAACTGTAACTCTACTTTTAAACCTTTATACCAGAATTCCTAAGAGGCTGAAGGCATGGATTACGCTGTTGCTAATCTGGCAAAATTGGGATTAATAATGAATGCAGTTGTATTGCCTAGTGGTTGAGAAAGCCCACTAGTGTTGTACCTGTTACCCTACCCTATATGAACGGGAGTGGACTGAGGGGGAGGCATTTGGTAGACTAGCATCAGTCTTGGCAATCTGGAACAGCATAGTACTAGGCTTAACCTAATGGCCCTTCCAACAGGGAAAAGCCTGAGTAAAAAGAAATCACAAATAGAAAGAAGTAATAGTAGCTGAGGGTAAAACAATGAATAAATGGATTATGGTGGAAGCAACCTAAGTGCCCATCAACAGACAAATGGATAAAGAAGATGTGGTACATATATACAATGGAATACTACTCAGCTGCAAAACAGAACAAAATCATTCCATTTGCAATAACATGGATGGACCTTGAGAGAATTATGTTAAGTGAAATAAGCCAGCGAGAGAAAGATAATCTGTGTATGACTCCACTCATATGAGGAATTTAAAACTATGGACCAAGAACAGTTTAGTGGATACCAGGGGAAAGGTGGGGTGGGGGGTGGGCACAAAGGGTGAAGTGGTGCACCTACAACACGACTGACAAACATTAATGTACAACTGAAATTTCACAAGATTGTAACCTATCAATAACTCAATAAAAAAAAAAAACCATAGATAAGCTTTCTAGGCTTGAACAGTGCCTGCTTTCTGGAAAAAAAAAAAAAAAAAAAAGGATTATGCAACAAGGAAAATCCAGTATGACATTAATGCCTTGAGGGAGGCTCAGAGCGAAAGATGATATTGTCTCTTAAGAGGGCTCAATTATGCCAGATTCCTGAAAGGGTGAAGACCACTCCTGTTTTTGGAAACTGACTTAGAGTTGAATGGAAGCCTGCAAACCTGAATGGCATTGCTTTGGGAGACATTGTGGTCATATGATATGATGATGAGCTGGACCACTTTTTGACAATTAAGTGAAACTCTAGTAATGTGCTACGATCTTTTGACTCTTATTTTTCAGGTTATGTCTACAACTCATACTGCGATATGGTGTAACACCGGCATTGTCTTATCAGTAAGATGGCAGTACTGATATTGATAGTTAAATCCATTGGGAAATTGAGTTAAGAGCCTCCTACTCCACTCTGAATCCTTCAAATGTTAGGCATATGTTTGTTTTGCTGTAGGAGAGCTTTGGTTAAAGGTCAGGTGGTAGCCTGCATAGTAAGGATTTGGCCTTGCCCAAAGAGAAGGTCTGGTCTTTATCTTTGGCTTCCTGGAGGTAATCCATGTCATACCTGTTAGAAGTGTCTTTGTTTAGATGAGGGTGGGCCAAACTGGATTTTAAGGTGGAGACTGGCTATGCAGAAAGACCAACCATGTGACATAGGTGGAAGCTTTGTGTCATGTGTCAATAGTCAACCTGGAGGCAAAGTACAGCCACCTGAGCAATCAGTAAATCATGCCTACATAATAAAACCCCAATAAAAACTCTGGACACCAGATAAGCTTCCCTGGTGAGCTTTCTTGGTTTGCAGTACTCCATGCATATTGTAACACACCTATGCTGGAAGGATCACATGTCCTGACTCCACCAAAGATTGATACTGATCCACTTATTCTCTAGTTTGTGTGCCCGATGTGCAATAAACCAATCGCTGAGACACTAGTGCTTGGAGATGGAGAAAGATTTATTCAAATTGGCCAAAACAAGAAGGTGGGAGGATAAGTTCTCTCAAATCCACTTTAATGAAAGAAAAAAGAAGGGGGTCTTTATAGAGCTAAGGGGGTTGGGAGGAGGAGTTTTGAAGAAACAAAGGGGAACTGCATGTTTCTTTCACTCCAGATAAGAGCTTGGGCAACCAGACTTCTGGGCATCAATGGCAGCGGGAGGCTGGTTATCTGGTGGTCGTAACTTCCTTAAAGGCATTCTTTTCCTTCTGCAAAACAAGTTCATAACTCCTTGTGACCCTTGAGTCACCCCTCAGGTTAAACAAGAAAGCAGCAAATTAACAAGCTTAAGTTCTTTTCATCTGTGTGTGTGTTGGGAACAAGGTCAAAGGGTAATCATGTTCTCATTGAATATTTACAGTAACCTCAGGTAGCTGGCTTCAAGATGATAGCAGAAGTTTTGCATTTGGAGCCCTCAAGACTGCCCTATGCAATTCTTCCTTTGGTTGATGTTGATCTGTATCCTTTTTCTGTTGTAAACCATAACCATGAGTATAATACCTCTCAGTGAGTTCTATAAGCCCCTCGAGAGAATGATCAAACCTGATGGTGGTTTGGGAACACCCCAAACTTGCAACTGGTGTCAGAAGTCTTGGGGATGTGCCCTCAAACCTTAAAATTTGTCTAAATTTGGGCAATAAGTTAGGAAAGAAGAAAAACTCAGATCAATCCCTTTGCTCCTGAGCTCCTAAGTATTTCTAAAAACAACAAAAGGAAAACCAAGCAAGCAAACGAAACTATGTACCTTATGCAAATCAAAATCACAATAAAATGTCACTTCTCACTCACAAGGAAGGCTTTTATTAAAAAGACAGATGATAAGTGTTGGTGAGGATGTGGAGAAACTGGACTCCTCATATTGTTGGTGAAGATGTGAAATGGTGCAGCTGCTTTGGGAAACAGTCTGGCAATCCTAGCTAAACATACAGTTACCCATAAGATGCAGCAGTTCAACTCCTAGATATGTACCCAAGAGAAATGAAAACATATGTTCACACGAAAACTTGTATGTGAATGTTCACAGCAGCATTATTCATAATAGCCCAAAAGTGGAAACAACCTAAATATCCATCAGTTGATGAAAGGATAAATGAAATGTGATATATCCACACAATGAAATATAATTTGGTGATAAAAGGAATGAAGTACTGACACATTATACAACATGGACGAACCCTGAAAACATTATGCTAAGTGAAAGAAGCCAGACACAAGGCTACATATTTCAAAATTTCTTTTATATGAAATATCCAGAATAGGCAAATCTATAGACACAGAAAGACTGTTGATTGCCTAGGACTGGGAGGAAATGGGGAGTGACTGCTAAGGGGTACAGAATTTGTTGAGTGTAACCAAATGCTCTAAAATCGATTGTGATGATGGTTGCACAACTCTGTGACTATACTAAAAACTATTTATAATGAACTTTAAATGGGTGAATTATAAGGGATATGAATTAGACGTCAAGAAAGCTTTTTTTTTTTTTTTAATCCCTGCCTTGGCAAAGAACATGAACTCTGAGTTCAATGAAATTCAATTATCTGGGTGATTTTTTAAACTCTGTGTTAAATGCTTTCTCGGTCCTCTGAAAAGCGAAAGTGGGCTGTGACCATTTTCTAAGTACGCCACGAAAATCCGAAATGGAGCTCCGGATTTCAGAGCTGGATCTCAGGGCTTCCATATTGCAACAAGCTCGGGCGATCCCAGAGCCTGTGTTCAGAATGCTCTGGAACCCTTCCTGCAGCTCCAGACCAGCGGCCCTCGGCGAGATGGCGGAACTCGCAGGCTCGGAGCGGTTCTGACCCCCGAGGCGCGGTTGGGGGAAGTCTGGACACCTGCTCTCCGCGGTCCTAAGAAGCACCCTCGACCCAAACCCGGAGCGTCCCCCAGCCCTGCCAGAGGCGCTCGCGGGTGGGGCCGCCCAAGCTCGCCCGCTGCGCAGTCGGAGAGGCCCCATCTCCCCAGGGAGGGAGCGGGGCCCTGTCCCCACGCTGGGGGCACCGGGGAGCCCGGATCCACCGGCTCGGGCTGCCTGGGCCTAGCCGCCCGCCCCTGACAGCGCCGCCCCGCCGTGGTCGGGCCCTCCGCCGGCTCCTCCTCTTCCCCTCCGGCCGCCGCCCCGCCCCGCGCCGCGAACCCAAACAGCCGGCTTCTGCGGGCGGGCCGCGCGTGACCGCCGGCGCCGCCAGCCCCGCGCCGAGCCCGCGCGCCCCGGCCCGGCCGAGCGATGCTGCTGCTGGCGGCCGCCTTCCTCGTGGCGTTCGTGCTGCTGCTCTACATGGTGTCGCCGCTCATCAGCCCCAAGCCCCTCGCCCTGCCCGGGGCGCATGTGGTGGTGAGTGGCCTCCTGTTGCTGCGCCGCCCCCTCCCGGCCCGCTCGGTCGCCCCGAGCCCGTCCTCTGGCGTGCCTGCCCGCGAAGCAGGCGGGCCGCCGACGTCCCTTTCTCCAAATGGAGGGCCACCTGCCGCCGTCCAGCCCGGCACTGTCTCTGCCGAGGGCCTCGGGGACCCGCCCTCTGCTGCACCTGGCTCCTCCCGGGGCCCGAGAGCGAGGCAGCGGGGACAGCGCCAGCGAGCCGGGTCCCGGCGGTCCAGGGGTCCGGAGCGCTCCTTAATCCCCGGGGCATCCCTGGGATGAGGATATTTTTGTTCTCAGTTTTCCCGATGAGTCAACTAAGGAACAGAAAGGCTGAGAAACTTTGCCGGGGAGACCGCGGTCGGTGGCCGTGCAGGGCGAGGCGCCCGGTCCTGGCCGGGTCGAGAGGAGGCGGCAGTAGGGAAGGGGGTCCCAGCCGCCAGGACCCGCCGAGGCAGCTCGGAACTGGAAGATGGCCTGTGTGAGTGACCGAAAGAGCAGTTGCCAAAGGAATCCAGGAAGTGACTCACCTGGGGGAAAAATTGCTCCGAACCCAGCAGGCTGGCAGTCCTGGCCAGCGGTGTTGGGACGCCTCTGTCACCTCTACACACCGCTTGTCTTTCTAAGCTCAGCCCGGAGTCGGCTGATTGCAGTTTCAGTGCAACCGTCTGCCTTCATTTCAGAGTCAGAGGGATGAGCTGGGCGACCTGGCCAGTGCTTCAGGAAAGAAGGGGATGTGCATGGGTTTGGTTTGTTTCTTAGTGGAAGCGCGAGCCTTCGGAGATCCCTTTTCTGCAGGTGTGGCATCTTAAACTGAGGGAGAATGCCTCCTTTCCTGCACCCAGCATTTCACCTCTTGCAGTGGCTTTCTCATCCGTTTTTTTATTTGGATCTCACAACCCCGAGGCACATTGAGGCTGGAGGTTGTGAAAAAGGAGAGTTAGTTACTAAGCTGGCAGCACAAATCCTCCTCGTGCCGGAGGTGACATATGGGTGTCTCCGGTGAGGTCCAGCTGCCCTACTGAGCTGTGATAGGACAGGACGGTCATTTCTTTTAGTGTGGTTTAAATCTGGACAAGAGTTTGTGAATGAGTTAACGCATTTTCTTTAAGTTCTCCTTTGTAAATTTATCAGTATATTTCTAATTCCTGCTATTTCTGGTGTGGAAGCTAGAAGAGGAGGTGAGTATAAATTCATTAGAGAGGAAAGTGTCATATCCGCAAGAGAACTCTTGCCTCAAAAGCATGGCTTTGAAAGTCAGATTCTTTTATGTTTGCAGAGCACAACTTGGAAAAAGGTAAAACCAAAGGCAGTAATGAAAAATTTGAGTCAGTATTTATGAAAGAATTTCATTTAACCTTGACTGTAATGCTTGCCACCCTAGGTAAGATGATGAACGAGTCTGCTTGGACAGACCAAGAAGAATTTATTTTCACCATCCTGTTTTAATACACCACTAAAAATAATGTGAGGATGACATGAATAATTCACGTGATGTCACCATCTGTAAAAAAAATGTCGTAAGAAGAGTGAAAGTGTAATTCTTTTTCTTGAGATTCCTTAGGACTAGGCCGGACTGTGTTAGGAGAGGGAGTTACTGTTTAGAATGTCTGCTTATGCGGAGGCCTGAACAGACTTAGGTCATAGCTATTTATTGTTTTGCTTTTAGAACAGTTCGTATATACTAGTGTTATCTTCCTAATTACAGTGGTAAAACTGTGCCGAAGTCTTACACGGTATGTACTTACTTAAATCGGCTTATTTTTAAAAAACTGTTTAATCGACTTGGTGAGAACTGGAAAATCAAGTCCTTGCTTCTTGGAGATGGCTGAAAGAAACCCTCCTTGCAGCAAACCACCCTCTCTCTTGCCCTCAGTTAGAGGTGTATGGTGTGATTAAGAGAGAGTAATATTTAAAGAATATTTGCAATGAATAGTAAGAGGCAGTGATAAAGAAAGGCCATTAAACTGTTATCTTTAGTGGCCCACATCTGGGCTCAATTTACCAGTTGTCAGACAACTCAATACATATTAGCTGTTTTTCTTAGCCATTATGAAAATCTCTTATATTTTCTTGTGACATTCAAGAATAACATAGCCTGGAATTGACTTATGTATATTCTTAGATACTTGAAGGTTTGTTTCCCATGAACCATGATTCAAAAGTTTGTCTTACTTTTTGTTCTTATGGAAAAATCTTATGAGTGACCAGGTTGAACAGTTTTTTGCCGTGCGTGTGCAGTAAATTTACACAGCTGGCTTACCTATTACAGTCTAGAAAAAGAACAGCAATAATAACAATAGCTAATATCTACGGAGCACCTTACAGCAAGTAAGTTCTCTCAGTAACCTCAGAACTTCACTTGCCATTAATTCATTGAATAACAAAGAGGGAAATTTTTTTGGCGTGGTATCTTTCAGAGAAAGGGCATCGTACAACATATTACAAATTAACGTAGGCAGATATTTATTTGTGCAAGGCACTGTGCTAGGAATGAGGGGCAGACACTGGACTTGGTACTGGTCCTCAAGGAACTGGCAGTCTGGCGAGGGAGCTAAGACATGTACATAAGTAACTGCACATCTCGGCAGCGGGAAAAACATGATAAAACAGCCCGCACATTTTAGGGGTCCTGCTAATTGCTATGGAACTGGAATGTCTGGCGAAAAGGAATAAAGCAGAACCACCCATGGAATATCTCAATGGCAAAGAGCTCCTCAGAGGCAGCCATTAGCCAGGGCAACAGGTATATTTTTACAGTAGCCTGTAGATAATTGGTTAATTCTCCGCCAAAGAAATCTCTTCAATGGTGGAAAGGTGAGACGAAAGAGAAGTAGGGGAGACCCCCAGGAGTCCCATGGAGGTGGTACATTCTGTGGGAGGGGCGTCATGGTGATTTGAAATCGTGGGGTGGGGTCAGAGATGTTCATGATTTAAATCTAACATTAAAATATTCAAAATAATTGAAATACCTGATTATAGGGAAATGGTTAAGTTCTCATACAGCTGTTTAATGCAATATTGTGAAGTTTAGTTTTTTAACCTAAGACGTTATGATACAATTTTTTTTTAAGTAGGCTACCAAAGCATGTGAGGACAGCACCCTCTCTGACACTTCCCTTCCCCATTCACCTGACAACCCCAGTCCCCACTCCCCTGGCCCATATTATGTAATTCGCATAGGGAAAATGACTTGAAAGATCATGTTGCATTTGTCTTATTAAGTTAAATATATATTGAGTCCTTCCTGTATGCCAGGAACTGTGCTAAGTGCTGGGAATATAGTGGGGAGCAAAAACAGAGTTGGTATTTTTATGAAGTTTATGAGGCAGTGATAGGAGAGATGATAGGTGGTGAATCAGATAAATGCACACAAATAAATGCATGGCTGTTGGATTATGTGAGTGCCATAAAATAAAGCAAAAAGGGATGCAGTGCTGAAAAGTGGATTGAGGTGGGGGCAGGGGCAGTCAGTGAAGGCTTTCCTGAGGAAGTGACGTTTGAGCTGAGATTTGATGGATGAGTAGGTGCCAGCTAGATGAAAAGAGGGGAGGAGAGCATTCTTGGCATGGGAAATAGAATATGCAAAGGCCCTGTGGTTGGAGAGAGCTTAGAACTGAAAAAAAGCCAGTATGGCTGAGCTGTAGATAGTGAGGGATAGAATAGTGCAAAAAGAAAAGCTTTACTTCTCTATATTTCCATGTGAGCATATATTACTTTATAATAAGCAGTCATTTAAAAGATCATAAGATATATGTGGGTGACCATTCCTTTCATCTCTAGTAGAGCTAGTCGCGCATAGGAAATATGTGATGAGGAAATAAGATTTATTTGGATCTGGACTCACAGGCAGGCTAATGTATTTTTATGAACTAGATTTATAGGGCCCTTTCCCTCCGGTGAACTCAGAAAAGTATTATAGGTGTGCAAGTTGTTGTTCAGTACTGAAAACAGTCTAAGCAGCAGGCCATGCTGACAGCGTAATCTTTCATGCTTGCACTTATTTCATTCCTTCAGGCTGGGATGAAGAAGCTATAATAGCTAAAGATTTAGTTCTAGTAGATTGGTTTTTAGAGCTCCTCCTAGTTATTTTAAATAAACTTCCCACAGAAGGGAAATTTCAGGTGCTAAGAAGAGGTTTTACTTTTGCTTTCAGGTTACAGGAGGTTCCAGTGGCATTGGAAAGTGTGTTGCTATTGAATGCTATAAACAAGGAGCGTTTATAACTCTGGTTGCACGAAATGAGGTAAGTCTTCTAGGTATGTCATTACCAACTTCCTTATTCAACTTTATTTATTTTCTGCTGAGGAAGATAAGCCCCGAACTAAAATCTGTGCCAGTCTTCCTCCACCTTATATGTGGGTCATTGCCACAGCCTGGCTGATGAGGGGTGTAGGTCTGTGCCCAGGAACCGAACCCGTGAACTTGGGCCGCCAAAGCAGAGCGCATTGAACTTAACCACTACGCCACGGGGCCAGCCCCCTAATTCCACTTGAAATTACCCGAAGAGGCTGTACAAACTTCTTACCTTGCTGGGAGTCACTAACATCTCTGGTTTGAGGTGTGATTCCTGAACCACTGGTTATTTCTGGTATTCAGGACAAAGACTTCTTGGTTGAAATCAGGTCAGCTCCATAAATATTTATTTAGTGCCTGCAACTATTAGGCAACATCACAGACACTGCAGATCTTGAGGTGGGAGAGGCCAAGACATAGGTAGGTAGCACACCTGACCACAGGAAGCCAAGGAGGGCACTCCACCCACTGGGGGTGCCCGCAGAGGTGATCTGGGAGCTGAGACCTGAGTCCTGAAGGCTATGTAGGTGTTTCTCTCTAATTTGCTTGTGACAGGATATGGATTTCTGGTGAAACCCAGACCCCACGGGGAACTCTCCCTGTTCCCCAGCAGTTTAGCAAAATATTTGTTTTGCTGAGTCTACACAAAGTCTGTTTTTCTTTTTTTCAGGGTCTGTTATTCTTGCCAGAGTTGTTTCCGTGGCCCAAAGCAGTGGCACTGTCTTCCCAGGAACAGTCGTGGAGTCCTCTTGCTCTGTGGGGTGGGGGGAAGTGACCAGGGCTGTTTTGTCCACTGCTCTTGTTCTGCGCTTGGCATAACGCTTGTCCCGTAGCGGGTGCTCAAAACATATTTATTGAATGAAGAAGTGAAGGGAGGGGTGATGGAGAAAATGGAAACGCCAGCGTGGCATCGTTGCTTGGGGATTTTGAATTCCCCTCCGCAAAAGGAGGGCAATGGTAGGATGACTGCCCAGGTGGCGAGTGGACAGCTGAACAGGGCCCAGTGACATGGCAGCCATGGAGGGCTCTGGGGCAGATGTTCAACTAATGACACAGAATTAGCCTTCAATAGCCATAATTTCTTTAAAAAAAATCAAGAAAGGGAGAATTAGCTACCTTTTATTTATACCCTGACTTCTCTAACAGTGAATTTACTCTGGCGTTGAAGCCACCTTACAGGAATGAAAACACAGCTTTCATAAAATGGCATTTTGTGAGATTTGAACAATGCCGATATTTGACACGAGACAGGTGAACAAGGAGGCAGGGGAGGCCTGTGTGTCAGGTGCTCAGAAACTCGTCCTGTGGTCCTCGCGTTGCTGGCAGTGAATGAGCGGGCAAGCCTTCTGGCATCGAGAAATTCTTTATTTTCTAATGTAATTTTTTATTCCAATTTTGGCAAAGTCAAGTTGTTTATACCTTTACTAACAGAATAATATAATTGTATTGTAGGCACATTCACGTTTAGGAAACCTACGTGTCTTTCTGAAGGATTCCCCTCCCTTTTTGTTCTTTTCTAGCTGTCATGATGTATACAAATTACAACTTTTATAGCAAATTGAGATGCTGTAAACTTATATCTGTCTTCTTGAAAATGAGTAAAACAAGCAAAATTGGGACCTTGGAAGAATAGCTCAATTACACAGTTAGGTTTGCCTGTCTGAAGATGATGATTACTATTATTTTTTTAGGAAGATTGGCCCTGAGCTAACATATGTTGCCAACCTTCCTCTTTTTTTTTCCTCCCCAAAGCCCCCTGGTACATAGTTGTATATCCCAGTTGTGGGTTATTCTAGTTCCTCTGTGTGGGACGCTGCCTCTGTCAGCCAAAGCAGGACACACAAACTTAAACACTTGGCCCTGGGGCCCGCCCCTTAAGATGACTTTTGAAAGCAGCCAGGCATAAGTCCACCTAAAAAGTGATTTCTACTGTATCTGCGTCTATGGTAGAGGAGGACGGTAGTGGACAGTCTCTTAGGAAAGCACTCTTGACCCAGAGTCACACGAACCCTCGAGTTTGGGGAACATTGCATATCAGTATGGTTGTTCTTGTTTTATATCACAACTAAATAATGTTAGATCAAAACATTTATTAGAATTATCAACAGACTCTGGTCCGTAGCTGTGCCATATAGGTGCAGCCTAGTGTGTTTTCTAGAATTTGATAAATACTGTACAAATAATTGCTCTTTCTCTTCTTTTAAACAAACCAAGCAGACAGATGGACAGTCCCCAGAACTAATTGTTCCTTATTGCTTTCAGGACAAACTGCTGCAGGCAAAGAAAGAAATTGAAAAACACTCCGTTAATGATAAACAGGTAAAATTACTGCCTTCAGGATGCAGTTTCTGTCTAATCAACACAGTTGTATAAAGGAAAAAAGAGTTACTTCAACTGTGAATAGTTCATTGAAAGCGTGTAGGATTTTCCTGATTAAAATACATATTCGACTATTTTTTCCCCAGTTTTATTGAGGTGTAATTGACGTACAACACTGTGTAAGTTCAAGGTGTACAGCATAATGACTTGACTTACATATATTGTGAAATGATTACCACAGTAAGTTTAGTTAATGTCCATCATCTCATATAGATAAAAAGAATTTTTTTCCTTATGATGAGAAGTCTTAGGATTTACTCTCTTAACAACTTTCATATATACCATACAGCAGTGTTAACTGTAGTCATCATGGTGTACATTACGTAGACTGTTTTTAAAAAGTCTAAAAATTTTTTAAAACTTTTGAATTGTCTAGAAATTCAGGTTGTTAGAAAAAAAAGTGTATGGACTCTCATACTCATTCACACACAAATGATCATAACACAATGTTGTACTAGAAAATGATTTCATTTCAATTATTTATTTAAATGAACTGTATATAAACACAATGGGCAAGGGGCATTTAAAAATTTATTTTGGTTATGGAATTTTGGGGTTAAAAAATTATATGTGTGTATATATATATATATATATATATATATATAAAATATATTTCAGTATAAAACATAGTAACAAATTAATAACCACACACTCATCACCTAGCTTAAGAAATGAATTTCCCAGGGCCCCTGACCCCCCTCCGTGGGCCCACATCAGCATCATCCTCTTGTCTCCTTCCTAGGGGCAACCCACAACCTGACTTTTCTGTTAATCTTCCTTGGCTTTTCTTTATAATTTGACCATAAGTGCATATGATCCTAAATAGTATGTTGTTTACTTATGCTTCTTTTTGAACTTTATGGCATCATTTTTTTTTGGCAGCTTTGTTGAGATTTAATTCACCAATTTAAAATGTACAGTGGTTTTTCGTATATCCACAGAGTTGCACAATTATCAGCAGAATTAATTTTGGAACATTTTCATCATCCCATCAAGGCAGTCCATACCCATTAGCAGTCACTCTGATTCCCTCCCAACCCCTTCCTAGCCTGAGGCCATCACTAATCCACTTTAGATTTATACCACGTCATTCCTACATAGGCTTGTGCAACTTGATTTCTTTACTTGATACTATTTTTAAAATTCCTCTGTGTTGCTGCAGGAAGTAATAGTTCATTTATTTTTTACTACTATATAGTATTCTCTTGTATGTGTAGACTACCCTTTGTTCATTAGTTCTTCTGGTGGATATTTAGATGGTTTCCTGTTTTTTTGTTAGTTTATTTTGTTTCCTGCTGTTACTAAAGTTTTTTCCTGTGTCTCTTTGTGCACATGGGCAACATGGAATATACCTCAAAATGGAATTGCTGAGTTGACTGTACGTGTATCTTCAACTTCACCACAGTGGTGACACTCCCCCAGTAGTGGTTGGTGGCTCCTGTTGCCCCACATCCTTGCCAACACTTGGTATTGGCAGCCTTTCTAATTTTTGCTTTTTTCCTGGGTTTTAAGTAGTATTTCATTATAGCTTTAGTTGCCTGTTTTTTTCTCCAGGATATGTTAGAGATCTTTCCATATCAATAAAAATAAATCTGCCTCATTTGTTGCAGCATAGCATTGAGTACACCAACGTTTATTTAATCAGTTCCCTGTTGTTGGGCTGTTTGCTTTTTTTTTTTTTTACTATTGCATGCTAGGCTGCAGGTAGAAATCCTCGTCCACATCTCCTTGTGCACATATGTGAGTTTTTCTGTAGTACCGTGGCCTCTCCCTGTACCCCTTTCCCTAAAGCCCACAAACATTGGAAAGCTTCCGGCTCATCAAATGTCCCCATTTTTCTTTTGCACATTAATGTAACTTCTGGCAGAGAAGGAAGTCTCATCTAAAACCGTGAGCTGGAATGCTCATGGCTGAGGGCCCGTCTTGCCTGCTGCCAGCACCGTCTCTTGGCTCTGGACCTCTTCATCGTTACTCCTGCCCCGTCTTCATCCATCAGAAAGACTTTCGGTCGTGTGGAGAGTTGAAGGGAAAGGAAGATGCTCAGGGCAGGGGCTGGCAGGAAGGCGCTCCATCCTGTGCTGAGCCTAGAATGGGCTTGTTGCTCAACCGCTTAGCATGAGCATTCCCCTGTGGGCACTTTTTTTCTTGGTACTAATTTGTTAACTTTTTTTTTAAGTTTCACTTATCTGTGGTGTAGATTTTATTCATGGTGAATGATCTAATATTGTACAAACAGGCATGTTAAAAAATGAATCCTGTGATTCCTACTCTCTTTTTAAAAAAATACTTCCTTCGTGATGATTTGGGGTAAAATCCACCCCTCTGCTCTGGAATGCTCCCAGTTATGCTTGTGAAGAGGGCTGTTTCCCTTCCTCAGGAATTTAGGTCATTTGGATGGGGTTCCTTCTTGCATGAAGTGCAACTTCCAGCCTGCTGGAAGAAATGCTAAGGCAATAGGTCTCTTTTTATTCAACCCTTTGGCCTCCAGTGTTTCAGCTTCGCTTTTCACATGGTAGCTTCTTAGAGCTGGATGAGGTCTCAGTCATCGCTAGCTTCTGACACCCTTATTGTACACATGAGGTCGCTGCAGCTTCTCAGGTGCTGCTCAGCTAGTTAATGAAGGGACAGGCCTGGAACAAAGCTTCCCAGGGGCCAGGCCTGTTCGTTCCCCCACACCACGCTGCCCTGGACTCGCAGCTTCCTTTGGCTGCGTGTTGTTGATGTGGGTGTGTGCCCTCCTGTACACGCACGTTCTGTCTGCCCCTCAGCTCGGCAGCCAGGCACAACAGGGAAGAATTCATGGAAAGACTTGAGAAATCGAGAATACCTTTCCGCTTCTCTCAGTGACCCCCACTGGAACATGGAACATTCCTATGTCAGAGGCCTAAGCTCTGCTTTGAAAGCATTACCTTAAGAGGAAAATTAATACAATAACTCCTTATTTGTCCCTATTGTGTTAACTTCTATTTCATAAGTTTCTATCAAAGTAAGCACCAAAATATGTGCTTTTTCCCCTTTTCTCCCTCCCGCCTTCCCTCCCTGCCCTCACCCCCCCTCCCTTCTTTCCTCCTTTCCTTCCTCCCTTCCCTTCTTCCTCTCTCCCTCCCTCTCTCCCTCCTTATCTCCCTTCCTCCCTCCCTCCCTATCTCCCTATCTTCCTCCCTTCCTCCTTTCCTCCCTCCCTCCCTCCCTTCAGAATTGTTTTCCATGGAAAGCACAGGCTGAGCCCTTGCCTCCATCCCTCTGTGCTGCAAGCCCCTGTGCATGGCCGAGTTTGTACTTGGTGGACTCTGGGGCTCAGCTTGGTGACCCCTTGTCTAGAGAATCTGTGAGTGGTCAGTCAACCAGAGTCAGGGATCTTAAGCAAACCTCAGAGTGAACCAAATGTGACTTGATTCCCAGCTCAGTTCCCACAGGCCCTGATGGACCCTTGGCCTTGTAAGATAATGTCACCTGGTTCAGCCTCCAAGCAGGGGCCTGAGCTCAGGTGGCTCTGGGAGTGGGTGTTGTTGGCTTATCTCTGTTCCACCTGCTGATGCAGAATCCCAATAGGGTAGTCATGGCTCTGATGCTGCTCCACAGGGAGTATTTTTTAAACAGTTATTAGATTTATTTTTATTCTTTTAACAACTCACAATATTAACAACTTGAGATATAATTTATGTCCAATTTATGTTATGTAATTTATGTATTCTCTTTAACAACTCGAGATATAACTTACGTACAGTAAACCACCGCATTTGAAGAGTACAGTTCAATGGCTTTTGACAGCCGTAGACACGTGTGAGCCCACCACCATGCGGATACTGACCATTTCCATCCCCCGGAGTTTCCCTCTGCCCCTTGCGGTCCTCCCTCCAGTCCTGGCTGTGGGTGATCTCTCACCTGCTTTCTGTCACTCTAGATTAGTGGCATTTCAAGAGGAGCCTTTTTATGCGTCTTTTTTCTATTTCCAGCTTTATTGAGGTATAAGTAACAAATAAAAATTATAGATATTTAAGGTCTTCAACGTAATGATTTAATATGTTTACACTGTGAAATGATCACCACCATCAAGTTGTAAATCAGATCACCTCCCATAGCTATCATTTTCTTGTATGTGTGGTGAGAGTGCTTAAAATCTACTCCCTTAGCAAATTTCAAGCATACAATACAGTGTTAATAACAACAGTCACCATCCTGCGCGTTAAATCCTCAGAACTTGTTCATCTTATACCTGAAAGGCGGTACCCTTTGACCAGTATTTCTTAAAACATTCTTTTGAGTTTTCTCGAAAGAGTTTTCTGTGAAAACTGCCAAGAAAATTAGGCTCTACTAATTGCATTGTCAGCAGATTTCAAACACTGCCATCTGTACATCCAAAATTGGGCTCCTTATCTACTGGAAAGAATTGCCTTTTAAAAAAAAATCCTTTAAAAATAGTTTCAGACACCTGCGTAGCTTTGATCGTATTTTTCTCTCTCTAACAGGTGGTACTTTGTATATCTGTCGACGTGTCTCAAGACTACAGCCAAGTAGAGAATGTCATAAAACAAGTAAGAGGTTGGGCTAATTGGACTTAATTCACTTGCCTTGCAATTGGTTCTTTCCGTTTTGGGTGTGTAGCTTAGAATTGGTGAATCTCCCCTCTAGGTTTAATCGTTTCATAGATGTTATTTATTGGCTTTCATTTGCTATTAAGTGATTCTTCTTTTGTCTTTCTTAATGCCTGTTCTAATAAACTTTTTCAGGCACAGGAGAAACTGGGCCCCGTGGACATGCTTGTAAACTGTGCAGGAATGTCCCTTTCAGGAAAATTCGAAGATCTTGAAGTTAGTACTTTTGAAGTAAGTGAGAATTTTTTTCCTTATTGGGGTAGCCCATCTACTAAAAGTAGAACAAGGCTGTGGGTAGAGGTTTTACAAATGAAATAGATGAAATGCACTCGGCTTTAATGGAAGCTTTAGAAGACTGGAGGAAGGCTGGACAAGGTTTTGGTCCCAGTGGCCATCCAACCTTAAGAGTTTAGACAAGAACCACGGTTTCTCCAGCTGTAAAATGGGGATGAAACCTCCAGTCTGACACAGGTTCCTATGACAATCCACTGAGGTAATATCTTCAAGAGGGCTCTTTGTAAGCCAAGAGATGCTGGATTTTCATGTCAAGTATCAGCATTCTTAACAATGAAAACCCAAAAAAGTTGAAGACCAGAGTCTTTAGAGTTCTCAAGTCAAGATAAAAAGATAAGGCCTCATGTTTATGTTTATATTTTTAAACAAGTTTGCCATGGAACCTCTCTTTTTTTTTTTTTTTTTTTTTTTAAGATTTTATTTTTTTCCTTTTTCTCCCCAAAGCCCCCCGGTACATAGTTGTATATTCTTCGTTGTGGGTCCTTCCAGTTGTGGCATGTGGGACGCTGCCTCAGCGTGGTCTGATGAGCAGTGCCATGTCCGCGCCCAGGATTCGAACCAACGAAACACTGGGCCGCCTGCAGCAGAGCGCGCGAACTTAACCACTCGGCCACGGGGCCAGCCCCGGAACCTCTCTTAGTAATTTGTTTCAGCCCTAAAGAAATGGACATCAGATGTGAAATCTTTCTTAAGTGCAAAACATTTTGTAAGTTGGCATTGCATCAACCGTCTTTTTCTTAATGGTCTGTTGAGCCTTCATTGTCGTAATGGGTTTTGAATGTTCTCCTCTGCAAAGTTCGATTGCATTCCCCTTTCATAGAAAAGAACTCTGCTAGAGCAGTAGTTTAGATGTCTTGCTTCTGGTAGACTGTGGGATTTAAAGTCATGTTGGGGGAGTCCAGATGTAGGTACAAGCAGGGTGGTGCCTTACCTGGGACCTGAATGTCTTAAGCCTCCTCGATCAACTAGGCATAAAAGAGAGTTGTCTTGACCTGTGTACCTTTATCTGTAAGAAATGAGAGGGAGATTTTGAAGATTATTTCAACAGCTGTGTAAAGAATCAGTTGGGGGAAATAGTTGTACTAGCAATCTAGGCATGAAATGATGAGGTGGAAGACGTTGGAGGTGGCCAGCAAAAGAGGAGTGGGGGGTGTGTGTATGAGAGAGAGAGAGTGTGTGTGAAAGCTGATATGGAGGGAGAATCAGCAGCCTCACCTTGACTGAAGGTGAAGAGCAAAGAGAGGATGGAGGTATGAGTAGTTGCATGGTTGTTGTAAATAAATGCACAGCCGCAAAGCTAGCACCTTGGGAAGCGGCCGTGTCTGTTAGCAGGCAGAGGGCGTAGGGCTTGTTTACAGTTGTGTCTGATGCAAGGACAAGGAGAACTGAGGGAATGTTTTGTGGACTTGTGAGCAGGAATAGAAGAAACTAAGCGTATAACACCAGGTAAATGTGTGTAGGTATCAATGACAAGGAGATGGGAAGCAGGTGAGACGAAGGAAGAAGTCAAAGTTACATAGAGAATGTGAAAGTTCTAATCTTTTTTAAAAACTTGCTTTACTCTCAACCTTCATTCTCCCATTCACGCTATTTCCTTCCTTCCTTCTCTCTCTTTTTCTTTCTTTCATTTGAAAAAAGACAGTCAGAACTTCTTTCTTTTCCATCACCGCCAGCATCCTTTCCACACCCATGCCCACCACATAGACTATTTGTTGCTCTCTTCCCAGCTGCAGGGTACAGTAGAGAAAAAGGTGGACTTTGGCATCAGACTAAACCAGTTTTAAATCTTAGCTCTGAAGGTTTCAAGTCTAACCGTTTACCAGCTATGTGATCTCAGGCTAACTCTTTCTGCTTCTGGCCTCAGCTTTTCTTCCGACCGCAGCTTCAATCTCTGTAAACTGATGTGCAGCTCCCGGAGCTATGAGGGTTCAGCATCATCATGTATGCATAATACTCAGCCCATGGTAGCTGCGTAGTAAATGCTAATGTCCTTCCTCATTTATTCATTCAACCCACAAATACTCGAGAAAGCTTCTAGTGAGACGAGTGTTGTTCTGGGTCCTGGGGGTGCCATGATGAGCAAGAAAATAAAGTCTTGGCCCAGGCAAGGTGGGACCTGCCATGCAGGAGCAGGCCGATTGGCAGTGTGATTTCAGATGGATGAAGTGCTGTCGGGTAGAAACACAGGGAGCTGTGACAGAGGGGAAGTGGGGCAGGGGGACTCTGTGAGGTAGTGTGGAAGGAGGTGCAGCCTCAGGGGTCTGAGACCTGAAGGATGGGTGCAAGGAGACCAAGGAAGAGACCCCAGGTGGAAGAGCCAGTAGTGCAAGGGCCCCGAGGTGGGAAGAGCTTGGCAAACTCAAGGAACAGACTCGGAGGCCTGTGTGGTGGGAGCTTCCCGAGTGATGGCAGAGTGGGGCAGCGGCCAGATCTGCTGGGGCCTTGAAGGTCACCATGAGCAGTTTAGATTTTAGTCCAAAAGCTTTGAAGGGGTTTAAGCTAGGCTAGGGAGTAACATGCTCTGCAGTTCTATTTTTAAAGGCTCTTTCTGCCTGCTGGGTCAGGGAGACTGTTACGAGCTGTCGGGATAGTCAAGGCAAGAGATGGTGATGTTGGGAAGGGAGGGGGAGGTGCAGTCATGGGTAACCGTGGGGCAGGGGGCAGAAATGGGAACAGGGGAGGGGATAGGAGATTTTGGAAGCGGCCTAATCACAGTCCCAGTGAGAACTGGCCTTCTAAAAACAGAACCGTTAACCCCAAACCTGCTGCCTCTATTCCAGTGACAAGGCCTCATTCCAGGAATTATTTGTTGTGAGCTCACACTATCTGTTTGTGACCCTCTATGGAAGGGCCCCTCTTCCCCTGGCTGCCCTGGATGGAGGGAGGAGGCCACCATACTCTGGGGAGGATCACCTTCCAAGGCCGTTATTTGCCTTTTTGCTCTCTCTCTTCTCAGTGTCGGTCACTTGCATTGTTCTCGTCAAGTCTAGGAATGGGCTTATTGTTGATGAGCCCTGTTAGGACACATGTTACCACATTTGATGCATTTTCTGAAGACGGGTTGCTTTTTATTTAAAATGAATTCAATCTCAGTTACTTTTTGTGTTTGATTGGGTGTTTTTAGTTTTAATTTTATTGAGGTTCGCATGCACATACCTTGCCTGAACACAATACTTTGTGTGTGTTATCACAACTCATTGCTGGGGAGTTTAAGCACGTCCTGTGTGACATCACGGGGAGAGGACTCATGGAAACTTCTACCCCGTTTCCTCTAGACGTTGACCTGGGTATCTTTTGCTCTTGCTGATTTTCTTTGTGTCCTTTCACTGTCATAAATCTTTGTCACGATACAACTATGTGCGGACTCATGGGAGGGCTCCTGGTGAACCACCGAAACTGCGGGTGGTCCCGGGGAACTCCAACATCCTTCTCTTAATTTTCCTTTTTAATGGGTTTCTTTCTGGCTTCTTGGAGCTGTATCTTGTTTTATCTGCTTGTGGATATTAGTGAGAGTTATTTTTAATTTTTGATTGGGATCACATTGACTCTAGACGGGTTTGGGGAGAACTGACATCGTAACAATATTGTCTTCTAACCCGTGAACATAGTATCTATCTCCGTTTATTTAGGTTTTCCTTCATTTCTCTGAGCAACGTTTTGTACTTTTCAGTCTGTGGGTCTTGCACATTGGTTTTCAGTGTTTCATATATATTTTTTTCATCAATTTTTTTTATATTTTATTTTTTTTACTTTAACTGAGTTCATAATAGTTTACGTCAATGTGAGATTTCAGTTGTACATATTTCTTAACTGTCACCATGTAAGTGCTCCCCTTCACGCCCTGTGCCCAACCCCCCACCCTCTTCCTCTAGTAACCACTGAACTGTTTTCTTTTCTTTTTTTTTGAGGAAGATTAGGCCTGAGCTGGCATCTGCTGCCAATCCTCCTCTTTTTGCTGAGGAAGACTGGCCCTGAGCTAACATCTGTGCCCATCTTCCTCTATCTTATATGTGGGATCCCTACCACAGCATGGCTTGCCAAGCAGTGCCATGTCCACACCTGAAATCCAAACCGGCGAACCCCTGGCCACCAAAGCAGAATGTGCACACTTAACTGCTGTGCCACCAGCCGGCCCCTGAACTGTTTTCTTTGTCCATGTGTTTGTTTATATTCCACATATGAGTGAAATCATCTGGTGTTTGTCTTTCTCAGTCTGGCTTATTTCGCTTAGCATAATACCCTCCAGGTCCTTCCGTGCTGTTGCAAATGGGATGAATTTGTCCTTTTTTATGGCTGAGTAGTATTCCATTGTATATATATACCACATCTTCTTTATCCAGTCATCAGTCGGTGGGCACTTGCATTGTTTCCATGTCTTGGCTATTGTGAATAGTGCTGCTATGAACATAGGGGTACATATGTTACTTTGGATTGTTGATTTCAAGTTGTTTGGGCAGATACCCAGTAGTGGGATAACTGGGTCATATGATAGTTCTATTTTTAGTTTTTTGAGGAATCTCCATACTGTTTTCCATAGTGGCTGCACCAGTTTGCATTCCCACCAGCAGTGTATGAGGGTTCCCTTTTCTCCACATCCTCTCCAGCATTTGTTATTTCTTGTCTTAGTGATTATAGCCATTTTAACAGGTGTAAGGTGATATCTCAGTGTAGTTTTGATTTGCATTTCCCTGATGATCAGTGATGATGAGCATCTTTTCATGTGTTTATTGGCCATCTGTATATCTTCTTTGGAGAAATGTTCATATCCTCTGCCCATATTTTGATTGAGTTGTTTGTTTTTTTGTTGTTCAGTTGTGTGAGTTCCTTATTTATTATGGAGATTAACCCCTTGTCAGCTATATGATTTGCAAGTATTTTCTCCAAATTGGTGGGTTGTCTCTTTGTTTTGATTCTAGTTTCTTTTGCCTTGCAGAGGCTCTTTAGTCTGATGCAGTCCCACGTGTTTATTTTTTCTTTTGTTTCCCTTGTTTAAGAAGACATGGTAAATTTGAAAGGATTCTTTTTAGTTTGATGTCACAGAGTGTACTACCTGTATTACCTTCAAGGAGTTTTATGCTTTCAGGACTTATCTTCAAGTCTTTGATCCATTTTGAGTTTATTTTTGTCTATGGCGTGAGATAATGATCTACCATCATTCTTTTGTGTGTGGCTGTCCAGTTTTCCCAACACTATTTATTGAAGAGACTATCTTTTCTCCGTTGTGTGTTCTTGGCACCTTTGCCTACACCTCTGTCTGTAGATGTGTGGCTTTATTTCTAGGCTTTCAGTTCTGTCCCATTGATCTGTGTGCCTGTTTCTGTACCAGTACCATGCCATTTTGATCACTATGGCTTTGTAGTACATTCTAAAGTCAGGGACTGTGATACCTCCAGCTTTGTTCTTTTTTCTCAGGATTGCCTTAGCAATTCAGGGTCTTTGGTTGCCCCAAGTGACTTTTGGGATTCTTTGTTCTATTTCCATGAAGAATGTCATTGGGATTCTGATTGGGATTACACTGAATCTGTAGATTGCTTTGGGTAGTGTGGACATTTTAACTGTGTTTATTCTTCCAATCCATGTGCGTGGAATCTCGTTCCATCTCTTTATGTCATTATCAATTTCTTTAGGAATGTCGTATAGTTTTCATTGTATAAATCCTTCACCTCCTTAGTTAAATTTGTTCCTAGGTACTTTATTCTTTTAGTTGCGATTATAAATGGAATTGTATTCTTGAGTTCTCTTTCTGTAATTTCATTATTGGAGTATAGAAAAGCAACTGATTTTTGTAAGTTGATTTTGTACCCTGCAACTTTACTGTAGTTGTTAATTATTTCTATTAGTTTTCTGATGGCTTCTTTGGGGTTTTCTCTATATAAGATCATGTCATCTGCAAACAGCAAGAATTTCACTTCTTTACTCCCTATTTGGATTCCTTTTATTCCTTTCTCTTGCCTAATTGCTCTGGCCAAAACCTCCAGTACCATGTTGAATAGGAGTAGTGATAGAGGGCATCCTTGTCTTGTTCCTGTTCTCAGGGGGATGGTGTTCAGTTTTTGTCCATTGAGTATGATGTTCGCTATGGGTTTGTCGTATATGGCCTTTATTATGTTGAGGTAGTTTCCTTCTATCCCCATGTTGTTAAGAGTTTTTATCATAAATGCTGTTGGATCTTGTCAAATGCTTTCTGTGAATCTATTGAGATGATCATGTGGTTTTTATTCCTCAATTTGTTAATGTGGTGAATCACGTTGATTGATTTGCGGATGTTGAACCATCCCTGTGTCCCTGGTATGAATCCCACCTGATCATGATGTATGATCCTTTTGATGTATTGCTGAATTCGGGTTGCCAAAATTTTGTTGAGGATTTTTGCATCTGTGTTCCTCAGCGATATTGGCCTATAGTTTTCCTTTTTTGTGTTGTTTTCGTCAGGCTTTGGTATCAGAGTGATGTTGGCCTTGTAGAATGTGTTAGGAAGTGTTCCATCTTCCCTAATTTTTTGGAATAGCTTGAGAAGGATAGGTATTAAATCCTCTCTGAAAGTTTGGTAGAATTCCCCAGGGAAGCCATCTGGTCCTAGGCTTTTATTCTTTGGGATGCTTTTGATTCCTGTTTCAATCTCTTTCCTTGTGATATGTCTGTTCAGATTGTCTGTTTCTTCTTGATTCAGCTTTGGGAGGTTGTAAGAGTCTAAGAATTTATCCATTTCCTCTAGATTATTCATTTTGTTTTCATGTAGTTTTTTGTACTATTCTCTTATAATCTGTTTATTTCTGTGGTGTCTGTTACTATTTCTCCTCTTTCATTTCTAATTTTGATTATCTGAGCTTTCTCTCTTCTTTTCTTTGTAAGTCTGGCTAGGAGTTTGTCAATTTTATTTATCTTCTCAAAGAACCAGTTCTTTGTTTCATTGGTCCTTTCTACTGCCTTTTTTTGTTTCAATAGCATTTATTTCTGCTCTGATTTTTATTATTTCTCTCCTTCTGCTGACTTTGGGCTTTGTTTATTCTTTTTCTAATTCAGTAAGGTGTAATTTGAGATTGCTTATTTGGGATTTTTCTTGTTTGTTAAGCTGTGCCTGTATTGTGATGAATTTCCCTCTTAATATGGCTTTTGCTGCATCCCATATGAGTCGATATGGTATGTTATCATTTTCATTTGTCTCCAGATATTTTTTGATTTCTCCTTTAATTTCTTTAATGATACATTGCTTGTTCAATAGCATGTTGTTTAGTTTCCACATCTTTGTCCCTTTCTGAGCTTTTTACTTGTAATTAATTTCTAGCTTTATAGCATTATGATTGGAAAAGATGATTGTTATTATTTCTATTTTCTTCAATTTATAGAGGCTTGCCTTGTTTCCCAACATATGGTCTATCCTTGAGAATGTTCCATGTGCACTTGAGAAGAATGTGTATTCTGCTGTTTTTGGATGGAGTGTTCTATATATGTCTATTGAGTCCAACTGGTCTAGCTTTTCATTTAATTCCAAGATTTCCTTGTTGATTTTCTGTCTGGATGATCTCTCCATTGATGTGAGTGGAGTGTTGAGTTCCCCTACTATTATTGTGTTATTATTGATATCTTCTTTTAGGTTTGTTAATAGTTGCTTTATGAACTTTGGTGCTCCTGTGTTGGGTGCATAGATGTTTATAAGTGTTATTTCTTCTTGATGCAATGTCCCTTTGAGCATTATACACTGCCCCTCTTTGTCTCTTTTTACCTGTCTTATCTTGAAATCTAGTTTGTCTTATATAAGTATTGCAACACCTGCTTTCTTTTGTTTGCCATTAGCTGGGAGTATTGTCTTCCACCCCTTCACTCTGAGCCTGTGTTTGACATTGGAGCTGAGATGTGTTTCCTGGAGGCAGCATATTATTGGGTCTTATTCTGTAATCCATCTCGCCATTCTGTGTCTTTTTATTGGAGAATTCAATCCATTTACATTTATGGTGATTATTGATGTGTGAGAGCTTAATGCTGTCATTATATCACTCATTTTCTGGTTTTCCTGCATTTCCTTTGTTTCTCGTCTTGTGTGTTTTGGTCTACCCCTTGAATTATGTAGTTTTTATGATATGTTTCTCTATTTTCTCCTTATTTATTCTTTGTGTCTCTGTTCTGCTTTTTTGTGTAGTGGTTATCATGAGGTTTGTATTCAGAATCTTGTGTATAAGATAGTTCATTTTCTGATGGCGTCTTACTTCCTTAGTCTAAACCAATTCAGTCCCTTTTCTCCTCCCCTCCTAAGTTGTTTTTCTCATATCTTATTCCATCTTGTGTTGTGAGTTTGTGGTTAGACTGAATTCTGGGCACTTGTTGTTTTCTCTCTGGTCTGGAGATTTGATCTAGTGTCTCACGTTGTTAGAGGAGGTGGGTCAGGTTTTTTGCATTCTATTATTTGGTTGCAGTTACCACCTGTAACCACTGGGTGGTGTTCGAGAGCCGCATAGTCTGAGCCCTCCGCCTTCAGCCCAGATCCCAGGTGCTGGAGCAGCATGAGGCGGGGGAGGGGAGGGGCGCTTTCTCCTGCGTGCTCTCCGGGCTTTCTCACTGTCACTCTCTGGTCTCCTGGGGTGTTGGCTTGATGAGGTCACCCCCAGGAAAGCTTTCCCTCCATTAGAGGGATTACCTCTAGGCTGCAAGGGTCCTTGGTGGTCCTTAATGTTTTCATGAACACACGTCTCCTCCCCCATTCCTTCCCTCATGGATCCTTCTGCAGTTGCGGATCACAGTCTTTCTGGGAGAGTGTGAAGTTCTCTCTTACCACGTTCCAGCTCCTGGGTTGGGGGGGGGCTCCAGCCTCCCTGCCCTCCGTCATGTGGCTATGTGTCTCTCCAACATTTTTGTGTTGTGTTAGGATGTCCTCTGTTGGAGTATAGATGTCCCTTTTGGTTGGTTGTTGGAGGGGAGAGAGTCCCAGGCAAGTTCACTCTGCCGTGATGCTGACCTCACTCCAGTATTTCATGTTTTTGATGCTAGTGTAATGGTATTTTTTCATTTCAATTTCTGAGTGTTCACTGATAATACAGAGAAGTACAATTGATTTGTGTGTATTGATCTTGCAATGTGGCTAAACTCAATTATTAATTCTAGTCCTCAGTGGATTTTCTACAGCCAAGATCATGTCATCTGCAACAGTTTTACTTCTTTCATTCCCATCTGGATTCCCTTATTTTGCTGACTGGAACTTCCAGGACAGTGTTGAATAGAACGAGTGAGAGCGGACATTCTTTTCTTGTTCCTGATCTTCAGGAGAAAGCATTCAGTCTTTTACCATAAAGTGTGATGTTAGCTGTAGTTTTGCTTTTTTGTCTTTTTGGTAGATGCCCTTTATCAAGTTGAGAAAGTTCCCTGCTATTCCCAGTTTGTCGAGAGTTTTTATAAGGAATGAATGTGAATTTTGTCAGATGCTTTTTCTGCGTCTACTGGGATGATCATAGAGTTCTTTTTTATTTCGTTAATATGTGAATTATATTGCTTGATTTCCAAACGTTAAACCAACCTTGCATTCCTGGGATTAACTCTACTTGGTTATGATCTGTTATCCTCTCTGTGTTCTTGAGGCATATTAGTTGTCATTTTCTTTTCTTTTAATGTTATTTTCTGGTTTTCATCTAAGGGTAATGCTGGCTTCATAGCATGAGTAGGGGAGTATTCCCTCTTCAGTTTTCTGGAAGAATTTGTGTAGAGTTGGTATTATTCTTCCATCTTTTGTAGAATTCACTAGTGAAGCATGAGATTTTCTTTGTTCCTAACCTTAATTTAATTTCTGTAATAGATGTAGGGCTACATCCATATCTTCTCATCTGTTTCTTTTTGAGTGACCTTTGGTAGCTTGTGTCTTGCAAGGAATTTCTCTATTTTATCTCAGTCATTGAATTTATTGGCACAAAGTTATTCATCATATTCCCTTTTTCTCATTTTAATATTCATAGAGTCTGTAGTGATGTCACCTCGCTTGTTCTTGATATTGATAATTTGCATCCTCTTTCTTTCCTGATCAGTATAACTAGAAGCTTATCAGTTTTATTGATCTTCTCAATAACCAGCTTTTGGTTTTATGATTTTTCTATTGTTTTTCTGTTTTCTATTTCATTTATTTCTTCTCTTATTTTTATTGTTTCCTTTCTTCTGCTTACTTTTCTGGTATTTTGCTCTTCTTTTTATAGTTTGTTTGGGTCAAAGCTAAGGTCATCAATTTGAGGCCTTTTTCCTTTTCTAATACAGATGTTAGTGCTACAGATTTCCACCTTAGTACTGCTTTAACAGCATTCCACTAATTTTGATATGTTGTGTTTTTACATTCATTCAGTTAAAAATATCTTATCATTTCCCTTTTCATGTCTGCTTTGACCCTTGGGTTATTTAGAATAGATAGTGTATTATCTAGTTTCCAAATATTTGGGGGACTTTCCAGAAATCTTTCTCTCATTGATTTCCAATTTAATTCCATTGTTGTCAGCCAACATACTTTATGTGACTCGAATCCTTTTAAATTTATTGAGACTTGTTTTGTGGCCCAGTTTATGGTCTGTCTTGTCGCTGTTCTATGTGCACTTGAGAAGAAGGTTCATTCTTCTCTTTGGAGTGGAGTATTTTTTCAGTGTTGATTAGGTCCAGTTGGCTGATAACATTGTTCAAGTCTTCTTTATCCTTACTGATTTTGTGTCCACTTGTTCTATCAACTATTGAAAGAAGGGGACTGTAATCTCTGATTATAATTGTGGATTTGTCTGACTGTTTTTAAATAGACTCTTGGTCAATACTCCTCTCTTTCAGCCCTATTCCCACCCTCCTGCCCCCGGCAGTGCTTGGTGCTGCTTGAGTTTTTGGGGGGTTCTGTGGTGCGATTCTGCTTTTTAGCCTCTCTGCTCCTTGCTTAGCATTCAGCTTTCAGCTATGTTAGTTATCACTCATCATTCTGTTCTTCAACTTCCAAAATGTTTTTGCTGTTATTTTCTTTCCTATTTTCTTTGTCCTTGTGGATTGTTGCCAGAGGAAATCTCTTTGCTGAGATTCAGTGGGGTCTCTGAAGGAAGCTGAGGTAAACATATGGGTTCAGTATGACATCTTTTTTCAAATACTTTTTTTAGAGCATTTTTATCATCAAAATAATATAATGATGTTAAAAGGCATTTTGGGGAAAAATGGAATCATAACACAGTCACAATTTTCTCTATTTCCTTTGTTTTTGTGCACGTGTACTTTTATTTAACATTTGAAATAGTTACAGTCACAGTGCGAATATAGTTTGCTCTCTGCTTTTTTTAAATTTGTAGCATAACTATTTCCCCCTGTAGCTTCTGATGTTTCTGGTCTTCATTTCTAAAAGTTATGGAACATTCTATTGAGTTACCATTTCATGACTGACTCAGAGTTCCCCAGTGAAGTGTTTGGTTTTACATGGTAATAGAGCTAATATTTTTGTAAGACTTTTAATATAGAAATATTTTAATGCAAGTTTTCTTAGATTTTCAAGTTAAAATGTAAGGTTTTTGAGTTCCCAGGATGAGGGGAAAATATACTCCTGGTACCTTTGTAAGCTCTTACCCGTCATAATGTAATAAGTCATAACATTTATTGAGTCCTTACTGTGGGTTGGGGCTGCCCTGGCACTTATCTGTGTGCCCTCCCCAGTGCCTGCAGCAGCCGGATGAGACAGTACAATATTAGCCCTGTTTTCTCTGAGGGAATGGGCAGAGCGTCTGACTTTCTTGTTCATCATCAAATAGGTAGTAAATGGTAGAGACAAGGCTTCAAACCACCATCCATGCTGTTAACCACTGCCCTAGTCTCCGTGTAAATCTGTCTGTAGCTGAGACCAAAAGGACTGGAAATATTTGGAAACTCTTTCCTAACGCTGCCTCTCAGAAAGTATTACCCACAATATGAAGTGTACTTTTTATAAGGGAAAAACTAACTTTGACAAGTTTTCAGCAAAGACGCAACTGCTGTCATTGTGAGAATGCGAGACTAGATTGAAACAGGCTTCAAAGGGTAGATCCTGAGCATCGTGGCTCATTTTCAAGATCATTGAATCATTCATTCATTCAACAGATCCAGTGACTCCTAGTCACTGGGGCTCCATTGAAGAACTCAGGTCTGGGGAGCAGACAGGATTCCCGTGGAGCATAGCTTTGGGGCTTTGACCTTGCTCACCCCTCGTGGCCTCTTTGTTCCCTGCAGAGACTCATGAGCGTCAACTACCTGGGCAGCGTGTACCCCAGCCGAGCGGTGATCTCCACCATGAAGGAGCGCCGCGTGGGCAGGATTGTCTTTGTGTCCTCCCAGGCGGGCCAGCTGGGGTTGTTCGGTTTCACGGCCTACTCTTCGTCCAAGTTCGCCATCAGGGGACTGGCTGAAGCTTTGCAGATGGAGGTGAATGCTGTATTGTTTTTATTTCTTCCTCTCAGTTCAGCAGTGCATGTTCCTCTTTAGGTTATAGCTTCTTTACGTGTGTTCTGGTATTAAATTAGATTTAGAGATCTGACGTCAGTGAAAGAGAATTGACTCAACCCCTGAAATTTGCAGTTTACCTTTAGAGGCAAAATGGTTGTGAGGTTTTTGCTTGCTTAATTTAACACACAAAGTACTACTACTATCTTCATAGTATTGTTGGTCTAATGCTGTGTGAGTATGTGTAAGGTTAACCAGATATTTTATTTTGTAGAGATATTTGTTTAACAAAAAAATCTGGCCTTTATGACTGAATAATAAAATTAGCATGTGTTTGAGGGAAAAACTTAAATAGCGACTGTCTAGCTCTCAGTTTTTAGCCAAATCGTTTAACTTGGTTTCAGTTTCCTTATCTGTGCGCTGAGAGGGTTTGACTAAAAAAATTGGCTCTCCTAATACATATTTTTTAATATCTTGAAGTATTGATGAAAGTGAATGCTTTTTATTTTCACAGTTAATAGAACATTTTGTGGAAGAAGGGTGTGGTTAGGATGAGCATCACAATACGTGCTTGTCCTGATGTGACAACCTTACTCCTCAGCCTTGTGAAGTAGACTTCTGCATTGTTGTCACATGGGGATGCTTAGCATCACACATATCTACCCAAAATCACATACTGAAAAAGGCAAGGTAAAATTCTTTCTGTTGTAATATATACTGAAATACAACGCTACATCATGATGTTAAAAACCTAGAAGAGAATTCATTGTGGCCAACCTGCTTATAGTAAAAGTGTGATTTGGGGATCCTATTTAATTATTTACATCAGAGATTGGCAGAATTTTTTCTGTAAAGGGCCAGATAGTAAATATTTTATCCTTTGAGGACTAGATGGTGTCTGTCGTAACTCCTCAAGTCTCCTGTAATAGCAGGAAGGCAGCCATGTGCGATACATAAAGGAATGGGTATGGTTGTGTTCCAATAAAACTTTATTTGTAAAAACAAGTGGAGGGCCAGATTTGTGCTGCAGGCCATAGTTTGCTGACCCCTGCTTTAGAAAATCCCCAGAAGAGCCCTCCATGGTGTGTGACAGTGCCATGCTGCCTAGATCTTGGTCGAGCATTGCAGTACAGGTGAGTTACCTGGTTAGTGACACAATCCCGACGGGCCACTTAGGGACTGATAGACTGTGCCATTCTCAACCCGAAGGAACCAGCCGCAAATTTCATTTTCATCAACTTGCTTCATACTCTTAATCAATAATAGGTCGTTATAATATATTTAGCTAGTAGGGCACATACAGCTGTGAAATTTCAAACCAGAATATCGGTATTTCTTTTGCAATTTTTACTTTGGAAAATCCCTTTGTGAATAACCATTTTATTTTTATAACAGTTTTTTGAAATATGTGAGGCAGATGTTGTTATGCCATTTTGTAGATAAGAAAACTGAATGTTCAGTAAGTTCACTGAGTTCCTCAAAGCCACGTTATTACTTTGGGACAGAAATTGTAACCAAGCCCAGGCCTTTTGGCTCCCTGTCGGCCTCTCTTCTGCAGCACAAGGTGCATCTGTAATTCTGGTCAGAAGCTGCCTGATTTGCCCGGCTAGTTGCCTCAGCTCTTCGCTTTGGCCTTAGTAGGTGAAGGGGTGTTTTTATGTAATGAAAAATCTGCTCATTAGGGTTGTTTTTTTTGCTAAGTCTCATCTTTCAGAGCTACTTCAGGATTCACTAATTTAGGGCAAAGTGTACACACTGGGTGGCCTGGTTTCACTTCAGGTAGAACAGAGATGTTAATAAAGAAGAAGGAAAAGAACATGACTTGCTGGTACAGACAGAGTCCCTGAAGCATCCTTGTGACAAGTGTGATTCTCACACTGCGAGAAGCTGGCCTGGACTTGCCAGTCTGCGTGACTTCTGTCCACATTTGGACTTCATTGAAAATGTCCTCATGTAAACAAAAAATAAAGTGAACATCTACCATGAAAAATAGGTTTTGGAGGAAATAAATTCAATAATCAAAATCTAGTTTGTTCTTAGTAGAACTTGCATCAAAACAATCATTTCACTACAAACTTGTGGTGTGTTTTTGAAACTGGATAATTAATTCAGTCTGTTTTGCCAAGGTGGTTGTGTTTTCTGTGAATGCAACAGACCTTATAGAATTGCTCAGGCTCTAAGCGCTTTTGATAATCCTTTTTGATCTAATTAACTCTTAGGTCTTCCTGTCCACCCCCCTTCATCCCCAAACTAAAGTAGGACCCTAGAGGCGTTTTATGTACAGTGAATAATTTTGAAAGAATGCTTTGTTGCATTTTTTTTCCTTTTTTTTTTTTTTTTACTCAGTCCTTTAGGCACAAATACATCATTTAAAGATTTTAAAAGTAAATCTTTTTGGCAAGCAGACTTCTGAGGTCGGTTACAGCCAAAGATGTGGTAACAGAGACCAAGTAAAAGAGAGCTAGGTGTCTCCCTTTCTACTTCTCTTGTCCTGATCACGCTCCACCCTCTAACTCTGTCTTTTCCCACCATGGTCTAAAAGTAAGCTGAATCTGAAATTCTGGAGCTTCATCTCAACAACTCTGATCCTCTCTCCAGCCCCCGCATCTTTGTTTGGATAGAATTAGGAACAACACATTTTAGGTGGAATTATTTTGATAATACAGTCATGCAATGCATAATGACATTTCAGACGACAACAGCCCGAGTACATGACAGTGGTGCCATAAGATAGTACCATAGAGCCTAGGTGTATAGTAGGTTTGTGTAAATACTGTAGGGGAGGAAGAAATTTTCTTCTACTCTTCTAAGTTCTTCTGGCTGGTCTAAAAATTAAATTGACATGAGACAGATTAACAGGAGAAAAAACAAGCAAAAGTTTAGTAACATGTATACGTGGGAGAAACCCAGGAAGACCAGGTTACTCTCCAAAATGGCCAAAGCCACCACCTTAAATACCATCCTCAGCTGAAGACAAAAGAAAATATTGGGGGTGGGGAGAGTTAGGGACTTCAAAGGGAAGGCAGGTAATTCACAGGTAGGTGACAAGGAGCAAAAGTTTGGAAAACAAGTGTTTGGACACACAGAAACAGAAGAACACAGAGGGGAGCCAACGAACAGGGTTTTCTAGTTTCTCCCTCCCACATAGTTCATCTTATCCTAAGGTGATAGCTTGCTTCCTGAGACAGGTTTTTTTATCTGAGTTCTTTTAGGCACTTAAGGGGCAGGTAAAAGAAAACTTTCTGAGTCTTTTGTGTCTTTAATCAGCCTAAGATAATCTTTATGTTAAAGAGATACATTTTGGGGTGGCATATTTTGTTCCCCTTAAGTACAGTCCATGAAGTTTGTACAATGATGAAATCAGCTAACAACGCATTTCTCAGAGTGTATCCTGGTTGTTAAGCGACACATGACTGTAAATCAGTTCTTGATCAAGTGGTTGTCTTTCTGATTGAGACTGAGTCCAGGCAGAAGGGAGAAAATGAAAATAGGATGGGGGTGGGGCAGAGCCGGAGGACAGAGAGTGGTCAATCAACAGGGACGAAGAGAAGCAGACCGTGGTTAGGGAAGCAGGGGAATCAGTCAGTGAAGTCCTGGCTTATAAATCCCTAGAAAAAGTGGTGATCTCTGGGCATCAGCACTGTCTTAGCAAGAACAAGTGAGGCCAAAATAACTTCATTTAATTTCTGCTGGGGTTATGGGATTGAAGGAAGGCATAGTTATAGTTTAGTGTATTTAGATTTTAGCAAATCCTTTGACCAAGAGTTTCAGGAGGCTGTAAGCTCCATGAGGGCAGGGATTCTGTTTTGTTCACATCTATATGCTTCATTCTTAGAACAATACTGGCACATGGTAGTAATTCACTAAGTATTCGTTGGATGAATAAATAAAATGGTTAGGTTTCTAACCACTGGAGGTATACAAGCACAGGTTGAGAGAATCATTTGGCTCCATGATTGTAGAGAGGATACCAGCACCCAGAACAGGATTGGACTGGTTTCTCCCAACAGTCTGTGCTTCCACCCCAGGAGAAAGCTGTTCTGAAGCTGTTTTAACCATTTGGAAGCTCATCCACAACCTTGAGTTTGAGGAACACTCCTTTGAAATACTGACTTACATTAACTTACATACCACAGTCCTTCCTTACTGCGGGGGAGAGGGCCAGAGGAGCAGCACAGAAGCAAGCACGTCTGAGCAGTCAGCTTCAGGCTTTTGATGGGCTGTCTAATTACCACCGACTGGCTTTTTGGGTGATGTTTTTCTCCTGTCTGTGCACAACAGAGGGCTAGGCCGTGGGAGACAGCTTTTAAAGTCACTATCTCAAAAACAAGTGGAAGAGAAATTGCTTGCTCATCGACCTCACTGCCTGGCTCAAATCCAGAGCTATTTCCGAGCATAGCTGGGCCTTGAAGCTGCACGCCCTGTCGGTGCTGAGTGAATGAGCTCTCTCACGCACTGGAACCGAACCAACAGAGACGTTGCCCTTTGCTGTTGCACTCTCCAGGCTGGTGGAGCAGCATCCTCTGCCCGCATGCTTCTCCCGACCCTTACAGCTCCTCCCACAGCCTTCAGAACTGTGCTTCACAGAGGGAACCAGGGAGGAAAAGGGCAGCAGGATAAGAAGGGACGCTGGGAGACTGTCAGAGGCTGTTGCATGAGGAAGTAGTATTGTTGCTTTTCAGCCTCCTTAAGAGACACAGTGGCCTGTGTTAGCACCGGCTGCCTGTCCACTTCCAGCTCCCCTAGGTGTTTTCATGGGGCTAAACAGTGAGCCAAGAGCCAACAAAGGTCATGGCAAAGAGGTTTTGATGGTGTGAACCACAACTGTTAGAGTCACTGAGAGTCAGAGCAAGACGAGTGTGGAGCAGGGCTGCTTCAGGGCAGGCTCTTTGGGAAGGGTGTGTCCTGGCTGACTAGCAAGGGAATCTTCTGGAATTGTTGGGGGTGTGTTTATGAGTGGAGAAGTTAAGTGTGGAGGCCTGGAGGTGAGGTAAACAAGCCGAAGAACCAGTTTTTACACATCAGAAGAGCCCGCTGGAGTTCCAGATAGGGTGAGGGAGCCGTAGAGAGAAGCTGGGAAAGAGTTTCTGTCTATAAGTAAGGATTGAGGTTGTGCAGGGGAGGTGCTTGGCTGCTCTGACTTGGGGGTTCCACCCCAGAATCCTCTTGGCTGGTTCTGTGGAGGAGGAAGGGACTCCCTAACGGGCAGGGGCTGGTTGCACAGAGTTCCTGAGCAAGCAAACTTCTCAGGGGTTGGACAGTTCCAGACCTGGGTCTGAGGTGGCACAAGAAGGTACATAGGGGAAGCGATTTGAAGGATCTCAACATGTTTTGTGGGTGAAATCAACGTACAAGAGTTTCAGCAGTAACCGTGAAGGAGAACAGATTTGCGGTCCACTGGTGGACGAGCAGAGCTATCCCGTTGCCTTGAACGTAGTGCCTGAGTAGTGTCTATGGGCGGGGAGAACAAGTAGACTCCTTTTAGCACTGAAGCTTTCCTCGTGGGCAGCCCCAGGGCCTCTGCCTGGTCAGGGGAGTGGGAGAAGCCCAGGAGGTAGCTCTCCATACCTTAGGGCCAGCTGTTTTCTGGAGGAGAGGTTGGGGTGAGCTTTTTGGCTTTGTTTCTAAATGATCTGCATGCAGGAACTGAGTTTCCTGACTCAGTTCTTGGTAGTTCTCCTCTTGCAGAATCTCCATGTTGGTGTTGGCACCTTTTGAGAAAATCAGGACGGTGTTTACGACGTTTGTCTGGCAGCCAGTGTGGGCTGGTGAGAGAGGATGCGGAATTGCATGTTGTTTACTGAAGGGGCAACTGTTGTTTCTAAAATGCAGGTGAAGCCGTATAACGTCTACGTCACAGTTGCCTACCCGCCAGACACAGACACCCCTGGGTTTGCCGAAGAAAACAAAACAAAGGTAAGTACTCCTCTCTGAGTCCCATGTCGAGAATTTAACGTTGCAAACCCCTTTTCTGATTCTCTGTCTTTCCACCCTTCAGCTCACAGGTGTTTTCATCCATCAGAAAATTGAGCACCTTTCAATTTATGTGCTAGCTAGAGGCCTCTGAACTTTCTGGAACTTTCATTTGGAATTTTGGAGAATGCAGCCGTATTTTCAAAGGCCACGATTTTTGCTAATAATCTTCAAAACCTTATTTAGTTAATAAGATGTTTTCTTTATGATGGAGGGTACAGCCTGTACTTTTGTGTGTGTGTGAGAAAGACTGGCCCTGAGCTAATATCTGTTGCCAATCTTCCTGTTTTTGCTTGAGCTCACAGCTGTGCCAGTCTTCCTCTATTTTGTATGTGGGATGATGTCACAGCATGACTTGATGAGTGGTATGTAGGTCTGGACTCGGGATCCGAACCTGTGAACACCAGGCTGCCAAAGCAGAGCGCGTGAACACAACCACTGTGCCCCTGGACCGGCCCCTGACCTGTATTTTTAAGTAACGAGATGATATTTTTAAAAATAATAGTCTGTCCCCTAAACTTAAAGACCTGGTTGCCGAATCCTTTGTCTCCACGTGGAAGTCTAATGGGCACCTCAGACTGAACATTTCGCAAACAGGACTTTTGATTCCCTCTTATTCCCCCTCATTATTTTTCACCTCATTACTTGGTGCCCACCACTGACCCGGCTGCTCAGGCTGCAAACTGCCGGCCATGATTCGTCTTCTCAAACCACTCGTCCAGTTGATCTGCACATCCTTTTGGCTTCACTCTTAGAATATATCCTGAACTGGACCTTTTTTTTTAACCTGCAAAATCGCTACCATCCTAGTAGTGATTGCTACTGATATTTTGCCTGAACTGCTCTAATAGTCTTGGAACTGGTCTGCCTGCTTCTGTTCTTACCTCCCTTGGGTCTGTTCTTCGTAGAGTTGCTAGTTGATTCTTTTAAAGCGTTAGTCAGGTCTTGTCACCCACCTGTTCAAACCCCTCTTGTGCAAAAAAAGCCAAAAAACAAAAACAAAACAACCCCGAAAGACCAAAAACCTCTTGTGCAGCACAGTCCAATAGAATGTTCTAGAATGATGGAAATATTCTGTGTCTGCACTCTCCAATATGGTAGTCACACGTTGTTGTTGAACACCTGAAATGTGGCTAGTGCAACTGATACACTGAATTTTGAGTTTTATCTAATTTTAACTAATTTGAAGTTAGAATTAAATAGCGCGTGTTGGTATTGGCTTATGTATTGGGGAGTGTGGCTCTAGGGGCTCCCATCATGCCTTGAATAGAACCCAAAGGCTTAAGGCTTATTAGGTTCCACACTGCTTAGACCTCAGCCACCTGCCCACAGCTCTTCCTCCCCTTTTTGCCCTCAGTGACTCCAGAGCCCTGTCTGTTCCTTGAGCTCGCCTGGCCTGTTCCCACCTGTGGGCTTTGCTCTCACTGTCCTCTCTGTCCGGATGTTTGAATGGCTTCCTTCTTTGATTCTTTCCATCTCTGTACAGACATCACCTCGGAGAGGATGTCCCGGCCCCTCTGTATCTCAAATGTCACTCCTGGGACATCACCATCCTCTCCCCTGGTTTTGTTTTTCTCCATAGTGCTTATCATTACTGGATATCTACATTACGTACAGTGACTGTCAGTCATCCTGAGCTGAATGCAAGCTTTGCACTTGGTTCAAAAGAACCTCCTCTTATCCTTGATGCATAGTAGGCCCTCTCTCTGCACAGGAATAAAGTGGAGAAGAAAGGCATCAATCAGAACGTAGCCCCTTGAACTGGCATTGATTGGGTTTCTTCTCTTTCATGGTAATGCTTGGTAGGTGTGAATCCCCCCAGCATAAAAATTGGCACTTAGGCTCCATAGCCAGTATATTTGCAAAAAGATGTTTATGATTTAGAAGCTTTTTTCCCTATTCATTTTTCTTTGGCTCTGTCTCTTAAAATTACTGCTATTTCAAAGAAGTAAATTTAAGCCAAATGCCCTGTCTTAGAATAAGCACGGATCTGCTAAGCAGATTTGCAACGTTTGGTAAGCAGTCCTTTAGTTTGAAGCCAGAGCTGACAAAGGGTGGTGATTTCCCTGTGAAGATTTGATTTTGACGTTAAGTTGGGTTGTTTTTCCTCCCCTAAAGTGTTGGGCAGACTTCTCTGGGTAAATAAAATTCTACCTTGGTCTTTGAGCCCTTTAGAGGGCGCCATAGTGCTTTTAAATCTAATGCCTGTCTGACCACATCTGGTTGTGTTGGCTGGTGGTCTGGGAGAATGAATGGTAGCACCTTTAAAAGGGCCTTTCTCTTAATTCAGGTTCATCAAGAAATACTTGACTTTTATGAAGTGATGTGCTTTTCTATTTTAAGAAAATGCTCTTCTGGTTTTTATTTAATTTTTTCAAGCCTACGTGATAAATAAAATTTAGTTTCACGCAGTTTAAGACTTTAGTTTTCAAACTTCTAATTGAAATTCCCTTTTAAAGAATTTTTGAGCACGTATGTGCACGTCACCACAAAGAAGATTCACAAATAAATGAAAAAAGACCCTGCCCACAAGAAACTTAGGAGGTAAAATGCAAATATGCAAGTAGGTATAGATATATTAAAGCAGAAACATTGAAAGGTAAGAGAGAAATTACTGCCAGTGAAGAAATCAGGAGAGGCCTTTTAAGCTAAGTGACAATTGAGATGGACCTTTAATGACCTTTGAAGAACACAAGGCTGAGATTTGGGGCTCTGATGCGCCAGCCCAGTGACAAGCACACAGCCACGCCAGGGGCCACTCGGTGTTTTCTCTTTCAGTCTCCTTGTTGCCTCCTCTGGAGATCCTTAAGAAACAGCTGCCGTTGTTGAACAGGGGCTGGGTTGGGGATTAAGTCCTCTGCTGGCCTGGGAGTATGATGAGAATGGAGATGCTGGTCCTAGGAGCAAACTTGCTCAGAACACACAGTCTAGGCTTTGTGTAAACGCCATCGGTCAAGTGTCTGGCCAGCAGTGAGAATGCAAAGGGGGTGTTTCTGGTCTTGTCCCAGTGATGTGTTCTCATTCTAGCTTTGCTGGTCCTCACTGGAGCCCAGACCACACGTATCCTGCAGAGAGCAGTGAGGGCCTCCTTGTCTTGCTCTGGCTACTGGGCTGAATTTTATACAGTATCTGGGTAGAACTGATATAGAATCCAGGTGGGTCTAATTCTAAAAGTAGAAATCTGCCCAAAAGTAGAAAACTGGAATTATTTATAAATTGGAGGAGAGGGTCTGTAAGGAGTATTTGTCAGTTTGATGGGCAGTCATGATGTTGCTATGTCCATTTCTCCCACCTTCAGCCTTTGGAGACTCGGCTCATTTCAGAGACCACATCTGTTTGCAAACCAGAGCAAGTGGCCAAACAAATTGTTAAAGATGCCATAGTAAGTGCAATCTTCCTTTTCTTTATTAATAGTTGTAGTATTGATAATTATTTAATAGTTGTAGTACTTATAGTTATTTCTGAAAAGATATTTATTTGTCCCAGGGCTTATTTCAAAATATAAATGATTGTATTTTTTCGTCAGCTAGATTCATCATATCTAATATTGGACTCTACTTCTCTTCCCTTAGACACTTTATTGATTCCATGTTAATTAGTAGGCTCCTGGAAACTAATTAGCACCTTAACCTTAGGAACAGATTGATTAGTAAGGATGTCTGGGAACTTCGGTTCTTTAAAAGAAAATGAGACTTCTCTATGATGTGTGAACGGTAGACACTGTCTGCTGTATGTGGCATCTTGCCTCTTCTTTCCCACAGTATTTTCAGTTTTAGATTATTTTTGGTACCTTATTGCCAGACTCGTTGATTAAGGAATTTTTTCTTTCTCTTCCCTGCTTCCCAGTATCATTTTCCCAGATGTTCACTAATAAGAAAGTGCAACTAGACTAGGCCATCATCCGTCAGCCTAGCCTCCTGTGCTTCCAGGCTGCGGAGTTTATTTGGAGTCAAAAATAGAATCTTTAGAAACCGTGTGCTATTTTGTAGAACAACATATGTGCCACAAGCTTTTTGACAACATTCTCATTAACCCACATGCAGAAAGATACACATTTATGAGGGATGTCTGTAGACCTTAGGCCCACATTGAATTTAGGAAATTTGGGGGACCATCAGAATGAGAAGTGTCAGCATGCTGTGCAGCAGCCTTGAAGGAACATGCAGATGGTTGCATGAGGCCGAACTGAGCAGAATACAAGAAATGTCGAACTCTGTTCAAATATATACAGACACGGGAAGAACTTTACCCTGATTGTGTTCAAAGGCACAGAAAGATGCCACCATGTGATTGGGCCAACTTTGTTTTTCCTGCTTATAACAAATCAAAGCAAACGCGGTCTGTGTTTTTAATCATCTGAAGTAGCTGTCCATATTTTGGCATGATTCATGTAGTCTGGTGGTTTTCTTTTTTCTTTTCTTTTCTTTTTTTTTTTTGAGGAAGATTAGCCCTGAGCTAACATCTGCTGCCAATCCTCCTCTTTTTGCTGAGGAAGACTGGCCCTGAGCTAACATCCATGCCCATCTTCCTCTACTTTATACGTGGGACGCCTACCACAGCATGGCTTGCCAAGTGGTGCCATGTCCATGCCTGGGATCTGAACCGGCGAACCCCAGGCCGCCAAAGTGGAATGTGCGAACTTAGCCGGTGTGCCACCGGGTTGGCCCCACTCTGGTGGTTTTCAAATTTGTTCCTCTCTTGACCCTTTAGACTCTAAATTGATGACAACCCCAGAGAACTTTTCTTTACATTGACTATATATTTATTGATATTTTGCCATGTTAGAAAATGAAACTGTGTAATTAAAAAATACTTATTAATTCATTAAAAATAACAATAATAAACCCATTACATTTTTACGTAGCGTTTTTCCAACGAAAATTATTTTTCAAAACTGAACTTGCGTGAGAAGAGTGGCGCTGTTTTCCATCTCAGCAGTCTCTCTGCTGTCTGTGTTCGTAGAAGATGGCTGGGTTCCTCCAGGTGCTTCTGCGTTCAGTCTGTTGTAATATGTTGTTTTGAATGAAGGATATGAAGAGCATCTGGCCTTACACAGATATGTATTAGAAAAGGGAGGAATATTTCATAGAAATTTCCTATGAAATTCTATTTCATACAATTTTCAGAGAACGGTGGACATTCTTTTTTGATATGAAACCCAAAGTCAATGAATAGTACTTTTTGAAAGGTTAGTTGCAATGTGGAATTGGAAATAACATCAATGAACTTTTTGTTTTCTGTTACATTAAAATCCATTGGTCTTTGCACTTTGAATGTTTGTACCCATTCATGATTTTGTAACATTATGCATTAGTCATTTGGAAAATATGGGTTCACTGAGTTATCAAAAAAATTACATTCATTCTATCACTGCTGATCTTATCGTAAAAGTCTTTACATTTTGGGAAGCTGACAGCCTCATGATAGTAGATACAAGTTTTCACAAATCTTAATTTTGCCTTAAAATCTCAGATTTTAACATTGACCCCAAAAGCTGCCAATTTTCCTTGAAACGACAGGCTCATTTTATTCATTTTCCACAAAATGTCTTCCAAATACCCAAGTCTGAAAGACCGTAGATTGTCTGTCCCTGGTTCTTTCACGTAAAAATGGTGTTCTGTGAAAAAAGCGGCAGTGTCACGCATTAAACAGTGGCAGGGGGCCCTTCTTCCGGGCAGCCGTCCCCCTTTTTGCACGGCAGAAAGAAGCACTGGGTACATTCTCCTCTTTTTATCACAAAAAAATCACACACACACACAAATTTTTATTTATAAGAAGAATGCCCTTAAGAGCTGAGATTTAATAAAATGATTAATTTTACTGCTTTATTAAGGGTGTTTTAAAAGCAAAACTGACATTTTTAAATGTTTTAAAGACTTTTTTAAATTTCTGTTTTCTTTGTGTATTTATTACTGCAAGTGTGTATGGCAGAGGAGAGACGACCACTTGTGGTTCATGCTAATGAGCCAGCAGTTTTGCCCATCGGTGCAAATGTCACTCGGTGTAAGAGGCAATTAATGTGTTAGTATTATTATGACAATTGTTTTGTCCTCATGGACTCCCCGAAAGAGCCTCAGGACCCCCAGGGTCCATGGAGCCACATTTTGAGAACCACCCGTCTAGCCGGTGTAGCCCATCTGTCAAGGCCACGGTCATTTATGAGCTGCGGTATGTGCTTTGTCAACCTCTTATCCCAACTCACGTGAACGGACACACTTCATTGTTTCTGACGTGTTGAGTTGATTCCTTTACGTGTTACTACATTGCCTCTCTCTTTTCTCTTCCTTCTATTTTAGCAAGGGAATTTTAACAGTTCCATTGGCTCAGATGGGTACATGCTCTCGTCCCTGACCTGTGGAATGGCTCCGGTAACTTCTATCACTGAAGGGCTCCAGCAGGTGAGCTATTCATAGGCCGTCAGATGGACAGACAGACAGTGCCTCTCATTTAACCTCAATGAGAAAAGGCTACAGGAAGACTTAGTAGCTTTATCTGAGGATGTGAAGAATTTTTATTGACAGCGTCAACTTTTTTCCTTCCTCTCCGAGGGATAAGTCAATAGGAAATAGGGTAAAGATACAACTTGAGGAGCTTAGATGAGTAGAAGTCTTCTGTGCTGGGCACTGTGGATAGAGAGGAAAAACGCTGTCTCTGCTGTTGGGTTCTCATCTGAGAACCACTGATCTGAAGTGTTTGAAAAATGAAAATCTTCTCTTTCTAGAGTAGTTTAGGGGTGGTCTTGCCTAAAATTACTGAGCTATTCGACTAGAGGACCTTTTCCAGGAGAGTCAGTCCACAGTTAACTAAGCTGAGGGAGATACGAGGGAAGGATTCAACACAGTCCCTGCCATTATGGGAATTACAGTTCGTCCAGGACGCACAGAGGTTAATTAACTGCTCATTGGTGTGCTCGCTGCCATGTTTGCTACTGGAGACTCAGACATCAGGCCCTCCGCCCTGACCTCAGGGGGCTTACAGTCTCTGGGAGAGACTGATACAAAAGGGGACACTAACACAAGGTAATATGAGAGGTATAGTCGAGGGGTTGCTCTTGAAGGACAAAGCCATGGATGATGGAGGGTAGAGGGTGGGAAAGCTGCCTATACTGATGGGTAGTTGATGACAAAGGACTAAAATTCTGCGTAGTAGACCATGTCCAGACTAAAAACCCAAATGGCTTAGGCGTGAGTTTTCCTCACTTTAGAATATACTCCCAAGTTTGTGCTTCTCTCTTAGAGGCAGACACTGGATTAGATGCCCTCTTTGAGGACAGGTCCACACTCTCGTGTGTACGTTGTACCCCTTGCAGCCCATGCCTGGCACCTAGTAGGGACTAAGAATGCATGAGCAGGATGACCGGGTGAATTCTGCACGATCCCTGTGGGCGATCTTGTCCATTCTCCCACTTCTATACAACTGATGCCAAATCTAAAACTTCATCCCATACCTACTTCCAGAACTCCAGTTCTGTGGAAATTTCTTTAGACATTTTCCCTGGGCTATAACTCTACATCTCCAATTCAACATGTCCACTATAAAACTTCTGTTTCCCCAGCATCCTGCCCCCACTTCACATCATCGACTCTGTCTTCTGTCTCTGTGGTGGGTGTTCATGTTCACTCAAGAGGCCAGCCAGAAACCGGGATGTCATCCCTGACTCCCCTCCTCTGCCCCTCACATCAGGGATCAGATCCATCTCTGGTCCCTAGTCTTGGGGCCGCTCACTTTCACCGGCCTTGCTGCTGCTCCCACAGTTCGGGCCTAGGTTGCTGCCATCAGCTCCTTGCCTGAGTGTCATGCTCTGTGAGCCAGAGGTCATCAACTGGGGGCCCACAGGCCTGGAAAATATTTTGTTTGGCCCATCTGGTATGAGTGTGCTTAGTCAAATAAAATAGTTTTAAAATTAAATTTTACATAAAAAGTCCAGATTTTGGACTTGTCTTGGAAGTTCAGAAGGCCTGGCAGCACAGGGTCTGCATTCTCTTCTGGCAGTAATGAGCTGCTCAGGGTGGCAGCTGCTCCCATTACCAGGACACGGTCTTCCAATCCGTGTGGTCTTGCAGCACCTGCCCCAAGCCTCGGGTACGTTTGAGTGTGCCATTACATTTTCCATGCTGGTTTTTCTAAGCTGCAAATCTACCTTGGGTAACAACCTTCAGTGACTCCCCAGTACCATCAGGATAAAGCTTCCATTCCATCGCGCGGCACAGCCCTCTGACTTCTGACCCCGCTTACCCTCCCAGCCATGCAACTTTCTTCCCTGCCTCGCCTTCTCTTTCTGCAACTTTTGTCTGTGTCCCTCCATCCCCAGCTTTCCTTTGTGCAACCAACTTCCAGTCTTCCTTCAGGTCTCATCTTAAACACTGCTATTTCCAGAAAACTCCAAGACTGGGTTAAATGCCTTGTTAGCCCCATTTTAGCACTTTATTATGCTGTATTATAATTGCTTTTTCTTGAGGTTTTTTCTTTCCTTTATTTATTTTTTTTTAATAATAGGCATTTTTTTTAGAGCTGTCTGTAGATTTGTAGAAAATTTGAGTGGAAATTACAGAGTTCCCATATACCATCCCCCACCCCTGCCTCGCCCCAGTTTCCCCTATTTTTAACGCCTGGCATTAGTGTGGTACGTTGTTACGGTTGATGAGCCAGTATTGATACATTATTATTAACTGAAGTCCTCGGTTACATTAGGATTTACTCTTGGTGTTGCACGTCCATCCTATGGGTTTTGACAAATGTATAATGACACGTATCCACCACTACAGTGTCATACAGAGTATTCACTGCCCTAAAATTCACCTGTGCTCCACCTAGTCAGTCCTCCTTTCTTCCTTCTAGACCTCTGGCAGCCACTGATCTTTCTGCTGTCTCCATAGTTTTGCCTTTTTCCAACTTCCCTGTGGTTTTTACATTTTGCAAAGTTATCCTGGCACACACTCCAGAGAATCAAATCGTTTTCAAGGCTCGTTATGAAAACCAGTGGTCTCTTCCTCCACCTGCTCCATTTCACCCTTCTCAGGAGCAGCTGCACTGTCCTTGTAGCTGGGCCTTCTCACATCTCCCTCCATGTCTCTAGATTCTGTACTTCTGTGATCACTCCCACTCTTTCCCAGTTTGGGATCAGGTATTGACCTCTGCTGTGAAAGGTCAGGTTTCAGTTCTCCTCATCCCCTCCTCCTCCCACTTACACCCGCCTCTCCTCCTCCGCACCCTCCCTTTTTGTGATATTAGGATTTTGGTTCTGTATTTGAGATAATCATTATGGCTATTTAAATGCTATTCACAGCTGAGCTATGTAATATGCATAATTAATTTTCCTTTTTTGTACAACCTTTTGTTTTCCCTGAAACTATTATTGGCCTTTTTCTATGTATTATTTCTTTGTATTATTAATAATGACTGTCTTCACCTCCTCTCAGAAATACTGGATACCCCATCAGTTTCACCTTCTAGAAGGAATTCCTCCTGGAGCCTTCTGACCTGCCGGTCAGGACTAGCTGCCCCCATGTCTAGTGCGTAGCTGACCCCGGGCCTCCCCAGCATGATCATTCTGGGCACCTCTTTGCCTTCTTTTCCCCCTTCTTGTATCACTTGACATTGCCTTTCTTTGTTGACTCTCTCACATTGGCCATTTACCTCTTCTAGTAGCTTTCTGAAGAAAGGGTGCATGGGGGGCAAATTTTTTGAGACTTTGCATATTTGAACATGTTTCTCTTTGTAGTTTTCTGCCTCTTAAAAAATTCCATTTAGAGCTGTTGTAGTAAGAGTCTTAGTGGAAAGAGTGACAGTTAATGGATATGGTTAATTGCTGGTTTAACCCTGAAACAGGAATGGCCTTTCTCTAGTTGACTGTCTTTCCAAGTATGGAATAAGCCAGTGGAGGGCAGGACTGTTTTTTTCTCACCACCGAGTCTCAGCGCCTAGCATAGGGTCTGAATTTTGTAATCGGAACATCAATCTTAAACCAAAAAGCCTTGCAATGCTGGAGTGGATCTTCCCTCATTATTAGAACCCTAAGACCACTGAGAATACCTGTTTTATTCTTTGTATAATTTGAATTTATTAATTGGACAAATATTTTGCTGTTACAGACCGGCAGGCACTGTGTAGACAGTGGTGGAGAGCAGACAGCTTCCGTTCTCACCGTTCTTTTGACAGTTACAGAGTTTTCATTATACTTATTCTTGGAGCAGATTAGAAGATGTGTCTTAGAAACGGTTTTATTAAAGACATATCCTAAAATCCCGTGAAATGAACGGTTGTATTGTACTGTAGGGATGAGCTCAGACGTCTCTCTCTCTCTCTCTCACAGGTGGTCACCATGGGCCTTTTCCGCACTATCGCTTTGTTTTACATTGGAAGTTTCGACAGCATAGTTCGTCGCTGTATGATGCAGAGAGCAAAATCTGAAATTGCCGACAAAACTGCCTAATTCTTACCCGTCGGAAAAAGACTGTTTCTAAATAATCTGAACAGCTTGCTGCTAAATGGGACCCAGATTTTGGCCTACAGACACTTATGTATTGCTTTTGAATATGTGAGATTGGACCACTGCTCTTCAGAAACCTGGCTGCAAGCGAGGGGATAGAAGTTCAACTCCAGACAATATTATTAATACTATGCAAATGTGGAATAGGAGACCACTGGATTCTCTGAAGTGGAGAGGTGCTGATGGTATGGGAACTAATAGCGTGTGAGCAGGGTAAAGAACAGGATTTCAGAGTGATCATTGAAATTTTTTCTATTTATTCTGTTTTTCCCCATAGAAATCAAGTCCAGAAATGTACTTTGTGACACGTAAGAAGTCTTAAGGACTTTTTAAACCTTCCATGAAAGGCAGTTTATGGGTTTCTAAAGCCTTTTTTTTTCTCTTTAGCTTGGTATATTTTATTCAAGATGAGTTTTACACATTGCCAGTGAGTCCGAATGCATAATAATGTCCCTGACTCACTCTGCTACTGGTGGACCCTTGTGGCTTCTCTCTCTCTTTGATCCCATAACACTACAAGGGGGATGGGAGAGGGCAATGCAGTGGAGGAGAAGGAGATAAATATTTTCCAGTAGGAAAAATAATGCTGTCTTGTCTTCGTTAGACTCGAATGCCAAGGGCCCTTTTCATTTTTCACTCATGGGGAAAAGCAGCCTCCTAAAACGTTTTCTGAAAGAAGTAAAATCGTAGAAGCTTAAAAGTTTACAATTTCTTCAATAGCCATGATGACCTGAAGTTCCATTCCATTATAGTGTCTTTTCATTCTACCCATCTCTTCCTTTCCTATTTTGCTGATACTGCTATAATATTTTTGTAAAAAAAAAAAAAAAAGAAAAAAGAAGACCAGTTAAAAATTTTTGGCTTGAATTTTTAAATTAATTCATGAATTAATTAAAACAAATGAAAAAACTTAAGAAGTGTGACATTCTTCTCCTTGTAGCATAAATGTAGCTTTTAGGAAAGGCTGGCGATAGGATATTTAAATTTTACTCATTCAGAACAGAAAGTAGGACGACAAGGCGCATTTTGAAGATACTCGCTTTTGAAATAAAATGATCACCCCATTCTTTCTGTGACTCTCCCACTGACTTTGAGAACATTCTCTTCGAACCACGTGGTAAGGAAGCCCAGTTGTCACTCTCGCAATATAACCCTGGAAATCCTCTTGGCCCCGTGAATGTTGTTTCCAGATTACAGGCTCTGTTGTTCATTAGTGGATTTCCACAATAAGTGCCTATGATGAGTTTTAGCCAATGTTACCGCTCCGTCCTGTCATTGTATGTGGTCCTCCTACTTGAGGACAGTCACCTTCCTTGTAATGCTGTATCCCCTCCTTCTTGCATACACAGTATGCATATACAGTAGCACATTCCAGTTCACTTTGGTGAGAAAAGACCACCGCTTTTGAAGAAGAAACTTTTTTATTATTAAAACCCCCACAATTCTACAAAAGATTAAAGACCTAAAAATTATAGCAAACCTTTTTTGCTCTTGAGTTTTTGAACCTCTTGACTTTAAAATGACTTAATATTTAAACAGTAAAATGTTTAATAGCTTTAATCCATGGTGTTTTTTTAATTAAGATCTGAGACTGGCATATTTTAAACACTGATAAAGACAGAAGAAATGATTACTTAATATCTAAGTTGCTTGGATGACTTCATTGCAGCTCATAGGGGTGGGTTGATGCCATAAATGGTTTCATGAATCTTTCAGTCTTGTGTAGCCATCGTTTGCAAACTCCGTTGAGTCATATTGTGCAGCCTCGAAAATGGAGTATTGGCTGTATTTTCCTAATTTGCAGAAAACAGTTACATTAATATCTGGATGTTTCTCAATTTTATTCTTTTCTCATAAATGTTCCTTGAATGTTGGCACCTTCTCCTGCTGGTGTATATTAAAATTTAGTCCAAGATGGCATCTCATTTAATAAAATTAACTATTTAACAATAGTTTTTTCAATATACATTTCTTAAGGTGTCCTTATAGACAGTACTGTCACCTCAGGTAATCTGCCTGCACAAATTTAAGAGCTCCCGTTCTCTGGTGAGAGATATTACCCCCAACCCAACTGAAGCTCAGACATAGCAGGAGATTTGTGGAGATGATAATTTCAGAGAATGGGCTTCTTTGTCAGAGATGTCAAAGGTCCACAGTCCTGTATTCAAAAAGCTTTGGAAAGGTGGTTTTTTTTTGCTTTCTAAATTTGGTGCCATAATTCATTTGATAGCAAAACCTGACATGAACTGACATGAGATTATGATAGTTCTTATTTATGCCACTTCCTGGACTGTTTATTAATTTCACCTGAAAAAATACCAGTGGGTTTGATTATAGGTATTGCCCCAGACTCTGTGGTGTTTTGTAATATCCAGTATATGCCCCATATTACCTTTTCAAAATCCAAAATCTGATGAATTCTGAAACACATCTGGCCCAGAGGGTTTTGGACAAGGGATTGTGGACATTTAAGCCGCGTCACCCAATGACCTGACTTCATCCAAAACATGTAACTATTACAAGGCAAATTCTACTTTTTACTTTTTTTGGCTCAATTCTCGTACCACTTTTTTTACATTGACTTGTTTTTTTGCTCGAGGGAAGAAAAAAAGCTCTGAGTCAGACTGTTTGTTAGGGAAACTGTTGGCTTTTTTTTAAGGATTGCATTGACTCGTCACTTTATGTTATACCCAGAAGTTGTTGACTCTCATCTCTGGCAGAAGTTTGTCATAATTCCGCTGAAATGTGGGCTCTCCGTATGTGACTGACCACAGGGTTTTATGCCAGTTTCAGTTCTGAAGTGCCTCCCTCTGCTAGGTTCGGTTGTACTGTTTTATTATCGTGTATTTGTGAGTCTATTTATTTTAAAATGTTTAGTGTCATTCAGCCCTAGAAATCTCACAGTATCTTCAAGGATAATTGAAAAAGGTATAAAAAATAATCCTCATTTCTTTTTACAAAAACAAAGTCAAGGGAATTGTTCTTTTCTATATTTTTTAAATTTAATTTTCACAGCTGAAAAGAGAAGAAATTAAAAATGCTGTTAATGATGGCCTCTTTACATTGATACTTGTATATATTTAGTTATAAAGCTTTATTGGGATCTGTTAAACCATATATTGTTAATTCATGGAAGTGAAATGTTGAGAGACCAATATTTAGATGACAAAAGCATTTTGGTAGTAGTTGCCTCGATTCAAAGAATTGTATGTCTTTGTCTTTCTAGAAGCAGGCAATACATAATAATTTTTCCTTTTACTGAATTATATCATCAGGTGATTTAATTTTATTACATCATGTTCTAATTTAAACATGTCCTACTCGAGGACACTGAAATATTCATACTTTTTGATGTAAGATGCTTTGTGTCTTTCTCATTTCCTTTAGTTCTTAGTAACTCAGCCCTACAAAGTACCTGCTAACCATGATCTTCCATATGCTGGACTAAATCTCATTTAGTTCAGGGCAGTGACGGCAGACTTGATATTTTGAAGAGCAGGCAATAGCTATTATATTTTACACTTGCTTGGTGTGAAAACTCTAAAGACATTTTTAAACTGAGAAGAGTGCACATGGCTATTTTGATATATATTAGAACTTGTGTTTGCTACTTTAGAAGCTTTTGTGCCAGAATTGTAACCTAATTTTCATATCTTGTATTTCTGAATCACAAGAAAAAAATAAATGGGGAACAAGCTTTACAGATTTGAAAACTTATTTTTCTAGAAATCTGTGTTTTTTGACAGACACTTGAAGCAAAACACAAACCTCTTCCATAGTGTTATCCTAAACTTGCATCTTAAACACTTGCCAAGGCTTGATTTTTATCATTTTTCAGGAAGTAATATTTTTAGAGTAAGTACTTGGTATTCTGAGCTCTTGTTTTAAATATGTCCTGTGTTTGTGTGACTCTCTTGTGGAATATATGAGTAAGAGAGTAAGAAATGCAGAATTTAGTAACATGTCTTAAGTAATTATGTTTCATATACAAATAAATTGATTTCCCATACTTTAAACCTTCATAGTCTAACAATAAAATATCTCCTAGACTCTGAAGGGCATAGGAGACCTATATGTTAAAGAACATGCCTTAATATTTCTTGGTCCTTAAATAGAAAAATTTTGGTCACGTCAAGAAAAGATTCTTGGACATCTTGGTTTGCAAACTTAACCTTTCTTTAAATTCGAGCAATTTATATGCATAAATGGCATATGATATCACTTCTACAATTTTTATGTTTGGATGTTTAAAAAGAAAAATATTTCTTGACTTCTGTTCCACTGCTGATTCTATACCTTCCATTTCCCTCATTCAACATATATTTATTGAGTGCTTATGATGAGCTTGGTATCCAGGCACTGGGGACACAACTCTGCATAAAGAATTTGTCCCTCCCTTGTGGCGATGGCATTTCTTGTTTCTTTCCCTCCCCACTCCCTCATCCCTCTGAAGGCTCTTACAAGTCTTCCTGGAGAAGGAGGAACCACTCCCCATTCCTTTCTTCAGCTCGGGCCTCCGAATTTTATGCCACAAATATTTAAATGTCAGGCACTATTCTAGGCTGGGAATGCACAGAGGAAAATATGGTCCCTGCCCTCACATAGTTTATAATCTAGTGAGAAACACAGATGCTGGAAATTACACTGTGATCCAACAAGAGCTATGATTAAGATAGCACAACTGACCTTGGAAACGTCACCCCTTCTAGTCACTGTTGTGAGCATTTTACATGTAACTCATTTAAATCATACACTAGTCCTATGAATAGTACCATCTACATTCCCAGGCTATAACTGAAGGCACAGGCATATAGAGAGGTTAAGTAACTAGCACAAGGTCTCAGCTACTAAGCAGTGGAGCCAGGATTCAAACCCCTGTTTTCTGACTTTGAAGCTCAAATTCTGTACAAAGCCTTTTCCAGTGGCACAAAGGGAATCCTCAGACTGCCCAGGAAATTCAAATATGCTCTCATGGGGGGAAGTTCTTGAGATGAAATGAGGTACGAGTATGAATTTGCCATGAAAAGCATGGGTGCATTTCAGGGAGATGAGCAGATGTGCAAAAGCAAAACACATGAGAGATCTTGGTGTATTCCATAAAAGCACACAAAGTTAATATAGCTGCAAGAAGGGAAAGCAGAAGGAAAGAGTGGGCGCCCAGGTGGTAGGCTTGGCCCACATCATGCCATGCAGAGGAGTTGAGATTATAGCCTCGAAGAACTTTGAGCAGAAATATGAAATGCCCAGATGTTAGCTTTAGAAAGATCATGCTTCCCCTTGAAATGTAGGGGGTGCTGAGCACTTGGGCCTTGGCATAAACCCCACGAATTTGAAAGATGCCCTATTAGATATGTTTTGTTTTGTGTTGTGTACCCGCAAAAGATGTTGCTGTCCTAAACCCCAGAACCTATGAATGTGACTTTATTTGGAAATGGGGTCTTCATAGATATAATCAAGTTAAGGTGAGGTTATTAGGGTCCTTATTCAATATGACTGGTGATCTTATAAGAATAGGAGAAAACAGACACACACAAGGAGAATGCCATGTGACAACAGAGGCAGAGATCAGAGTAAAGCAGTTGTGAGCCAATGAATGCCAAGGATTGCCAGCCACCACCAGAAGCTAGGAAGAGGCAAGGCAGATTCTTCCCTTGACCCCTCAGAGGGTGCATGTGCTGCTGACATCTTGATTTTGGACTTCCAGCCCCCAGAATTGTAGGAGAATACATTTCTGTTTTAAGCCATGCAGTTTGTGGTACTTTGTTACTGCAGCCCTAGAAAACAAACATATTAACCTTGATTTTCCTAAATGTGTTCATCAGCAATTAATATCTGGGAGATACTGTGCTCTGTGCTAAAGAGCATAAGAGAATAAAAGTTAGTTATTGCACATAAGAATGTATATTCTTTGCCTATTCCCCAACACTGTGGTGTTTTTCACGTTGTTTGGTTCTATTACTGTAGTTTCAACCCAACAAGAGCAATAGGCATTTGAAAAGTATGACAAGTTCCTACTTTTGGTTTATTTCACTTTAAATGCCAAGTCATTAATTTGAAAGGAAAAAATTGCCACAAGTGAATTTCCTGCGCTTTCCTTTGTAAACCAAAGTAAACATTACTTGCACACTATTAAGTTGGCACAACAGAATGATTTATCTGCAGTTCGTTGCCTAGTTTCAAAGGTCGTTGCTTAATTATTCTAAACATTTTTTGAGGTTTAGGACCCGCCATAAATTAGTCAGGTGGGTTTCTCAGTTAAACCAAGCCTTGTTGGTTTAGATTTGGCAAAAGAGTTTCATGGTGATGACAAGGATGGTTTGAGAGCACAAAGCAGATGATTTGGATGTGATCACTCTTAGAAAAGAAGACAGGCTCGGAGCATAAATGAATCGGGAACAGTATTACTGTTAGTATTCTTAACTATTACGAATTAGGAGTTAGTGTTATAATAATAATGTTATATAATGTTTGCCAACAAAACATGCAAGCCATCGGAAAGAACGTGACACTAGCATAAGAGTTTATAATGTATAAGATACTTATGTCAATTATATCTCAATAAAGCTGGAAACAATGTAGAAGACGCTTGAAATTGGCGATCAGTGTCTTTGACTTGGTTATCTAGGCCTGTGAGATGTTATTTTTTAAGCAGTTCATTTTTCTTATGCAGCCTACATAGACTCCTTGTTTTTACTCTCTCTAGTCATTTCGTTTTGTTTATGGATTTATTTCCACTTCAGTTTGCCTAAATGGTTTGGGGCATGTTTTATATTTTTAACTCTTTCATCCTACCTATTAGTTGCCAGTTCTCTCTCAGTTAATGGTGTCTTTCTATCTTCTTTTTTTTTTCTTTTTTAAAGATCGGCACCTGAGCTAACAACTGTTGCCAATCCTGTTTTTTTTTTCCTGCTTTATATCCCCCAATCGCCCCGTACATAGTTGTATATTTTAGTTGCAGGTCCTTCTGGTTGTGCTATGTGGGACGCTGCCTCAACGTGGCCTGAGGAGTGGTGCCATGTCCGCACCCAGAATCCGAACTGGCGAAACCCTGGCCCACTGCAGTGGAGCACGTGAACTTAACCACTCGGCCCCATTGCCAGCCCCTCTATCCTCATTTTAAATAAAAAGTTTAATAGTTGAGAAGATTTAATACATATCTATATGAAGCATTAGTATATCCAGATTCGAATAATGTCCTTTTTGAATTTCCTAAACTTTGAGGACATTTATGTTGGTGATGGATGAAGAGAACTTTCTGAATCATGCTGTTAAACATCAACCAGTAGGTGGCGAAAACTGGCAATAAAAAGCTTTTTGTTTGGCAGATTGGAGAATAAAGAAGGAAAACACAGGCCTTTCAGACTCTGGATACAAGCTCCACTCCCTGCATCTTGTTCTTTCTCTTCCTGGTGCCACCCTCCTGCTAGAAACCAGCCAGACAAAGCTGGTGAGAGGGCCGTCCATTGGCTCCCAAAAGTGGAAGACATCTTGGGAAGTGAAAAGCCCACAGCGCACACATTTGGAAGGTTGTTAGAAGGTCTCTGGGATTCAGACCCAGGACTCCTGACTCAGGCCAGTGATCCCTCCACTCTCTCACTAATACCTGGAGACAAACAGTTAATTCACACACTTCCGAGGAATTCTTATCCTCATACTTTAAAGTGGAATCCAATAAACATGGAATCTGAATGGAGGAATGGTTTCACTCTTTTGATTGAAAGAGATCCAGAACATTCCCAGGATATATACTCTTAGTCAAGGGTTATAACACGGACCTGTCCTGAGAATGTGTGGTTATGATCAAGATGCTACATAAGGAACACCTGTAACCTAAGGCTCTATGAAGCAAAGGAGGGGGAAAAAATAAGGAAGCGTTTCTTTCTCTGGGAATGGGGGTATCCATTTCCTTCTGGCTGCGCCCTTTGCAGAAGTACAATCTCTTTTCCAGCTCTGCCCTCTCATTTCCTCACTCACATGCTGGGTCTCAGAAGCACTAAGGCTTTCAATTCCTCTTAAGTAATTTTGGGAGTTTAAGACAAGGTTCTGAGAAGATCCTGAAACAGTAACGTTCTGGCATTAGTATGAGTTCTATTATTTCCGTGAGAACATATATTTGGGGTCAGTCTATACTCCATGTCTATCTCCAGGCCAGAACACCTCCCTGCCACTGACGTGGAAAAAAGGAGACCCTGTCACAGCCATCAGAAGATCTAAGAGCATTTTCCTTCATCCTCTCTTGCCGGAATAAGAAGTTTGTACCAGGCACTCATTCCTGCATGCAAGAGGTTAGCATGTTGGCTGATTGGGTATGATAAATGAAGAAATGAAAATAATTTGCTGCGTTTATTTTGCTTAACAATAAACGCTTGATTTTAGACCAGGAATGAGACAAAGCAGAGACAGTGTCACGACGTAGTTGTACACATTGCTGTGCTCCTTTGCCATGTTTCTATGACCACAATAATCCAGTGTCCCCGTATATTTGTACTTGAGCCCTATTAAGTAAGCTGCTGTGCTTTCAGTAAACACTTTCTGGGGCTCTATTTGTCAAGACTCTTAGAGATAAAAAATAGTTAAACACGTGCAACTTGATTGCCCTCTTGCGCTTTTCTCCTAGGGCCTATTCATGCTGATGAATTAAAAAATGCGGGTGCTTGTGTGTACACATATGTGTGTGTCTGTACAGATAACTTGAGAAGGTGAGGCCATCTAGGATTGGTGGCTAGGCGACGGTGGAGGCCTTTAGAAACCCACCCACCCCGCTGTTAGCCCTGTGGGCCAGAAAGTTGCCCTGCACACCTCCGCAGCGTCCAGCCCCAACCTAGGGCCGAAATTGTCAGGAGCAGAGGAAAAGCATTAACTTAACCATTTTAAAGTCTGTGATCTGCCCACTCGCCCCTCCCCGGCCCGCTCAGAGCTATGTCTGGCCTTGGTCACCGATGGTGTTTCCAGAGTGCGTGTTCTGCATGCACACCTAGGAAGCAACTTGAAAGTGAACAGGACGCTGGGGGCTTCCCTCGCGAGTGAATGCGCGGAGTCGCCCCTCTTCACGCGAGGGCGTCGCTGAGGTCCCTCTGCTCGGGGTCAGCACCGGCCTGGGTCTTCTCCCGGGGGCCGAGCGCCTGTAACACGATGTGTACACCACCCCCCCCCCCACACCCGGTTAGAAAGGGGCAAAGCGATTCCCTTTTCCAGCGCGTTTTCTCCGCGCACCCAGTCAGCAGCCGCCGGCCGGCCGCTTGGGGGTCCCCGGGCGCCCCCGGCCCCTCGCTGGCCCCTGCGCGCGCGCCGGGCCGGCCGCAGGCCCGAGGAGGCCCCTCGCACACCCACCGCGCCGCGGCCGCGCGGGAGGCCTGCGCCGCCCGCGCCACCCACCGGCCGGGCCCGGCGCGCGGGAGGGGGCCGTCCCGGGCGCGCCCTCCCGGGCCGGGGCCCTGCGCGCCATGTGTCCCCGGCGGGGCGCGCCGCTCCCGGCCCGGCCGCGGCTCCTTTAACCGGGGAAGGGGAGCGGCGGAGGGGGCGGCGGGGCGGCTCCGAGGAGGGCTCTTTCTTTCTTCTTTTTTTGAATGAACAGAGTGACGTACGTACAGGAAACCAGTCGGTTCGAGCGGAGAATGAAGTAAGAGGCCAGGCCCCCCCCACCCCCGCCCCCGCCCGCGCCCGCCCCCTTCCTCCCCGCCCCCCTCCCCGCCCGCCGCGCTCGCGCTCGCGCCCGCGGCTCTCGGTTTCCCCGCCGAGCCGCCGCCGCCGCTGCCAGCGAAGGTGCCGGGCGCCGGGCCCTCCCCGCCGGCGCGGCCGTCATCGCCTGGAGCGGGTGCGCGGCGGGAGCGCGGGGGAGGCGGCCGCCGCCAGCGCCGCGGCGCAGGAGCTAGAGGAGGAGAAAGGGTGCGCAGCCCGGAGGCGGGGTGCGCCGGTGGGGTGCAGCGGAAGAGGGGGTCCAGGGGGGAGAACTTCGTAGGAGTCATCCTTTTTAGGAAGAGGGAAAAAATAAAGCCCTCCCCCACCACCTCCTTCTCCCCACCCCTCGCCGCACCACACACAGCGCGGGCTTCTCGCGCTCGGCACCGGCGGGCCGGGCGCGTCCTGCCTTCATTTATCAAGCAGCTTTTCGGAAAATGCATTTGCTGTTCGGAGTTTAATCGGAAGAGGATTCCCGCCCCCGTGCCCGGCTCGGCCACCGGCCCCCCGTCCCTGTCTGTCTCCGGTGGAGGCGTGAAACGGTCCCGCGGATAGAGATCCATGTCTGTGCCCGCGCGTGTGTGTGCGCGTGTAAATGGCCGAGAGGGGGAAAATCACAGGACTTCTGCAAATACTGGACTGAAAATTGTAATTCATCTGCTGCCGCCGCTGCCTTTTTTTTCTCGTGCTCTTGAGATCTCCGGTTCGGATTCCTACGGATTGACATTTCTGTGACGGAGAAGTCTGGGAATCAATCTGGAAATTCTCCTAATTTTTACCGCTCCCCCCACGCCCTCCTCAACTCCTGATTCATTTGGAAGTTTCAAAGCAGCTATAACCGGAGAGTTCTAAGGATTGGTGGAATCTTTGCCTTATACATTTGTTTTGTTTTCACAAAAAAGGAAACTTGACAGAGGATCATGCTGTCCTTAAAGAATACAAGTAAGTTCTTTGCACAGGAAATTGGTTTAATGTAACTTTCAATAGAAACATTTGAGATTTTAACTTTAAGTGCATTCGAGTAAGTGTAATTTCCAAGCAGTTTAATACATTCTTTTTAGCTGTGTAACTTGCAATGTGTACGTTCTGCTTTCACCCAGTGTATAAAGAAAAATGCACCTGATTTTGACTTATTAGTGTTTTTTTAACCTTTCAGCATCACAGAGGAAGTAGACTGATATTAACAATAATTAATAATAATGTGCCTCATGAAATAAAGATCCGAAAGGAATTTAAATAAAAATTTCCTGCATCTCATGCCAAGAGGGAAACACCAGAATCAAGTGTTCCGCGTGACTGAAGACACCCTCTCATCCAAGAATGCAAAGCACATCCAATAAAATAGCTGGATTATAACTATTCTTTCTTTCGGGGCTGTGGGGCGGGAGCAGGGGCGAGAGGTGCTGTTGGTACCCGGCTGATTTTCCTCGGGGGCAAGGATGGCGCACGCTGGGAGAACAGGGTATGATAACCGGGAGATAGTGATGAAGTACATCCACTATAAGCTGTCGCAGAGGGGCTACGAGTGGGATGCCGGAGACGCGGGCGCCGCGCCCCTGGGGGCCACCCCCGTGCCGGGCATCTTCTCCTCCCAGCCCGGGCGCACCCCCGCGCCCGCCAGGACCTCCCCGCTGCTACCCCCGGCCGCCCCCGCCGGCGCCGCGGGACCTGCCCTCAGCCCTGTGCCACCTGTGGTCCACCTGACCCTGCGCCAGGCCGGCGATGACTTCTCCCGTCGCTACCGCCGCGACTTTGCCGAGATGTCCAGCCAGCTGCACCTGACGCCTTTCACCGCGAGGGGACGCTTTGCCACGGTAGTGGAGGAGCTCTTCAGGGATGGGGTGAACTGGGGGAGGATTGTGGCCTTCTTTGAGTTCGGTGGGGTCATGTGTGTGGAGAGCGTCAACCGGGAGATGTCGCCCCTGGTGGACAACATCGCCCTGTGGATGACTGAATACCTGAACCGGCACCTGCACACCTGGATCCAGGATAACGGAGGCTGGGTAGGTGCATGTCTGGTTGAATGTTAGTCTGGGCTGGACATCTCAGGTCTGAGATGCGGTGGTTGGAGTGTGGGTGGGCCCCTGGGCTAAGGGCGCGCTGATGAGCCGATGAAATAAAATCAGGTTTGTTGCTTCCCCTATGCAAAGCTCTCCCCTGCCAACCCTGTGATCATTTCTTCCCGCCCAAAGTGTTTTTCTTACTTGCCGGCCTTTGAGGTCCAAAGATCCTGCATTTGCTATCCTACTGGATTTTTAGGTAAATGGTATCCCTTCGGAGTTTCTCAAACTGGAGGTCCAAGGATGCCCAGCATCACTTACCTGGCCTCAGTTGCTTGCGGGGATTTCAGGGACTCCTCATGAACTAGACCCCAGGTTGGGTCCTGGCAAGCCACATCTTAAACAAGCTCCCCTGGGGATTTCTTCTCGGTCCTAAAATTTGAGAACCATCCAATTAGAAGAACAGACTCTACCCAAGGACCAAGGGCATGACTTTTCTGACTCACTTGGTAAAATCTACCCATAGAGGGAGACCCCAGTGGCGTCTTTTTCCCTGGAAAACTTAGGTGTGTTTGTGAAGAGGTAAGTTGACTTTCTGAAAGTCTGCGGGCTCCATCCTACAGTGTGTGCCACATTCCCAGTGGGCATGACGGAGTGTCTTGAAGAATTTGGCTATGGATGTTTCCTTGATCTCATCAGTGGGAGAATTTGCATTGGATGTGTACTTTGTGTTCTATTTCTGTAACTGGTGTATGATCTTAAAGTTTACTGGAACTTTAGTATCTTTTACTTTTCACCACCTAGAATCCACATCATTTGGTGGTCTCCTTTGCTGAAAAGTATTGCATCTACAGTATCTATATAAAGGGTAGAAGAATTGATTCTTAGCTGTGGATTCTCTATTGCCCTGACTTCAAGTGAATTGATTGGTGCCTGGAGTTTTGAAGAACATCTGTGAGATGATTTTTTTTCTTGTGCTGTGCTGGATAGAGCTAACATCACGTTTCCGTAAAGTTCTTTTCCGTGTGTGCTTCTTTGGGGGAGGGGTGCAGATCCTAAGACTGAAGAATTGTCATTGATAGCTCCACCTTACATCTAAAGTTATTGACTTATGAAAAAGTAAAAGAGGAATGCTTGTCTGAAGGTTTTTTAGACTTTTTGTTTTAACCTGAAGAATTATCTTTGAAAAAGGATGCACCTCAGTGCTTTTTTTGTAGTCTCTAGGGAGAATTACTAATGTTATTGTTTTATAGGAAATTACTAATGTTATTGTTTTATAGGACCTAATAGAAGCAAAAAACCTAGAAATGACTGCAAGTGGATTCAATCTCGAGAAGCACATTACCACAGTTTACAAAGTGTGCTAATGTTAAGGGACCAAAGAGAGAAAAAGCCAAGAAAAGTAGATGACTGACGTGAACAGTTGATTCTACTTGACCAAAGATGACAAAATATTGATGCCACTGTTCATGCTTAAAAGTAAAATTAACTAAAATATCCCCCATTTAAATCTCTAAAATTTAAATACTCTTTATAAGTTGTTTGTTTTTTGAGATCCATATTATCAGATCCTTAGTAATTCTGGAATAAGTCACTAAAGGGTGAAAAGAATATTTTTGTTAAATGTTTGGATAAGTAGATGGTTTTATTTTTACCACCTACTTGATAAAAAGAAATTTATTTTCTTTTACCAAAGAGGTAGGGACTTCCAGACTCCAAAAGGATCATTTAAAGACCAAAGTAAAGCTGATTTAACAGTTTCACTCTTTCATATTTTTATGAAAAACATATTTTAAAATTTTCTTGTTGTAAGAACCCCAAGGTGGTAACTGCCGTCTATCAAGTAATTCAGTAAAAAGATGGGAAACAGAGACATATGTTTATGATAGAAATTAAGATATAGCCTTGATCTTTGTTGTTGAGTTGTGGTATATTAACATCTCATACAGTGGAGTTTTCTTTTTAAGTGAAGGCTCACGTTTTCCCCCTTTCAAAATAGAGTTTTCATAATGGAGCCTATCTTTGTGGTCAACAGGTATCTGAGGTTGATAAATGTAGAGGCTGCATTTTATGATGCCAAACCACAATGACATACTGTAGAACATGATAACATTTTTTTGACAAAACCTCTTATTGTAAAAAATAAATCATATAGAAGCACAAATGGCTGATGGTAAAATGTGTAGTTTTCAGAACAACAGATAGATTGATGACTATACAGGAAAACAAAGGAATTTGGCCAAAAAAAGGTTTATATCAGGAAATGCAATCATAAATGGACACTTTGGGATAAAAGTGGTAATATTTGAGAGTTATAAGTGATTTACTTATCATTTCAAATGTGCATTATTAATCTAAAGTTTTATTTTAGGCATTTGGCATACAGACAGATTTTCCTCCAAATTTGTATCAGTCAGGGCTGCATCTCTAATAACGTGTTGCTTCTTACAGTGTAAAGTACTCTTGATAACGATAGTAAAGTTTCAGAAGAGAGCTTGCACATTCTTTTGACATTTGACAATGACTTGCAGTGTTTCCAGGACTCAGGGGATCAGCTCATTTACTGAATGTATACTAATGGGGGCTTTAGACTTGAAGTCGCTTTTTTTTCTTTGCTGCTGCTGATGCAAAATCAGAACCCTCTGAGGCTGAGGAAAACTTTGCATTCCATGTTCCATAACATGGAGAAAGCAGGGCCGTGGAATGACAGGCATCTGAGAGGTGGTCCCAGAAACATACAAATTAAATAAAGACTAAAGAAGCAATTGGGTGTAGGGTGGAGTGTGCTTCTATTCCTAAGTCTGAATAAGGCATTGTGTGGCATCCAGGGATAGCAGTAGGATAACAGCAGTTCTAGGAAATATCTAAGACCCTGCTACTTGAAGTGTGGGTTACAGACCAGCAGCATGGGCATCACCTGGGAGCTTCTTAGAGATGCAGAATCTCAGGGCACACCCCAGAGCTACTGAGTCAGAATCTCTGGTTCACAGAGTCTGCAGGTGTTCATGTGCACATTAAAGTTAGAGATGCTGGCTACCATCATTGTGGATTCCTGGGGACATCTTTTAGGAAGAATGACGATCTGGGATGGATCCTACAGTGTCCCTTTTCAGTGGCCTCACAGGTGCATAGTTTACCTAGAATATTGACTATTTCCCAGATGTCCACCAGAGTGATCTGACCCTTGGAAGAAACAGATTAGAATGAAAGAGAGAGAGGAGGTAAATTATCATAAGTTCAGTCTTCTCAAGAATGTTTTCCATGCTATACAATTTGTATTGGCATCACTGACTTCATTAAAGTAAGATCTCTTTTCTACTCCAATTAAAAGCAGGAGATTTAGCTCCTGTAAGAGCTCCATTAGTTATTATTTCACCCCTTTGTAACACAGTTTAAATTTTATAAACAAGTTTACTGGCCCTGAGACTGCTTCAAGATGAAGGGGCTCTTACAAGTAAAGGGTTGAGAGACGGGCAAGTTGCTGGTGAGTGAAAATTAATAGCACTCTCCAAACCGAGAAATGTGACAGCATTCAGCTTCATGTCCTAGAAGAGAGTGAGATGTGGACTACTAAAAGAATGAGATGGCTTAAACAGGAGATTGGCTTCCTTCTGTTGAGGAGATGGTGGTGCAACTTTTGTGTGTGTGTGTCCTTTGGTCTTTGTGGTTTAGGAAGACAGGAACTTACTTCTCCACATCCAGTAGAGGTTAGCTTCTTTGTTATTAGTTGGTCAGCAGACAGTTTCTCTTTTCTGTATGTAGTTCACCTCCACCAGAACATTTGATTAACTGGAAAGCAATACCATTCTCTTGCCAGTGTACAAAATACGTGAAAAAGCATCATTTTTCTAGTGGCTGAGCATCCCATGCTAATGGCCAATTTTGGCAGCAAAATGATAGCATTAAAAATAGCCTGAAGATGATCCAGTCTTAAATAATATATTTAATAATGAACTTTCCTTGGGAAAGGGCTTCTTTCTGCTGGCTAAGAATCACATGACCCTTTCAATAATTTATTTTGTAGGAAAAAAAGACTTTATTGCTCCTAGAGTTTGCAGTCATGTGCTGTAGAGTGATTATATTTCTGGACCTTTGTAGAGTTTTATAGTTGATTCAGACCTCTTTTCTGTTTCAGGGCTTTTGTTGCTATTTAATGTCCGTTGAAAACATGGCTTTCTTTTGTACATCCTGTTACATTTAGCTGTGCTTTCTAGTGAGAACTGATTGATCTTTCTGGCAATCTTTGATTGACTGGTACATTTCAGATTTCTTAAATGTCATTAGGCCACATAACACATCAGGTAACAGAAAGCCACACACTTTTTTTTTTAGAGCCAAAGTGTTACGGTTTTTCCTTATCTCTACTCCCAGTCCTAGTCAGCTTTTTGGAGGAATGAGAAATCCACTCACAAAGCAGGTGTGTGGAGGCTGTGTGTATTAATAGTGGCCTCTCCCACTCAGCACACCCCCACACCCATTTCTGAGGTCACTCATCGTGTCTTAGCAATAGTTTAGCAAAGCAGTATTTCAGCAGACGTGCATTTGTGCTAGAAAAACAACACTGTCTTTGTAGTACAAGTAGAAAGGTTTTTTTCCCCCCAGAGATATATTGTATTTGAGGTTCAAAGGTTCTGTTAATCCTTTTTAAGGTAATCTAATATCACCTTATTCAGGTATAGCAGTAACCTCGAAGCTGGTCACCTTTCCCCCCGGCTACATACAGGAGACCACTCAGTGAATTTACTCCCCTCTGAAGCTTCTCTTTCATTCCTTTCGGTTTGATTCAAACAAAATTAGTGTTTGACATCTAAATGGGATTACCAAGGAAAATCCTGCAATGACTGAGACAGTTATTCCACAGACAGGATCACAAGTCTTACGTGTGCCCGGCCCTGGGTTAGGTTAGGGGCACAGGAAAGAAAGCTTTACCCCTGCCTGGGATGACCTCACAGGCTGATGCTGTAGGTGTCTGAGTAAACTCGTAGTCACCACACAGCCTCATAAGCGTGATCCCAGACTCTCAGATTTAGAGGGAAAAAGAAAAAAACAAAGAAGGTGTTATTTTGCATGTATTTTAGACAATCTTTGTCTAAAAAAGTTATTTCTTTTTGTTATGCCTGTTCATGTGTGCATTAGGCCTGATTTAAATAGGAGAAGAAATGTAGAGAATTTTTAAAATGCTCCATAACACAGATATAATGCTGAAGAGAACCGAAAGGCAGGGGGAGTTCCCTTGTTAAATAGTTACCCATTAAGCACTCTTTATAACATTAAGAAGACTTAATAAACACTAGTCTTCAGTTTTTAAAGTATTTCATTAATTCTTTTTAAGTCAAAGACAATCAAGGCTCTGATTAGGTTGATTAGAATAGCTTAATTTGAAGAACTTTCTTAAATCATTTTTATATGCAGAAAAGTACAAGTCGATTTTGAACCAGAACAGGGGCTCTTCCTTTGGGAGAGATTTTAAAAAAGGCTTTTGTTTTGTTTTGGTTTTAGGTTATAGTACTGTTCTATTTATTAAGCGGCTTCTCTTCCAAAATGCTATTTACAGAAATTCCTAGTCCGCTGTAACATTTGTGTTCCTGCAGAGCAGGTGTTCACCACTAACTTCCCGCATGCCGGGTCCTCTTTCTTTAAATGGAGACTGTAAAACTTTTGAAATTACAACAAAGCTGTTTTCATTTTTAAAAGTATCTTTATAGGTTGCCCTGGGTCTGATATATGCTCAGTTCGATAGTGCCAACACTATTTCTCTGCTCTTTACTTGCCAGACAAAAGATAAAGCCAGCTGTCCTTCCTGAGAATGGGGACGGAAGGATTGTTCCTGTCTCTCCCAAGCCATTTGGGCTTTCTCATCGGGACCCCACCCCAGCCGCCATGACTGTCCCCTACCTGCCCATCATCCTACCACAGGGAGACCTCCTAGTTGTAGCTTCTTCTTACCTTCCAACACGTGAAGGGTAGGATTCACCTGAAGGAACGAGCACTAGATACCAACAAGAGGGAGCGGAAATGGGATCTGATCAAAGCTAGAGTCTACCCCCTGCTCTAATTTTGCTAGAGGCAGCAGGGCAAGGAAAAATTCTGTCAACAGATCTGATGCTTTCTCTCCAGAGATCATAAATTCCAACTCTGTGCAGGGAAAAGATGGAATCTGCTGGCAGAATTTTTACTTGCTCTGATCTCTACGGAGTGAGATTAGTGGGGGTCATGCTCTAGCCTTACATAAGTTTTGATGAACTAAATTTAACTAAAATAGCTTATACTAAAGACTACTTCCCCAAACGCCTTCTTCAACGTGTTAGAAAGGGAATCTCCCTGACATGCTGGTGTGGCTATTTGTGGCAACGTACTGAGAGCTACTTGGGTAATTTTCTTGGGTGATTGACAGGATCCTACGAGAAAGTTCACTAGGGATTGTCCCTGTCTTCCACATTGCACACGGAGCATGTACTTCCCTGGGAAACTCTTTATTTGGAAAATTTGTGTTTCCGTTCTGCTCCTTGTTTTGCCTTCAGAATTTCAGAGATAGAGCCATATTCCATTTTTAGTTAATAATCAGCTCCTCAGCTCTCTGGGGCTTCAACATAATGAGTCAGGAGCTTATGACCGACTCCACTCTCCTCTTAACTATGTCTCCTGAAAACAATATGAGGACCCACTGTGTCAAGTGAAGCTTTAATATTTCAAGGGAGATTTTTCCATTGAGACCAATACATCTTTCTTATGACAGTTCCAATTACTGTATTTCTCTGTTTTTAACTGTCTTTTCTTAAGCTACGGAGGAGTATGGAGAGTTTACGAATTTTAATACTTGGAGCACCAAACAAGGGATCACTGTTACTGGTTGTCTTTTCTTGATTTTCCCAACTCTTCTGAACCAATCCTAAGATTTTTTTCTGCTTTACAACGCGAAGAATGTTATATCTATATATTAACTCTGACACTGAATTGCAGTCAAATATTCCACTCAGCTGCATTAGAATTTTCTGAGAATATGGGACAAATGCTTAGTCCTGTTAATTCAGTGCCCATTTGCTATATATATTACCTTCTTACAATTAGCATAGGAAAAAAATTAGTGACAAATTGTATCATCAGCTTTAGATATTGATTTCTTATCTCTTTGGGGGGAAAAAAAGCAAATCCATAAAGGATGCCAGTTGGCACTTCTGAGTTGAAAGTTTCAGGACTATCTCCTGGCCACTTCCTTTATAAATTCCTGCCAGAATCTGTCCCTCTCTCTTTTTTTTTTTTTTGACACTAAAACTTTTAGAGGTGGTTTTGAGCTATTTGATAACAACATTATAAATATAGTGAGGGCAGAACCACTTAGTAAATATTAAAGTGACGGTATAAGAAGAAAACGATTTGAAGAACTCTTAATAAAGGAAAATCAGCAATTGTTCACAAAACTTGACCCTGAGTTCCTAGTAACCAGGTCAGTGATGGAAATGGAAAGAGTTATAAAGTGCTTGTTAATTTCCCATAGCATGTGCAGGAACTGTTTTCATTGAAAAAACAGTTTTTTAAGTGCCTGCTATGTGCAAAGCTCTAGCCAAGTGTGTGAGTAAAAAGTATGTAAGATAACTTTTGCCTTCAAGGAATTTACAAGCTGTGGTGAAACTAAGATAAGTATGTAAATTGCTTTAATCCTTGAGACGCTTTAGTGGATGGGGAGATCCGGTCCAGGTAGAAGGGGTTCTGGAGGACTTTCATGCAGGAAAGAATGGGTGGGAGATAGGAAGAAGGGCATTTCAGGCAACTGGACTGGCTGAGCCAAAGCAGGCAAGGATGTATGAGGCGTAATTGGGGAATTGTAAAGAGTCTGACTTGACTGAGGCATAGAGATCTCCCACGAGATAAGACTGGGTCCTAATTTGAGAGATTTGTATTCAACTTGGTAGAGGTTAAAAGGATACTGAAAGGATCCTGAGACAAAGCGGGATGTGTGGACTTGAGGAAGAGCAACAATGACTGAGGCTGGACAGTGGGAGACCAGCCAGGAAGTTTGAACCGTAGAGGTGGAGTGGGGAATGGCAAAGACAGGACAGATGTGTGGGACAGTGCAGAAGTGCAAGCAAAGGACTGACAACAGATCGAATGTGAGGAATGGGGGAGGAAAAGAAGCAGAGAACTCAGGTTCGAAACCCAGCTGGTTCAAAAACTGATACTGTCCTTAAGACAGAAAGGAAAGATAAGAACAGTAACTATTTTGTAGGGTAAATGTGATGAAATTAATTTTGGACATTTTCAACTTGAGCTTCCAATAGGATATCCAAATGGAAAATCCCAGTAAGCAGTTGGCCTTAAGGATCTGGAGCTCAAGAGAACCTGGGCTAAAATGCAATATGCCTTTTCCCCAAAACCATGTAGATTTCGCATTTTCTTATTTCATTTCTAGAAGTGATCCTTACTGTCACTACTGATTCTATTTTTATTACTGCTGTTTCTACACTGCCTTTCCCCAAAGTCCTTTGTAGACTTCTATGGATTGGGTGAAGGTGATTAACTTGGAGTTTTCCTATTCTAAGCTTGGCTCCTCACTACCAGTTTGCCTGTTTAAAAAATAATTCAACTTGAGTCAAACTAGTGTTGTTCCAGTATCCTCATAGTATCCTCCATTTGTGGCTCTAGGTCTTAGACAATCAAGCTGTTCTCCTTCACTGGGACTTCCTCATTTAATAAAATATTTCTTCTCTTAAATTCAACCTGCACCTAGCATAGTAGGTAGTAGTTGCACACAGTGATTGTTTATGAATGAATGAATTAATAAAATGATTGTTTTAGAGGCACTTTTGGAAACCAACTCATCCTAACCAACTAATGTTCTTCCACTGCTCTTATTATAGAGCGTGTGTGTGTTCCACATGTTCCATCCCACGGATCTATTCATATTTAATAGAATGAGAAAAGAAAAATACCTATTAAGTGTTCTGATTTCATCCTTCATCATTGAATTGAAAAAGTTTGTCATTCATACCTGAAGAGAAATCTAGATTTTGCTTTATATTAAATACTCAACTTTTTTAGTCCTTACTGGTAATAGTAGACCCTTCTATCTATTGTCACATTGTATCTGTTTATACGAAGAATGCATACACGCAATCTACATATGTATGCATAGTTACTCTCAGTCCTCATGTTTCATATCTCAAGCCCAGTCCAGCCTGTAAAAGTCTTGACGTCTGAGATTATTCATCACCTTATAATTAAAGAAACCAGAGCTTGTCTGTGGTCATCACAATGGAACAGGTGGTTTTTTCCTTCTGATAAGTGTTGTAGCTCAGATATAAAAGAGCTACAGCATACAAGTCACAAGGATAAATTGTCCCCCTCGTTCTTCTCCCAGAAAAGCAAGCAGCCAATTGAAGGTGGAAGTCAGTACAGCTCCACGTTCCCAGAAAACCTAAGATATGGTTTCTCCAGACATTGACCAACAAGAAGACCACCAAGGGTGTCGTGGATAAAACCACTGGCCTGGCTGCCTTGGGCTAAGTTCTCTGTTCTGGTTGAAGCAAGCATTACAGCCTTTCTGTGGTTTTAAGAACTGGTGGAATTTGCATTTTGAGAATCCTCATCCCTTGGCATGAAGCAAACTCAAAGCATTATTGCTCATCATTTGTCATCTGTTTGAGAACGATAGTATGATTTGTTTACTTGTAATGAAGCTTGACCATACTTCTCTAGGGGCTTTTTAAAAGGAGGGATGTGTCAGCTTACAGATTTGTCCCCATGAATGAAACCACAAGCAAATTCTCTTCTCTCCCCCATCCTCCCTTCCTCCCTCTGGTTTCTTCGGTGGCCATCTGTGCATTATATTCCCATTGCCAGACTCTCTTCAAGTGGCTTATCTATGAGTGAATTCAGAATCTTCAAATTATAAAGGACACCCAGATAATTGGCCTGTTCTCCAAAGTATCTGTCCCCTGTGCTGCTGCCAGATTCCTTCTTAATGAATACATCCAGTGACAGTGGGATCCTTGAGCTTGTCCGTATCCGTGAGAAAATGAGCTTCCCTGCTTTGTAACAGCTTGCGGCTCAGGGAAAAAAATGACAGCCATTGCACAAGCTTCCTTTGAATGTAGTCTTCTTTCCCATAAATGATACTTTGAGAATACACTTAAGGGGTTATTAGTTTTCTATTTCATGCTTGGCCTGTGTGTGAGAATAACACAAGCTGTCACTGCAAATCAGCAGCTAACACACTTTGTCTGGTTAATGTGAGCATTTAATATTTGGCTCAATTAAAAATTAACTGATGAAAGTACATGTCACATGGAATTTGAACATACCTTTTGTAAGGAATATTGAAAGAGCATGACCAATGAGTAGATTAGTGGTTTTAAAATGTGGAGACTTTGGGGAAATTTAATATGATTTGAGACACTTGACTCTTCCTTCAAACCTCCCTACCTGTTTGGCTCAGCACAATATTGAAAAGGATGTCCTCGTTCTTATTAAGGACCCACTTGCGTCTCTGTTTGCTAGAGAATAATTGCTTTTCTGCGCTGGATCATACAATTAAAGCAGACAGAACAGGAGATGGTTATTCATTTATCCCACACATTTTTTTCTATTGAGCACATGCTGTAGGCCGGGCCCTGGGGAAGTGGGCAATGGGAACCAGATAGACATGGCTTCCAGTGAGCTGGGCGGAGATCATAAAACAGCAACTGGAAGAGAAGAAATCTGTCAACAGTAGGGGCATTTATTAGAGTCAAGGAAGTCAAGCCTGAAGGATGAGTTGGAATGAACCTAGTGAAGGAGGAGCAAGGTGTGGCCAGCACACAGAATGTGGAGAACAAAGGCCAGAGGCGAGAGTGCACATGGTGAGCTGCAGGAAGTGAGTCCAGCCTGGCTGGAGTGAGGAGTGCAAGTGAGTGGACCAGAAAGCTGATGCTGGAGATGTACCACCATGGAAGGGTTTATTCGCGAAAGGTCACTGTGGCTCCACTTCATTCAATTAATGAGACTGGGGAGAAATTAGTGACAGGCAGGAGAAAGAGACTGTGTCCTGATCTAGAGGAATAGTAGTGAGGTTGGTAAGAAATTGATAGCTTTGAGCAATGATTAGGACTAAAATGGAGAGATTTTTAGGAAGATGCAGTCATTGACTGAATGCTTCAGAACATTGCTCATTTCTTCTTCAATTACAGTGGTCTTTTTCTGTAATCGTTTTGAAAAGAATATGGTCATTGTTCTGGTTATATATTGAGTATTTTTTTCTTATTTCCCATTCTGTTAAATCAACACTGCCTGGTTGAAAACTTTATTTTGTTAGAATTCACATTGTAATAAATCTTCATTAACAACCAGTTCACAAAAGTGTATTTGAAGAAAGAATTCAATTATGAAAGGCAGTTTTCATAGAATTTCCCTCCAGGTGAAAAAATTACAATAATGGTATCTTGCCTCGATGGAGGATTTTTATGTTTCCAAAGGAATTGCTTATCTGTTGGCCCATTGGGTCTTCATGACAACCCTAAGGCAAGGCAGGTGTTATCTTTCCACTTCTCTCTGCCTTCCTCTCCCCACACCCTTTCTGTTATTCGTTTGTTCCCAAGTGAAGAGAAAACTTTGCCTAACAAAGGTGCGTGACAGTCAGTCAGTCCAGAGGAGCTGGTCTTCATTCCCAGACTCCGAGTCCCGTAGGTGTTTCTTTAGCCTGGGCTGCTCCTCTCGCTTTGTTTTCACAAGGACACCAGATTCCTCAACAGAAACTTAATCAAGTATATCTAATTGTGAAAAATAGTATCCTTTACTGCTTCTTTTTTTTTTTTAAGGATTTTATTGTTTTCCTTTTTCTCCCCAAAACCCCCCGGTACATAGTTGTATATTCTTAGTTGTGGGTCCTTCTGGTTGTGGCATGTGGGACACTGCCTCAGCAAGGCTTGATGACTGGTGCCATGTCTGCGCCCAGGATCAAACCAGTGAAACCCAGGGCCACCGCAGCAGAGCACCAGAACTTAACTACTCGGCCATGGGGCCGGCCCCTCTACTGCTTTTTGTCTGAAAAATTTCTAGGAAAATTAAAATGTAGTCTTTGGTTTCAGGTTGTTTTCCCTCCTTTGAGTCAGCTCTTGAAGAGTGTTTCATGTTCACAGCAGAGAGACATCTTTCTTCTGCCATTTGATGCCCACACATTTGAGGAAGAGCCGGTGGGTGTGCTTGTGAGCTGGGCAGGCTTGACCATGTAACTCCTCCTCAGGGGACAGTGTGTGATGGTTGTGACAGTTCTCTAAACTCCGTGTGAGGGGTTCTGGGAAACAGCCCCTTTCAACAGAGGGCGGGTGGAATTATATGAACATAGACAATCATTTTTGATTGTTGGTGTCTAACTAGCAATCCATATTTTTACTTATTTTTAAAATTGGGCTCCTCTCTTTAGGTAACCAACATAAATTTGGCAAGTGAAGTGCTTATGTATTTACAAAATGGTGGAGCCTTCATCAGTAGGATCTCTATAGTGTCTGAAGAGCATGTGGCTATGTTAGTTCAGTTTCATTCATTCAGCAAATATTTGGCTATGAGCGCTGGAGCTATCACAGAAAACGTGATAGCCCAGGACTTTCTCTCATAAGTCTCATGAATCCAACATTGTGGGAAAGCCAGAACAGTAAATAGGCAAATAACTAACAGTATAATATAGGGACTACAGTGTAACAAAAACGGACAAATTGATACAGGAGTGCTGATGGGGCGATATTAACTTCTTGTATTAGTTTTTGAGGTTTTGTTAGTAATATTGCAGTATACACAGAAGAGATTAAATGGCTTTTTTTTTTCCTTTTTTGGTGAGGGAGATTGACCCAAAGCTAACATCTGTAGCCAATCTTCCTCTTTTTGCTTGAGGAAGAGTGGCCCTGAGCCTGCCAATCTACCTCTACTTTTTATGTGGGATGCCACCACAGCATGGCTTGATGAGCAGTGCATAGGTCTACGCCCATGATCCAAACCCACAAACCCCAGGCTGCTGAAACAGAGTGTGCAAACTTAACCACTATGCTGCTGGGCTGGCCCCTAAATGGCTTCTTAAAATTAACAGCTGACGGGGCCGGCCCTGTGGCCAAGTGGTTAAGTTCACGTGCTCTGCTTCGGTGGCCCAGGGTTTCGCTGGTTCAGATCCTGGGCGCAGAAATGGCACGCTTGTCAGGCCACGCTGAGGCAGTGTCTCATGTGCCACAACTAGAAGGACCCACAACTAAAATATATACAACGATGTACTGGGGGGATTTGGGGAGAAAAAGCAGAGGAAAAAAAAGGGAGATTGGCAACAGTTGTTAGCTTAGGTGCCAATCTTAAAATAAAATTAACAGCTGAAAACATAGTGTTCTACCTTAAAATTAATACATGTATTAGTATAATACAGCCTGTATTATTATGAGTATGATACATCAGTATAAAATGGGTTATCATCACAATATGGAATTAAAGAAGATTTGTACTATTTTTGGCTAAAATGTCTGGAACGATTTTTGCTTACCCCTACTGATCCTTCCATTTCCCCCATTTCTGTTTATCACGACATTAGTCAATGGCCTCAGTCACTGAAGGTCAGGAAGGAAGGCAACTAGCATTTCTTGAACCCCAATATGTTCCACACTCTGGGTTTAACACTTTTAGGGATAAAAGATTATTTAACCGTAGTAAACTCTCTCTTGAGGGTAGGAAGTGGGATTACAGATGAGGAAACAGAGGTTCTGCAAAATCAAGTAACTATGCCAAGAAAGAGGCAAAACCAGATCGTTTTTTAAGGCAACCCGAGTGGTAATTGATGTCTTCTGAAACTTAAAGAAAATTTTGAAAATGTGAAACAGAAACCTATTAAAAAACAACAATTTGGGGAAAAAACCACATTTATTGTGTGTGACTTTCTGGTTTCTTTAGGAAGCCAATTAGTTGTCTTTATTTTGGTAGCTAGGCGGTAAAATCTTTCAGAACATAGATTTTTAAATGTTCTTTCACAGTTAAAAAAAAAAGGCAAGAAAGGAACATCTCGTTTCTGCCTCCCTCCTCTTTGGCTCTAATAGTCTGTATATATAGCCTTTGAAAAATAAATAGTAATCCCTGCTTCATACCCAAACCAGACACCTGATTCAGAAGCTTTCCCAGGGGTCCGCGTGTGTGCTGGAGTGACAAATCCACAGCGCTTTCTGGGTTCGAGAGAAATGATCTCACTGTCCAATTGTAACCTACCTAATGCCTTAATCGAAAGGTGGGAAACGTCTGCGGTTTCAGCTCTGGTGCGATCCTCAGGCCCTTCTCTGTTCTTATTTTAGGCATGACCTTAGTGTTTTTTCTCCGGAGTCCAGAGGTGGAATGACATGTTACTCAAGTTTACAAGATGACGATGTATCTGTTTTTATATTTAACTGTAAATTTTATTCTGCTCATAAACAAACCCACCTTCAGCACCCACGGTGTATCAAGGGAGAGTTCTTTCCATCCCCCTCGGTTGAATTTGGATACATTTGGCTTAGAACAGCACAGTGTTTCCATAATAACATTTGAACAGGATGCTGCTGTGTTGATTTGCAGGGCTCAGGGAGTTTCAGCATGGGCCAGGAAACTACTTTCTTAAAAGAAACTTTAAACACAAAATTCTGACAAGATAGGAAACTCTTACTGGGTTCCTTATTAAACCCATCTCTTTTTTCTAATTTCTCATTAATTTATTTATCTCTTTGTGTTGTTACACCCATATAGATTAAATACTTCACTAAGTGTAAGTCCGTGTGCAGAATAAGTAACTCAAATTCAAAAGAAGAAACTCTTTTAAGGAGTTTACTTAATAAAGCATAATAAATAAAAAATTAAACATTTTTCCCAGGCACGACATGTTATAACTTTTAGAGTAGAACTTCATGGTATTTCATAAGGAAGCAAAAAAGGAAAGGAAATTATTATTCAGGCAGAGGGACAATAGTAACCTTTCATTATGTGAGACAGAGTTCATCCCCGGGCTCCCCAAATCCTGGGCCCCGTGTTAGTTGAACTGAACGTGCGACCAGCTATTTCCTCTCTCCCTTATGATCCCGGCTGCTTGAACAATATTGATCCAGTATAACCTAAAATGTTTAATTCATAAACTATAACCCAACAGTATAATACTTAAAAGTTTGCTTCATGAATTTTCACAAATCCTTAACATCCTAATGACTTCAGATAATTAGGATCTTTGTTCTTTAATGGTTTTATATGTGATCTCTTAGTTATAGGGATTGATCTCAGGACCAGGGAAGGATAATTTCTGTACCCAGGATGAGCTCCCGGTTTCCAATGTGAAGCTCTGCCGTTTCTCTGCCTCAATTCTCCCTGAGATTATTCATAACATCTACATGGAGAAGAAGAGCACCCGTTCGTCACCAGTATTGTAGTTTGTGAATAAAAGGCCTTTATGACTGCAGAGTCCATTAACACCTTCAGAGATCTCTGTTGAGCAGTTATGATGATCCTAAACACAACTAGGAACTAGGAAGTAATTTCAGCCCCTGCTCTGCAGAAGATGTCACAAAGTTCACGTGCTGAAGTTCACACTCATTACTCATAAGAGCTTAGCCGTCATTCTTAACAAGTTTGCTTTTTTAAAATATATATAGTGGTAAAATATACACACCATAAAATTTACCATTTAAATTATTCTTAAGTGCACCGTTCAGTGGCATTAAGCACAGTCACAAGGTTGTGCCACCATGACCACTATGCATGTCCAGAACTTTCTCATCACCTAAAACTGAAATTCTGTGCCCATTAAGTAGCAACTCCCCCTTCCCCCTGCCACCCCAGCCTCTAGTCACTACTATTCTCCTTTCTGTCTCTGTGAATTTGACTGTTCTAAGTACCTCATTTAAGTAGAATCAAACAATATTTGTCCTATTGTGTCTGGCTTATTTTACTTAACGTAATGTTTTCACAGTTCATCCATGTTGTAGCATGTGCCAGAATTTCATTCCTTTTTAAGGCTGAATAATTTTCCACCCAGTTTTTTTAATACACTTTCTCACAAGATTGTTTTTTTTCCCCAGCCAGTAGCAGCAGCAAATACGGTAAATTAGTCCTGAGCTGGCAGCAGAAGTGTGCAAATTGTTAGAAAAATTATTTTAAGAGTCTGACTGTAAGGAAGATGATAAAATGCTACTAAAACCAGCTCAGGAACTGAAAAACACAGCCGTCTGAGGCTTCTCTGTGTGGAGCAGGCAATAACGAAGATCGTAGCAGTATTCGAGATTATCACGGACTGTAGCACCGACAGTCTTCGTTATTCCTAATGGTCCTGCTGAGTCATCACGGCAGGGTTATTTTCCATAGGATGAAGGGAAGAGTTCGGGGAAAGTGGGTAATAAGTTTCAGAAATATCTGCATTCCAAATGGTTAAAATTTTTTAAAAGTTTAAGCTTCAGTCATCTGAAAAATCCACTTACATGAAATGATTCAGTCCAGCATGTGGTGGAAGACAAGAAGCAAAGCAATAGCAATGTAAGAAAAAGGAAAATAGGCTAAAAAACCTTAAATGGCATTCGCTTACCTGTTACATTCCTTGTCTTTTTCTTCCCCTCTTTTTAGAGTAGAGAATTAAAAGGAACTTGACTCAAGTGGATGTGGATATTGTTATTTCTGGGGGGTTTGCTGTCTTGCTGTATCTGAAGTATCCTCTCTGTGCATCGGTTACATTGTTTGCATATTTAGAATAGCTGCCTAGCCTACTGCCTGACGTATAGAGCGGCTGGTGTGTGGAGCTGCCTTGCGATGCCCTAACCCCGAGCGTCTGCCTCATGGCTGCAGCTTGAAATCACTGTACAGTAAAACGTGGTCATTTATTCATTCAGCATTTTCTGTGCCTACTAGGTTTCTGGATGTGATCTCTGGCCTTGTAGAGGGCAGGCTCCTGGGGAAACACACACACAAACAGAAATATTACAATCCAATGAGTTTTTCCTGGGAAAGTTAAGGATGGCTTTGCAGAAGAGGTACCATTTGGCCTGAGTCTTCAAAGATAAGAAGTTGCCCTGAGGAGAATGAGAAACAGTACCATGTGCAAATAAACAGAGTAATAGAGGGTCTGACAAATTTGGGAATAGTAAAAAGGTCAGTGTGACAAGAATACAGGTGTTGTGGGGTGGAATGAAAGGAGATGAAGCTGCAGGAATCCTTGGAGCTGACTCACCAAGGCCCTGAGTGTCTCCCCAAGGAATTGAGGTTTGATCTTTCCTGTGGTGGAGAGGCAGTGAAGGTTTCCAGAGAATGGTGAGTGACATGACAAGATTTTTGTTGAGAATACTGCTGGCAGCAGTATTTCAGTGGTGGAGGGGCAGCAGGGAGGCTGGTTGGGAAGATGGGCACTGTCCTTCCTGGGATGGCTCTGAGCACCTGCATCTGGATGCCCGCTCCATCGTCCCACAGGGATGGGGTGGCTGTGAAAGACATTTCAGAGGTAGAATCAGCAAGGATGTGCATAGGAGTTGAGGAATATGGATGTGATTTGACCATCACTGATGGTCAGTGATGCTCAGTGCTTGGCAAAGGGCAAGCACGTGGGAGGTGTCCAATAAATATCGACTGACCGACTGAATACACAGACAGCTGGCTGTGCAGACGTTACAAGCAGTATAGCAGTGTTAAAGGGACACTCCAGCTATACTCATGATAAAGCCGAAGTTCATAGGGTGTGTACTCCATGCCAGACACTTTCTAAACGTTCTGTCTATATTAGCACATTTATTTCTTGTGACAGTCCCTGGAGGTTGGTATGTTTTTATCCTTGTTTTGCACGCCAGGACGTGGAGGGTTGAAGAGGTGACTAATTACAGCTGCTCCGGTGGTTGAGCTGGGATTTGAAACCAGGTGTCCGAGGTGTACTTGGTGCTCTTAATCACAACGCTCTGTGGCGTCTCTTCTGGAATTTCCAGGAAGCCACTTCTGTCCAGGTCCCGGAAGGAGGCCTGGGGGCAAACGTAACTAGCGGCAGGATGCAGGGAAGGCTGTTTAGGAAATCATTTATCTCATGTAGACATCCCATCTGAGATGACCCTAGTAGAAAGAACAATGGCAGTAATAACAGCACCCCAGTCTTCCCCTGGCATTTGAAACCAGTTTTTAATGAAAATGGAATTTCTCTGGGAATTAGTCCTAGAAAGAGATAGGCAATTGAGATAAAATAACAAAATGTAAGAGTTTCACATTGTTTTCTGTGTGTTTTCCCGTCCACTTTTGCCTTCTCTGTTGCGTCATTTACTTTGTCCACTTGCCGTCTGTAGGCTGGGCCCCTGGGTCCCAAAGGAAGAGAGGGGAGTGTATGCATGTAGAGGTGGGTGCCCTTGAGTTTGCCCTTGACATACCTGGCTAAAAGGAGAAGGGTCCTTTAGGGTAAACTTTGCTTTTGGGATGGAAGCCTGTGGCTTTCTGGAATGAGGGGTGGGGAGTTTGGTTTCCCAGGTGGCCCACGGGCGGGAATCCGAGCTCTGGCTTTCAGGTGTGTGTGCCGTCACGGATCATCACTGCCCCAACTGAAGCTATGTTTCCATGCCATAGGTCAGAGTCATATAAAATAAACTCATGTCATAACAAAAGATGCAGGAGCCAGATTACATCTCAGAGTTCCTTCACTCCTTTACCCTGGAGGACACTGATTTTCATGTCAGTGTGGGGAAGGGATTCCTTTTTTATGCTGATTCTAATTGGGGGGTCTGTCTTACTCTACCAGCCTCCTAAATGGTGATAAATAGCGGTGGCCATAGCAGCATGGAGAGAGTGTGGCCTAGAAAACCCAGCCAAGCTGTCTTGGCTCCAGTTTTATGCAAATTTGCTTAACAGAATGCAAATGATTTTGCAATAATATGGGACCCAGGGACAAGTGCTCATCTGTTCTTAGCGGTCTCCCTGGGCTTTTAGCAGCAGCCACTTTAGAGGCAAAGACAAGTCTGCAGTGAGGCAGGTTACAGGCGGTTTGGGAAGGAATGGCTCACACCATCCAGAGAGACCTCGCCTGGAATTTCATCATGAGCAGCAACTTTCCCTTTGGCAGCCTGCAAGCCAAGACTTCAGTGTTTTGAGAACATAAAAAGGTCAACACAGACTAATGCTTTGTAAAGTCCTTTATTCCTCCTCTTATCCCAAAGACGTTCCATGATCACAGTATATATCCTAACATTTATGCATCCCACACATATAGATTGGCATTTGCTGGCCACAGGGCACTGTTCTAGGCACTGAAAAAAAGGCTCATAAGTACCAGAAAAATGTGGAACCATAATGCTGTGTCTAAGATCTACTCCTGCAGTGTCCAGTGTGGCAGCCATGAGCCATGTGTTGCTACTGGGCACATGAAATACGGCTAGTCCAAATTGAGATGTGATCGGAGTGTAAAATATACACCAGATTTCAAAGACTTAGTATGAAAAGATGAATCAAACTATTTTGCTAGTAATTTTTATGTTAACTGCATGTTGAAATGATAATATTTTAGATATATTGGTGTAAATAAAATATATGAAATGTGGCTACTAGAAAATTTAAAGTTAGAGGCGTGGCTCACATTATATTTTTATTGGCCAGCACTGGTCTAGAGTGCTAACCATTTGTTGCACAAGGTGGTCACCTTTTTATTCCAGTATTTGGATATTATTATATAGGAGGGTAGAAAGACCTTTTCTTTTTCCACAGATGGAATACAGTTTTGACAGTTTCGTGGCACATTGCCTAACTCTTTGTAAAGGGTGTTCGTATCAAGGTTCTTGTTGATTCCATTGTTGGTCCACTGAGGTGGGCAGGGAAGGCCTTGGCCACACTTTCATAGGTGAGTATGTTGAAGAATGAGAGCGGGGCAGTAGAACTTCAGACTTTCGACTTCTAGTCCAATGCCTGTTAGAAATAAACTACAAATTACCCATGGAAATATTTATTTGTGTTTCTATACCAAAGATAATAGAACAGGGTCATGTTTAGAAGTAAATATGTATGTATGTTTGTGTACGTAAATCTACACAAGCTTGTCCTGCAGCTTGCTAATATGACACATTAATCAAAGGTTGTAAAGAATGTTCAGTGGAAAGATTTGACTTATTGGTTGAATTCAACTAAAGGTTGAGTTTTTGGACCCATCAGGTCAGGGGCAGGGGAGGGTTAGGGCATGTTGTCATGACAAGGGCATTTTTTTTTTCTGTTGGAAGTCAGCTATTGTTATGTCATATTCCTGGCAGCATGAAGCAAGGTTGGTAGGTCTCACCTGTCAGCCTGGAGATTGAGTTCAGTCATCCATGGGATGGAAGGACAAAGCAGGTACCCTGGACCAGAGAGGCAAAGGATCAGATCCAGGAAGTCACTCCTGAGTTATTTTACTCCCAACACTTCTAACACCAAACTTATGGGGGTTTTCCTCACACCAACAACCAGTTCTCCAAACTCTGGACATCAGCTAGGTGTTCTACAAGTTAATTCAATTTTGATACTACCCGGCGTTACCCACAAGTTAAGGGCTCAGTCCACAAGACTGCCCCCACTTTAGACACCAGTCGAAAGTCTGGGCCACCCACGGGTTCCGTCACGTTTGATAATTGTTAGAATGGTTCACAGGACTCAGCAATATACTTTACTTAAGATGACTAGTTTGTCATAAAGGATACAACTCAGCAACAGCCAAATGGAAGAGATGCATAGAGCGAGGTATGGGGAAATGGCATGGAGCTTCCCTGCGCTCTCTGGTAGTGCCACCCTTCCAGTACCTCAGTCTGTTCACCAGCCTGGAAGCTCTCAGGGCCCCATAGTTTGGGGGTCTTAATGGAGTTTCATTATGTGGCCATGATTGATTAAATCATTGGCCAATGATGAATAAATAACTCAATCTCCAGCCTCTCTTCCCTCCCCAGAAGGTCAGGGGTGGGGCTGAAAGCTCCATCCCCATGTAAGCGTGCCTTGGCCTTTCTGGTGACCACCCTTTTATCCTGAAGTGATCTAGGAGCCCCCAGCCACCAGCCATCTTATTAGCATATCATCACTCTAGAGATTCAAGGGTCTTAGAAGCTGTGTGCCAAGAACCCAAGACAAGGCCAAATATGTATTTCTTAGTATATCACAGTATCACACACCCAATACGGACAAAGGGTGAGGAGGTACACTTCCAGGGAAGGAGAGAGAGAAGCTATTAAGGCAAAGAATAGGAGGTGGGTATGGTGAGTGAGATCAGCACAGTAGGGTGGGCACTTAATGCCAAGGGCCTTGGGTTGCATCCTCCGGGCCCTCTCAGGAACTTTCCCTGTGGGCATGTAACACACTTTTCTGAGCTTCAGTTTGTTCGTCTGTAAATGAAGGAGTTGAGTTAGAGAGTCTCCCACTGAAACTTTGTGATTCTATGAGTTTTAAAGGCCAGAGAATCAGCAAGAATAGTATTAATAAGCTGTCAATGATAGCATAGGGGTTTGGTTCTTACTGCTGTCCTTGCTTCTATCCAATATACTTGGGGGCCCTGAGATCCATGGTAAATATGGTCACTGGCCTCGACCATTCAGTTGGCCCTGAATGAGACAGAGATTGGGTCTAGGATTGTCTTACAGCTGAGCCAGTACACACGTATTATCCTGTAAGAACTAAAAACATTTATACTTATTTGTCTTTCTTGGCTCTCTCTGTTCTCATCCCTATACTTTCTGTGAGTTCCAGTTATTTCCTATCTTATATCTCGAGAGTCTAGCATAACACTAGTAGTAATTTCCCACATGGATCATGTGCTTTAGTAAATCACTGATGTTCCCTGTCTACAGCTGTGTTCTCTACCCTGCACTTCCTATGAATTAAAAAGCTTCTGGGCCATAGATGAACAACATAAGAATTTAACTACTTTTTCTTTTTAAAGACTACAGTCTAATTGCTTTTAGTAGATGAGGGGAGATGAAAGCCCTTGGATCTTGCGATAGCTCTGTATTTTATAGAGAACCACCCCAGGAGCACATTCCCCCACGGAGGGTTCCAGCCACCGTTTCCACCTCATTATACTTTGCTTAGCACTGAGAAGGCTGGCATCGTTTCTGTTGGAATGAAAAGATTGGCAGAGCTGCCCCAGACAACAGCCCCGCAAAACACTGTGGCAGAAGGTTTGGTCTACATACCGAGGCAGCCGGAGTATTAATTGCATTCTCTGTGATCACAAAAAAGGTGCTGAATTATTCTCTTCATGTTTTAAGAATGACAGGCTTTTGCTCTGCCAGCTGTAAGCATAGTGGTATCACATGGCAAGGAGATGCTAGATTTAAGAAAGAAAAAAAAAAAGAGGCATAGAGGTGAAGATCCTTGGTAGACAGCTAGTTCTTAAAAAATGTCTAAAGATGAACTCTTTCCTACCTGGTGCCCGTAGCAGATGAGGAGCATGGGGAGGAAGTGTTTCCATAAATTGACATGATCTGTTAAAGCACTTTTCCATCCTGAAATCTCACTTTAAGTTTTGACATGGGACTTTTCAACTTGCCTACTACAGTTTGATCCCATTTTCCTTTGTGTTTGTGTGTGGACTGGAGAAAAAGTGGTCATGGTCATTTCTGTATGTACTTCATTTTCCCCAGGCCTTGAACAAACACACTTGTGAATATTCTCAATATCCAGGGTCTTCCAGATGCTCCATACTCTCACGTGCTGTGTGTTAGTCCCTCTGCCAGGAATGACCCCCTCCACAGCCCACACTCACACGTGCACCACCCAGCTTCTTCCTGCTCACTCGCATCTCTGAACCTGCGGGAGGATATTTTGTCAAGAACTGTTTGTGGTGATTGAACTGGGTTGGGAGGAAAAGAGGTAAAGCAGGTGTCAGCCTGTGTATTGGGGATTTTCCTATGCTGAAAATTGTTATTCTGTGCTGCACCCCACCCTCCCTTCACAAAAAAGAGAAGTACAAGCGTTGCTGATACTCAGGGTTTGAGTATGTTTTGATTTGAAATGTTCAGTGGATCAGAGAGCCTTTCATCTGGGCAGCGCAGTCCAGAGAAGTATTTTGATTTCATGTGATTAAGCCTTGTCTTCCCATCCCTGCTGCTTGTGTACTGTCCTGTGGGGCAAGAGCGAAGGGGGAACAGCCACTGAGAGCCTGGCTTGGCCCTGATGGGAGGAGGGCTGGGTCCTGCCAGGGGCTGGGGTCATCTCCATGTGTGTGTCGCATGTTCACAGGGGGCTTAGAGCTCAGCCTCACTCTTTTGAACTTCGCCTGCCAGAGCATACCTCCAACCAAAGGAAGGCTCCAGCAGCCACCAGGCTGTGGTACAAGAGACATCGCTGACATTGCTTATCACCTGCAACAGGGCGAAGATGCCCAGACCATGAAAATCTTCTGTCCATGGCCTCTTTGCCTGCTGCATGCAGCGGAGAGCTTGCTTTTCTTGCCCAGTACGTGGTGTCAAAGAGTGCTTCACTCAGTGGAACTGTCTGCAGCAGAAACCTTTTTTGACAATCCCTCCCCCCATCTAGGCACACACCTGTTTCACCCAAGAATCAAGGAGAACTGTTAAGCTATTCCTCAGTGTCATATCTTGTGGCTGAATATCATTCATTCAAGACATTGGTGAAAATAGTTCTGTCGTTGCCTTCTTTCAAGGACCATTTCATCTGCTGCCCATTTTCAGAGCACCTGCTTGGTATCATGCATTAATCCTTCTGTGTGCACTATTTATTATCAGAATGCAACTCCCAACCTAGAATTGTTTGTGTAAATGCAATATATAAAATCTGGATTTTTTTTTTTTTTTTTTGGTGAGGAAGACTGGCCCTGAGCTAACATCTGTTGCAATCTTCTTTTTTTTTGGGCTTGAGGAAGAATGGCCCTGAGCTAACATCTGTTGCCAATATTCCTCTTTTTTGGCTTGAGGAAGAGTGGCCCTGAGCTAACATCTGTGCCCATCTTCCTCTATTTTGTATGTGGGACGCCACCACAGCATGGTTTGATGAGTGGTGTGTAGATCTGTGCCCGGGATCCGAGCCTGTGAACCCTGGGCCGCCAAAGTGGAGCACACAAACTTAACCACTATGCCACAGGGCCAGCTCCGAAATCTGGATTACTTATTAAATATATTGCATAATTCAGAAGGAAAGTCTTTCTAAAATTTTGTATTTTGTTTCGATGTTCACCCTAATCTATTAGATTGCCATTCTTTCATACTTGTAAAAGTAAAAAGAAGTGTCATTAATTATTACACTGGGACACCAGGGTAAACTAGGATGGCCCTGGACAAATTGGCACCTATAATGATAACCCTGAACACATCCATCTTTTTAAGGATTGGGCATAATTTTTCCCTTTTGGTTTTATGCTGAGTCCTTCCAATATTTTTTTGAAAACCAGATAAACTATTGTGTAAGTTTCTCTGTCACTGTAAACCACTCTAAGCGTATCCACTAGAACCACTCTGGTTGATCTCTTAAGTCTCTCTCTAGATCTTATCTGGACTCTTCGTTTCCACCCTCGTGATGCAGCCGCATCACCTCTTCCCGTTGCCTGGCTCTCCTGTGAGCTCCGCGCTGCTTTAAAGTGGCTTCTAGCCTCCGTGGACTCTAACTGAACTTCCTTCCCTTGAGATTCTTCTATTTCCCTAAGCCACCCTTTTAGAAATCATTTCTTTGTTTAGGAGTTTAAGAATAGGAAGAGGAGACATAAGCTAGATTCTGTGTCTGTTTCAGTAAGATTGTCTTCCACCTTTCCCATGTGGGAAAGGAATGCATCTAAAAGTCCTTTTAGCAGTTTTTTTCTATTTTATTGAGAAATAAATAAAGAATACCCCTGTGTATGCCAGGGCCTTGTTTGTTAGTGTGACAAAAAGAGTTGCAAGTGAATTCAGTAGTTCAAAAGCTATTTGCTCACCTTTGTGCTCTCCAACATGCTCTTGCATGTGCTTTTACAGGTTGAGATAGGACTCTCTGGTTTAAATTGCAAACTCCAAGAAGTGAGAAGCTCTGTTTGTGTAACTTTCTCTGAAAGATGCCCAGCACAGGCCTGTGGCCCCATCAACACTTGTTGAGTATTGTTTTGCAGTGCTAACGATGATCTGTTGAAGAGCCTCGGGCCAGATGTGACAGTAGCTGTCCAAGGAGGTGATGTTCCCATCCACACCATCTTGTGAGTCTCTGCTAAGAAGGATGATGACTTTTTGAAAAATGTAGAATTTTTTTCATAACCATAAACTCCCAGTCAAAATAATAATCCATTTTCAGAACAATTTAGAGATCCTTTCAACAAATAAGGAAGAATGAGAACCGAGCATATGTGCCTCAACGATTCGATATTGGGAGAAAATCAGCTTCATCTTACTAAATAACTCCTGTGAAAAACCTTATCCATTTTTTGCTTTTTTGCATTTTTTCAATCTGCAGCTAAATTAGGCTACAGGAAAAGGATGGTGTACCTTCAAAGAGCAAGTTGGGTTGGCTGGGTTCTTTCTATTCATGGAAAACAGCTGTGGGTGCCGAGGGTGGAAGTTAGGGTTTTGTTCCACGCAAAGGTGGGAAGGTTCGGTCTTGAGAACATATCGCTCATCAGTGGAGGAGTTCGCAGATGTTGAGCTGTTTTATCAACATCTTTGAGGCGTTTGAAATGTGTTGATAATGACCTGGGAAAGAGACCTGGGTGGGATGAGGGTGGGAGTAGGAAGGAAACATTCATCCTACACAGTGCTCATATCTTCTCTTGTTTTTCTATCTGTGGTGACTGCAGATTAAATGAATTAGGTTATTCGTTTCCATTGACTTCTACTGAAGAGAAGTACTTATATAATCCTATCGTTATTTTTTCCTGCTGAGTGAAGCATGAATTAAGTCTGTGAAAGGAGAGCCGTCCAAAGCCATGGGTTATATTTCTCTCCTTCATCATGCTGTCTATCTCAAGTGGAATTCCAACAGTGGAGTTTAGCTTCAGTTTTGTCGAAAAGGATTACTGCTATTGCCCTTATTATGAATGAGGTGTTGAGGTTGTTTTCTTTATTTCCAGTGAAAAACCAATTTTAGGGATTCTCTTTTGCTTTGAAAAATGTGTTCTGAGGGATATGTTGAGTAATCGGTTTGGAAGGTTCTTTAATACTGTTTGCCATGACTCCTCTCTCTCTCTTTTTTTCTGACTCTCTTATGAGTGAACTTCTCCATCCCCATAGCATCAGTGTCACCTATATGGCAGCTGATTCTCAGATGGGTATTTCTGCAGACTCCAGTTCTGCTTATATACTATTTCCTGATTAACCTTTCTACTTGGATTTCCTATTGTCAGCTCAGATTTAACATTCAAAAACTGTTTAATTTTTAAATTCAGGACTAAACTCATCATTATCCCTCCAGAACCTTTCGTGGACTCAACAGTTTCTCTTCACATCACCACCATTCTCCTGATCGCCCAGCCTCCAAACGTGGGATGCATTTTTACTGCTTCTGCCCAGCTTCCTTTGGAGGGAGTCACAAGGCCCTGTCATTCCTCGATTCCTCCATTCCTCACTAATCTTGCTGCCACCACCTTTATTAACTTTCGCCTAGGCAATTCCATTAAGGTGCTCCAGATTCTCCTCACTCCACTTTGTCTTATGCTTTGTAACAGATTTGATTCAAATTCTTCCCTGATTGGAAAAAAAAAAAAAGGCTCCTCCTCTCCTACGAGATAAAGGAGGCTGCTTGCTGTTCAGGTTCCTCTCTAGTCATGAATTTTCAGCATTCAGCATTCCCTGCTACTCCTTAAACCCATCCTTTCTTCTCTGCTCTGGGGAGTTTTTTTCCTGCTATTTTTACATCCCAGAGTACTCTGCTTTCATCCAAGTTGTCCAAACTTCGCCATCCCTTAAGCCTCAGACCTCCTGGAGCAGGGTATCCCTGTAAGAATGACCCTGCTGACTTCTGAATCTCTACCGCCCTTCCAACTTCTGTTGTTCCTCCTTTCCCGGATTCGCCACATGCTCTCCGATAGGGCTTTGATATACGTATGTTTGCTGTCCTTTTCTTTCTTCCTGTCCTAGATTATAAAAGTGTTGAGGCTCCAGGCTCTGTCTTCTGCGTTTGTATATCCACCACCATACCTGAAAATGGTCTTGCCCTTGTGAGTGCTCAATGACATTTACTGAATGAATGAATAAGCTAATAGAATATAGTCTATTTGCCATCTCTTACTTACGACTTGTTGACTTCTCTCCTTGCTTCATTCATTCAATCAACAATTACGTGTTGAGTGCCTACTCCAGTGCTAAAGCACATGGAGACATCAGTGAACAAAACAAAGTTTCCTGCCCTGAAGGCGCTTACATTGTACCTTCTCCCTAAGACTCGCCTTCTTTGCATTCACCCTATTCAGCTCTGGGAGAAACAGGAAGCAGTTATTTTAAATGTTATTAACTTTATATTTTGTTATTCTGTGATTAAACTGTGCTGCTAAGAACATTATGCCTTGTTGGTAGTTTGCAACTTTGAGATTCTGGTTCTTAAAATTGGTTACATATCCCAGTGGCTGTGCCAGTGTTGAAAACTACTTCTTTTCCCTCCCTGACTATTATTAAATCAAGTCATTTTGTAAATTGCTCTGAAATAGTGACAGAGATCTCCTTGAGTTCAGTCCTGTCTGGAGCACTGAAACTTTTGCTGGGCTGCTGCCAGTTGACGAGGAGCAAGTCGGTGCTCATCTTCCTTTGGTTGTTTGCTACATGTTATAAAACAAAACAGCAGCGAATTGCATCCTGGCATCAATAAGAATGGAAAAAAAATGTTTTTCAGTTTGATCTGTATGTTACGGATAAGGAAGAAAAAACTTTGGTCTATAGATACATGTAAATATGGTAGTGTTGATGGCAAACGTGTTAATGGGGAATGTGTCTAAAATCTTTATTGGATCAGTATTGTTCTCTATTTGTGATTTTGAGTGACTGTCGGTCACATAGACACACAACTCAGAATAATCTAGTGTGCCATCTCTACGTAGGACCGTAGAGCCACAAGTCCTTTTTTATTATAGCTGCAGTGTAACAGTATTGGTGGGTAGAGATTGCTTTCAATGCCAAAACCCAACAATTTTGTTTTCAAATTCCTGAAAACTAAAAAAAGAAATCTTGGTGACGTAAATATTCCAAATTCAAAATATCCAAATGTGAACTCATCAACTTCCTCCTTGAGCCCGCTGTTCCATGTCTGTTCTGTCTGGTTAATGAGATCACCATCCACCCAAACAAAGCCCCAACCCTGAAGCCATTTTCAACTCAGTTTTCTGTGAGACAGAGCTTTCCCGGGTGATCACTTAAGATCCTTTCCGACTCTAAAAATCCATAGTCCACAGCTCTATGATTCCTTCTTCTCGTGGATTCCCCACTCACCTGAATCCTCCTCTCTTGAAATCTCGCTCCCCTAAATCCCCCTCCTTTTTTTTTTATCCTGCTACTTCTGTAACTCAACTTCTCATTACTTCTTGACAATTCTGTAGTCTCTCAGCTTCTCTCCCTGTCATTTAAAAAATTTATTTTTAAATTGACATATAGTAAAGTTCACTGTTTGTGTTTACAGTTCTGAGTTTTGACAGATGCGTAGAGACATAACCATCCCCATAATCAGGTCACGGAACAGATCCCTCACCCCTAAAAAAGTTCCCTGATGTTGTCCCTTTGTAGACAAACCCTTCTCCACCCTCAGCCCCTGGCAACTGGCTGACTCTTTTCCATCCCTGGAGTTTTGCTTTTCCAAAATGTCATGTAAACTGGTCTCCCTCCCTTTGAGCACCTGTGCCTAGCCCATCCATTCTCTTTGTCCATGCCATAATATCGTCCTAATTTAACCTGTTCTAGACCTTGAGAAATGCTTAATTTCTCTGAGCTTCTGTTTCCTTGTTAGTATGTGACTGGGCAAGAGTATAAAATTATTAGCCTAAAGAATTCTAACACTTTCCAAGAAGGTTGGCTCCTGAAGAAGACCCTTTGTTTTCCTAATTCAGGTGACTGATGGGAAGACCGGAAAAGCAGTCAGTTTCTCTGAGTAAGAAATGGTGCCCTGGAGCTATTGGTGTTGGAAAGAAAGAAGAAAGAGAGAGAGAGATGAGAACAACTACTACAAGGAGCAAAAAGTTGGGAGGAGAGGTGTCCACAGAGGAGGTTTGGGATGAGAGTTGCTGTGAATGTGCCATCATTTCCTTAGTGCCCTTAGGATCCCTGCATTAGAAACCCATCTTCCTTCAAGTCCCTCAGAGCTATGTGGGTGCCTCTTGAACAGGTCTTCATGTTGAGAAGGGAGACAGGAGACCCAGATCTACAATAGGGATAATAACACCTACTCCATGTCATTACCACAAGAGTATCATGAATAACAAGCTGGCGCTGTGCCTGGCAGAGTTTGGGTACCAAGGAACTGTTGACTCTCTTCCCAAGATTCTATGCCATCTCCAACCTCTCCTTTTATGTTCCATCCCTCACCTCAAAATTGCCCAAATCCTAGCTCTTTAGCTTGGTAGACAGATATACCAGTCCTCATTCTAGCTTACCTCTCATTGACCCTCTCTCTCTTCTCTACCTCCTGCTCCTCCTCCCCACCCCCTCAGCCTCGATCTCATGCTCTTTGTTGAATCCTCCCCTCTCGCCTTCCATCAGAATTCACCTCTCTTTTGTCTGTGTCTTCTTTGTGTTTATGTAAGGTACAATAGGTTTTGTATCATAATTATTCATCTATGTCTCTATTCCCTCCCTTGAGCTGTGTAAAAGGTTCTAAATTCATATCTGATGAAATGAAATTAATTCCTAAATAATCACAGCAACTTTGAGAATAGTAAAAGGAAGAGTAAGGCACGTCTTTTCCATCGTGCTCCCATTTTGAATACAAGTAGCATGCGTATTACTGGGCAGGGTTTGCTCTTAGAGACTTCCTGTGGTTGGGAATACATCAGCTGGTCTGCTTTCAAACAGCTGTCATTTGGTCAGAGCTCCTCAGGTGACCTTTTTATGCACACAAGATTAGGACACAGTCCAGATAGACAGAGAAGTATGGGCATCCCCACACCAACAAGGCTTGGCAGGCTGCTGTTGCAGAAAGTGGAGGGCGAGTGTCCTTTTGGTGGTGGGAACCTGCTGCCACTGCACCTCCCACCCTCACCCCATCCCCATCAGTTTGTCAAATTTAAGTAGCTGACAGATGGCAGGGAACACAAAGTCGTGCTGTTACGGAAACCAAAGTGGGCTCTGCCTCCCCCCCCACCCCCCCCCCGGCAAGTTAAATCAGACTCTCCACCAGAAGTAGTTGGCTCACAAAGTAAGGTATATTTTCTGCAAATAGGAGGTAGGAGGCCATGAGGAATCATTTCCAAAGTCATGGCATCCCGGAACAAAGGGAAGCAGGGACGTTTGTTTTGGATGAGGGATGAGTATTCAAAAGGGAGAGGTGGGTCTTTGCTTGCGCCGGCTCAGTTGGAAAACATGCTTCCACATACCCTGCAAGTTAGGGTAATAAGGCCTGAGCTCCTCCTGGAGAGATCTTAGCATTAAAACTAGGGCAAAGGTCATAGGCATGGCTCTTGTGGAGGTTTGGTCTGGCTCAGGGTGGTTGGTGATTGCATCTCCTTAACATAACAAAAGGGAAAAAAAGCAATTTGGGAAAACAGTTAAATGGTTCCAAACCCGCCCTTGAGTTCCTAGGGCACTTAGTGGGTGACTGTGCTTGCTAAATAAAGTTGAGTGAGTGTGCTTCCAGCATCACCCAGACCCATGCTGAGATGCAGAGCGCCCCACCCCCAACCCCGCCCCGCCACACACACAATCACACGCATACACAGTTACCCTCCGTGTAAGCTGCCACCACTTCACATCACTGTCTCCCCCCATATACGATGAGCCTGTTTGTGAAACGCAAGCTCGGGATTCCGTTCCTGTGTAAGAGCCATAGCACATGGCTGACATATGTTCAATTTGTGGCCCACACCAGCCTCTAGACGCTTCTCCCATCCAGTACCCCACCAGCAATTCCCCATCTTGTATTTGCATATGTTCCCCTTTCACAAGAATGTGGGGAGGATGAAGTCTGCAGCTGCCTCCCTGCCCAGAAACAGCACCAATTAAGGCCGTGCATCCTTGGAGAGATGTCAGGACAATCACAAGGGTTCTTTCCTCCCACTGGAGCTCAGTTCCAGAGGTCAGCCAGAGAGAGAATGCAGCAAGGACAGAGCCCCCGACACCATTTCTCTTCCCACCAGCCCATCTCCAGGCAGTGGTATTCAGCAAGGAACGATAACCCCTCTTTCCTTGCCAGGGGAGCTGAGTACACACGGCTCTTGGATGAGTGAGAAGTTCGCCCAATTATCTTTATTTTTCCATCTAAAAAGAATCCTTGTTCAGTCTCCTTCCCTCCAGTTGCTGCATTTATGCCCTTTTCCGTCCCTTGGGTGGTATAGCTGCTGGTGAGGAGGCTGTGGTAGGCCCTGAAAGGCAGAGCAAGGTGCGGAGACCTCTGCCTCTTGGGGATGCTCCAAAACCTGTTGCCAACAACACTTTTCCCTCTTTTCTTGGCGTCTACACTCGCTGGAGTGGAGCCTGATGGGAGCCAGCCCCTTTGGCCTTCCAGGATTCTCCGAGTCTGGAGCCAGAGCTGCATAAGCCTGACCTGGGCCCGAGGGGAGGATGGTTTTAATAAAAATCCTCATTTCTTCTTCCCTCAACTGAGACTACACTGCAACCAAAAATTTAGTCAAGATGCCCCCAAGCCCTAAGATGCTCAAACTACTAGGGGAGCACAGAGTTCTCTGCTCTGAGATTTTATGCTCTTGAGTCACGGATTTGAAGCTACCTTTTTTTGGATTTAGAACTTCAAAATGATGAACTCGTTTAAAGTTCCCTGTTGAGTGTTGGGAGCCCTGCCGCATAAGTACTGCAGAGGCTGCATATGGTACCAGCATATGGTTCTCGCATTGAAGCAGTGGGCTCAGGGTACACCCTCGCCAACGCCCCCCCCCCCGGTTGTGAATGACCCTTGTGAGTCAAACGCCCTTAGTACAGCTCAGATCCTGGTCATATCTACTTCTGGGGCCCCCAAATAGGGGAGACTGCTTAGCACAACATTTGGGTCCTTGCATGAGAGCTCTGCAGAACCATTTATGACGGTCCCCTCCACCCCAGCCCTGGCTTTGGGGGTTCTCAGGCTTCTTAGTGGGGAGGATGCTGTGGCTGATTGTGAGGCTCTTCCCTTTCTAGCAGCGCCAGTACCCTCAGCTCAGCCCTGGCTTCATTCCTCTGCCTCTTAGGGCTTCAGTGAGTTCCACACCCAGAGGGAGCCCCCACTGGCCCACACTGCATCTTATTTTAAAATGGCGTGGGGCATCTTGACCAAATTTTTGGTTGCTATAGACTAAATGTGTCACCCCAAAATTCATAGGTTGAAACCTAACACCCTGTGTGATGGTATTAGGATATGGGCCTTTGGGATGTGGTCGTGAAGGTGCAGCCCTCATCAGTGGGATTAGTGTTCTTATAAAGAGACCCCAGAGAGCTCATAGGAGTCAGTGAGAAGATAGCTTTCTATGAACTAGGAAGCGGCCTCTCACCAGACATTGAATCTGCTGCTCCTTAATCTTAGACTTCCCAGCCTCTAGAACTATGAGAAATAAATTTCTGTTGTTTATAAGCCATCCAGTCTATGATATTCTGTTATAGGAGCCCGAACAGACGAAGACCCAGGGGTGCTCAACCCTAGCCGCACGTTGAAGTCACCCAGGGAACGTTTAAAAATTTCGACGCCCAGGCCACATCTCAGACTCATTGAATCAGAATATCTGAGGGGTGGAGAGCGGGACCCAGGAATAAATATTTTTTAAAGCTTCCCAGATGTTCCTTTAGGCCAAGGCTGCCCACGTCACATTCCTGAGTACTCAATGGCAGGCACATCGGCACCCCTTTTGTTGACCTGCTGCCGTTAGGGTGACAAAGGCTGGATTCCGGTTGCCCAGAAGAGTCAAGCTTCTTTTCTGTCGCTGCAGAGTCTGAAGTCAGATTTTCCATTGGAATAGGAAACAAACGCCGAGTTTATTTTAAAAGTGCTCTCGATCTACCTAAAATGAGGAAGTGTGAAGAATCCTGTGGGAGCAGTTTTCTCTCACATTTGAATGAGTCTTTGCTTCCCCTGAACCAGGCCTTGTGGTTTTATCCGTCACCAGAGGGGCTCTATTACTTACTAGGAACGTAATTGAACTGAAGCTTCTGGGGTTGTGCGTTGGGTGACTCGGAAAGTGATCGAAACAGTTTTTCACCAGACAGTGAGAAGTCGTTTGGAGAGACTACGGGTCCCTATAAATCGCACTCTTTTCTGTTGTGTTTCTAGATTGGGATACGGATCTCCCAAGCTGAGAATAGTCCCTGGCTGATTATGTCCAAGTGATTATTTGTTTAAAACTTTAAAAGAAGAAGAGCAGATACAGTACATTTGCACTCAGTTAACCACGCAAACATTTGTAGGCTAAGAAAATAAACAACTAAATTGGTGGTTTGTTTTATTACCAAACTGGTCGAGCTGCACAGACGGGAAAGAGTCCGGCTCTTAGACTGGAAAAGGTTAAGTATTCTTGTGAAGGAAGACTAAAACCTTGAAAGGCTTTACTATTGGTTGAATTTCACTGAAATCAGAAAGTGATCCATTTGATAGCTAGCCACCTAAGACCTTTAGCGCGAACATGGAATGTTTTAATTCTGAGAGATGGGCTTTTGAGAATTCCGCAAATGTCCTTTGTTTTGGCATTTGGTGTTTTTGTTGCCGTATTTACTGCCATTACTTCCTAGTGGGAGTAGTTTTCTGCTACTAATTACCCAAAGGCAAGAAAAAAAAATAACCACAATTAAAAAAAAAAAAAGAAGAGGGGAGCTATGCCTTGAAAGTTTCATTAATTGCAAAATGAAGTTAAATGGAGCGTTCAATAAAAGTGCTTCTCAGAACCGATGGAGGGTTTCTCAGAAAGAGCCCATTAGAGCTGGATCCTCTGAAGCAGTGGAAATCCCGGGAACAAAAGCCAAATGCCTGGGAACTGAGTTTCAGAAGAATTTTTGAATTGGTGCAGCTCGGTCATTTACAAAATGGAACGGAGTCACTGACTGTTCTGAAATCTGTTCAGCTGAAATGGGGTAATACATTTAGCTTACATGCACCATGCACATTCCCCTCTTGCTATTATTATATTTTTTACTGCCATTTATTAATCATTTTTCTATGAGCCAGGGCCTGTGTTTTGACATTCATGATCTTACTTTTGATGGTTACAAAGATTCAGTGCCTTTCACAGAAGTCATTAGTAGATTATAGAAGGGTCATAATGCTAACTCGTTGGTGTTTCGAGTAAGTAAAATCTGCAATGACATTTGCAGTGTTATTTAGACGTATGTTAAAGCTAACCTTGAAAATAAGATTTCCATTCCACTGACATGCTTTACAAATCAGACCTCCGTTCAGGAGGGAAAAAGAAAAATAAATGAAGTCAACTTTCTGTATTGCTTAAACCATGGGCTAAACTGGGTGTTTGGGCACATCATTTTCAAGGTCACTATAGGCTCGTGCATGCATAACTGGGTTTTTGAAGATTGGAAGCAATTCTGATAAACTTCTAAGGTAAGTTCTGTTCCTTCAGTACCTAAGAGAAATACCTACTAATTGCATCTCCCGGATTGGAAGGGCAGCTTAAAGATAATCAGGATTGCAATTTAAACATCATCAAAGGGTGACGTGTAGCTTGACTGTCTTAATTACTTATGTTTTGAGAACTTGGGATAACAGCCCTAACTGAAATAAGTTATTAAGTCAGGTAATATTAATGCCCTTTTAATCAACTGTAATCTTTACTTCACGTGATCAACATTAAGCTTACCTTAGCTAATTAGAGCTATGGGCTGCTCAAACCACAAATGGAATACTTAGTAAATCTGATAGTATTGCTATGGCTGTGGACTAATTTTAGTTCGCTCTTTACCTTTAGAAACTCTTTAACATTAGAAATTACATTGAAAAATGAAATAACTTAGGGAAATTGTTAACTGACAACTGGATGGGTTAATCAAAAAGCAACAACTACCAACAACCAGACAAACAATCATGAGTGTGTGTAGATGTGCTGTCTTCAATCATAAGCGTGTGTAGACGTGCTGTCTTTTCTCAATTGTGAACATGGTAAAATGAACTTTTCTGGTTTGCAGATGTACCTTAAAAATAATTGCTGCCATTTATTTTTTTAGAAAATTTTAAAGTAGTTTTAAAAATTGTGGTAAAATATGTATAACATAAAATTTACTATTTTAACTGTTTTTCAATGTGCAGTTCAGCTGCATTAAGTACATTCACACTCTTGTGCAGTCATCACTGCCATCCATCTCTAGAACTTTTTTCATTCTCCCAAACAGAAACTCTGTACCCATTAAACACCATCTCCACGTTCTCCCCTCCTCCTCAGCCCCTGGCAACGGCCATTCTACTTTCTCTCTCTGTGAATTTGACTACCCTAGGTACCTCATGTAAGCGGAATCATATTTGTGTCTGGCTTTATTTCACTTAGCATAATATCTTCAAGGTGCGTCCATGTTGTAGCATGTGTCAGAACTTCCTTCCTTTTTAAGGCTGAGTAATATTCCATTGTCTGTGTAGACCACAGTTCTGTTGGGAACATACCGAGTAGTGGAATTGTTGTAGATGTCATGCCAAATAGTTTTCCAAAATGGTTGTATCAATTTACACTCCCATCAGCTGTGTATGAGAGTTCCTGATATTTTGCATACACTCCAAATTTAGAATGGTCAAGTCTCTTTATTTTAGCCGTTCTGGTGTGTTCATAATGGTATCATATTGTAGGTGGGGCGTTTGCATTCCTCTGATTACTAATTATTGATTACTGATTGCTTTTCATATATTTATTGGTCATCATCTTTTATGACATGCCCATTTATGTCTCTTGCTCATTTTTTCACCTCTGTTGCCTGCCCTTTTCTCAGGGATTTGTAGGAGTTCTTTGTCTTCTGGACTGCACCCTTCATTAGTCATATGTGTTGCAAGTATCTTCTCCCACTCTAGATTGCCGTTTTACTCTCTTAGCAGAATCTTTTGATGAAACAAAGTTGTTAATTTTGATGTAGCGTTACTTATCATCCTTTTCCTTTATGGTTACTGCTTATTGTATCTTCTTGAACATCTCTCCTATCCCAAGGTCGTGAAGATTTTTCTCTCATATTAACTTCTAAAAGTTGTATTGTTTTGCCATTCACATTTACGTTTATATAAGGCACCTGGAATTGAGTTATGGGAATGTTTTGAGCTGGGAGGGCAAAGTTTTCTTTTTTCCCACATGCATATCCAATCAACTCAGCCCCATTTACTGGGGGAAAATATCTTTTTTCTAAAGCTCTGCAATTAGAATTTTCAAAAATTATGTGTCTGTATATGTGGGGGTCTGATTACGCGCTCCCCATTCTATACCATTGGTCTGTTTGCCTACACCTGTACCAAGGCCACACTGTATTACTTATTACCGCTTTATAAGTCTTGACATCCAGTAGAATAAGTTCTTTGCCTTGTTTTCTTTTCCTCAAGTGTATCCTGGCTCTATCTGGCCGTTTGGCCTTCCCTTTTAGAGTCACTTTATCAAGTTCCACAAAAATACCTATTGGGATTTTGATTTGAATAGCATTTCTTCCTGATAATTTCTGAATAAAATTCATTTCAAGGAAGAGGGGTGGTCTGGGTGTGAACAGCGGCATGATAAAACCAAAAACCAAGAAAAGAATAAGAGAGGACACCTTTTGGCCATCACCAGCCAGGATTTAGCGATTCTAAAATATCTGTTTTGTTTTTTGAGTGGCATTTGTTGGGTATGGAATTGTAGAAGAAACAACTTTTTATTATTTTCTGAGGGAATTTGAGAATCGAATATTTGCCTCCACGGTGTGTTTCTGTACAGTGAGTAGGGAAGAAGGACAGATGTCCCCAGATGAGGGGGACACCGGTGTTAGAGTCCACACAGCTCGCCCTGAAAAGATGGTTATTTAAAAATTTCCCTTCCTCCTCCTCACTGGCGTCTTTCCCCTTTATTGCTCTTTCCCGGGCAAAGGATACGGCCTGAGAAACAGCAGTGGAAGAAAGAGCACATTTTGCAGCTGTGGTTATGGGAGAGCTTGCTGGTTCCCAGGGCAGCTGAGCCCTTTTGTCAGACCAAACTTGAGTTTGTCTGTTTGTCTGTTTGTTCCTCTATTTATCAACACATGTTAATAAGCACCTTTTATGTGTCAGGCACTGTTCCTGGTGCTAGGGAACAAGAGAGACAAGTCCTTGGTCTCATAGAGCTTAATTCTAGTAGCAGAGAAAGTCAATAAACAAGTAAATAAAAAATTTAACATCGAGTAGTAGTAAATTCTAAAGAAAGAAAAAGGAGGGTAAGGAGAGGGTGGAAAGAGGTTGGTGACCTTGTGCATGTCCGAGAGACTTGTCTTCCAGAGAGAGGCCAGGTGGAAGGCCCAGGGCAGGAGCTGGGCCCCTTCAAAGAGGAGCGAAGAGGAGGCTGAGAGTGGGCAGGAGAGGGGTGGGGAGCGGGCTGGGGGGAGCAGCTCTTGCCAGACCCAGACCTCACTTTTCATAACAGATATTTAGTCACACTCCTGTTACTCTCCTGCCGTGAAATTTGTAGAAAATACAACCTATCTACCCACATAATTACAGACCATCAATACAATGCCTTAACCGTAATATATACAAAAAAAGAGTCAATTATAATAAAATGAGTATTTCAGCATGTCTGTGTGTGCATGGCTACATTGGAAGTCTTCATGGTGTGGTCATATGTTTTGCCCCCTAGGTAGGATCACTGGGAAGCTGGGAATGTGGCAGCAATCAAGGCCAACGGCTGCAGATGTCACATTGTCAACTCAATGGCAACCAGTGTTGCCTTTAGTGATGTGGTATTTCTGAAGTGGCAAATACTTCTTAAGAAAGTTCTAAACAGAGCAAAGTACATCATCCCCTAGTGCATTCCTAGAAATTCAGTGTTTATGAAAATCATGGAGAAAACCCTTTATGTTGACATGTAAAATGACCATAGGTTTTTACCTGAAGGAATGTCCAGCGGACACTGGACATTCACAGGGGACGTGGGACATTTCTTGGTTGTGTTGGACCATCCCATGCATTTCAGGTTGTCCAGCCTGTCTGGATCCCACCCCTGAAACACCATGAATGACCCTTAATTGTCGTGTGACCACACAAACAGTCCCCATGGGTTTATCGAATGCCTCTGGGGACGGTTCTGCTCCCATCGAGAACCACCGTAGGGCCTAGTAGAGCCGTGCAAGGATTTTGGATTTTATTTTGTGTGTGATGGGAAGCCAGTGGCCAGTTTTGAGTTGGGAAGGGATGTGACCTGAGTTATGTTTTGAAGAAATCTCTTACCGTAAATCTTACCGTAAATGAATAAAGTGGAGACTGATGTTTCAGTGTCTCTCACCAAGAACTTGCTCCTGCAAGAGTGGGCTGCAGGGGTGCTGAGCTGAGCCCTGTCTTCCCTGCCTAGAAGTCTGTCTGTCTGCCTCAGAGCTATCTAAATCACCATCGGAGGGCCTCTGTAAGCATCTCAGCAGCACTTTGCTGTCCACTGCAACTGTGACATCCCCCTGCTGTCCTCTGACTGTGCCCCAGGCTGTTTACAAGTACAGGTGTTGGCTGTCACCTCAAGCAGATTTCAACAGCGTCACTGCCCCCCACCATACACACCCCTAAGCTGTTTTCACAGATCTACGCAAAGTAGTTAGAAGTAGCTTTGTAGTTGAACTTCACACTTGGGTTGTCTTGCCAAGCGGCCTCTCCCTCCAGGGCTCACCCCCTCCAGCGCATCCGCATCCCTCTTGGATATGCTGCCATCTGCTCTAGGGTTTGCTTTGGGCCTGCGATCACAGAAGCATTTCCTGTAACTGGAATCCCCCGTGCCAGGCCTGCCAGACAATAGATAGATAATTGGATAAATCCTAAACTGGAAACTGCGAACAATAAGAGAAAACTGCACATGATGTAGTACGCACACTGCTCCGAGTGAGGCTGTTTACATATGAAACTACTTAAGCAAATCCTTTATTTTTCAACAACAATGAAACTCCTTTAGTTATGAAACTCAGAGGTTACCCTCAAAGTGTGTTTAAGAAAAGAGTCAGGGCTAGATCATATTCAGCACCAGAATAGAAAGGCAGACTCCAAGTTCTCTTCCATCCTGTGGCTCCTGATGGGTTTAGGGATGTTGAGGAGAAGGACAGTAAGGGTAGTTCCCTTGTAACTTGCCCTGCTTATGTGAAGGTGTGGCAGGAGTTAAGGGCGTTAGTATTGTTGGTGTGTGTGTGTTTTAGTGAAATCTAATGTTATTTAACGTGGCCTCAGTATCTCACTGGTCTTCAGGTCACTGAATCTTTGGCCATCAAAGATTATTTCCAGGTTTTTTGAGAAAAAAGATATTGGAGCAGAAGAGTGAATGTGTAGACCATAGTTGCTGAATCAATTCTTCCTCCGGGACCACACACAGACTTAGGAAGGCAGAATCTGTTTCTGTTCTTAAGTGTGCTGGTGAACGAACGTTTGAGTCCTAAAATGTAGTAATAGCAAGACTATGCTCTTTCCAACTTGGGCATAGCTGGACTTCGAATTTTCTGTTTAAAAGTTTAAGCTTTATTTAGATTTACCAATTAGGCTGACAAATACCTGGATTCAGCCAAGCGCCTAAAAATTTCATTGTCTAGGGGAAGGTGGGGCCGGTGGCAGAAATCCCTGGGGGCTCCACATGGTGCAGTCACTCAGATGTGGCAGGTTGAAGAAAACTTTGTTGCTTCAAAAATAAAGGTGGGAAGAATTCAAATATTGACCTTTGTGGATATCCAGTGTGGGAAAAGCGTTATTTAAAATACCTTTACCAAAGGTTAACTGCCATGGTAGATGAGCGTAATCAAAGTTTACCGGGAAGTTCAGAAATCAGGGCATGAAGTGATAGGCATGAAGGAATGGTTCAAATCTGTCCAAATCGGAAGATGGAGAGAAAAAATACGTTTCTTTCCTGGTCTTGAGGGAGATGGGAAAGAAGAACAATGAGAGTTTCAAGAATGGGGACTGAGGATGTAGAGTATGAAAATGGCTTCTCAGATCACTTCTTAAAAAAGAAGTCCAGAGAATTCCCGAAAGTGGCTTTTTCCTCCTCTCAAATGTGTTTTTCTTCCTTCTTGAGGAAGAAATATCATCTCAGTAATCTTAGTTCTTCCTTTTATCCTCTCCTTACTACTCATTTGATCTGACATGCTTCTAAAACCAAGAAACAGAAAGCATCTTGATCAGGAAGGTCTGAAAAATACTGCCTGCTACCATTGCTGCGGGGTCCAGAAAACACAGTGTAGACAGAGCCTTGGAAGAGATGAGTCAAGCAAAAGGTTTGGGGGCGTCAGAGTTAGGGGGTGGCCACAGCCTTTGATCATAAACCATGGACGGTTAGAGCTGGAAGGAACCTCAGAGCCACCTTGTTCAACTCCCTCATTTCATAGATAAGCAAAATAAGGTCTACAGAGTTGAAGAGACCGCCAGAGGTTGAAAGGCTAATTGGTGGCTGAGCTAGCAATCTAAGGGCAGATTTTTGATGAGGAGCTTTCTGAAGTTCTTCAGATAGTGTCACATAACTGACACTGAGAGAATAGAAAGGCCTGGAAGGGTTTTTTTTTGTTTTTTTCTTAATAGGCTGTTCTAATTCTTTATCATTATCAATTTACTTTGGTTTGCCTTTGACCTTCACGACCCCCGCTAGTGAGTATAAATTGTAGTTGTTAATTCACTTTCCTTGACATGTTTGTGTCTCTCTTTAAGGAGTTAGTAGGGTTTAGAAGGGAGAGTGTTTATTGGACATTGCACACCGCTACTCTGCGATTTAATCCAGAATGGCCTTGGAAATTCTTAGTGGGCTGACACAGTGTGGACCCTGGGCTCTGGTCTGCAAAAGTCTGCATGATGCATTCTCCACGTGCATTGGCTGATTGATTTTGCAGGAAAATCTAACGGAGAGAAAGCATTCTGACACCGGCATTAGTCTCATGCATCCAATTTAGACTCTACATTTTATCAATAAAATTTGTCACTTAAAAAGAACTATCCTTTCATAGAAAATGGACTTGATTTATATATATATATATATATATATATATATATATATATATAGCATTATGGAAATGTTGCTGCATACCCAAACCCTCCTAAAAGGTTGGGAAGCTTATTTTTATTCGATCCCTGTCTTTCCCATGATTTTAGACTAGGTTGTAAACAAGCCATAATGCAAAGGGACTACCAAGAGACATACAACAGGAGCAGACTCAGAAATGGAAATTGAATTTATAGGCAGTGAGATAGGATAATTAGTTTTTATATTTAAAAATATCTTCAAACCAGAGGAGTCTGTTGTCTCAGATAGAGAATGGAATTGAGTTTGAATCCCAATACCTCAAATAACAATGTGGTGGAAATTGTCTGCTTTGTATAAAATATATGCATAAATCTGCTGTGTATCTGTGTATATATGTGTGTAATATATGTATACTTCTCAAACACATGAATTAAAGTGTTAAAGTCTAAAAATTCAGATTGCACAAATTGTTTATACTTATAATTCTTAGCCTTCAGTGTTGCTGATGCAGCTAAAGATAATCTGATTAGCCCACTATCTGCCTTTTCTCTTTGAATAGTTATTTGGAGTGTCAAAATCAAACAAAGAACTTTTCTGCTTTTTTGCATGGAGAGCAAGAACCGTATCTGATGTTTTGAAGTTTTATGTTTTTTATCCAAATGTTGTTCACTACAGAATGTACGTTTAAAACACCGTTACGTAGGTAAAACAGTAAAAGACCTGAGAATGTGAAGTGTCTGCTAATGTTAAATATGTGTAACTTCAACTTACCTTCTGTAATGACAATGTCTTAGCTACTAGTCTCTGTCATTCTGAATTGGCAGAAATCAGATCCTGGTTTTGGATTTTGAACAGATTTTTTTTTTCAGGGTTGCATCATGACTTTGGGAGGGCATCCTTCTGAAATGGGCTGTCTCCCCAGGATGGGTCAATGGGGACAGAGGAAAATAGAATCTGTCAGCTGTGCTGAAGTCTCCCACATGTGGAGTCAGTCACTGGGTCTTTGCTGAGGGTTCAGCAGATGAAACTGCCACTGGTTGTGGCATCCTTGTTTCCACAGAGAAGAGGCTAAGAATGGGATGAACTTGTAAACAGGAGGAAACCATGCCTTCCTTCTCGCCTGGTTCTCTCTAGTCTGCCTTTAAGTAAAGAGAAGTCAGAAGCATGAACCCCTTGGTACCTGCTTGTGGATCACAGGAGGATTTCATCAACCTTGCGATCTTTGTCTCTTTCTCTGCTTCCTGTCATAAATCTGTTTCAAAGGAAAAAAAAATAGATGGTTGTTACAGCATAAACTTCCAGGTCAGTTCTTGTTACATCAGACTTCAAGATGCTATCCAAAACCTTTTTTTGAACAGAAACGCTGGCTTGGTTTGATATAACTGAGCCATTCATTGCCTGGGGATAGGAAATCTTTCTGTTGTAAAGAAGTGGCTGGTTGGTTGGTGTGTGGGTGTGTTTGTATATGTAGAAAGTGGGATGGGCCTTCGAATCACACTTGCCTTGTGGGGACTGAACACAGAAAACAGCAAGCCCCGATGCACCTGAAAACTAGAGAAAGTTGGAGAGAGGAGCTCGCCCGCGTTTTTAGAGCAATTTTCATTCACATACAAATTCTTTCAGTTGCTTGAAGTTTTCAATGTCAGATCAAGTTTTCTTTCTTGCACCCCCATACCTCACATGCTTGTTTGCCATCTGTTCATTTCCATTGCAAACTGCTCTTTACACGATGTTGCTCGGTGTTAATTAGAACATGTGTCTCTCTGTTATTCATGTGGGGAAGGGGTTAATGATGATTTATGTCCTTTTAATTGGTTTTCCTCCAAACTGTTATATGTCATTTATTATTTTATAAGAACTTCCAGAGAACGGAAAGAGGAAGAGCACCTCCTTTTTATTCTCCATAGTTTTAATCATGTGGCTTTTTTAAAAACGACAATCTTGGCCTAAATATTTGGTATTTAAAAAATATGGCCTTTCAAATTCTTATTGTCGTGATACACATGGGTGTGTATTTGCTGCTTACCAATGAGCAATTTATTATTCACATTTGTGAATTTATGTTAATTTATTTTTAAATAGGGTAACATGTTCACATGGTTCAAAATTCAGGAAGTTCCAAAAGATGTGCAGGGGAGAGTCTCTACCCTCTTACTGTGCCCAGACACAGGTTTCCTTCCTCAGAATCTGTGTTCTCAGGGTCTTGTGGGTGTGTGTATCTTTATACGTATGCATGCACGTATGTCTATATATGGGTGTATATATACATATGTATGTGTATATGCTTATCTTCCCCTTGTTGGTACACAGGGTAGCAAACGTACCTGATGTTCTGCATATGTGCTTTTGCATTTAAATATATTTTGGAATTCAGTGCATATCAGGAAGTTAAGAGCGAGCTTCCTTTTTCTTCGTTAAAGCTACATTGTGTTAATGTACTACAACTTATTAACTAGTCCCTTACTGATAGAAATTTAGGCTATTTCCACTTTTTTCTGGGACAGACAATGATGCAGTGAATAGCTTTGTACTACATTATTTTGCAGATCTATAGGAAAGAAATCTTAGAAATGGAATTGCTGCCACCAAAAGAGAATGCATTTGTCATTTGATTGATTCTGTCAAATTGTCCCCAACAGAAGTTGGCGGTTTACAACTCCACCAGCAGTATGAATAGCCATACTATTAGTTTAGTCTTTTATCTTGTTTTGAGTGCTGTTGGTTGTAATGAACAATTTAAAGTAAAAGGTAAATACTTGTACTTAGATGTACACACATAAATTTCAAAGATGGAAACTTATTTGTGCATTTTCCCCTCTATCTCTTCAAAACATTAGTAAATTGTATCTGATTTCTAGTAAATTAGACAGCTAATTTATATATTGCTGCGTTACTAACAGTAAATATGCTGTAAATGTTGGAAGATACCTAATGTTCTCCTTTATATGATTACCAAAGGCATATTGCTGAGATCAGATTTCAACTGGAATTATTTTTCCAAATAACGCAGTTCGAACAAATCTCATCAGGCTTTGATTTTTAAAGGTACATTACCTGATATCTTTTAAGATACAATATTTTAAATCAAACTCTGACACATGTCGCTTTTGAATAAAAGTACTCTATTCTAGAGAAATCACGTTTTGACAGACACAATGAAAAAAATGTTCTTTGGGATAAAAATGGCCACCTTCTTCTTGATATTTTTCTTTATGTTGACTTTTAGATGAAAATCGCTTGTGGCTATTTATAATGCCTGTGGCCTTGCTGTAATAACTGAATTCATCGAGATGATCAAAGGACCCCTATCAGAGAGTGTGGGCAGGGGGTCTGTTGTTTGGGTTAGGTCTCCCAGTCCATATTCCTTGCTTGCTCTCACAAGTCACATAAAATCTCTACAAGTGGGAAAATGCATTGTCCATTTCTTGGTAGACTGAACTTTCTATCTTACAGTTCAAAAAGGCAAGCCTATAATTTACAGAGTTAAAGACCGAATAGTAATCCAGGGCTTGCATGCCATTTTCTCTCCCCTGAGAGTCCCTAGCTGTGGTTTCTTCAGGAAAAGAAGTCGCTCCTTTGGCAAGTATGAAATCTGAAAAGTGAGCACCTGCTGCATTAGAACGTAGGGATTTCTCTTTGGGATAAATATACTCACCCTTGCAACAAATGTTGTGAATAGTATAATGGGAATATTTCTACTGTCCGGTCAGGAAATCAACCAGTCTCCAAAAATGAACTTGCCTTGAATGTTTAATGGCAGTTTTGAATTGTTGAAATATGCTACACTGTCATGAAGCCGATTTCAATGCTCCCTCAGATCTAGACTCACAAAATCAGAGCCAGAAGGAGATTTGGCGATGGTCCATCAGTAATCCCAACTTCACAAGTGAGGAAGCAGAAGCTGAGAGAAGTTTAGGATCATTTTAGTGAGTGAGTGAAGAATGAAACTGGAACTCTTGAATCCTGGCCCCAGACTTCACCTGGCTACATTGTTCCAGAAATCTTGTTTAAATATGATTTTACTTTTACTAGAAAAATGTATGCTCTTTTAGACGTCAGGGTTAAAGTCTCTTAGTAAAACTCTTTGGTAGGTGGACTTAAATGGAGTTGTTTTTGCTGAAAACCCTCAGCTGGAGAAAACCACAGAATGCCCTTTCTGAGAAACACCTAGACAGTGCACCTGTTGAGACAGGCACATGGAAAAATGTCTTCAAGGATACTTCCCATGGAGATGCACCTGCAGGGCAGTGACTCCTTTCTAGCGGCTTCTGCTGTCTGTGAAGAGAGATGCAGAAGGAGGGCAGGAATGTTGGAAAAAATAAAGACATGGCCACCAATTAGCTGGGACTGGTCAGAAATGGATCGCTTCATGGGAAGCATTTAAGGAAACCTCTTGTGAGGACTTTTATTCTATTTTTAGGAAGGAAGGAAGAGAGGGGGAAGAGAGAAAAGGAAGTAAGAATGAGAGAGGGAAAGAGAGAGACAGAGAGAGAAGGAGAGAGGGAAGGAGGGAGAGAGCATGAGTCTTACCTGCATCACAGGTAACATACCTTCTCAGTAGTCTCTTAATGAACCAAAGGGACCATTGCCATTTGGTGGCAGCTGCCTTAACTGTAGTTCAGAGTATTTAATTATTAAAAATCTGTTTAGTCGCTCCCAAAGCTGTATTTCCAGCCCGAGCCCTTCATCCGAAGGTCAGACACCTACAGCTAACTATGGGACATTTTGAACCTCAACCAATCTGGGACTTAACCTATCACTCCCCTCCACCCCAACCAGCTCCTTTTTCTGAACTCCTTATCTCAGTGAGTTGCATCGTAGTCTTCCAAATTCGTCAAGTCAGAATTCTGGAATTGTCCCTGGTTCCATCTTCTCTCCCAGCCCAGCCCCCTCCAGCTCACAAGCCCAGTTGATTGCACCTCCTTTGTGTCTCCCAAATCCTTCCTCCCCCACGTGCCCTCAGCCACTGTTGTAGTTCACAACCTCATCCTTTCTTCCTTGAGTTGCTGCAAAAGCCTCCAAGTGGCCTCTCTGCCACCCAGTTTTTGCCTTTCTCCAACTTGTCTTCCAGACTGTTGCCAGAGAACTCTTTCTAGGAAAGCCTGTCCAATCATGGAATTCCCCTGCCTGCAATGCACCATTTGCTGCCTGTCTCCCACAGACAAACCGTCTTGACTGGTCCAGGCTCACTCCTTTAGCCACACCTCTTGCCATTCCCCATCCCCACAGACTACCCTCCAGCCACTGCCGGCTGCCTTCAGGTGGACCAGCGCATTTCCCTACACTCTGACCTTTACACTTGCTTTTCCTTCTGAGCAGTTGGTCCTGTTTTCCTCTCCTTCCCTCTTTCTTGTCTAATTCCTATGATCTTTCTGATCTCAGCTTAGATGGCATTTATTTAACAAAAGCCTGTGTACATTTACTGTGTGCCAGGCGCTGGTCTGAGGGCTTTACATATATTCATTCATTTACTCCCCAAAACCTCAGGAGGAAGGAAGGATTATTATCCCCATTTCTTGGAGGAGGAAACTGAGACCTGGTTGAGTGACTGGTGAAGTAGTTTCTCTCACTAACCCGCTGGCTGCAAGGCTGGGCAAGAAGCCAGCTCTCGCCACTATTTGGCTCTTGATTTGGATTGGTATGTGGTGTGTGTCTATACAGATATATGTATGTATCCATTCACATATGCGTGTGGGTGTGTATAAAATTAACTTTTTGAGTAAATAATATAAGCACATATTATTAAATATGAAAGATACAAAGTATACAATGACAAGGAAGTCTTCCTCCTACCCTTGTATCCCACTCACTTCTCCCTGGAAGCAACTACTGCTACCAGTCTCTTATGGATCTTTCCACGAGGAGCATACAGGTAGATATGTATACACTGTATAATTTTGTTTTTACATTTGTGATAGCATGTTCTGCTTGCCATTTTTAATTTGCTTTGTTTGCTTTGTAATATTCCTTGGGGCTTGTTCCATATCAACAGATTAAGAGCTTCCTCTTCTCTTTTATGGTTAAATAATAGGCCATCGTGGGGATATACCATAATTTATTTAATCGGTCTCCTTTTGTTGAATATTTAGATTGCTCTCAAACTTTGCTGGTACAAACATTGCTGCAAAGATTGGCTTTCCATAGGCATCATTTTGCACACATATGTGTTTATCTGCAGGATAAAATCCTGGATTTGGAATTTTGGGTCAGAGGGGAAGAACATTTATAATTTTGATGGATAGTGCCAGATTGTCTTCCTAGTGGATGTATCCATTTATTCTCTCATTAGTAATTTATGAGAGTGCCTCTCTCCTCATCCGCTCACCATCGCGTGTGTAATAAAACATTTTGATGTTCACCAATCTTAATCCTTTTAGTCTGCATTTCTCTTATGAGTAAAGTTTAGTACCTTTTAATGTGTTTGTGAACTCTTTTGATTTTCTTTGATATTAGCTGACTGTTCATTTGGCTTTGTTGACTCTTATTGATTTATAAGCATTCCCTATGTATTAATGAAATTAGCCTTTGTCTATGATTTATGCTCCAAATAGTTCTCTGGTTTGTCATTTGTCTTTTGTCTTCGTTTATGGTGTATTTTTCCCAGGCAGAGAATTTTTATTTTCATGTAATCAGATTTATCATTTTTTTCTTTTATAGCCTCTGGGGTTTGAGTCATGGTGAGACTGGCCTGCCCCACGCCTAGATTATAAAATGCTCCTCCATGTGCATGCATGTATGGGTAAAGTTGTTTCAGGGAGAGAATCAATCAAGTATAATAGCTCGGAAAACAGATTCTGGAGTTGGACCGACCTAACTTTTAGCCCTGGTTTCATCTCTATTTCTATAACCTTGGATGTTTAAGTGGGTTATTAATATCTACATCCTAGGTTTACTGTGAAGATCAAATACGAGAACAGAGGAAAATGTCTTCTGTTTAATTACTGATAGCTGCCTTTATTGTGTTATTATTTCTCTCCAAGTTCAATAACAGTTGCAGGAGGACAGAGGCCCTTTCTTCTCTTCCTTTTGCATCCCTCTTGCCATCATCCCTGCCCCCCCACCCCCAACCTTAGGACAGTGCTCTGCTGGAAACGCATGAGTGCTCATTTTGATTGCTTCACTGTTTGTTTTGACTTGAGAGGGAAAGGCCTGGAGTTCTGGCTGGAGCCACCTGGAGTGCCACAGGTGCTTCTCCACGGAGTCCTCACTTGCCAGGCATCTGTTCTTCCAGCCCCTCGAGCACCGTGGCGCCTTGCCGGATCTTGAAGCTTTGTTTCTTTCCATGGGTCATCAGCGAGAGTCCGTGCTCTTGCCTTTGAACCACCCTGCAGCCCCCTGCTCTGTAGGTCCCCTCGCATCTATGCCTTCCCCTCTGCGGACGTCTTCCTGTGGTCATGTCAACAGTCTCCTCATCTCCCATTGCTGTATCTCTGCGGGCTGGTGCCTTTCCTTGTTCACATTCTGAGGGGACTTGAAACACTGTACTCCACACAGTAGGTGCCCAGTAAAAACTGTGACCAAATGAGTAGGGAGAAGTAAGAGGTTTGGGGTGTAGATACTGATTGTAAGAGACGTAAATCACTTGACTTGGTCGCCTTTCCCTTCAGCCATATGGGAAGGGCTAATCCAAAGTAGTAAGTTTTTAGTGGATGATCACCCTAAAAATTTCCATTGTCAGCTTCTGTTAATATTTACTAAAATTTTAGTTAGTTATCATAAATGTTAACTCCAGAATGTTTAGTGTTATGTAAGATAGCAGCGCTTTAGAGGAACAGCTGAGAATTAGGCCTTAATTTCCTGACTCATCTCTGCCGCACCCTTTAATTCTCCTTTGCCTCCTTAAATATTTCCTTTCTATGCTAAATTTTAACAGTAACTCCTTGACATTCCAGTGGTAGGAGATGCAGTGAAGCAGTAAGCTCATCTCATGTTTAAATTCGCCACTGTCCTTACCGTTAATAAAAAAATGCTTGGAGCACAAGTGTTGAGTTTTAGAGTGGGGTGTATCCCATGTGAATCATGAGTAACCCGAAGCCTGCCAGTACAGTGCCAGGGAGGGAGTTTAAGGGCAGAGGCGCGGGACACATTATGAGGGAGAAAACAACAGAGGAAATAAGACATCTTACTATTTTGTTAAATTTAACATGAGCCCCTACTGTGGGCGAAGTGCTGTAGAGGATACAAAGATGAGTAAGTCACAACTCCCGAGCTCAAAGGCAGGACCTGCTGTACGTTGAGCACTTTTCTTGTATTTTTTACATTTGACGTTTGCAACCGTTGTAAAAAATGGGCATCTTTATTCCAGTTTCGTGGGGGAGGAAGTTGAGTTGAGGAGAAGTTGACGCTGATGCCATAGTGATTGTGGAGGTAGGATGAAGATGGTGAACCTCGTGTCAGAGCCCAGGGTGTGTGGCCATATTGCATTGCCTTCCAGGAGCTGACAGTCCAGGAAAGAGGAGAGGGTGATGAGCAGCACTGTGACTGTTTTCAGTGAAAAAGTAAAAACAATGACATAAAAATAAGAGAAACATACTGATAGCCTTGAGTTTTCTTTCTGGTTGGGGTTTTGTTTCTAAGTTCACTCTGGTAAACAGTCAAGAGAGAAAGGTCAGTCATCAACCATCCTGCTCCCCCAGCCCCGACCTTGATAAAAGAAGCCTTCTGACCACCTGACTCACCTGCAGGTAACAAAACAGGTTTCAAAATATGTAATAAAGGAGCACTGCTTGTTCCTTTCTGGCAGCAATCCCGGTGGAAGTAAATCTAGCATTGCCTGGAGCCCTGGGCCCAAGGGGTTAATTTAAAAAAATACTTGAGGTTCCTGAGTTCCCATGGCATGCTACTAGAATGTTCTGGAGCTTTAAAAACTCTTAGCCCTCATTTCCCCCCACCCCCTACCTATTCCACATATTTGGGGATGGGTCGGCTCACCATCCACACTGGATGCACTAAATGTTGACATTCACTGTGAGCACAGAGTTTTCTTGGAAGGAATTCAGTCCTTCTGAGAAAGATTTCAGTTATCTGCTCTCTTGCTTCCAGCAGTAGCTTCTTTACCCCAACTTGAAATCTTGCTGTATTCCTAAGTGTTTTGAAAACAAAATGTGGAGTGAGAGAATTCCTGCTTTGTGAATATTGGATCACTTCGTTCCCTGGCACAACAATCTCTCCTTTGTATTAAACATCTGAGAACAGAAGTTCTAAATAACATTTTTATATTCTCTGTTGATATGAGCTCTTTATTTTGGGACAACAGTTTGGGGCTTGTTCCTCTGTCAAGTTCTGATGTACTTTCCCCTTCTTCAATGACAAGGATGCTCCGGACCCACAGCCTGGAATTGCACTTGTGTGATGGTGATGGGTGGTGCCTGCCCCCTGGGACTTTCTTGTTGGGTCTCTCCTGTCTCCAGTGAGTGGCCCATGTCATGGTGGCATGGCCGGCTGATCAGCACAAAGGCACCTAATCCACTGGCCTGACAGTGATCTGAGACGCTGAGCTAGCCAGCTACAAAGAGACCAGATGGGCAGACAGACCGAAATAGCCGCTTCTCCTCTCCTTCCTGGAAATGCACCAGCGCTGCTCTCGAGGTCTAAGGAGGCCTAATTTGGTCAAAAAACCAGCACTTACTCAGAACAGGAGGTTGAGTGGTGACTCTGGCATGAGGGTGCCCAAGAATGTTTATATTTCTGTGTAAGTTTCAAAGCTATCCCTTTTTAGTATTCATTTGACACATACACGGGAGTTGTCCTATGTGAGGCGAGGCTGGCCTGCATGGCTCCCTTGTAGTTACTTCAAGGAGCACGTTGGCTCTGGTGTTTTATCATTTTGGGTCAGAGTTACGTTTCTTGCTGCTCATTCCTTAAGTGGATATTTATTTTGTGCTTCTTGTGGGCCAAGCACAGTGCTGGTTTTCTCCGTGACGGCCTTGTTCCTGACAGGAACGGTGGGGATGGTGGTGGGGTTCTCTCCCTGGAGGAAGGAGGGGCGATGTTTGGTCTCATGCACACCCCAGTGCTGGTCCTTGGTGTGGCCAGGAGAGCACCTTGGAAGTTGGTGCACCAACGGGAAACTCTAGGAGCCTTAAGCACTGGGATGGACTGGATTCTTTCAAAGTGGAAGAACATTCTACCGCTTCCATTTAACCTTTCCTTGCAAACTAAAATGGGAAAACCACTCTCTGAACAGACAAGCTCAAGTGATAATAAAAAATACCCTCTACAAGGCCGCCTGACAGTACCTGCATTAGTCAGTCAGTGTTTGGATAAGAACAAGCCCCTTGAGGCGGAATGAAGCCCTTCTCCGGACCTTAATTGATTTTTGTGTTCGTTCTGCTTCTTTTAATTCTTTCTGGAAAAGTGATTTGTAGTGCAGACTGGCTTTACGTGCTAGAGGCACTGTATTATATAATACGGCTCTTATCACAAGATCATTTCTACTTGTTTTGTCTTTTTGTTTTCTGATCCAGCTCATGTTTATTTTTCTTTTTCATTTTATTTCTTCTTGTTTACACCGTTATTGTTCCTCTTATTCCTCCCACTTCATCAACCCGCATCATCTGCCAGGGGAATGGGAGGAGAGAGGGGCGCTTGGTCCATTCTTGTTTTTTTTTGTTTTTTTGTTTTTTCTTCTTTTTTTTAAAATCAGTTGGCTGGGCATCTTCAGAAATACTCACGTTTTCCCTAGTGAGTGGATTACATAATGTGGAGCCTTATTCATTATAGATCTGACCCCTAACTTGACCCTCTGGGTTATGTTCCTTCCTAAGGATTAGGGAACTGTCCTGCCCTGGTTGTCTCTTTGGAATCTGTGCCGTCGTCCACCCCTGCTGACCAAGGAGAGCCTAGCTCGTGAACAGGGCAGCTGGTGGCAGAGGTACTGTTGTGTAAGAAAGTTCTGTACAATGATAGCTACTGAAGTCCCTTTTGGTAATAAGAGGTTGTGAAGCCCGCAGTCATGTGCCTCTTAAACAATTTACATAATAAATCGAGAACTTGGAGCTCCAAAGGTATTGGCACGTTTTCACTGATGTTGCTACAGAACCCTGCCTGTGTCCTCATATGATCCCTTGCTCTGTGTGTGTGCCTGCATGTGTGTGTATGTATGGAATGAGAAAAATGAGGTAGTCCATTGTTACGTACTATAGAGAAGGACTTGTTAGGCTTACAGTGTAACTAAAAAGACAGAATTTGTTTACAGCAGTATTAACGTGACCAAGAACCAACTAGATGAGAAGTAGCCAGGCATGATCAAAGCACATCTAATATATCAGGTTTCTGGAACATTTGAATCTCAGGGTTTGGTCTTCATCATGATATGTTGAGACAAGCAAGAAAGGAGAAAAGGCCAGCTGTGGAGGACGATAACTGAGACAGTTAGAAAGCAGATGTGTGCGCTAGAATGTAATCAGTTCTAAATGGATCCACACTCTTCTGTCTTCGGGGCCAGAGGGAGAGTTCCTTGAAAGGTCACGTAACAAAAATTGTGCCATTCTGTTCTTCCTGTTCACTATAGATTCACACGTGCAGTGGCTTTGTGGATTGTGACTTGATTTCTCCTGGGCACAATTCACACTTGTCTTTGAAAGTCTATTCCAGGTGACCTTGCCACCTGCAACACGGAAGGGAAGACACTTGCTGAGTCTGGATGTCTGATAGCCACGTGGGTAGGGAGGGTGACCCCTGGGTGGCTCTGAGGTGTTAGCCATGGAAACTGAAAGCTGGGGTGAAAAGAAAAGCAATCTGTTCCCCTTGGGCAATGCCTTGACTGCAGTCAGGATTCTCCTCCTGATAACACGCTGCCCCTTTGTTCTGCTTCCTGTGTGCTCCTCCTGTGATCACTATGAGACGTTTCTTTCAGTTTTCATCCACCTGGCGTGGCTTCAGCGCCAACAAATGGCAAGGTGCTCCCCAGCTGCCCGGGGGAGCCGCATACAGACAGACCAGAGCGTAGGCTCCTTAGTGCACACACCGTATTCATTTTCTGCATTCTTTTTCTCTCTCCCGGGTGTGCTAGGAACACTAACACGCTGCCCTGCTCTTTCTATGATGGGGGCTGGTGCCCTTGCACTAGGTTCCACAGTCATCAATAGGCCTGTTCATGTGGGAGGTGACAGCACATTTTGCCACAACATTACAGGCTGCTGGGCTCAATGTGAGCATTCTTCTCGGAATGAGCCAAGGGCATGGGACTTCTTATGGCCGGGAAAGTCACAGCCCACACCACAGATCGAAGACACTTGATCCAGGCCACGGGGGAGCACTTAGCATCTCTCTTTGTGGGTTAAATAAAATTTGATGAGCAAACATGTGTGATTAAACTCTATTGTGAGGTTTTCTGATAATGTATAACCTAATCTCTGAAATCTTGGTCAGGCATTGTTTTGCATGTTAATCTGCAAAGGAAGCCGGTGACAAGCTCTGTGATGTTCTCTTGTTTTCACTGTAGTTGATTTGTAATCATCCAAGTCGGTAGGGAAAATTACCATCATCAATGATACAAACCCACAAAAAGTCCAAAAATACTTTGTGTTTGATTTTGAGATGTGGACAGCAGGCATGTGGGCACCCATGCGCCCAGCCATTCAGCCACTGTGTGTCCTGGCTTAACTCCCTCACTGCTTGGCTCCGGCTCTCCCTGAAAACAGACGGGACAGTGTCCAGGGAGCGTCCACGGAAAGGGAGGAGCTGAGGCGGGGGGACCGGCGGAGAAGGTGGTCATCAGTCCTCAGAGGATAGCATCGGCTGTGGAGAAAGCTGACCAGGTTTGGCTCTGATGACATCCTGTGGATATTTTATTTATCCTTTTTTAAGATCAAAATAACACATGTGTGTGGTTAAAAAGCCAAATAGTATAGAAGGCATTTAATAAAAAATAATGGCCCCTCTGCTGCTCCTCTCCTGCCTTACGCCCACTTCCCAGAGACAACACCTTTTAACCTCCCACCCTTTATGAAGTTCTTTTGGTGATTACCTTCGTATCTTTAAATAATATTTGTGTACCATTTGCTGGTGTCCTAGGGCAGCTTTAACAAAGGCCCACAAACTGGGTGCTTAAAGCAATAGCACCGTATTATCTCACAGTTCTGGAGACTGGAAGTCCAAAATCAAGGTGCTGGCATGGCCATGCTCCCTCTGAAGGCTCCAGGGAAGAAGGTCTCCTTGCCTCTTCCAACTTCTGGGGGTGGGGTCCATCCCTGGCCTGGGCTTGCAGCAGCATCTCTCCAGTCTCTGCTTCTGTCGCCACATGCCGCTCTCCCTGTGTGTTCTGTCTTCACCTGGTGTTTCCCTCTTTTTATGAGGGCATCAGTCATTGGATTAGGGCCCACCCCAATGACCTCATCTTAACTAGATTACTCTGCAAAGTCTCTATTTCCAAAAAAGTCACATTCACAGGTACCAGAGTTGGGACTTGAACATATCTTTTAGGGGGACACAATTTAACCCCTAACACCACCCTTTCTCAATTTATAAACATTTGGCTTCATTGACTTCGTTCTAGGATAAAAGAGGTTTCTTTCCCGTATTCAACCGCATCTCTCCCTGAGCATCTTCCCTCCATGGTTCTGTCACTCTTCTCGGTCCCTTCCCCTGAAGGACATTGCTTACATTTCAAACAAAGTCTTAAAACTTCTTTTCTTATCCTATTAACCATAGAGAGCTTCACCTAATTGCCCGTTAAAAATACGAGAACATTGCATCTTCTGACTCCCCTCCCCTCTCCTACCTCCCAGCCTCTGTCGAGTAGTGCTAAAGTCAGTAACACCTGGGTTCTTTTTGGTTAACTGAATGGTTGAGTCCTCTGCCATCTGTCCTCTGACTCAGAATCGATATTTGTCTATAGCTCCTATAGATGGGATCTACGTGTGGAAAATCAGTAAACAGTGTTTTCATTCTTTATTATTATGACAATGTCTGCTGGATTATATTGCCTTTGTATGCCCTCTGGATTTTAATTAAAATGCTTTTTACCATTTGAAGAATGACAATATAATGTATGTTTGCATAGAACTTTAGAATCTACATTGCATTTGATTTTAGATGGCAGCAGGCTTTTCCAGTTGAGTTGGAAACTGTGTTTGTACAGCTTGAAATCCTTTTGCATCACGTATTAAAATGAGGCGTTGTGTCTTTTTAGGAAACATTTGATCACATGAAATAATACCCATGTCGGTCTTTACTCTTATGAGTTTTTAACAGCAGGTAACTTCTGGATTTCAAAAACTCTATTTTTTTTTCCTTTTTTTTTAATTTAAGGACCAATATGGAGGTGCTAACTTCTTATTTTGCCAAGTTGAGATATTAAGAAATCAGTTACTATTTACTCTTACTGGTAAAATAAAGAACATTTAACCCTAAGAAAGTAGGAAGGACCTTAATCTCAGAATAAATTACACTATTTTAAAATGGAATGAATTTAACTTAAAGAGAAAAACTTGTTCTCTTCCCTATCTTCTCCCATTTCGTGTAGGCTAGTGAAAACAGTCTGGATGGAGGGTGTCCTGGACCAACCTTGTTTACTGGACATGTGTTTGGTTAAATGGATGTTGAGCATAACTGTTAATCCCTCCACTTATTCTCTGGCTGGTTAAGGTGCTTCATTAGAGTCCAGTATGGAGATGCTCAAGACCGGGGGCAGGCTCTGAGTGGGATTGGTCACCCTATTTTGTGACCTCTAGCTATAAAGAGACCCCTATCCCCAACTATATACCCCTAGCTCAGGCCAAGTGAGTCAGCTCATATATTTGGGTGTTGGGCATGAGAGGAATTTAAGATCCATCACCTTTGCATATGTAGCCCTGGAGTCAATCACGCCTTCACCCTGTCTTAGTTTCTTTTTCTGTAAAGTGGTCACAAAACAGTATCTGCCCATATATATTCTACCAGGGTCATTTTGTAACTGAGGCGATATACCTGACAAACTGAAGCATTCAACAGATGCACGATGACAGCGTTTTTATAGTATTCTCAAAATCAACTAAATCTAAAACAGAATGAGATCACTGACTATATTTGTCCCATCAAATATCCTTGATTAATTAACCATCTGGTTAAGATCGTTCTCTCCTTAAAGCCCTTGTGTATCGGGATATCACCATTACTGAGTTTTAGTACCTTCCTTTGCCACGTTGAATTGAATTTAGTTTTCAGAATGTTAATATTTTTAATATGATGTTTTGTGAAATCCCTCCAAATAAGAACAGAATGAATTCCTTGCCTTCTTTCTGGTAAGAAATGTTGGTGTGTGTGCCTGTAACCACCCGCAGACAATTGTAATGGTGGGAACGTAGGGCACATGGCGCTCTCCTAGGACCACACAGGTTAAGGCCTTAATTAGGTGATCTTCACAACATGCCTGAGAGGCAGTTAGACATTGTCTTCCCACATTTTTACACGGGGGAAATGCAAGTAGACCAAAGTTAAGAAGCAAGTAGCCCAAGTTTACTCAGCAAGTCAGCTGCAAGGTGAGAAAAGGAAGTCCAGTTTCTAAAAACCACATCGTCTATCCTGGCTAGTAAATGGCATCTCCCTGAGTCCCTATTCTGGACTTCCGGGATTCACACTAGACCATTTCATTGTTTGAAGAACTGAAGAGTTGAATGAATCAAATGCGGCTTTCCAATTAGAAGCACAGAGAGTTGTGTCCCTCGAGGTTTCGGTGCTCTGTGAAATGCAGGTAGAGATGGCTGTTGTGCTCCTGGGGCACAGTCTAGTCCCCAGAGAGGAGAAAGGGGTCTCTCAACCCGCAACATCACCGAGTTTGGTCTGTTTATTAGATGTAATGGTCTGGACTGAGCTGTCCACACTGCTGTCCCGTTTCATTGGTGACCAGTACCATACTACAGAAAAGATCTAGCTGTAATTTCTGGAGCTGGAAAAGGTGACCAGTACTGGCCTTACACTGCTGTAGCTCTGTGTCACTTAGCTCTTTTGGACCTCAGCTGTGCCATCAGTAAAATGGAAAAATGCTGTTAACTGCCTGAAGGCAGGAGATCAGACCAGACCTTCCCAGGGTATGTACTTTGATTCTTCTAAACACCCTTAAGAGGAATCGGACTTGCAATCAATATGCTCTTTAGGTCTACACACTCAACAGCTGAGGTCCCCAACCTGAGGACCAGATCCAGGTACAGGCACTTCCCACACCTATAGCTTTGCATTCTGCTCCTCTACATTTCTTCTCTGCCCATGTTCCACATGACCTTTGGAAGACCTCGTGCCTCACTGTCTTTTTGTTCCCATCCAATGGTTTTTGCTGAGGTGCAGCAAACTCATTACCTGTGTGCTGTCAGGATGATGCCTTGTGGCAATCCACCTGCAGATACGATCTTCATTTGAATTACAATCTAATACTCCGTATGAAGAATGGGGACAGTCAACTCAAAGGTTTGGACCACTACATATTGCATCTTTTGCATAACGCATGTTTGGAATCTATGTATTGATGTACAAACATTTTGAAGTTTCAAGTAACATTGGACTATGAAAAAATCGGCATCGATAATCGTGATCCCAATTATGAGGAGTACTCATCGAAAGAAGATCAGATTCAGTGTGAGCACATTTTAGTTTTTGTCCAGTCGTGTTGTACATGGTAATTGTTGTAAAGCAGAAAAACCACCAGGCATCCCTTTATCTCCCAAGCAAACATTCTAAATAGTCGGGAGTTTGCTGTACATAAAAGGAAGCTTTCTCTCGTGCCGAAGCTTGCCAAACAAATCATGACTCCTAAAAGGAAAATCCAAAGAAAGGACAACTTAAACATGCTTTCAGTGGGTGGAAGATAAACACTAACTTTATATATATTTCAAGAACGTAAAAGACACAGGTGGGAAATGAATCCTCCTCGATAAGAAAGAAATGCTTAGCAGGGTGGAAAAAGAAGAAAACAGTCAGCAGATTTTGGAACTGTGCAAGTCCAGACAGTTTCTTTCTTTCCTTTTTTTTTTTTTTCTGGTTAGCTGCTCATAGCCACAAATATGTATATTATTTCCTTCTTGCCCACAATTATACTAAGAATCATCTTTCTAATATACTGGGGAATCCCAAATAAAAATCTCATTTTCCTGAAAACAGACAAGTCTTTAACTCTAGCAATTAAATTATTCAATTATTCATATCCAGAATGTAAAAGAAATAATCAAATTGTCATAATAGAGGTCTCTATATCCACCTCAAATAGTTTTCTCTCCAAAATTAGACTGTGAATGGCTGATGTTCTTAGGGAGGGGTTTGCGCTCTCTCTGATGTTTTGAAATAGCCCCAGGTGCCTCCTCCATGAGGTCCTCCAGGGCTTGGGCAGCCCCACTTAGGCGATATGGCAGTGGGACCACAGGATATTTTAACCCTTTCCTGAATATTGAAATGCATTCTTATATGGGAAATGACTATTAACTACTTGGACTATACCTCTCAGCCAAGCACGTCAGAACAGCAAACCCGGCCACCTTCGTTATTGGTCAGTATCTCAGGTCTTAGCAGCATGGACCTGAGCCAACTCTGCCCTTTTCCCCCTGGTTCTCGATGCTTCCTTTTCCTCATCTGCAAAGTGCCAGTTGTCATAGCATCTTCCTTACAGTGTTGTCATGAGTTAATAGCAGTCAGGTTCTGAGAGCAGTGCCTGGCAAGCAGTAAACACTATGTAAGCATCAGCTATTATTATTTTTCACAATGAGGGAAACAAGGGACAAATCCAAACTGTGTTCTTCCCAGGGGTAATTCTGTTTACCATTAAAATATGTTTTTGTTTATAGAGTTGGTATGTGTTGTCTGTGCAATCACTTAAAAAAAAATCAGATCTGAAATAGCAGATGCTAGGAAGCTACTTGTTTTACCTCTTCTTTTTTCTCCTTAATTTCTGCCTGCTACCTATTCTATTCTAGACCAAGATCTGACAGATTTCCCTATGCAGATTTCTCTATGCAGAACCTATGCGGAGCTGACGCTATCCGGTTTACTTGGATGTGGGAGGAAGTAAAATACTACTTTTTATAGGAGCTCTCCCACTAAGAGGAGGACATATGCAGAAAGTGAATAAATAAGGGGAGTTTGGGATGTTAATGAAGCAAGTGATAAAGTCAAGTAGGTGTTGTCAATTCACTTGAAAGTAAATTTTCTTTTGATGAACCATGACACAATTGATCAAGGTTTAACAAGTTCTGTTTCCTTGTAAATGTTCCCTTCTTCATTATATCTAATAGTGAGGGAAGATCTCATTGATGTCTTTTTTGAGGTATTAGGAAAATTATCATTACTCATATTTGAGGACTAAAAGTGGTAGAGACATAAATTCACCCTCATAATTTATTTTTGTTTCCTTTTTTTTTTTTTGGTTATTTATTTATTTATTTATTTGAGGAAGATTAGCCCTGAGTGTTCCACATATAAAGCAGAGGAAGATGGGCACAGAGGTTAGCTCAGGGCCCATCTTCCTCAGCAAAAAGAGGAGGATTGGCAGCGGATGTTACCTCAGGGCTGATCCTCCTCGAAATAAAAAAAGACTAATTCAACTAGTAAGTGGGAAAAAAATCACTTACTAGTGTTCAAAATGTCTCAAAAATGCAAATAAAGAAGTTTGGATTTTTAAATTTGGATTACTGAGAGATGAATATGAAAAAGAATGCTCTTATAGTTTATCAATTGATTATCTGGGGAAAGTTTCCTTTCCCCATTAAGACTATAGCAGTTTTGAATAGTATATGTTTTTGTATATAAAATGAAAATATACTACCACCATACCGTCATCATCATCGTACTAACTGGACTTGTGCCCATGAGAGATTTCACAAAACATAACCGACGTGAATCAACACTTGACCAGAGAAACCAATAAATTCTAACATTAAATGGTCATGCAGCGGGCCGGCCCCATGGTCGAGTGGTTAAGTTGCCACGCTCTGCTTCCACAGCCCAGGGTTTCACCAGTTCGGATCCTGGGCGTGGACATGGCACCGCTCATCAGGCCATGCTGAGGCAGTGTCCCACATAGCACAACCAGAGGCGCTCACAACTAGAGTATACAGCTATGTGCTGGGGGGCTTTGGGGAGGAGGAGAGGAAGAAGAAGAAAAGAAGATTGGCAACAGACGTTAGCAGGTGCCAATCTTTAAAAAAAAGTTCTTCTGTTAAAAAAAATATGATCAGGCAAAACTTTGCAAATATACTATATGTGATATTCAATAACACCAGAATTCAGTTCTCATTACTTGATTAACTTGATTCAATTTTTGGTTGAATCAAAAACTGATTTCAAACTTCAATTTCAGTTTTTCAGTTAAAAATTTTAATTTCATTACTAGTGAATTAAAACATTCACTATCTTGTTCACATTCACAAATGATAGAATTTTTGATGGAAAACAAGGGCTCACTTTGTGTCCTTCCTTACGGCAGTGGCAATGGTCTCTGCCACTAATTTCAGATATGCAAATTCCTGGTTTAATATGTAATTCGACATGCGTCCGTTGAAGGCCTCTTTGTTGAGGGAGTAGAATACACTGCAGGAGTATGTGTTTTGGAGTCAGACTGTTCTTGGCTCAAATCCTGGCACAGCTACTTGCTTGCTGTGTGGCCTGGAGCTTCCTTGTCTTTCAAATGCCGACCTGCAGAGCTGTCTGAGTTCAGGGGGAGGATGTAGGTGCGAGTGGGTGGCGTTCAGTGGGTGCTCTGGTGGCTTCCCTTCTCGTTCCTTCCCTCCTCTTCCCCACCGGGGGCCGCCTGTTGTAATCCCTGCCACAGTGTGGATGTGGGAACAGAGCATAAGTGCTTGAAACCACCCTTGCCTTTAGGGAACCAAACATATTGTTCTATGACAACTTAGGCCCCTCCCTTCACTTTGGGGGCCTTGGTTAACAACTCTGTTAAATTTGGGGGTTGACATTTAGTTTATGATTATTTCTTAGAGCACTTCCAGATCTGACCTTCTGTGAGTCTATGATATTATGAAGCAATAGGTTAAAGAATAGGAGACTAACAACAGGGTGTTAAATGGGCAGATCCACCACAATCATGTATCAGGAAGGAAGAATCAATTGGACTTGACGACAGATGAGATATGATTAGACATGAATCAGAAATTCCTCTAGGGTGGCGATCCTCACTGTGTCCTCTACAAAACAGCAGTTTCTCAGGATGATAATAGGGATTAATTGAGAAAAGGTTTCTGAAAATCGTTTAGGAAATGCTGACTTGAACAGATTTCTTTCCTGCAGGACTTCTCAGAATCTTTAATACACTCCTATGCATTATGATTCTGAAATGGGGACTGTAGTAATAGTCTGAAGCATTTCCAAAACGAATTTCATCATGGAATGAGAATTACTTTGCACCCAAGTAGCATCTTTCAGGACTAGTATTTCGTGGGAGGTATTTTGCAAAGCGCTGCTCTATGATTTTGAACCGTGGAGAATATGGATAGGATATGGATGCTATTGACTCAACCCACTCAGTATGCTGAGTGTTGACACTTAGAAGGCCCGTGGAAGCCAGAGCTGAATGACATCCAATCTTTGCAACAAGTCTGGTGGCATGGCTTCAGGTGTGGCATTATCTATAAGGCTGAGAGGAGGGGTGCCCTGGGAAGACGATATCCCAGCAGCTTATTAGTGCAGAATCACTTGAGACAGTACTCTGTGAATGAAGAGTCCTGATGTCTGCCTTGGGTGTGTTTTTCTCTGTCTCTAGTCTCTAAAGCTCTTATGATGGTATTTGCATCCTGTTCACTTCAGAGAAATTCTGAAGATCAAATGAACGTGCGGTGCCCAACCTCAGGTGGTTGGAATTAAACCAGTTGGAAGTTTGATTTAGGAGGTGATTTTACAAAATTGATTCTGAGCTTTGCTTTTGAGTACAGTTGGCCCTCTGCGTCTGCAGATCCGAACCCGCGGATACGGAGGACTGACCATATTCATTGGACCACGCCATTTCATATGAGGGACTTGAGCATCCCTGGATTTGGGTGTCTACAGACATTCGTGGAGTCAATCCCGTGGATACGGAGGGACAAATGTACAGTCATTTCACCACCACTTTGACACTCGGCTCTAAAGTCAAAATACAACCTAAGGAGAGGAGCCTGAAAAAACAAACTACACACATAAACCACCTGCTTCTTTATGCGGGACGTGGTCTATAAATGCCGGTTGAAGCTGATGGCATAATCTGTGTTTTTATTTCTTATTGATGAAATTTGAGCTAGAGGCCTCATGGCAGATTTTACTGGCACAAACCTTTTCTTCTCACCAGTCAGATCTGTGGACTATTTCGCCACTGGAGTTTTCTGCCTGTTAGGCCTTAGGAAACATTTTGGCAGGTTGCGCTGTTATTTTGCTCGTGTTGTGAGTAGCATTTCTCTGACCTTTAGTTATTTACTGAAACAGTCCGGCCTGTTTTCTTTTAAGAGAAGCGTGAAATGAAGGGGAGTCCGTCAGCACAGGCTGACTTCGGTATCAGAAGACCCACGCTGCTTGGCTCCAAGTATACTTTTAAAGTTAAGGGGTCATTGCCTCCTTCTTTCTTATTCTCACGATTTTAAGGGGTCTTTTGGGGGAGTTTTTTTTTTTCCTTCTCACTAAAGCAGATACGTGTAAGGTTAGTCATTTATTTGAAACACTCACCACATCTAAAAACACAACCCGCTAAGAGTTTTCTTCTGACATGTTGAGTATGGAGGGTTGTTTGAAGCCTCTCCTGTTTTGAACAGTGATGTGACGTGTTCCAGGGGAAGACAGTTCTAGACTAGTGACTTGGTGACCAGGCAGCCCTCACGCCTGACCTCCCATGACCCTTGTGAGTCTACACACGGTACGTGATGACATCATTCAGGATGCTCGCAGAGTCTCCCTTCTCTCTGCCCACCTGTGGCCACCTGGTGCTCGTCTGCCTCTGGCCCTGGTGGAGGACCCCCATTCATTGCAGGCTGATTTACAAGGGTAAAGGAAGTATCGAGATCCCATTACGTCTTTGGAGATGAGAAAATGAGTATTTAGATACACATTTGTTCCTCTGTCCCCATCTGTCTACTTACCTACTACTGGTCTCTCTTTACCTCAGAAAGAAAATGCACCAGGAGTCATGTCTTTTCGTCAGGATCCCTGTAGCTCTTGAACTCAGCTGCTTGTGTTAAAGACGCCACTCAAATTTGTCATATTTACTCTCTTAGCCAAACATAAAATAACGACGTACAGAAACCAGCCTGAATGATTGTTAATGAAGGTTCTGTGTCATTTCATAATGATCTGTATGTTTGAAAATTGCCTTAGTCTAATAACAGGCCATTGCTTTGGAGATGTTTCATTCATTTCTTTAGTCATTCAGTCAACAAATACTCACCGCACTGTCCTCAGTGTTGGGGAGACACTGGTGAGCAGAAGGATCAAGCTGCTCATGGAGCTCATATGTGAATGCAGAGATATGGATGATAAACAGGGAAACCAAAGAGTAAGGTGGTGGTAGGCCACAAACAGGATAATGCCGAATAACTGGGGAGGGGGCAGACGAGTTTGCATGGGAGTGTCAGAGGAGATGGTGCTTTGGCCCCAGGGTGAGGAGGAGCCATAAGAAGTCCTAGGGAAACTTTTGGAGTCAGAAGGAAAAGCAAAATCTAGGACTGAGTTAGATTCCCCTCTCCTCGCCGTTCCTCTTCTAATGACCTCATGTATATGTTTGCCACTTGGGGCTACGACCTTATCCCTCTTTAAACCTCTGCATCATTGGGAACACCCATGAAACAACAAAAAGATGCTGTCTGACTAGAATGCTGGCTGTAATGCAGGACAGGGGTGAGTCCAGTGTGAACCTTTCAGAAACCATTTATCCCTCCACAACCCTCTCCATAGCTCTCTTGTTCAGAGAGGCCACACTGTACAAATCAGAAGATAAGTTGACTTCATTTCTTAGAGAAAGGTCATAGGAAATACTTTACAATACTGTAAGTAGAAAAAGCAGTAGCATAAAGCTTCACATACACTTAGGCGAAGTTGGGCAAGCTGCTGCCAGGCAAGCACTAACTTTCTCATGGCACTTCTTAAATTTTTATTTTGCAATAAATATGAACTCACAGGAAGCTGCAAAAATAGAACAGAGAGGTCCCATGTACCCTTCATCTAGCTTCCCCTAATTGTAGCATCTTGCATAACTATAGTGTATAGTATAATGTGTATGGTATATACATTAGCAACAGCAGGAAATTGACGTTAGCATTATCTCCAGACCTGACTCAAATTTCATCAGTTTTTACAAACACTCATTTGTGTGTGTGCGTGTGCGTGTACTTTACCCCATGTCTAGACTCCTGTAACCACCACCGCCATCAGGATACAGAACTATTCCATCATCACCAAGAAACCCCCTTGTCTCTTGGCACTTTCGTGCTTGAGAAATAGCAGCAGATGCTATCCTGTTTCTTGTCTGGATCCTATTCTGTATGAATCTGTACTAAGGTTGGATAAGTCTCTGAAATCTGTTGCTTGGTTTGGCTGCCATGGAATCTGCATAATTAACTTAGAAATGGAGATCCTTGGTCTGACTTGTCTGAAGAGCATCTACAAGCCCAGAACAAAAAATCATAGGTTTGGATAACTAGCCCTGACCTCGTCATGGGAGCCCATCAGTAGATACCTGATGGATTTAAGAGGCTAACACAGTCATGTGACCTCAGTAGTTTACTTCTAAGAACAAAACCCTTTCTGATGCCACATAACTTTAGGGACCTAAACTTTATGGGGCTTTTACTAGAATATTTCTTGAAGATGGCCGAGGAAGCAAACACACCAGTAATGGGTTAACAGGTTACCTGATGAGTGGGTGCATTCCTTATAGAAAAGAGAACAAGTTATAGAGAAACGCCCCTTAGTGTGTGGAGGGAAGAAACCTGTAGGACGTGCAGTTAGCAGTAAGAACTTGAGGTGGGGGCTGAAAGGGAAAGAGCTATAAACAGATTGAGAGAGAGACAACGGATTTAAGGGAAAACATCTGTCTGCTGCATCTGACATCCAAAAGCTGCATCTGTGGCCTAGGACCAGTCTTGTGATGCTTAAAAAAGGAATGCGAAGGGGCCCAAAGCAGGCTCTGAAAGTTTCTTTTTTTCCTCGAGATTTTCTGTTTGCTTTGCCCAGAATGCTGCCAGAGACTGATGAAATAAACTCATGTGGTCCTGTTTCTTGAGGCTGGAGTAGCATTCCTTGGAAGCTATCTTTAGAATGATTGATTTAAAAAGACATTTTACCTGTATTGTTCTAGACACACTAGAGGAGCCCATTTACTTTTTGTTAAACAAAACCTCTGGATATCTCGAGATGGGCTATTCAAAGATTTCATATCTCAAGTAGACGTTTTGGTTGTTAAAGAAGTTGGAAACCAGAAGAAAGGAGCGGATAGTATTCTCATGAAGCCTCAGAAGACATTAAGAGCATTTCTCTCGATGCTAGATTGAACTTAAAATTTGTCAGATAAGTCCCTTGACTTATGCATTATTTTTTCTCTGGAGGTATTTGTTTGTATCCTGTAGGCCTAGCCCAAGAGGTTGATTTAAAGGAAATAGAGATAAGTGATCTCCATAGATATGCCAGGTCTCAGTTGGTCTGAATGGAAGCAAAAGAGGATTCTGAGTGAAGAGTTTGAGTCTTCGCTCTTGGACATCATCCTTCCTCCTCACAGGCTGCACAGTGGGCTGTTGACACATTTATACTTCATCTTCAGTGATTTTTCCCTCAAAGGACATAGACGACCCAGTCCATGTTCCCTGAAGACAGCCGTAACTGAGATGGAGGAAGTCCTCAATTATTGTAAACAGCTTTTTGGAAATTTCACAGTACTCCCTTGCTTTTTACTTCCCTCTCATTGTCTATGCCACATGATCCCTCTCTTTGACTCTTGTCTTTATTTTTATATATCTGACCCTAAAGCAAGATTGCAATAAGATTCCTATGTGTCACTGCCATATATGTTTTCAGCAACTTGAAATTTTATCAAATATGAATTGTTTGTGTAAATAATGTCACCTCAGGTACATGATGTTGTTTGCTGGGGCTCTGCACTGAATAATGAGGAGCGTGGCCTCTGTGTTTTGTGGCAGGGGGGCGGGGATGTTGCAATGAGGAGTGACTGGTAATAAGGGATGTGGCAAGACTAGAAGGGTAGGAAATTCAATAAACAGAAGGGAGGAACTGAGGATGGTCGGGCACTAGAGTGTTGCAAAAAAAGCAGTAAATGATGATCACCTGTTCTTCGTGCTCAGCTTCTGTGGCGTATTCACTTTTCACTCTCCAACGCAGGCACGTAATAGGTCGTCAACGTTTGTTAAAATAAATTGGGCCATATACAGTGTGTCCTCTGTTCTCCAGATTCTCCTCAGTAATATTTATATCCTAGCCCTGCGTTAAAAGTTAGGACAAGTTACATTAAAGTCAGTTAATCTGCCTCAAGTTGCGTAGGTTGACTGGTAGATTTGAACTCAGGTCTTTTGTAACCCTCCCCCACCTCCCTCCCAGTGGCATCTTCCATTTGCAAATCAGTGGTTTTTTTACCTTCTTAAGGTACAGAATCCTCATTTTTTGAACCTGGTCTGGTTGTTGAGGAGAAGCTTGGCATGAAGGAAAGGCTCAAACGTCATTTTTTCTGTCTTACAAGAAATCTCTAGAACTCTTTCATGACACCCTGGGGGTGACTGATACAGTTTGAAGATCCCCACCTTAGAGTAGCCCGTCTCAAACAATGTCAGCTTGGGTGCTCATTTTTATGTTGTTTGCTGTGTATTTCCTGATACCTTGAAAAAGACTAGTTGAATTTTTCCAGACCAAGCAATTGACCGCATGACTTTGTGTCCTTTGAGTTTCCACCACAATTCAAATCCAACTCCTTTTTTTAACATTGTGTTTTACCCCAAAGGTGGCCTGATAGTGAGGCGAAGAGTCATGATGGGCGGGGCACTCTCAAACCAGGCCAGGGTGACAGGCTGGGACATCTTGTTTTCATCAAATTCTTGTAGCTACCCTTTTCTTCTCTGTGTTTTCTGGGCTTTTGAGATTCTGCTTGCTCTTTGTAGTTGGATGTTTTCCAGAGGGTCATTAAGAAAAAGGAGTATCCTCTGCATTAATAACCTTTGGAAGGATTTTTAGCAGTAAAATCAGAGACCAAATGATCTGGTGGAGAGCAGGAATGGGGTTCGGGGGCATTTATTCCCCCTTTCCAGGAAAATGTCAAGTTCACCATGCCCCAGCACCAGACTCTTCACCCAATAACTCAGATCTTATATCAAGTTTACTCGATAATGATGATATAAATGGCAAAACTACTACCCTCTTTTTTTGAGATAAGAACTGTTCCTTTTAAAGGCATGCAATATACAAAACCATGAAATGCACTTGGAGTACCAGTTAATTTCTGTGTGTGCTTTACTGTTTATTGGGGTTTTGGGGGTTTTCTTTAGTAAATTCATTAATGTGGAGTTCCAAAACCACTCTTAAATGAATGTTTACATTTTCTGCACTTTATCTAATTACTGAAAAGCACAGGTGCCATATGAAAATTTAAAGAATATACGAGGTTTATGGCAGAGATAAAGACCATAGACCAGGGGTCGGGAAACTATGACCTGTGGGCCAAATCTGCCTTGCCACTTTTTTTGTTAATACAAGTTTTTTTGGAATACAGCCATGCCCATTTGTTTATGAATTGTCTGTGGTTGTTTTCCCCTTATAACTGCAGACTGGTTATGACAGAGACCATATGCCTTAAAATATTTACTATCTAGTCCTTTACTGAAGAGTTTCCAACCTCTGTGATAGATATCTCTGTCATATTTGTTTACTCACTCATTCATTTATTCATCCTTTTAGTGACTCTCTGGGGAGTATCAAGATGAATAAAGCAGTCCCTAATGGCCAAGAACTTATAATGTAACAGAGACGAGTCATGTACTCAAATTGCCACCTGACCAGGTGGACTACAACACAGACCATAGACAAGAAATACCTAAATTTCTGTGTAGTTTGGAGGTGGCAAAGCCCCTTGACAAGGGAAGGAATTGGGGTGAGCAGAAGGATATTGCTTTCATAACTGTGACTTGCACTGATTTCCCAGTGGGAACTTCATGAGAAGTAAGAGTCATTTCCTTCATGGAATTTTATAAAGTGTGGTATCCAAAGGGTGGAAATGATTTAGGATATTACTTAGCATCCACATTTCTGTATCTGGAAGTGTACTTCCCCTGTAACTATGGGGATAATCGTATTTCTAGAAAATTTTTAAAGATTTGAAGGAAGCCTTTCTTCTTCAGGGTGGGAAGACAGAGGGAATTCCTTTTCTTTTTTACTGACTGTTCACTGAACAAAGTAATATTAAATAGTATGAATCTTCAAGAAGGGATCTTGACAGGAAACCCCTCAGATGGATCAAAAACAAGGTAAAATTATAGAACCCCAGCCATGAATTAGCATGACTCAGTGACAGTTATATCTCTTTCCCTCAAGAATACCACAGTTCACAAGTGTCAACGGAACTTTTGGTAAAGGTTCATGAAGGTCAAATGCCACCTCACCTTGGGAAGATTCCACGCAGGAAGCATTCTTGAATCCTCCAGTAGAGAATAATGTCTTCCTCTGTATCTGTGATCTGCTTGAGGGCAAGGTTCATACTTTTTTGATTTGTATATCACCAGTAGCACCTATTTCATTATTTGTGTTTTCCAAATATCTATTGAATTAATGTGAATTGAATGCAGACGTTCAAAATCTAGGTAGCTGATTTGAGTAAAGGATTTCAGATGACTCTCAAAATGGAACAAGTGAGACTCCTTCCATTCTGCTTCCCTCAGAGTATCAAAATTGTTGGCTAAATTCTGGCCACCCGTTCTCTATATTCATGATGATAAGCATCCCAGAGCGAATGCAGCTTAGTTTTGTTTTAGAATACAACTCTGTGATGTTCACCCATGGAGAGCATAATATTTTGACAGATAAAGTGAATATGTTTGGTGAGAAAGCTACTGAAAGAAAATAATATTGGACCCCAACAGGTAATTTTAATGTCTTAGGAAGCACCAAGCCCCAATAGTTCACAGTTCCTCCCCCTCAGTAGGAGAGCCCGTCAAGTTAGCCCCCCAAGAGCGTCCCCTGGGGCTCCCACATCCCGTGACCAAGAAGCCCAAACCAGCCTGTCTTCAAATGTTTCCCACAGCCAGCTTTCACAACAGCCTGGGTGCCAGTAGACAGGGGTATGCCCCAGATAGAGACTAGAAGAGAGAGACATTCTGGAAGGTCATTTTGCTTGTCCCCTTCAGCTCCCTCAGCCTGAAGAGGAAAATCCAAACCTTGTGTGTGAAGAACACACTTTAGGGCATTTCCTGACAAATGGATGGAGCCCCTGCTTACACATGCGGGTGCTGTATTCTATCAGAACTGTCTAAATAAACATAGACTCCGCTGTCTCCTTCAGGCCCCACCGTGTATTTATGAATGGGATTGCTTCATCATTTTCTTTTCATGTCAGTAGCAGAGAAGTCAGAAAGCATTACCTCTAAAAACGGGGAAAGAACCTTGCAAGTAGATACATTTCCAGCCAGCTGCGGCAGTAACCAGCAAACAGAATTACTTCACTGCGTCGTCATGGGTCCCGTTCCTATGGGATTTTTCCTAGTTTCTGATTTATAGTGATCACTTTTGAAGGCCTAGAAATGCTTAGGTGAGATTAAATTACTGATTATCCTAAAGTTCTGTTTTCACTGGAGTCTTTCTGGACGGCTGCTGATTCCGTCCCATTTGAAGCATTCGGTGGCATGAATCCACTCGGTTTCTGCCCACATCACTGCATTCCTGGGATGCCTTTCACAGGCCTTCGCAAGATCATCTGACAGCCGCCTGTGAGGTCAATGAACTTTATACATAATTAAACATTCGCAGTTAGGAGAATTAATTTTTTTTCTCCCAGAGAAGTGGAGAAGGGTACATGTTCTGTAGCCCTCCATTACTGAGTAAAAGTTCTGTGGAGTAATCAGGCGAGTTTCACATGATTTAATGCTGAACCGAGTAAGAAAGTGATTGCATCCTCTACTGGGCCTCACAGAACAGTCACCACCCACACTGTTTATTCAGACTCGGATCTTGGCCATTTGGGGTTTAAGCCAGAAGAAAGGGGAAAAAAATCCAACCCTGGAATGAACGCTTTTGAAACTGTATTCTTGATGAAATGCAGCCAAGGATTCTTTTAAAAATCTATTTAAAATCAATTACTGGGATCATATTTTCATTTACAACGGATTGTTAGCAACAGCTAATTTTCTCTGTTTCCATCCAGCTTTGGAGTTGAGGCTGGAATTGTTTTGCCTGTGTATCTGATGCTACCAGCAAACTATGTGTGGGTAGTTGGGCAACTCTGACCCTTGACCAGCTTTCCATAACATAACAAGGAAAGGTGTGAGGGGGCAAGGAAGCGAAGGAAAACAAGCCTCAGGACGGCAGTCAGTGGGCTTCACTAGGGGGAAGAAGATCTCCAGGAGGCAGATGTAAGAGAGGAGAGTAAGAGAAAGCAGGAGGCAGGGCCGTGTGCCTGGGAGGGCAGGCACCAGTCCATCTGTCTCTAGTCAGGATTGCAAAAAACCCTCTCAGATATGTGAATTGTATCGAGTTTTAAAAGATCTCCGAGGAGACTCTGCAACCTCCCTCAGTTACCCACCCTGCTCTTTGGCAATTCCTACGGCCGGGAAATTCTTTCTTATTTCCAGCCTAAAATGTGCATGTAGTGCTGCGTCAGGGGATAAGTTATTGATCGGGACCACCCCACCTCCCCAAAGCATGTGTTAACTCCAACGGTGGGATGGAGCATGTTAGTTGCGGCTTAAAGCTGCAGTCACTTTGACCTCCGTCCCAAAGAGTCCGCAGGCCCCCTGAGTGGGAATGGTGCGGCAGAGGAGGATCGTTGATTCAGATTTCCAGATACCAGGTACTATTACTTGCATTTTGGGTATGTCACCAGAGGGAAGGAACATGGCTGTGGCATGTCCAGGACTGAGCCTCAAAACCACGTGCAAACGTTAAAATGTGGAAGCTCCTCTTTTAAAAGAAAAGAAAAAAGTCCCAAAAAACAGAAAGGAGATAGATTCTAGAGTTTCACTGGCCTGGAGAAGGTAGGCCATCTCCTCAGTTTTAAATAAGAAGAGCTAAAAGCCAGAGCGTGTAAGGGACGAATCCTGGAGTGGATCTTAGGTCTCATGCCCTGGATGCAGCGTGCTGTGCTGTCCATCGTAGGATGGTGAGCTCTGAAGGCGAAGTGATGCTGGGACTGAGGTCATTTGTCTCACTTCCTCCGGCCCCTTCCTCCTCCACAGCAGGTGCACAGTGAATGGTCAGCTTCTCCACCAGTGAATTACAGATTCATTGAGAAGCTGTCAGATGGCCGGGCAGCTGGCTTCTTCCCTTTTTATCGAGTTATGTCATTGCCCTTCCTCAGGCTGTGGTTTGTTCCAGAAGGGAAGAGGTTGTCTTCTCCTTTACCCGCCCACCCTAAGTTACGTCAAGTTCCACTTCCCTGTGTTACATAAGTTACTGAATGAGTGAAGGGAGCATCACCATTCGATGATGAGAGCTTTGAGTCCTCGGCATTCCACCATGTGCCCACAGTGCCCGTTCCTCCCTCACCTTCATTGTCTGTCAAGTGATGATAATAACACTTGCCCAACCTCCCTTAGGGGGCTCCTAGGAACAAATGATAGTGTCTATTGATATCTTAAAAATCTGTGGAACATGGTGTTTTTAAATTATGAAATATTTCAAGCAAGAAGGAAATATAGACAACAAGATAGCAAATGCAGGGGTATCTACTATCATTTTGTCATATCTTTACGTCATATTTGCTTAAGATTTTCCCAGCTATCTTTTTAATTTTTTTAAGAATCAAAGGGAAATAAACCACTTCCCCACCCCATTCCCCTTCTCCCTTCCCTCAGCTGCACAGCATCAATTTAAAGTTGATGCTTATTGTTAACGTGCATGATTGCATCTTTTACACGTGTGTATCCATAGACAATATGTATATTTTGAAGTTTTTCACCTTTATCTAAATGATATCATCTGGTTTGTATTCCACATTACATTTGTAAGATTTATCTGTTGTAAAACGTGGATCTCTACTTCATCCATGGTATGTGCTGTGTAGTATTCTATCAAAGCAAGGACATTAAGGCCGTTTCTAATTTTTAAAATGTCCATTTGAAGAGTATTATAGTTGTTTCTAACTTTTTGACATTGTAGACAATGCTACAGCATGCGCATGTTTTTTGCACACATGCAGGAGAGTTTCCTTTGGGTATATATACACCCAGTCGCAAAGTGGTGAAGTTAATACATCTTCAGCCTTCCTGGATGTCACCAAATTGCTTTCCAAAGTGATGGTACCAATTTCCCTTCCCACCAGCATGGTTTGAGAATTTCTGTTGCTCCATATTTTCTCCAATATGTGTCATCATAATCTTTTAAAAATTTCTTTTGCCAATTTGATAGTTATTTAGGGTTTCAATTGTGATTTCCTGATTACCAGTGAAGTTGGGCATCTTTTCATTTGCTTACTGAAGTCAAGTTTCCTCCTTTATGAATTCTCTTTTTATCCTTTGCCCGTTTTTCTGTTGGTGTGTTTGTTTCCCTGTTGATTTATTGGAGTATGTAATATATTCTTGATACCAACCCCTGTCTTTTATATACATGGCAAATGTCTTCTCAGTTTTGTAACTTTATTTTATTGATGGTGTTGTGCTAAGAGTTTTTCATTTTTTATTTTGTTTTATTCTTATAACAAGTTTGTGAGCCAAATACTAGCTCTATTTCCATTTTATAGATGACAATAATACCTCTTAGAAAGTTCCAGTTAATTGACTAAGGTCTCACAGATGGTAAGTAGTGAGGCTGGGGATCAAATTCAGATCTGTCTAATTCCAGAGTGCTCTTTAAGACATAAGCACAACGACTATCCCCATTTTACAGATGAGTTCACTGAGGCCCAGAGAGATTCGGTGATTTGCTCAGGGTCACACCATGTGGTAGTGTTAGAACCTGGGCTATTCTTCAGGTTTCCAGAACCTGCTAACACAACCATATACCTAGAAAGATGGGGGAGACGGGCAAATAAATGTCACATACGCACATCCTTTTAAAATGTAACTTTAAAAAATTTTGAACTATTTGAAATACAAGAAAAAAACCCACAGAGAATAATACAGTAAACACTAGGCACCCACAACTCAGATTTAATAAATGTTGACATTTAGCCACATTTTGAAAAGCTTTTTTACAGAAAATGTTACAGTTAAAGCCTCTTTTCCACCCCACCCTGATCCCATTCCCCCTAGAGCTTTCCTAGAAGTAAGTACTCTTCCAAAGTTGTGTTATTACACACATGTTGCATTTGGCTCCATAGTTCTGTGTCATAAACAATAACTAGTATTATTTGTGAGTTTAAAACATCTACAGTAATGTCTCATTCAGTAATCCATCTTTCTGCAACTTGCTTTATCACTCAAAATTATGTTTTTGAGATTTATCTTAATTTATGTAGAGCTAGTTTCCTTAACTGCTATAAAGCTTCCTTTCTATGAATATATCGTAATATATCCATTCCCTAACTGATGGCAGTTGAGACTGGCTGTTTTCATTTTACACACAGTGCTGTTGTGGACTTCTTTGGGCGTGTTTCCATGTGGGCATGTTGAGCTTCTCAAAGGTGTAGATGTAGATCTGAACTTTCTGGGTCTTAGGGTACAAACGCCATCACCTTTGGTGGATATTCCCAGATTGCTCTCAGTTTACATTTCCAGCAACGGTGTATGAGACGTCTTGTTGCTTTGCATCTTCTCCAACTCTTGGCATTATCAGGTTTTTACATTTTGCTAATCTGATAGATTGAAAAGGTATCTCATTGTCGTATTGACTTACATTTCTCTGATTTCTGGTGAAGCTATGCTTTTCTTTCTCATGATTCTTGGTCATTTGGGTTTCTTTTTCTATGTATTACCATTTTATAGACTTTGCTTATTTTTTGTAGTGGGTTATTTGGGGTTTTTTTTTCCCTTATAGATTACTAAGTGTTCACTATGTATCCTGGATACTTTTTGTTTCTTATCTCCTCTCTCTCAGTCTATTTGTTGCCTTTAAACTTTGTTTTTTGGTGTCTTTTGTCACATAAGAAGTTGTCAAATCAAATTTACCAAGATTTTTTTCTTTTTTTTTGCTTTATGGTTTGTGTTATAGTGTCATTCCCTCGCTCAAGATTATAAAAATAGTGCCTATTTTTTTTTCTAAATATTTTAAAGTTAACTGTAATTCTCTTGGGATTCATTTTTGGGTACAGTGTGAGTTAGAGATCTATTTTTTTTTTTCCCGTATGAATAATCAGTTGTCCCAGAACCATCTATTAAATAGTTCAATCGTTTCCCACAGTTTTATAATGCTACCTCTGTCACATCGCTAATTCCTATACGTGGTGGGCTCTCTCTGTTGCAGTGGCCTATTATCTGTATCTGCTCCAATCCTACTGTGTCTTAATTGTAAGGCTTTCATAAGTGTCTTGGTTCTGGTAGGGTAAGTCCCCATCTTATACTTGTTCAATATTATCTTGGCTGATTTTTGACCTTAATTCTTCTCTATGAATTTTAAAACCAGATAAAAATGTTCATGAAAAACCTGTGTGAGATTTTAATATGAATTGCATTCAATTTATTTGTTAACTAGGAGGAATCGATGTTAATGTTGAATCTTCTCATCTCTGAACATGATATATGTTTATTTAGGTCTTAGGACTTTCAGTAAAGTTCTATAATTTGCTTCATATAACTCTTGCACCTCTTTCCTTAGATTTATTCCTAGGTTTGTCATAGTTTATTGCTATTGCTAATGGGATCTTTTTACAAATTACATTTTCTCATTGGTTGTTGCTGATAAGGATGCCACAGATGTTTGTACATTAATCTTGTCTCCAGCATTCTTGCCAAATTCTCATATTACTTGTAATTGTTTGTAGTTTCTCATGGATTCTCTTTGTAGACAATCTTATCTGCAGATAGTGCTTCTTTTGTATCTCCATTTCTAATCCACATTCTCTTACTCCTTTTCTTGTTTTATTGCATCAGCTAGATATCTCACACAATGATGAATGGAGGGGTGATAGAAAAAGCCTATTTACCTAGTTCCTGACTTTAAAGGAAGTATGTTCCTAAAGTTTATTGTAGGTTCTCAGTGGAAACTACTTCTTTGGAAAAACTGGCTTCCGTTCTTGGTTGGCTAGGTATTTTATTGTATTTCTAAGTTGTGACTGAGTGTTAAATTTTATTAAATGTTTTTTCCGCATCTATTGAGAAGAGTATATAGTTTTTCCTTCTTAATCTGTCGATGTGGTGAATTACATTAAGATTTTCTAATGTTAAACTTTCCTTGAGCTTCTGGGATAAACCACACTGGATCATCACAGACACACACACGCATGCACACACACCGTGTATTTATCGTGTGATCAATATGATCTATGTCATACATGATGTATGATACGTGATATATATCATATATATCACATATCATATCAAAACCCATACATTTTAAAAGAAATATTGTATATTTATACACACACTACACTTCTGGATATGTTTGCTAATATTTTATTTAGGATTTTTGCATTAATATTTTTAACAAGATTGATCTATTGCTTTCCTTTTTTGTACTGTCCAACCTATTTCTAAAATCTAGCTTTAGACTGAACTTACAAAAATACATTCAGGAACTTTTGTTCTTTTTCTGTTTTTTGTGTGTCAATTTTGGTAACTTATTTTTCTAGGAGATTTTCCATTTCATCTGTTTTTAGATATGTTGCTTTAAAGTAGAGAATAGAATTCTCATACTTAAAAAATCTTAACTGTATTTATAGTTGTGGCTTCTTTTCATGCCTAGTAGTGTTTATTTGTGCTTTCTTTCATTTCTCTTGCTCATTCTTGTTTAATATCTACCTATTTCATTAGTCTTTTTAAAGAGTCAACCTTTGTTTTGTTCCTACTCTCTATATTGTTTCTTTGTTTTTATTTTATTGATTTGTTAGTCTTTAGTATTGCCTTCCTACTGCTTTATCTTTATCCATTTGTGTAAAAAGAAATTTCTCTATTGTCTTTGAGTTTATTATTCTTTCTCTATCTTCTTAATTTTAAATCTTTCTTGTTTTCTGATACTGCATTTAATGCTAAACATTCCTTCTGCTGAAATCTAGGGTTTTAATTATTGTTCAGTTCTAAATGTTTTGTTACTTTCATTTTGATTTTGCATTAATAATTTAGCAGTGTGTTTTTGAAATTTCAAAATGTACTGGGGTTTGGGGGTTGTGGTTTTGTTATTGATTTCAACTTTTATTGTATTTTGGTTGATAAATGTGGTCTGAATGTTAGCACTTCTTTGAAATTTGTTGAGAATTGCTCTGTGGCCTAGAACCTGGTCAATTTTTATAAACATTTCATGTGTATTCTTTATTTTTTGGGTGGAGGGTTCTCGTTCCATACCCATTAGGTGAAATTTGCAATATGCATTATTTAAATCTTCTGTATTTTTTTCTATTTTTTAGCTTGGTCTATTGATTTCATAGATAAGTGTGCTAAAGTCTCCCATTGTAATTTTGAATTTGTTACCTTCATATAATTAAATCAATTTTTGCTATATGTATATATATATTTGACACTGTATTGTTAGGTATACAGAAGGATCTCTGGTGAATGTATCTTTTTATCATTATGCAATGATCCTCTTTATCCCCCTAAATGCTTTTTATTGTAAAGTCTGTTTTATCAGATTCATTCATTCATTCAATTAAAGCAAATATTTATTGAACATTTATTATTTGTAGGGACACTTTATTTTATGTGTACACATTATTTTATGTTTATCTTTGGTGGGACATTATGTGTTAGTCTTCTCTCTTGTAAACAGCTAGAGTTTTGCAAAATTCAATCTGAGGTCTTCTGCCTTTCAACAGATTAGTTTAAGCCATTTACATTTATTATGTGTCATATATTTGAAATTCACCAGGAATCCAGATGTTTTCTATATGCCATGCCTCTTCTTTTCTTATTTTTTCCTTCCCATTCTGTCTTCTATTAAATTACTTGAGTTTTCCTGTTGATTTCACTTTCCTTTCCCTGTGCCCACTCCTTGCTCCTCATGTCGCTAGGCCCCCTGACCATGGGCCTTCCAGCCTGAAGCCTATACCCAGGTAGATGTGTTCTGTGAAGAGTTGTGTAAAAGACAGAGTGCCTGCTCAGGAGCTATTTCCTCAAGAAGATTTCTGAGCTGGATGCATTTTTAAAGGAGACAGCTCTCAATGATGCCAACCTGAGCAATCTGAAGGCCCTGTTGGACATCCTGATGCCTGATCAAATCAATGGGAAAGAGAAGGAGGAGCAGAAGAAACAGCAGGAGAAGGAAGATAATGGTGAAAAGACAAAAGGGGAAGATGAAGACAAAGGTCCTCCTGGTCCCAGACCCAATGAATGGCAAGAAGATGGTGGTCGTCCTGCAGCGTCTCAAGCCTGGAACTAGACCTGTCATTGAGCAGTCAGTCTGGTCACTATCTGGTTGCCGCTGCAGATACCTTGGCTTGAGGATGGGAACAGTTTTGGAATGGCTGTGCAGGAGACGGTGTTTGAGCTGATGACCACCCTGCACACCAAGCTGATAGGCTTCAATCTCCAAGGATTCCTCTGTGCCTAGCAGTTCCATGTGCACGATTATCCATAGCTGGTGCGTGAGCTGGATGACACAGAGTACCAGGACCATGGCCGATGGTCATGTAGATCTGCAGTGCTTGTGCTGTGTTATGTGACATCATCCTGCAGGAATCCCTGAGGAGAAACAAAGGGAATGATGTATGAGAGCCTCCTCTCATTCTGTGATGTATTCCTGCCTTTTACTGGGAACTCCAGACTTTCCCCCACTTTTCTCTTGTTGAGGTTTCTCCTACACCTTGCCTCCTAGGTCAATGAATATAGTCACACTGTTAAAAAAAAAAAGAAAAAGATTATTGTTTTCCTCTTGATTTGTAACGTATATATTTTATGTTATTTTATCTGTTACCCTTAAACCTTAATTATACTTATTAGCAAAGTCTAAAATTAAAGTTTATCTGTATCTCTATCTGCTTTCCAAACAATATAATGCCAACTTCTTAGAACACTTTAACTCAGCTTTTCTCTTTCTCATATTCTGACACTATTGAATATTTTATTATCATCTGTCATTTTGTTTCTATCTCTTTTGTCCCCATCCAATTTTTTCTACAAATTATTTTTAAAAATTTATCAAAATAGGTGCCATTTTATTTACATAGTGGTTAAGACTATGAAATCCAGAACCAGACTGCCTTAATTTGAATCCTAATTTATTTGTAAATCACTTTGAAAGGTGCTTGGTGTGCAGCAAGGTACAGAGTAAGCCCTCAATAAATGTTGTTGTTGCTTCTTGGACTCTGTTTCCTCCTTTCTCAGTTTAAATTTCTTCTTACTGAAGTACATTCTTGAGTAGTTATTTCATCAAGGATCTGGGAATATTAAACTCTCTCTCTCAGTCTCTATCTTAAAATGTCTTTAACTCACCTTCAGTCTTGAGTAATAATTTTTTAGGTATAGAGTTCTACCTAGATATTTTTCCTCAGCATTTGAAAGTATTATTTCGTTTCCTTCCAATATCTATTATTGTTGAGGTGTAGTCCATAACAGTATGTCATTCGTTTAGAGGTACATATTTTTTTCTTTCTAATTGCTATAAAGATTTCTTTTTTGTTTTCCCTTTTGTTCTTGTCTTTGATGATCTGCAAGTTCACCACAGTCCTGTTTGAGATTCACTATGCCTCTTTAATCTAAAGATTCCTAATATTCATAGATTCTGGAAAATAGTCATAATCTCTGAATATTGTCTCTCCCTAGTTCTGTTTATTATATCTTTCTCAGTGTTCCATTATATGTATATTAGACCTTGTTATTCTCTTCTTCATGTCTCTTAACCTGTTTTTCATATTTCCCATTTCTCTGTTTTTCTGTGGTCTTATTTTTTTCTTATTCTCTCCCTACTCTTTCCATTCTTAGCTTCCTAAGGTGACCAGATTAACCTCTGGTGTGCATTCTTCTACATGTTTCTCCAAGTCATATAAACACATGCACATATATATTCATGTAAATTAAATGTGTTTTGTTGTTGTTTGAAAAAAAATCCAATCATACTATATACGTTACTTTATAACTTGTCTCTCTCTCTTAACAGTACATTAAGGATATCCTTCCAGATAATGGATACAGATTTAACTCATTTAAAAAAAATAGCTAAGAAAATTCTACGGTATGACTGTACTACAGTTTCTTCAGCTGCTCCGCTGTTGGTGAACATTTGGGTTATTTTCAGTTTTACGTCTCCACAAGCGTTGTAGACAAAAACATCCTTGTACATAGTATTTACTTACGTGCTGCTTCCTTAATTTCTATGGGAACAAATTCTACCCCACCCTCCTCTCCCCGGAACATTACTCCATATTTTAGTTTTTCTTCTGGCATGTATCCATTTCCACATGTCTGAATAATGTGTGTCCTGTTATCCTTGTTTTATCAATTTTATTCATGATGTCTTCCTGTTATGGTAAATAAAGATTTAGCTCTCTTACATTGCCGTATTCACTGCTTTCCCTCCCGCTTTCTCCCACTATAACTATTTTGCAATTTTTGGTTAAATCAGTTGTTAGTGATTTCACTAGTTTGCCTGTGTAAATAGCATTAACAGCTGAATATTTTATTTTTATGAAGTTAATATCTGTCTTGTTTTTTTCCTTAGTGTTCTTCATACTTATGGCAGAGTTCCCCTCTATCCAGTACGCTTTTCCACAAGGCTGATCACATCGGTAATCAGTTAGTTCTAGTACTTCTTTTCTTGATGACGTTCCTCCTGAAGACTTCCATTTTCCTTTTATCAGGACTTTTCTCTAGGTCTGCTGTACAGATGTCATGCTGGGATTTCTCTTCTTTGTTATTCTAGAACTTTCTTTTGCTGTTCTGGTTGAGTTGGATTCCCTTTCTTGATTTACTCTATTGTTTAGGGGAGCACACTCTCCTGCAGGCTATCAGAATTAAAACCTAGTGCAGTGGTGACAGCCCTCAATATGTCTTTCTCTTGATCTACTGGTCCAGTCTGGATGGACTGGTCTCTGTGCCTGCAGACCAGTTGTCAGCTCACCTCACCCCATCACCCCTCTGCTTTAGTCCTATGATGGATAGCATGAAATTCCCTCTTTTTTCACTCACTCATTTTTGTGGCTCCCAGCTTGTAGTCACCTATCAAAAATGAATCCACAAGAGATACGGTCATACTCTGGATGTCTGAAAAGGTCTTTATTCTGCCTTCTCACTTGATGGCTTGTTTGTCTTGCAGAAGGAAATTAGGTCAAAAGTAAATTTTCTTCAGAAATTTGAAGACATTGCTCTACTGTATGCTGTCTCCCAGTGTTGCTGTTAGAAGGCTAAAACCGTTCTGATTCTTGATGCTTTGCACCTGATTTTTTTTCTTTCCCCTAGAACTTGTAGAATCCTTGCTTTTCCCCAGTATTCTAAATTTTGCAATAATTGTCTTATGAGCAAGTCTGTTTTCCTCTCTTGTACCGAGTAATCAGTGTGTTCTTTCAATCTGTTGTTCTTGGCTTCTCTGTTAGCTCCAGTCTTTCTTTCCAGAATGCCTATTATTTGGGTGTTGTACTTTCTAGTCCAGTCCTCTATTTTTCTTATGTTTTCTCTTCTGTTTTCCATCTTTTTGCTCTCTTTTTGGGCCATTTCTTCAACTTTAATTTCCAACCTGTCTATTGGGTTTTCATTTCTGTTATTGTTTTAAATTTCCTCTTTTCATCTATAAATAGTTGGGTTTTTTTTTTTTTAAGCATTCTGTTCTGTTTTCATGTGTGTGACATTCTCGTAGCTATCTGAAAAAAAAAAACATTTTAGTCTCTTTTGAAATTTTCTTCTCCCTTCGTAGTCTCTGTTTCCTCCTTGCTGCCTTTTCTGTCTGTTGTTTTGAACTCTCTTCCATGTGCAGGTGTTCCTTGCCTGTCTGGTAATCCTTGACTGTCTGCTCATATTTAAGAAGGAAGAACTAGTCAACTTATTGGAAGCTCTGAAGATGCGTGAGGGGCTTGTCAACTTTGAGCGTACTGTAGAATAATATGTCTATGCTATTTGTTGGGGAACTCCTAATGTCAACCCCCAAAGTCTCCTCTGGAGAACCAAGGGGATGGTCAGATTCTCCAGAGAACCCTCTTCCAAACTCTCACCTCCAGGGTGAAGATCTGCCTCTCCCAGTGCTGAGAGCTCAGGTGAGGAATAAGACTGGAGGGGTCAGCATTCGATATGCTGTTTTCTATTTTGTTTGATGTGTGGCATCTCCCAATCCAGGAACCCTGTCTCTAGAGACCAAACCTCCAGTTTTACCAGTTGAGATAGAGGCTGCTGCCCAAGAGGGCGGACTTGAAGTGGGGATCTGGGTATCTAGAGATATAACTGGTTCTTAAATAGCTTCCATCCCATTCTCTTAGTTTAGTCACTCTTCCCTTCTCCCCCCTCCCCAGTTCTGGAGGTAACTAGCGCTATCTGTTCCTGGACCTTTGAGCATCTGCTGGTTGGTTCCTAACTTTTCTTACTCCTAATTTAGGTGTCAGCTTCCTTTGGTCTGCTAGTTCTATCACTACTTGTCCATTTGTTTTCCATCTTCCAAAATCTTATTACTGTTTTCCGTTTGCCTGTTCTCACTGTCCTTGTGGCTTTATGTCTTTCAATGGTCAGTTTCCTTAGTTTTAGTGAAGTTTCAGGTGAGACCAATATTAGATACGGTGTGTTCAATTCTCCATTACTTGGAAGTTCTATGTTACATTTTGGTTGATTTCCTCAAATCTGTTTTTCCAGTTCACTAATTCTATATTTGTGTTACTCTATTGTCTAACTTTTCCATTGAGTTATTTTTAGGAGTTCTATTTTGTTCTTGTTCAAGTCTGCTTATTTACTTTTGCTTTTTCATTTACTCCTATTATTTCATTATGGTTTTGTCTTTCTTTTATCACTTTAATAATTTTAAACAATCTTATTTTGTAGTCCGTTTCAGATTGTAGTATTTTTCCAATTCTTAGGATTTTAGTTTTTAAAAATTTCCTTTTATGACTGTCCCTCATGGTAGTTTGTTTCCTTGTGTGTGTGTTTTGGCAAGTTCGTCTTCACAGAGATTTCTTTTCTATGGGAATCTTGTGAGTCCTTAGTTGTTAAATTGTCCTCACATATTGGACACATATTGTTTTTTCCGAAGATCTAAGGAGTTTCAGTGGTCCTGGGATTGTGTTTATGTTCATTTTTTGTCATGGGGCTCCCACACACAGACATACAGATAGTATAAATTTTGATCCTACAACTGAATGTAGTTCGTGTTTAGGGTTTTGATTTATGAAAGGTATCCTGAACTCTGAATATAAGGCAATTTTATGCTCTTCATCTTTGGACCAGTGGGCAGAGTATTTTTATTCCCCTTTTCATGGATAGGGTGACTTTTTAAAGCTTTTGAGATTTTGAGATTTAAAGCTCTGGCTTCCCCCTACGTCACATAGGACCAAGGCCATGTTTCCTCATAGGCATTAGAATCTAATCACTATCCCCAGATCCCTAGGGGAATTTGTGTAGGTCTGAAACTCTCTTGGGCACCATGGAGTCAACTTTTTGTTAAAGCTCTGGCTTCAATTTTTATTTTCATTCCTGGAGCCTATGCTTCTCTCTCTCTTCCTTCCTAGCTCAATCTGTGATGTTTTCTTGAGAATTTCACATCTTTGGAGTGAGAAGGGACCAATAGGGTCTACCCCATGTTTGCCATTTTGCTGGAAATGAACACTCACGTCAACTATTGAGGTAAACCTAGAACATACTAAACAAAACCAGGAATTGACTGTAAAAGGGGTATGGGTTGCCAGAGATTGGAAGGTTCTTAGAGATCACCTCATCCAACCCTAGCATTTTACTTAAGGAAACTGAGGCTCAAAACTGATGAAACCACTTGCCCACAGACACATGGCCAGTTAGTGAAAAAGCTGGGGATAGAACTCAAAAGGTGGCCGCTTTTTTCTCACCACATCACAGGGAGGAGCACTGTCATCTAGCAGCCAGCACTTGTCTGGTTGAAACACACCTCGATCTGATGATTGCTCTGCCTTAAATCACTGTGAGATTTTGGGAAAGCTATATAGACCATTGTGTTTGTTTTATCTTGTTTTTTATCTTCTAAAATATAAAATAATAGTGCTTGTAGAATCACTTAGTGGTTTATTCTTGTCCCAGTTTTGTTTGTTTTCTACTTTTATTTTTTCAAAGAAGAACAGCTTTTCCTCTCCTTTCTCCCTCTTCCTTCCTTTAAGGCCAGGTTCAGGTTCCCTGGTTTCCCAGAAACCTTCCCTGAAGCCTGAAGCCCGTAGAGCAATTTTTTCCTTCGCTAACTCCTTCTGAAATTGTCCTTTGAACCACATGGTTGGCCCCATATTATGACTATATCTGACCCTGTTTAATTAGTGAATGTGGATGTGCTTTATCTCCCCAAATAAATTGTAAGTGCTAGTTTGCAGAAACCATGCTTAGGCATCTTTAACATTTCCCAAAGTGTTTTTCTTGATTAATTGATGAGGAAGCAACTTAGAGGAAATATGTTCCGTGAGATAGAGCCTGGGCTTTGTGTCAGGAAGCCTGGATTCCCCCCCTTTTCTCGGCATCAGCTCCCCGGTGTATTTGAGCAAACCATCTTGCCTTATATGGACAGGCCATGACGTCCGATAATATGCTCATAGATAGAATGGTCATATAGTTTATCATTCAAACTGGGACAGTTAGGAGAGTAAAAGGAGGGGCACTATTAATAATTTTGCAGGGACAACAGGTGTAAACCAGGACTCTCTCTGACAAGTTTGGACATATGGTTACCTTATGTCATAGACCACCTTGACGCTTCAGAAAAATTTGCACAGCTGCTATCAAAATACCAGTCTTCCAACAAAAAATTATCATCCCTTACAAAAGTTTTCATCCAGCAGCACAACTTCACAGGTAATAAAATTTTTAGTTTTCCCAGCCATTCATGTTTTCTCAGCTACTTTCATGGCTTTATATGTTCTTTATAACTGAAGTTAAGGTAACTTTTGGGTTTGAGAATTCATACTGCTAAGAGAGGAATGTCTGTATTTTTCCTATGAAGCCACTTCTGTCCTGAAAGGAAAGAGCAGCCCTGATTTCCAGAGTTCTGAGCCTCCTTTTCTTGAGTGCTTTTGAAACATAGGGATCTTCCCCCTAGGATATCCAGCAATGGAGGAAAGGTCTCTGAATGAATGCTGATTCACCAGGCTGGATATGTCTTCATATAATTGTGTATTTGGTGGCTTAGCATAGTAAAGTGAGGTAGATCTTTCAAAAGACACTTTATAAGCATCACAGCTCACTAGCTTGCTTGCTTCTACAGCTCCTGCTAGAATTCCCTTTACATAGTAGGTACTTCATAAACGTTTGTTACCTTCAAATTCTGAGGAACACTTGGAAGGCAATGGTAGCTAGTAAATTCACTTACCAGTGCTAGTAACTTCATTTCTGCTTATGCTTCAGGAACACTACCATGGTTGTGGCATGGTGTCGGAATGCAAAGTAAAACAGATATTATCTCTACTCTCCAGGATTTTATGCTCTAGAGGCAGTATCAGAGCTGTAAACAACTAAGTCTAAGAAAGTTCAGAAGAAAAAACAATCAATTTTGACCTGGGGAAGTTAGGTGGGCATTTGAGCTGGACTTGAAAAGTAGGATTTTACTGTAGGACAGAGGTGGGAGAAGCCCATTTCACACAGTGAAAACAGCACAAACAAAAACCTGTAAGAGTACATTTGTGGTATGTGGGGGAATGAGATGAAGTCCTGTCTGCTTGGAAGATAAGCTTCAATACGTGGTGGGATGGGAAAGGCAAATGCCCTTTAATGTCAAACTAGGGAACTGAGTTATATTATGTAGACAACAGGAATCACATCAAGTTTTGGATGCATGCAGTGATAGCAACCAACTCATGTGCTACAATGATAACCTGGTGGCAGGGAGACGAGAAGGAGGGAGACCAGTTATGAAGAGGCTTTGGTGTTTAGGGGAGATATAAAGGCAGAAAAATAAAAAGGAGGAGGCAGATAGGAGATCCAGAATTGGCAGTTGGCTGGAAGTAAGGCTGAGGAGGAGAGAAGAACCAAAGACAGCACCGAGGGACTGAGCAGACGGTGACACCGTGAAAAGACCCTGGAAGGCTGGGGAGGAGCACAATTCGACTAGTAGAGAGCTCTTGATTTCTAGGGAGGTTTGTGAGGAGATGAAAAACCCTTGGACAGTGCTTTGCATAAAGGAGGCATTCAGCAAACACTAAAATTGAAGGAAGGAAGAACAGAAAGGAAGGAAGAAAAAAAAAGAAAGGGAGGAAGGAGCTTTCCCTTTCTCCCCACTGTGCCATAACACGGGTTTTAGAAGATCTGGTAGGAATCATTCATTGAAACTGTTCTTGTCAACAAACTTGCTAATTATTTCGTGTTGAGTGTACAAAGCAGGAGAGAACTCAGAAAGAATGGAAGATCAGAATCTGTTGATGGCAGACAGAGGAGAGGTGAGCTTTGAGCCAGATTTGGAGGAAGAGAGAGAATTGGGCTGATGAAGAGGCCATACTGAGACAGAGGGAATAGCAGGGGAGAAGGCAGAAGCGAACACACCATGCGTATAGACAATGAGAAGGACACTGATTGACACTGGAGGTAGTTTCCACATGTGGAGAAAGGTTGTGAGTGAGTGGGGTCGGTGGGGGGAGATGTTCATCTGGAGGAGGTTGTTTGCTCATTTTCTGACAAGCCTATCCTGAAACTCCATCAAGAGAACCCTGTTTCTCTATGAAAACTAACCTAATTCCTCCTACATTTTTTTCTGACCATTGGAATAATAGCAGAGCAATCCTTTGTGTGATTAGAAACCAAGCCACATTGACTTTTTCTGAAGGGCCATTTCAGGATAACTCAATAAATCCTTTTATTGGAAGTACTGGCCAGTACTTTGTCTTACAAAATGTCTTTTGGTTTCTTTGCCTCAGTCTTTGATTATTGGGTAAACATTTTAGTTTCGTGATTACGTGGTGTTTAGATGGCAATGCATGAATTACATTACTAAAATTGTTTCCCTTTGGTTGTATTACATCTGCTTCAGGAATGCCAGAAAACATAAACACAGTTTATTTAGTAAACTACTCAGCTGGAGCATCTGAGAGAGAAGGTGTAAAATCTGGCAGTTGGTGTGATGTCTCATCTTGAATCAGAATCTTAAAGCTGGGAAGTTCTTGGAAGCCTGCTATGGCCACTTTCTTCAGCACGGTGCCACCCATCCTTTTCCTGAATACTTCTAATGAAAGGGAGTTCTCAGAATGTGACAACTTTTAGAAAAAGGCAAACCACAATTGAATAAAAACTGTATTTTCTCCTAGCAGTGATCATAAACTTGGTAGGCTGGCTACAGTATAAAATAAATGCAAGCCAGAAGTTACCTGGGAATAGCTTTATTTGATCTACAAAATCCCAGTGTTTGTTTGATGCAGTGCTTGTCAATGGGGCATGGCTTTTCTGGGTGGAGGAAAGCTTTTACAGCGTCTTATCACATCATTTCTCTTCATCTTCTTTGGTTTCTCCCACTTATTTTGTCTTTTCCCTTGGGTGTTGCACCTTTCCTTGATATGGGTTCCAAGATGTGGCTGCATTTAGCGACTTGTTATTAAAAATGGGCCGGTCTCTAAAACAATTACAGTTCTCTGTAATTTTGGGATCAAAGCAACTGATTTTGATGTTTGGCTGTGTTTTTGCAGACATCTATATAAACTATGCGAATGCTGCTGAGACTCAGCAGTTCTTCTTCAGCAATGTTTCACTTATTCATCCCTTTATTTAGAGAACGCCTGAGGCCCACTATGTTCCTTCCTATTTCCACCATTTCCTCTTTATTTGGTGCCTTTTCTTCTCAACGCTGACACTACTGCTTCATAAATGGGTTTTAATGTCATGTGGCCTGTGGAGGCCCCCACACAGTATCCTAAAATGTGACTTTGATGATTACCCTCTCCCACTTAAAAACCTTCATGGCATAATTTTTTAAACAATGTTTTTGTTTTGATTACAGAAGCAAGATATAGTTTTTTCAGAAAATCTGGAAAATAGAGAAAAGCGCAAAAGAAAAAAATGACTCATAATCTACCACGAAAACCCAGCATATTGTTAAGATGTTGGTACACATCCTATAAGTTGTTCTTCTCTCATCTTTGCCTAGCACTGAGAACCTTCTCAGTCTGGTCCCAGCCCGACTTTACAACCTTATCTCTCTACTTGTTTCTGCTCTGGGGACCTATATTGCCTTGTATAGGACTTCTCATATTTCACCCACAATGAATTTTTTCTGATTATATAAATAATACATGTGATTGTAAATATTTTTAATAATACATATAAGGAATAAAATAAAAATGATCTTCAAAAACATCTCTACATCCTGAAATAAAAACCATTGGCATTTTGTAGACCGTTTGTCATAATCTGTTTATATACATGTGCCTAAGTACAGAACGTGATTTCCTATAAATGAGATCATAGCATCCATGTGGTTTTTATGGTTGACATCTTCTTTCATTTTCACTTGTTTCTTTCCTCCCACTCCTCTCTTTCCCTCCACCCTAATCACTCTCCCCCGGATTGCCAGTGTTATTAACCTTGTGTATATCCTTCTATGCTTTACTCCATGCTCATACAATTATATCAAACATTTAGATAGATAGATAGATATAAATATTCACACATATATGTTGTGATTTTTGTCATTGTTTTATAAAATTCAGATCATGTGTCCTTCTCTGCGTCTTACTTTTTACTCACTTGACAGTGACACATTATTGAAATTCCTCCATTCTTTCTTCTCCATGACTGCGTACTAATCCTTGGTTGACTAGAGCGTGGCTTGTTGACTGATTCTCCTATAAACAATGCTGTGATGAACATCCCTGTGCTGATATGGGCATGAGATGGCTTGATTGTGGACAGCACTTTTAGATTTGGATAGACATTTCCAAATTGCTTTCTAAATGGTGCAGCAATTTCTATTTCCACCAGCAGTGTATGAAAGTACCTTTCTCTGCATCCTGCCATGTGGCTGTGACATTGTCACCTCCAAAGAGCAGTGCCTCTAAACTACAGGCGAGGCTGGGGCGGGGGGGGCAGGGTCCTTTGAAATCCAAAATTTCAAGACAAATATGAGGCCAAAATAAGACCATCATGGTAATATATGTAAGAGAATTCATTAAGAGGAGATCATGATTCACTGGAGTTGGGTTCTGGGGAAGTCATATTTATAGAGATGAACCCTATGGCCTAAAATGTTATTGTATTTTTAGGATGATTTTTTTTTTTTACTTGACGTTATTTGGTTAGCTTGGCAGCTAGAAATTTCTCTCTCGGCTTTCATTTGCTTCTGTACAGCTTTTGTCAGAACTCGAAAGGTAGCACACATCACACATAACTTTTGAACATTTGCGTCAACCTTGAGAATATACGCAGGTGGATGGATGTCAAGGTGAGATCTGTCTGAGGGTTCCCATGAACATGGTTTTTGTTTTAAACACTTTCAGATTAACTGTGTGTGGTGTTAGAAGTTGGGAAGCAGGTGGAAGGGTTGGTCGTCTCCTGAGTGTGCGAGTAGGTTTGTCCTAGCTTTTCTCCTTTGAGGTGGCAGCGGGGTCCCGTTCTCTTTCCGTCCTCACTGCCTGTCTTCCTCTAAGTCGTGGACTGTCTGTGCTTTCTGCCTTCATCCTGGCTGCCGATATCTGCCACCACTTCTGTTGTCCTTCTCAGTTTTCTTCTTTATCCCTTTTGCCTCTCTCCCTTCAATTTCTTCTATGTTGCTCAGCTTTCCCACCAAGAGGCTTGGCTTTTGCAGCCACTGCCTGCCATTGAGATTGTATTTTTTGGCCTGCAAGCCTGCCCTCCCACATCGCTTGGGGTACAACCTCAAGGTCATTGGCCTGTCTTAGCTGTTTCATCCCTGATTTTTCTGTTGAGAGGCTCCACCTGACAGAAAAGCTTCTTCCCGCTTCCCTTTAATGTTTTTAACTGACATCATTTTGGGACCTTGAGTCCCTGAGGGCCCGAGCTTCCCTGTACTTTGAAGTAGAAATAGATTTGATCTCTGGGACAACTCTGACCAGTTCTGCGAAAGAATGTTGGCTGTCGGTGTCCTATTAAGTAAAGAACCTGTGGATTCTTGTGGGTTGTTAGAGCTGTATGGAGAACAAATGAGGTAATTTAGAGTATAGTTTCATCATTCTTCAATATATTCTCAGTGTCAGGGAAAGTCAGGAGTAGGATTCTGGTCGACGACACCTTAATTCTGAATTTACTCACATTTGTGGATTAGACAAAACCTAAACATTGTATGATGAGATGTGTGTGTGTGCGTGTGTGTGCGCGTGTGGTTTAATATGTACAACTTGTCTGAATGCGGTAGCTCTGTGGTTTTTCTTTTACTGAGAACTGCTTTTTTTTCCTTTTCTAAGAAAATGCTAGTTTCCTAACTAAAGTCTTTCTTGTGAGTTTGTCAGCAGCGAGGGGTGTTATACGAGGACCTGTCAGTGATAATCAGATCAAACAATCACCCAGTTCAGGTGACTTTAACACAAATCATATTGACTAAAATAGTATTAAGCATGTGATGCTGGCGTGTGACATTTGAATGTTTGCCAAGAAAAGCACCCAAGTGGCTTCGACTGGCTGCAAGAGTAAGAGATTTGGCTCTTTTACTGTTTTTACATTCATTTTTATTTGAGCATCTGAAACCAACCATTGTCGTTTGGAGAGGGAAATTAACATATACAGTCTGCCTGAATCTGTTTACCTGCTTTTCCCTTTCACTGCCTGTAAGAATTCAGGTCACATAGTCCCAATCAAGAGCAATCTATGAATTAGGGGACATGTATCTTAACAAATTTGAAATTTCTATATATTCTTTCTCTCTCACACCTCCTTCCTGCAACTCCTTTCCCACTTTTTCATGCTTCATGGAAAAGTGGGGACCTATATTTGATAAAGCTCGGAATTCAGACCTAAGATGCCTGGGTCTCAGTTGTGGCTTGTGGCCACTTATTACCATGAGAGACACTCTCTAGTCTTGGTTTTCTAATCTCTAAAATGGGACACCTTACTTCATGTGGCTGTTAACAGCATCATAACTTCCTCCCTTTCCTCTTTTCTTTTGGAGAAGCTCAGAATTTCAAAACTATTAAATGCAGTATTTTTAGGGGCACTAACCAGTTACCCCTAACAATATAGGGTAACTAGAAATGCCATATTCTACTATCATATTCATTACAATCCACCCCCACCCCATACAACAAAAGGATTACATTTCTGATAAAACCTGATTGCGTTCTGATACAACCTGTGCAGGGACTAGGATGATCATAGAGGAGGTGTCTCCTGATTTTCATGAGTTAAGAGCTTCACCCTGCTGCATCTGTAGAAGGGCCTTCACATAGTGTGGCTCTGCCTTGTGGGCAAATGCATCATTAGCTATGTAGAGACAGAGACTGCGGCCAAGTTAGAATAGTGCCAAATGCCATGATATTTTACATTCCAGAGAAAGAGAGCTATATATCAGCAACATATATTGTTGTCAAGTACCTATTTCATGGTACGTGTCTGAGGGACTAAAATGAAGCCAGACGCCCCTAAAAGAAAATGTAGAAAGTCAGGGGTTACCAAGCTGCCGTGCTCCACCAAAGGGAATTTTAATTAAGAATTAAAAGGGACCACTTTAAAAAAGTAGATGGCTTAAAACTGGGAATGAAGGGTGCCACACAGAGACTTCTGTGGGCTCCGAAGAGCGAACAAGACCGGCACTCTCAAGAGGCAGTTTCCTGAAGGCTGTGGAAAGATGTGAAGAAATATAGGCCACAAGATGACAAGTGGACACAGGGAGAACAGCAGCGTGTGAGGGTAAAGCTTGTTACTTGGGATGAGCTGGACTGAAGTAAAGAGAAGGGCTGGAGATTCGGAACTGGGTCAGAGAACAATCAAATCACGAGTGAGGATCCAGTGTGTGGGTTACAAGGACAACGGGAGGAGCCAAATCTTCAAAGTCGGATGAAGCTCGAAGCAACTGGATTTATTTAGCAGAGTCCTGCAGAAGTGAATGGCAAGAAAATAAAAAACTCCATCACGGCATGAGTGGCAAGGGGGAAAATGAACTGAAAGGAGAGTAGGAGGCTTATGGGCAAGATAAGCTCCTTCTGAGACATATGACTGAACTGAAACCCAGATAAAATATTATCTTTTAATCCAGTGTCTTTCATTAGTTAGAAGTTCAGTTTCTTTGTATTTCATTCACAAAAGAGCAATAAGCATTTAAATTAATATATTTGCTCATAGAATTGTGACTAGGAACTCACTGCTGATGAGAAACATTATGAATTAAGGAAGTTTTAATGAGACGTTCTTGGAAAGTATAACATGAGAATGAAATTTTAAGCCAATGATAAGATAATAAAGACTCAACTCTAATCTTACATTCACTGTTGTGTAAAAAATAGAAGATTATTCTTCCTTGGGCCTGAAGTCCACACTCCCCCCCCCGCCCCCACCACTGAGATTATAACCACAGGGTGAGCCCCGAGGCCTCCCCACTGAGGCCTCTGTGAGTCATCTCCTGTACATTCATGTTGTCCTCTCTACCTCTCGTCCTCCATTCGAATAGCCCAGGCCCTTCCAGGGGTGCCCAGCCATCTCTCGCCTTCCAGAACCTTTACTGTCTCCCCTTCACCACCGACAAGTGTACCTAGGGCTCCCAAATCCTGGAAGAAACTGCCTTTAATTCTGCTCCTCTTTGGACTGCCATCATCTCTCCTCCCCATGTTTTTAAACTTCTTCTTAAAACCTGGATCGTCTCTCTTTAACTCGCGTCTTCACCTCCCTTCCCCTTTCCCACCACCCCACCTGTGAGTCTTCTGTTTCTATCGCTCTAATAAAACAGCTGTCTTATAAGGGGATTACACACCAATTTCTGAGGACATCCAGAGCCATGCTGTTTTACTTTTCTATAACAGTTGGAACCCAGGGAAACATCTCTCTTTAAACACTGGACCTTCTTGCTTCTATTACACAGCCTAATTCTTCCTCCGACCTTGCTCACCCGCCCATCTCTGTCCAACACATCAGCTTTTCTTTCCTTTCCCACTAGGGTAAATCCAGACATTGGTCCCGCTACAGGCCTTAAGCTCTTCTCTCTCTTTTCTCTCTCTTGGAGATCTCCTCTGCTCCCTCTAAACCTTACAACTTGTATGCAGGTTGTTCCAAAACCCCTATCTCAGGACCTGAGAGTTTTCTTGTTTCCATCCCAAATTTCCAACTCTCTGCTGGTCACATCCTCTTGGGTAATCCACCACCATTTTGAACCCAGCCCCACTTCTTCCTCCCCCAAACCAAGCCCTCCCCCGATGTTGCCAGTGTCTGGTATTGGGGGTACCTCGTCCTGGTCCCCACATCTCAGTCAATGTTTGGTTCCATCTTCTCACTTTCTTCTGTATCCACTCACTAACATCTCAGTTCCTTCATTTCAAACTCTGTCCTCTTGGTGTTCCCAGAAATGAAATGATGGACAGTCTACTGAATTCTTACTTGATCTGTGTAAGCAGAAGGGTTCCAGGTCAAGTGAACATAAGTCTAACTTGAATCATAAAACCAGAGAGTCATGGCCCCTCAGTGAATTTCCAGACTTGAGCCAGTTTACAGACCCAGAACCCCTTGAGTGAAGGAGAGGCTGGGTCCCCTTGAGGAAGGACCCTGCCGCACTGCCAAAGATTTATGCTGTTAATCTCTCACCCAGCCTTTCCCAGAGGGACCTACAGCCAGCGACCAGGGTAACTGTGCCTCTAGGAGAAGGCAATAATTAGACCTTTCGAGGATTACCGGACACTGGCTCTGAACTGATGCCAATTCCAGGAGACCCAGAACATTACTGTGGGGCACCAGTCGGAGCGGGGTCAGCAGGGGAGGTCAGGTCACCCCATCATGCGTCCATTCCCACAGCACTCTGTGCAGCTGACAGGGCTGCCTGCGGGCTTGCTCCTTCTCCTCTGTGCTGCCAGAGCGCCTCTGTGACCTTTATATTCCCTGGCTCCAAACTTCCACTGGTGCCCAGTTCTCCGGGAGACGCCGGCCTTCCTTAGCCTGATGGTTCAAGCCCTCCGCAAAGACTCCTTCCCCGCTCTTCCAGCCTTCTTGGCTGCAGTCCTCAGGCCCATACTCTGCCCTGCACCCCACCCTGGATACGCGGTCCCCCAAACATGGCACACTTTCCTTCCTCTCGCTTTTGCCTTGACTCACGCTGTTCCCTGCACCTGGTGTTTCTTTGGGGCTCCCTTCTCTTCATTTGTGTGCTGCCTGTTTTTAGCACAAATATACCATGTCCCCTTGTAAAACCTTTTTTCTCCACTTTGGCCCATAACAGCCAGGGAAATGAGCAAAACACTGTGGATGGATTAAGTCACCAGTGTTGGGAGAAAGGAGGGGTCCTTCCAGGAGTGGGTCGTTAACAATCTTCATAAACAAAAGATTGCCTTGTTTATACCTGTTCTTCAGAGTCAGCATTTCTCAAATCTGCTTAAGGTGAAAGTGAGTGCTTTGTGTTTAAAAAATCATATGGGAAGCACAGAAATAAAAAATGTTCACTTTGTTTAATGTGTGAGTATTCCACGACAGGTGGCCTCTCAACTTGCACAAATAAAACAGAATTGGTTGGCTGAAACCTACCAGTGGAGCAGAAGGAATAATGACCAGGTGGTGGGACCAGGAGCAGATGGGGAGTATTTACTTAGATCTTCAGTTCTTCTTGTTAGGAGTCCCTCTAATCAAGTACCTTCGTCAGATGTGAAATAAACTTCCAGTGTCTTTGAATAGTCTTTTTTTAAAAAAGGTAATTCCTGAGGGCTGGCCCCATGGCCAAGTGGTCAAATTCGTGCGCTCCACTTCGGCGGCCCAGGGTTTCGCCGATTCGATTTGGATCCTGGGTGCGGACCTAGCGCTGCTCATCAAGCCATGCTGAGGTGGTGTCCCACATAACAGAACTAGAAGGACCCACAACTATGTACCAGGGGGCTCTGAGAGAAGAAAAAAGAGATCGGCAACAGATGTTAGCTCAGGGCCAATCTTTAAAAAATAAAAGTGGGGGGGGGGCTGGCTCCGTGGCCGAGTGGTTAAGTTCACACGCTCCGCTGTGGCAGCCCAGGGTTCGGATCCTGGGCACGGACATGGCACCGCTCGTCAGGCCACGTTGAGGCGGCGTCCCACATTCCACAACTAGAAGGACCTGCAAATAAGATATACAACCATGAACGGGGGTTTTGGGAAGATAAAGCAGGAAAAAAAAAAAAAGATTGAAAACAGTTGTTAGCTCAGGTGCTAATCTTAAAAAAAAAAAGGTAATTTCCATGCCAGTTTCTCCTTTTCCCAAAATCAAGGGTAGAATAACCAGACAGTGTCAATGGAGTCTGTGTAAGCTTGAATATCCCAAGTTTCCTTTCAGACTTTTATTTGAAGTTTCCAGATCTCACAGTCAAAATTAAAACAGGGCAGAAATTAAATTGAAAATATGATAAATCCTGGGGACTTTTTTCATACCAAATAAGGCAGTGCCACCCTAGGGGTCTGTGCAGACTCTACCATGGCAGCAGAATTTGCCATGACCACTGTTCACCCACCCCACCACTCTGGTGGACCCGCAGCCTGGAACCCTCGGTATTTCCTTTGGTCTTCAGGAAATCTTGTAATTTTCCATGTAGCGTTAGCCCTTGACCGCCTTAGAGTTATTCTTCTCCTTTGAATTATGCAACATGGCTTTATTTCTGGTTTTCTTCCTGCTTCTCTGACTACCGCATTTCCATTTCCCTCTATAAACATTTACCAGACATTTAGGTAGCACCTGCTGGAGGCCTGAGCTGCGCTCAGTTGCATGCATCTATGCAAAGATGAGTGGGGTGAGCCCCTGCCCTGTAGGGACTCCCGGCACCCACATGCTGGTCACACTGCCTCTCTGCACTTCTCCCTCGTTCTCCACCATAACTCTGAGCACTCGGAGTGGTCCCCAGGCCATTCCCTTCTTCTCTTCTCCTCTGTGCACTTGCTTCTTCAGAAAGGCTTTTTTCCTCATGATATCAGTCATAAAAGTATATTCCCAGTCCTATTTCTCATCTGAAGTTTAGTGCTGAATTTCCTCTTGTTTTCTCCAAAATTCCGTGTGTCCTCAGGCCAACCAGCTCCCCATGAGCGCTCTCTACCTCTGTCAGGAATGGCTCAAGTTTACTTTTTTTCTAGACTCCGAATCTGGAAACCTTCCTAGGTCATCCTCCCCTTCTTTCTCTGTGTCCAGGAAGCGCGTTCAGGCTTCCGCTCTCCTGCTCTTCGATTCTTTCCTTCTTCACCATTCCCACTGTCTCTGTCCTACCTGGTACTGATGGCCACCCACCTGCCTTAGCCCTTCCAATGAGCTCTGCATATCCAAGTCAACATCATGCTCTTTAAATCCTGTCTTATCAATGTCCCTCTTATTAAGTGGCAGAGTGATGCTTACTTTTTCATATCTCTGACAGCATCTAACCCAGCTCCCTGCACACAGTAGGCACATAATCAATGCTCATTGATCTGTTGTTGCAAAAGCATACCTGGATTTTAGCTTGTCAACCTCAGCTTTCCTACTGTCTTCACCTTGCAGAACTTCCAAACGGTGATCCCAGCAATGACAGTCCCGCTGTCGTAGCTGTGGAGGAAGAAGTGCAGCCCTGCAGAGAACAGTGAAACTGACCACAAAATTGGGAAATGACATCAAGGAGGGAAATTCAGGAATTGGTATTATTTGATGTGGGAGAGACGAAGGTGGTGAGGGCTTACTGCCTACCTCGTTATTGCCCACGGCTCTTGTGTTGTGTGTGTTAATGGAGCGCAGACAGTGCCAAGGCCGCATAATGTTTTTGGGTAGCGCAGTCCAGGATGCACAGGGGTGGGAGGCTCTGCTTGCTGGCCAAGCACGTCCAGGGGGGAGAGCTGTGGACACAGCCGTGGAGGTGACCCAGACTTCCTCCTCAAAGAGGTTAAGCTTTCATAGGGGTCAGACATGGAGACAGCAAACTGTAATAGAGAGGAAGAGGGTAAGGCACAATCGGAAAGGTACAGGTTCAAAGTGAGGGAGGATTTCTGGTGAGAATTGTCAAGCCCCAAAGTGGGTTATGAAGAAAGCTGTGGCCTCCTCTTTCCTAGAAATGCTAGAGTCGTAGCAGACAAACTCTCCTCAGTGGCCTGAGCGCCGACTTCTCCAGAGGCTGGAGGCTGGGAGAGAGCCTCTGGCCCTCCACTCCCGCAGCCACCTCACTGGATCGCTCACTTTGCTTTGCAGAGTTAGTTTGCTGCAGGCTGCTGCTTAGTCAACCACAGAAGTGAAATTTGCTAGTTATGAGAAATAATAAAAGATCTTTCTTTTTCTAGACTTCCTCTAGTCAAATGGGTGTTGTTGTTTTCTTTCTAAATGGGGGAGTTTGTTTTGCTTTTTTTCCTTTCGTGGCATTCAAATTTAGCTTTTGTATATACACTGCCCAGGAGTTGAGTACATTTCTGAGAGAAGCAAGGCCCAGATCATAGTGAGTTCTCACCATTTTCCTCAAAGCTGGTGTGTGGAGTGTGTGTACAGATGGAAGAAGTTAGGCTGTTGAAGACTTTGCAGAACTCACCAGCATTAGCAATGGAGACTTTTACTTTGACTCAGCTGTTTATTACATGCTTACTCTGCTCTGCACTCTGCTTGTCGGCTGCAGAAGAAACAAAAATGCATGAGACGTGGTCGCTGCTCTGAAGGCTCTTACAGTCTAGCAGGGAATATAAACACGTATATGCAAATAACTATATTGTTACAAAGAGAAGATTCTTTCAGTTCAAAGGAAGGCCGTTATCAAGGATAGTGTCTTGGTAGAATTATAATAATCAGTTTGAAATTCAACTTTTTTCAGTCTTCGTCATTTCCATCTTGTATTACTCTGGTTTTTCACTTTTTAAAAGTACTATTTTTGAATAGGTAATATATTCATATGGTTCATATATTGAGACAGTTTAGCAAGGTATTCCACCCTGTCCGCATCTACCCAATTCATTCCTCCCTTACTCCATTGAAACAGGTAACTATGTATGTTAATTTCTTGAGTATATATCCAGTGTTTCTTCATGCAAAATAAATATATATATTTTTAAATGTTCCCCTTTTTTACGCAAAAGGCAGCATAATATTTGCCTTGTTCTTCACTTGGCCTCTTAATTTAATGGTGTGTCTTGGAGACCTTAGCGTGTCAGTACACCGAGTGCATCCTTTTTCTTTCTTCGTAGGTAGCAAGCTACCTTCCTACTCATTCATTGTTTTGGAGATATCGGGGTATATCAGTTATCTATTGCTGCTCCATAACTTAGTGGCTTAGCACAACAGTTTTATTATTCACAATTCTATGGGTGAGCTATGTGGATCTGGGTCAACTGGGTGGTTTTCTTCCGCTTTCACATGGATTTACTCCTATGGGTGAGGTCACTGGCAGCTTGGCTGGGGCTAGATGGTCCAAGAAGCCTTCACTCACAGATCGGTGGTGGATTCTGGCCAGGAGCTGGAATATGTGTCTCCAGGAGGCTAGCCCAGGGTTCTTCATATGGTGACTGGATTCCAAAAGCAGAGAGGGAGTATGCCCCAGTGCAAAAGGGCTTATTAAGCCTCTGCTTGCATCACGTTTGCTAATGTTCCATTACCACAACAGGTCATAGGACCAAACCCAGCGGCTATGTGGGAAGGACCTACATAATGGAGTGAACACCGGGCCGGATGATTCATTGGAGGTCGTTATGTAACTGTCAACTACACATGCTTAATTACCTACCCCTAGTGATGGACACCCGGTTATTTCCAATCTCTTGGTATTACAAATAATGCTCTATTAGATAACCTTGTTCATTAGTCAGTTCATACGTGGGCAGGATAAATTACCAGAAGTGGGTTGCTGGGGCAAAGGGTAAATGCTTTTTACATTATCTATCTATTCTATTTCTGTGGTGCTATTTCTCTGGTTATTTTAAGCTTATGTTCTTCTGTCACTTGTGCACGAGCTTTGAAAATGTGAAAAGAATTTACATAGGAAATGCACATAAGTTGAAGGAATTAGAAACTCATTCCTGAAATAACAAAAAAGACAAAAGCTATACTAGAAATAAAATAACGTTTACTAGAGTAAGATGTATTTGAATGACTATATCTGTTATTATAACAATGCTTTACATTTCTATTGTTTACAGTATAGAAGCGGTTTGCTTATAGTATCTCACTTAATTCTCACAAGACTATGAGTTGAAGGTATAATTGGCCCCATTACGTCTGTGTGTGTGTGTGTGTGTGTGTGTGTGTGTGTATGTATGTGTGTGCGCGTGGGGTTTTTTTGAGACTTAAAGAAGTTATATAACTTGCCCCAATTTGCGGGTTATAGCCAGGATACATACCCAGCCTTGTGACAACAAACTTGACCTCTTCTCGTTAACTGCGTCTCATTAGTATAGACCGTGTCTTGTATCTTAGCTTAGCTTCAAATGACGTTAATTTTCTCTACTTGCTAATTGCCACGCTAATACATCACAATCACAAGTGATATCTTCTCAGGGGGATCTTTATAAAAAATTAGAAATAGGGCCAGCCCAAGTGGCCTAGTGGTTAAGTTTGGCACACTGCGCTTTGGCGGCCTGCATTTGCTTCGCAGGCGCAGACCAACACCTCTGTGTTAGCGGCCATGCTATGCTGGCAGCCCACATACTAAGAAATAGAGGAAGATTAGCATGGATATTAGCTCAGATCGAATCTTCCTCAGCAAAAAAAAATTAGAAATAGTTTGTTTTTAATTTTTGAATACTTGGGAACATCCCTAAAGCTTTCTCTTGTTTTGCATGTGACATCGCTGTCCAAGCTGAGCACGCTGTTTCCTGATCTTAGTCAGTAGCAAATCTTGAAAGTGGAATTCTCTTTAAGCCCACAGGCTTGCTTTCAGCCTTCAGAAAAGAGGAGATATTTTTAAATAAACCTTTGTCTTGGCCTTCCTGCAGTGGACATGGAAAGTAAACTGTTTTCTTTTTTTCATTCACACTCAGATATTTTCATAGGGGCTTGGTCACGGCAAAGTGGGCGCGCGTACAAACCACCCTCTTCCCTGAAGCGTGATTGATTAGCAAAGCTGTTCTGCCCAAGGGCAGCCTGTTTGCCTGAGCCTGGATGTTGACAGGTCCTACATGCACAGATTTTAAAACAGGTCTCTTCCCAGGCTGCAGGCTGCAGGCCAGGATGCTTGTTCTTGAGGCAGGAGAGAGGAGAAAGGATCCACTTTGGGGAACGAGGCAGGCTGCATGGATCAGGAATCACCATACTTTGTAGAATTCCCAAAGCAGGGCAGCTCAGGCCCACGCAGTCTTTGTTGAGAGACCTCCTGATGGTGCTGGTGCCACAAAAACCAGGCTGCAGAAGAAATGGGAAGTGCAGGTGAACGGAGGGAGGCTGAGGCCCCTGAATGAGGGGTTTCAAATAGGAGTGGGCCCTGTTTGGCTAAAAATCTCTAAACATCGAAGAGAGGCGTACATTTAAAGAAAGATGGAAATTTGATGCCTAGTCAAAGTAACCTAGGATGGAAGTTTGGAAAGCCGAGCGATGCACTGTAAACAGGATGAGGTCAAGCCCATGTCTTTGCCTTCTTGCCTCCCTGTGGCACCAGCAGGGTGTCTTATAGAGTAGACTCCACATAAGTATGTAGTCCCCAAATGCTAAGGCTGAACCAACCTTAGAAACCATCTTGTCCAGGCCTCCCCATTTCAGAGATAAGTAAACTGAGGCACGATAAGTTTACGTAAATGCCTTAAGTTGTTTTCCTGGTTAGTGGCAGAGCCAGGTCTTCTAAATCTTAGTAAAGTTAGTCGTCATAAAATTGTGCTGCCAATATTCCAATGAATGTTAAGTGAATGAATGAGTGAATTTCCTTTTTAAGGAAACCGACTCAAAAACCACTCATTCAGTGAGGTCACATAGAATCATCCACTTAATTTACTTCTATCTTTTTTTTTTTTGAGTAAGATTAGCCCTGAGCTAACTGCTGCCAATCCTCCTTTTTTTGCTGAGGAAGACTGGCCCAGAGCTAACAACCGTGCCCATCTTCCTCTACTTTATATGTGGGACGCCTACCACAGCATGGCGTGCCAAGCGGTGCCATGTCCGCACCCGGGATCAGAACTGGCGAACCCTGGGCCGCCGAGAAGGAGCAAGTGTGAATTTAACTGCTGCACCACCAGGCCAGCCCCTAATCTACTTATATCTTAATCTTACACAGTCACCCCAGGTATACCGTGTTGGGGGCAGTGGGAAAAGAGGGGTTTATGAGGATGAATTGGTTAGCGTCTTTTGAAAGACTTTCAGGAATCTGGGTTTCAAGACATCTTACAAAAAGTCTTGAATGTCAGCGTTAGATGAAAACCTTGGACTTTTCTTGCAGTGGTTTGTGATATGCTCAAGGGGTAGAGAGCCTGGGCGGGAACATTTGGCCTGAGGCTGAGAGTGATCCTTCTGTGCACGTTGGTGAAGTGGATGTCAGGGTCGCAGCAGGAGCAGAAGTCATTAAGGAAGAGACCCCAGTCTTTCCCTTGATTCCTCTGCAGGGCTGCTTGCCTGCTGCCCACGTCCCGCAGAGGTGCCTGACTTGTCCAGACACCCCTCTTGGTGCTTCAAGCTCAGTAGCAGCTTCATGTGAATGCCATGTCTTCGTTCAAAGCTTAATTTTTCTTTCATTACGTGGTCCACTGTCAATTCTCTATCATCTTTGGCTCTTGACTGTCTTGCCACCTGGGATGGTAGGAAAAGATTTTGTAAGTCCTTTCACAGATGCAACAGGATCTGTTGTCATGAAGAAATTTTGACACCTGACAAAAGAGTGTCTAGAATCTTGCTTTCCTCTACAAAGTGTAAGGGGAAAGTCATTATCTCCTGTTTTGGGATATAAATCAGTTATTGTTCTGCCGGCCGCTGAGACCACTTTAGAAGACCATTTATAAATATCTGTAGCACTGCCCTCATATTTGGTTTCCTGTGTTGTAAAGAAAAACCTGCGAATAACTAGAAGGAGGGATCCCAATGAAATGTGGGTTCTATTTCACTATAGCTGGTGTGGGAGGCTGTGTAGCTCTGACTCTAAGAATACCGGTAGTGGTATCTATCTACATTCTAAGAATTTAGGGAGGCAAGGTTTGTGCAGAATTAAATCACCCTGTCATCTGTGAGGCTTCCTGTAGAACGAAGGCAAAAATAAACCCAAACAAACAAAATGGGAACATGTTTGAAAACAGAGACGTACTTCTCCAACAGTAAGGATTTTCAATTGATCCTTGAAAATGTCACTGGAGGCCTACTTGCTTGAAATGGTGCTTTTTTGGGTGTTGTTGCTTTGTTGTTATTGTTTTGGTTTTGGTACTTACTACCGTATTTACCCTGTAAGTGGTTGGAAATGTCAGGATTTTCTTATAAAAAGGGGAGGGGAGATAAGAGATTCTGTTACCCACACCACATGGGAGGTGGGACGGGCCTAGCTAGGAGGCGTGCATGTGTGTATCTATCAGTATGTGTGTGTGTGTCTCTGTGTGTATCTGTGTGTGTGCCTATGTGTGTCTCTGTGTGTGTTTCTGTGTGTGTGTGTACCTGTATGTTTCTCTGTGTGTGTCAATGTGGGTGCCTCTGTGTGTCTATGTGTGTGTCTGTGTGTGTACCTATATGTGTCTCTGTGTGTTTGTGTATGTCTGTGTATGTACCTATGTGTGTCTCTGTGTGTGTTTGTGTGTGTCTCTGTGTGTGTACCTGTATGTTTCTGTGTGTGTGTCTATGTGGGTGCCTCTGTGTGTCTGTGTGTGTCCATGTGTCTCTGTGTGTGTCTGTGTGTGTACCTCTATGTGTCTCTGTGTGTGTGTGTCTGTGTATGGTTGGCATATATGCAGGTACACAGCATTGTCATGCTAAACCTTCTTCCTTCGGTGTCACAATTCTCCTTTCTCAACCTGAAACTACTTTGCTTTGTTGTTAAAGGAAACATAACTACTTTCTTACAAAATAGAGACCAAATAACCCGAAAAGCTCAAGTAAAATCCACCTTATGACCCAGTATTAAAAAAACGCAGAGATTTTCCATGGATAAAATCCCACACCAGACTGAGGAAGACAGACCAATTGAACTTGAGTCTTTCCTGTTTGTACTTCTTGTCTACTCTCACTTGCCAACGAAAGAATGCAGTCTTACCAACTCCGCCTTTCTCCCTATCTGCCTGATGATGGTTTTCATTTGAATTTAAAATGTTTGATGATGACTGGAGAAGGATGAGGATGAGAGGTTGACTGTTACAGTATCTCATGAAAACTTTCCTCCCTCCCCCCTCCTCTCTCCCCGCTCTTTCCCTCCCTCCTCCTCTCCTTTCTCTCTGTCGCTCTTGGTGTTGGTTCCCCTGATTTACCAGATGTGAGCGTGCAAAAGGCCAACTCTAGAGGTGATTTGCCGCCTCCCAGCACTATTGCTCTGCGGCAGCTGCTCCTGGAGGAACTTCACAGAAAATGCAGGAAGAGTTCGGCATGCAGTTGCATCCTGCACGTTTCGAGCAGGACAGATTGCTGCAGAAGATGATAACAGAAATAGCCACCAGGTAGTGAGTTCTCACCACATGACAGACACGGTGCTAAGTGCCTGACTTGCACTGTCTGAGTCCTGAAAACCACTAGCAGATATGAGCATCTTCCTCATTTTCAGACGAGGCAGCCGGAGCTCAGAGAATGCTCTGTCAGTGATGGCACAGGTCTGAAGGGACAGGCTGGGGTTGAGCCCAACTTGGACTGTGAAGGTCATGCTCTTGGTTACTGTAGCGTCCTTAGAAGCAGCCAACCCCTTGGGGACACGTTCAAATCTATTGCAACCCAAGGAACTTGGCAGCCACGTGTCACTTAGCCATGACTTTGTTACCCTTGCAGGAAAACATTGCTTTTTCTCACCTGTGTTCATAATCATCCTATTTTCTGTTCCAAGAACTCACAAGTGAAGAAGATAGATTTTGAAGAATTGGTTTTTGCCGCTTCTGATTGTGGGGTCCAGCCTGGGAGATGGAGTTTAGATGCTAACATATTGGGATTTCTGACATATATGCTAAGAATTAGAGGAAAAGTAGGTTGCAATATGGAATTAAGACATTTGAGAAATGTCGGAAATCCAAGCTGAGAGGGAACCGTGGCCCTAATGCTTCCAGGTGTAGGAAAGGTCAAGTCCGCCTCGGCCCTGGCCTTCCGGAAAGGTGTTTGTGTTTTCCTCTGTGTGAGAAAGGCCTGCCTCTTGCTGCCTGAGTTAACTAAGCATATTAACTGCATGTGGTGCTCAGCTCTCATTAATTTTCCATAGGCCCTTTTGGCTTTGATCTTTTCATTTCAAGGCCTGAAAAGGCCATATAGAGGGAGAAGCAATCATGCTGTATCTCCTCCAATATGCCTATTTCAACCCCGGATGATGCCTTTCAATCGGGAGAAAGGTTTTAGTAACCAAGTGACTAAGTCACACAACGAAACCCTCCCCCTCCCCCTTTATCTCCACTTAATTAGTGCTGACTTGGCCAAATCCCGTTTCAAAACCTGCACAAATGAACTTTTTCCATCACTGAACCTTTTAAAGTGTATATTTGAAATGTCTTGAAGCCTAAGAGAATAGTTCTTAAACAAGTTACACATTGATTTCCTCTTAGCCTGAATTATTTCTCGCCTGATTTTCCTGAGGTTGTTCCTGAGACATTCTTTGTGGTTCATTGAAGACAAAACACAAACCATGTCGCAGGTTCCATAGAGTTATAGGGACGTGGGAAACACGGCATTGATTCTCAAGGAGCTTAAGTCTCAACGAGGAAATAAGACACTTCGACAGATAGCCGTAAGGTAAAATAGAAAATTGTCAAGCGCTGTAATTTTAATGTTGATTACTACATACCTAAAAGCTGGTTAAATTACAGATTTATCGAATGCTCATGAATTATTACTCCTCTCTTGCACAGGATTTTAAAAACTCTTTACTTTCTCTGGCTTATAATTATGGTGACCACATTTTCCATACCAAAAATTAAGACATGTTTCTTGACATGGTTTGACAAAGGATTCTTGTGCCACTTCTGGGCGTGAGACCACCCATAGTTAGATTTTTTGTAAAAGCAGGCTTTTTCAGGCAGGCTCTATAAAAATAGAGGTTTGTTAAATAGATGTGTTTTTAGACTTTTCATTAAAAACGTACCGTACAAACAGTATTTTATTTTATATCTGAATCAACGTGTTCTATCCGAAAGCACGGTTTTACAGCCTAAGGGTATGTGTTAGCCTAGTCATAAAAACATGCTGCTGGAGAGAGTAATAATACCTGCCATTATCCAGGTGTAATAAAAAGGTCCCAGTGGTCTACTCCAGGACTTTAATTTTCCTTTTGAAGATAAAGCTCCTTATTTCACTTTCAAGGTTCAATGTTTTTGAACCTTGCAAATGATTACCATTGAGGCGTGCCAGATGTGAGCAATTGTGAGCAGTAGTTCTTGAAAAGAGGGTGAAGGAGTGACTTTTTCTTCCTTATTTTCTCCCCGTATTATCATCTGTGGTTTCTACATAGGTAATTTTTCACAACAGCAAGACCATGTGGATGGATACCGGCCTGGACTGCCATAGTCCAGGCATGGGACTTTTGAACTTTTAGAGATAAAACAGGCCAGTGTTGATCATTTAAACATGGTGAAACCAAGGCCTTCTTGACCAAATATTAAATGACTTACCCAAAACCACAGAGTGCGTTGGTGGCAGAACCAGCTCCTGATCTCCAGCTTTCGGACCAAGCTAGGTTTCTATTCCCTAGCATGATGTTTTCTTCTGTTCTGGGGTCATTCTGGTCAATTCCCAATGACTCTGATGTTGGGGCAGCCCCAGCCCAGAAGAGGTGATGACTGGAGAGGTGGCCTTGAAGGCACCAGGACCTCCTCAGGCTGACCCTCAGCTAGCCTGAAGTTGAGTTCAAGGCAAGTCTTATATATAATGGTTCCCACTTTCTTGGGAATCATTGACCTCCTGCTGATCCAGGATAATTGACCTTCAAATTCCACCTTATATCACTATAACCTCCCATTCATTCACCCACTCAGTGACCATTGAGCACCTGCCATAGGACACGCACTTTTCTGGGTGCTGAAGATACAGCTGAACAGATAAAAATTCCAGCTCTTTTGAGGCTTGTATGCCGTTGGATGGTGTTAATAAATGTGCCCCCAAAATTAAACTCTTAGCTTTTTAAAAATTTGGATTACCATAGAAGCCGAAAGCTAAAGGAAAAGTGAACTGACATTTATTGGCTGTCTGAAACTTTTCATGTGCTGCCTTGGGTGCGTTATCTCATGCAATTAGCCCAACGTCCCTATGAAAGATGAATATGATGATCTTTATTTTGTACAGCTTAGGAACCAAGGTCTAGGAATGTAATCTGTCTTGCTCAGGGCCTTGCTAGTAAGGAACTAAATCTGCGTCGGTCTTTTCAATACCATGCTAGATATGATTATATCCTTTTAGAGCCACGTATTTGATGTGTGGCCATCACACTATCACGGAAAAATAAGTTGAAAAACCTTAGGGCACATTTTTGCCAACATTACTAATAAATATCAAGAAATGTAATTTTGGGGGACTCATTTGAAATGTAATTTGAAGTCTGTGTTCCCTTTACCATTTATGTCAATTTATTTAAATTTCTGAGTAGCAGGAATCACTCTAGTACACTCTAGTTTCATAGCAAGCATCTTCTATGGAACACCTCACCCCAGATTAGCTATTTGATGACCACAATAACATGTGCTTCTCAGATAACACATGACCTCTCATTTGGCTCAGAACTTAGTGGTTGACTTGGCTAAAAATAGGTCCTCAATGGTGGAGTGTGACATTCATCACGGGGTGCTGATATTTGAGAGTTTTTCTCTTCATATCATGAAACATGCCCATATGTGGCTGCAGAATTGGTTAACCTCGTTTCTTTGATGAAACGCATTAAGAATTTCAGAGATAGTTCCCTGTATTTTTGTCCCCAAAAGTAGTTAACAGGAGAAGTATGGAATTTGCCAGTGCTTGGGGACCCAAACCCTTCAGTGTATCTAAACACAGAGTAGACTGTAGCCATATTTCTGGGAAGGAGTGACACACTATATTGAGTCTGGGAGCTGGGGCAGGGTCAAGGGAGAAGGTCTCTTGTTGACTTTGGTCTCCACCAAACCAGTGCTGATGTGATGGCATGTGCAGTGGCCGTGGTGTCACACGCTCATGTCATTCCACAAACCCAGATGCATTAGCGCTTCCCAGAGCCTCACTGATTGGGTGAGGGGTCTCAGGAGACGCGTGCGCTTGAGCCACCCCTTCCCTCCACTCTCTTTGGTCATCTCTCTAGTTTGGGGTCTTTGCAAAAGAGTTATGTTTCAGTTCATCTTATCACCCTCAATACTTCCCATCACCCTCAGGATAATATCCAAATCCCTGGGTCTGATTTACAGAGTCTTTCACGCCCTGACCCCTTCGCAGCTCTCAAGGCTCATCTCTTATCACTTACCCATTGCTCACAGGCTACGTGGGCTGAATTCTGGATCCTCTAACGCAGCAAGCTTAGCCTTTCTTGGGGCCCTCAACTACCTGTGACCTCTACCTGGATTGCACTGCTCCTAATTGTTCCAGAGTCACTCCTTCTTGCCTTGCACATCTGTTTAAGTGCTACTTTCTCAGAGAAGCTCCCCCTGACCTCCCACTCCTTCCCTCTCTATCACCATACTTTGAGCCTCTGGATATTTTCTTATTAGACAGTCAATGCTTTGCGTATTTATTCTTTCAGCTCTGTGGCAGCAGGGACTGGGCCTGTCTGATTCCCACAACAACGCAGCACCTAGAGCACCGAGCACTAGTGGTTGAATGAACAGTTGTCAAATGCTGGAAGAAGGCACTCAAATTGTAGTTGATTTAAATGTCGCAAACTATATTTTTTAGGTTATTTTTTGATAATGCAAAAGAAATAAAAACCACATCCTTTTTTAAAAAAAATTTCACATTTCACCTCAACATTTAGCCACTTCTGATTAGTCAGAGATTAATTAATCACAGACAGCAGCCTGTCCGAAGGGGATCCGAATGCACTGCTTTTTTAAGCTTTGCAAACCCACTGTCCTAAAACCTTACTCTCTGGCACTGATTTCAGAATCTCCACTTAATGCATCAGAAAACCTTAGGGCTTATCCTGAACTTCAAGGCTGGCTTCCCTCCTTCAGTCAGCAGCTGCTCTGCACGAGAACCCTCCATGAGCGATTTCACAGAAACCCGCCTCAGATACTTAAATTGAGTTTGATGTATTTCACACACACACAAAAAGCACTTTTTCATTTGAGTCGGTTAGTGACGCTGTTGAATACAAATGACCTGTTCCTGAATGTACTGGAACCTCTCTAAAATTTTTCTGGCGAGAAAGTAGAATTCAGTAGAAGATAGACCTGTCATAGACAGACCAAGGGGATTTATAGTTACTAAAATAAAGATTCTGAAAAGTGGTTTCATTTGCTGGGGTGGCCCTGTGGGTTCTGGGCTCGGAAACCATCTCCAGGGGGTTGGCCTTCAGAAAGGGAGCGGGGAGAATCCCTTCTTCCTTTGCAGGGGGGTGGGGTGGGGCAGGGCGGTGGCTGTGGGGTTGTGGTCCTGCTATTTGAAAGTGAGATGTGGATTTTGGTAGGTGGAGACGTAAGTCCCACAGTACTGTTGGTGTCCAGCTTCTGGTACTTTCTGGAAGATATCTTTGTACTTGGGGATCTAACTTTATTAATATTGGAAGAAAATGTAGATTGAGTTTCAAAAATCTGACTTTTGGAAAACTTTTAGAAAAAAATATTTTAAAATAAATTAGAGGCTACCTTTGTGTTAGCAAATCACAGGGAATATATTGTGGCATAAAATCATTTAGTCAAGCTTTGCGTTACAAACCAATTACTTATTTGGTCTAATCTCGATGGGGTAGCTGTTCACTGGGAGATCATTAATAGGGATGGACTTAAGAGAGTTACGCTGGTTTCTGATGAGGGGAATAATGAGAAATAGCTCTTTTTCAGATTTTTTAGCCTGGGAGGGGGGCATCTTTTCTTTTGCCCAGTTTGACAGTAGGAGTGAAATGAAGAATAAGAACTTTGATGGTGAGGTCAGGGATGAGTAATATGGTAAATCCCAGTTTATCTTAAATGCAGTAAATTCTCCAGTTAGCTAGAAAAAGAGTGAGGTATTCTGGTTAACTTAACATCCTGTTTAACTTAGAGGTACCCAATAGACCACTGGTCTGTGACTAATTTTTATAGAATGCAAATACAACAAAATATACATAACACCAAGACTACAGCAGACACGTGTACCTCTTTTAGTGATTCAGAAGGTATTTAAGGATCTTGCCAAGCTTCGGGGTCATCAAGAACCCCCAGTTGTCTTGGGGCTGTTGGAAGGCTGGCCTTGCATCTCCTTGAAGGAGAAGCAAGGGAGGGGGAAGGGGGTTGGGAGGGAGAGAGGGGAGGGGACTTTGTTCGCCAGAGGTGAAGGACAGTGCTTATTTTCCCAGGTCTCATCAGGCAATCTGTGAGGCTTTTATTGGGCTTATAAATACGAATACACAGACCCTAAAATGAGATAATGTATGTGAGGTACCCAGTGCTGAGCTTCACACATGGAGAAGCCTTGAGTTAAGGCAAGGTAACTTGAATGTGCTTATCTGTGATTGCTTTGCTTTATTGTTGCTTTTTTCTTTGGTGGGGTCGGGAGCTTTCCCTACGCCTCCATCTTGGCTGGAGGAGCTTTCTATACCTAAGCTAGGACAAGCGGGAACTCTTTGACCTCCAGCGTTGTTTGCATTTTTAAATGAAGCATCTACAGATGAGAACTGCATGGAACTATCATGAAATAAGGGTAAATATTGAAGGGTAGATAAATTTCAATCAGTTAATAGTATGACTTCAGATTGTACCCTTCTTCTCTGGGACAAGTCTAGAAGGAGAGAGAATTAGGAGAAGCAAGTGTAAGAAAGTCTCGGGTTTCTTTTCAAACACTATTAAAGGAATGGTATATTCTTGTAAATTTTTTAGAAGACAATTTGACCTTAATTTTGTACTAAGTTATGTATCCTTTAACTCAGCAATTTCACTTATAAGAGTTTTTCCTGCATACATGTAAGGACATCCGTTGTAGCATTATTTATTTTGTTTCTGCTACAAAAGTGAAAAAACAAACTGGGCAAGAAAAAGAAATATCTGTGTAGGAGACTGACTAAATGATGGTAAATTGATATTATGAGGTACAGTACAGATGTTAAAAAACGTGATAGGTATATATGAAATCACATAGAAAGATGCCCGAGATTATTGTAGAGTGAAAATTTTGACATCTGTGTGGAGAGTATGATCTCATAGATGAGAAAAAAAATTACACACACGTAGATACGCATGTTTATGCGTAGCATTTTCTGGAAGGATACACAATATACTGTTCCATTAATATAATACAGTGTAATAATTATGAGTATTATAAGTTAAAATTAATACTTATGACAAATTAAGATTAGTTGACATAAATGTATTGTTTATAGTAAAACGGGTTTATTAAATTACTTAAAAGTTTGCTCTCTTATGTTTAAGTATTTTCTAGTTTGCATTGTTGCTTGCTTATTCAGACCTTTATGCATGTCATATATACAATTAAACTTCAGTCCAGCTCATGGTCATTCACAACTTCCAGACTGATGCTTTTACCGTTTCTCTAACAGTGTTAAAGACGGTGGAGACCACAATAGCTTTAATTATTGAACCCTCAGTATGTCCTAAACACTTGTACTTATAGTTTCCCTAACCCTCACAAAATCCTGAAAGATGATGAGGAAATGGGGGCTCTACCAATTTAAGTAACTTGCCAAAGTTGTACAACCAGGAAGTTTGGGAGTTAGCACTCGAGCTTGGTCTAGCTCCAGAGACCATGCTATCTCCATATGCCGTTCAGCCTGAGATATGGCGCGGCGGAATTAATTTCTCAGCGAGTCTGTTTTGCTGTTGAAACAGATCGTTTTGAAAAAAGATATAGTAGAAAACATGCTTTGTCTGCTCTTATTCTTGCTTTCTAGCACATTCTACTCACCATGTTATTTATTCTGTGCTTCACGTTTCTCTGAATTTTGAACGTATACTTACAAAGCTAATGGAAACTTCCCAAGCTCATTTGACTCTGCTGATATTTCCATAATGTGAACGCCAGCCCTATGTTAGCAGGGCCAAGTGGAGCATGCCATCTGAAAACTGTTCTAGCCTTCAGGGTTGGACCTGAGTCAGATGAGAATGCCATACCATTGTTTATTTTCTTGAGATAAAGAACAAAGAAAAATAAAAGAGCAAAATCTGCTTTTGAAAACATTCAAGTAATGTAATTTTTATTAGTTAAACTAATTTTTGGCTTGGCCTGGTTTTGATTTAAGAGATTTCCACAGTTCCATAGGGTACACCCGGGGTGGCCATATAGAAGTAACAATAACAATCATAGGAAAGCCGTTTCAAGCCCTCATCAGCCCTTCTTGCTTTTCTCACATTCTTCATCCCTTCTTTCATTCAACTCTTTTTCAAGACTTGGTCTGTATCTGAAGGTGATCCTGGCATTTTCAACCCAGTAAGATAAGTGGGGTGGGCATAGGGGGCCATGCCCACCAAATAATAGGCATCCGACCCAGTTTTAGGAAAGACCTTTTAGAGGAAATGATAGCTAAATTGAGTCCTGGAAGAGAAATAATGGAAGCGCCCAGTTATCTAGGAAGAGAGAACAGAATGTGCAGAAGCCCAGAGGTAAAAGAGAACTCGGTACATCTGCACAATCATGAGTCTCCAGGTGTCTGCTCTTCTCTTTTGAATGAGGACATTGACTAAGATGAGTTCCTTGACCTTGTTAATGGCTCATCATTTAAGTAATCCTAGGGTACAGCAACATTCCTAGAATAAACAGCTTTGTTTCTAAACACGCCTCCAACACTATTATTGATACTGTGGGTATTGAGGACTCTTTTGTCTCGCGTATCTGGTCATACCTGTTCCATCTTCCTAAATTCATACTGGCAGATGACACACCTGGGCACGGCGAAATCTTTAGGGATGCGTGTAGAAGGAAGCGATAACTGCTGATTCTTGAAAAGGCACTGTTGGCATAATATCCTTTTTACAATAACAGGGAAATGCTCAAGGCTGGAGTTTCTGTTTTTAATAACAAAGATAGATATTCACATGAGGGCAGGATAAAAGAAAACAGAATGCTCCAGCCTTAGGCTAAGCATTTGAGCTACTTTTATTTGTCACTGACAGAAACATCAAATCCAACTCTCCCTCCATTTCTCTTTATGCATCCAGCACTAAGGCCTGCTACTAAATCTTAAGTTCTGTTAACTCCTGGCAATGCATAAAGCTAGTTTCCCAGTTTATAAACACCATAGTTTGGGGCTCTCTATCCTCCAGCTAGCTGAGGAAACCTTTCTTTGGAGTTGTTTTCCTTACTCTGACTATTTTCTCATCGAGATTCATTGTTGGCTCATAAATATGAAAACTGAAAAGGTGAAGACCAAATTTGGAAGTTCATGTGTGCAAATGCACTAATCAACCTGAGAAAAATAATAAAAAAATATACATTGGACTTCAGAAAGTCAACTGAGTAAAAAAGGCAATTGTACTTATAGTTTTAAAATAACAGATCTGTTCTGGTTCTAGGTCAGCCATAAATGGAATTGTAAAGAAGGGATACCAAATAATATATGGTTAATATTTAGGGACAAGAATGGTCATATCATATACAAAAGGAATTTAGCTAAAAGAGAAATAGTAAAATGCCGTTCTTTTGATTGTCGGCAGATTTCCACTAATTATAAATTAAAGGCAGTCAATCCATCCCTTAGATTAAAAAGCTAGTTGAAAACTGAGAATCCTGTAGTAAATATTAAGCATTGCAGGGCCCATTAGTCACATGTGTATAATAAAGACAATAAATGGGCCTAAGTATTGCTATGATGAGATGTGTATAAAGCACTCTGAACTCCACAGAAGTAAGCAAAGTATAAATAGATAGCATGCTCAGGCGGAGAGAAAATCGAGTGCTATTTTAGCACTTGGGCGAGTGATAATTTATTGTTCCGCCTCTCCAGTTGAGTCAATGTTTATATGGCGCTGTACATTAACTGAGACAAAAATAGTCCGTGCGCATCACTGTCTTGGATAGATTAGTGAGTGATCAGCAGAAAGTGTACCAAACGACCGCTCCCCTACACGCGAGGGATTTATAATATTTTAAATATTCATCCTAGAAATCCAAGCTGTTTTGACAATCTTGTCTAGTAATAAATATGGCTCCAACAGAGGCAGTGTGGCATATGTAATGGAAAAAGGTAGTAAAGTGGTTAACATTCCAAACTCAGGGTTTGGATTGATTGGATTCAAATCCCAGCTCTGTCACTTACGAGCTGTGTTGACCTTAGGCAAGTTACTTAACCTCTCTGTGCGGTGTTTTCCTCATCAATAAATGGGGTTAACAATAGTGCTGACCTCATGGGGTTGTTGTGGAAGTGAAATGAGTTAATACAATAAAGGATTTAGATAGTGCCTGTCGCAGAGCAAGCGTAAATGTCTTCATGTCTTTCCTCATCCTTTTCCCTTCTACATGGATCTCTTTTAATGACCATTTCTTGAGCACCTCTCATGTGTCAGGCACTTTGTTCCCACGCCGCTTAACCTTACCCCTACCTTCTGAAATCACAGCCAAGCCGTTCAACTCGAGTCAATTTGACTTCAAGACCCATCCTTTTTATCACAACGCCAAGCTGCTTTTCCTTAGAAATACTTCTTTCAGAAAGCCTTTCGAGATCAACTACACCTAATTCTGGCTCACTCCTTTATCAGTTTGGGCTATATTCTTATGGGTGACATTGAATATGTTTGATCATTTCATGTATATATCTCCCCAACTAAATCCTGTATTCTTTGAAAGCAGGTGTCTCTCATAACTCCTTCTGGGCCCCCTTTTGACTGACTTTAAGTCTGATTATATCTGTATCAGGCGTGGCTGAAGGAAAACAGATCAGAATTTATATCAGCTGTGAAGTTTTCCGTATCGCTAAGGAGTGGAACAGATGCTCGCCGCTCCTGGCGCCATGGAAATCACACACAGCATCCAGGCCCTGTAAAACGCGGGTCATTTCTGAATCTACAGTCTTCACTCAAGAAAAAGTCTAGAAATTCAAGAAGTAGTCATGGAAAACTTTAAACAATTTGTTGGGCTGTCACCACAGGAAGACTAAGAGTGTGACCTCTAAGAGACCTCCGAGGGTGGCATTACTTAGTAAATTCACCACAGTCCAGGGTCTGAACCTCATCCCAGTGGCTCAAAGACCTGATTTGCTCATTCCCCAAGGATAGATCTATCTCTCAGAGGCTGACTCCTCTTAACAGCCCACTGGACAGGTGTTCAAACCAGAATGCCAGTGTATTCCTTGTGATGCGACATGAATGCTTACCTGCCCCCGCCCATGCTCTCCCTGTGGGCAGATTTTCTTGGGAAGCCCAGATCTTGCTTGAGCTTCAGAGGTAGCTGGTTGAGCACTGAATGTGAACAAAGGAAATTAGGAGACTGAGCTGGTATCAAGCTAACCACACCAAGATGATGTCACACGTTTACTCCTAAGATTGCCTCGGCTAGTTGGCCAAGGTTGACATGGACATTGCCAACGTTGGCCTCTCCAGCTCCCTGACCGACAGCTCACAAGTCTCTGTTCTGATTGGCATAGTCATCCCCTCAAAATGTCCATTGGGTTGCAGTCAGACATTTCAGGATCGGATCCATTCTGTTTCTTTAAGGAACCTTCTTTTCTGCTCTGGCCACCATTTATCTGCGCCTGTATAGTCCTGGGGTCAGGGCGTGTTTGAGGGGCAGAGCCTCAATGGAGGCTTTTCTACACAGTGGAATGGGGTGTTGGTGCTCCACGACAAGCTCCCTTCAAAAGAAGCTCAAAGTCAGGCAATAAGAGAGGAGTACAGTTATTCTTGCTAAAATAAAGCACACCGCTTAATGTACACAAGAGATAGGAAAGAGAAGAGAGCAAAGGAATTTTCTCCAGGCAAATGTTTACTGTTCCAACTGCATGATTACAGATGTCCATATAGAGTTCTCAGACACATATTTTCAAGCTCCCCACACCCATACGGAGACGATGTCACGATTTCCCCTTCCTCTGAACCCCTGCCGCACATGGAACCATTCAAATGCCACCCTTGCCTTCAGTCACCTTTTTCAGAGTTGGTTTAATTCTTGATGTCTTTGAAACTCCTCTCATTTAGAAGCTACTTCAGCTCTCTGAGGTACCCGTGGGCACAGCTGAGTTGGCACCCAAGCGTGGGGCCCCCATCTGCAGCTGTCTTTCATGAGGAACAGCTGTCCCGAGCCGAGTGAGTGATCCCTCTGTCCCTAACCATCTCTGTGCACCCCCCTTATGGAATGGCTCAGCTAACGTGGAGCCTCGTGGGGTCTGGGGCATGTCCCACGACACCAGCTCCTATGGGAGGCTGGTTTTCCTCACCTGGGGAGCTGGGGGAGCAGACACACCACCTCACCTCTTCTTCTCTTCTGTGTTCCTGGCCCACAGCCGATGAGAGGGATGTCCAGAGGGGTCTTTTCCTGCCCTTCCTGGTGGCTTGCACTTGGGGAGTGCCCTTGCCCCTCTGCATTCTGCTCTGCCAGCTGGTCTTACTCCGTGTGGAAAGCTTCATGTTTGTTATCCTTCTCCAGCGTTTCCTTGTCCGTGGCAAGTAGTGGGTTTAAGCCCCACCTTCAGTATGACATGCATTTGCACATTCGTTGGTGACCTACGTGCACCAGGCTTTGTTCCAAGTGCTGGAGATACAACAAGTGCTTTCCACAGCAGTACCATGACTTCAGTGTGTTGCAGAGGCCTGCAGATGTTTTCGTAATGCTGTTTCCAGCCTGCTCATCCCTGATGGGCTGCAGTCCGTGTTACACATGGAGTCCTTTGCAATAAGATTTTTTTGTCCTCAGGCAAATGCCCAAGGTAGGAACATGAGGTTTTGTTACAGTCTGAAAGACATCCTTAAGAAGACTGGTGCAAAGCAGAGTTGTACCTAAAATTTTCTGTGCTCCATGGGGTGTGTGTGTTTGTGTGTGTAATAAAACTGGGGAGCCGGTTTGCAGAAGGGGCCGATGATACAAGTTTATGGTCTACTTTATGGTGTGGATCTCACTGGGAGAGCCGAGTTTGCACAGCCACTCCTTGTTTCAGGCAGTTTAAGACGCACGGAGGCTGTGATAACTGCTCCCCTTCCTGTTGGCCACCCCGTGGACATCTCCTGGTCCTGAGGGAGCAGTGTGTGATTTCCCATAGTCCCTCGGCAGAGACCTGCCGAGGCATGCTTTGCCCATCCAGGTGACGGGATGCTCGCTCTGTGTGGTCAGCAGGTACAGCCAGGTGTTCTCTCAGCTGACGTGGCCACAGTGTTGCTGGAGGCCACTTCATGCTTCTTCATCATGCTCTATTTAAAACAGGGGGCCGGTGGTCAGCCACCTTTTCAGCCCGAGCGTGGCTAGGCGGATTTCCTGATTCTGCAGGCCTAAGGAAGGCAGGTCTCCTCAATCTTAGCTGCACATTAGAATCACCCAAGAGTAGTTAAAAATCCTGAAGCCCAGGCCACATCCCAGACTAATTCCGCCAAACTCTCTACGGGTGGGACCCGGAACTCCCTGAGTGATATCACTGTGTTAATGAGACTGACTGCTCTCAGGGAAAGGAGAAAAGGTGAAGACAAAGCAAGATAAGAGGAAAGAATGATCAGGAAGGAGAGAAGAGACTAAGGGCTGCCCAGGTGTGGGGGAGAGGGGTGGTCCAGCCAGCAGGTGCCCAGTGCTCACCTGCGAAAGGGTCAAGGCCAGCTGAGCGCCTGGCCCCCTGGCCCCAGCCCGGGATGGGAATGTGAGGAATTGCGGCAGCACTGGGATTCAGGTGCGGTGAATGCATCTGGTCTTTCCATCAGATAAACTACTTACTAGCTATGTCTCCCTAAACAACAGTTCACTTGAAACCCTCTGAGCTTCTGCACCCTCAGCAACAAAAGAGAGATGTTCACTCCTACTTCAGGGTCATGGTATGGATTTGATGGAATGATGGTGAAGTTGGGCACATACCAGGCGTTCTGCAAGTGGTGACTTAATAATAAGCATTAGGAGAAATTTCCATTTCTATTTCAATAAAATTTCACCAACTCTTCTCACAATTATTTCCGTCCACTCTCCTGAAAGGCAGAGGTTCTGGAACGTTGGTTTAGGAGAGCTGATACAAAGCATGGAAGGGCCCAGGCTGCTGCATTGTCACCACGCTCCAAGGTGATTCTGATGCAGCCAAAGCCGGAGCCTTGCTGTCAGATAACACAGAATCCTCACCATCTGTAGGTGAGGACATGGAAGGTCAAAGAGAGGCATGGGGGATGCTCTGCAGCTGAGTCTCACCAACTTCCACTTCTTGCTTCTCACCTCCTAGTTTCCTGAACTTTCTAATGATTTCAGTGAACTTCTGCCCCACCCCAACATAGAAAAGAGGGGTCTGTGAGGCTCGTTGGGGCCGGCAGCCACACAGCAGGGTAATTTTGGCTAGGTTCCACCTTTCATTTACAAGTCAAACTGAGAAGAACTCTAAAACTGGCATCCTCTGAATTAGTAACCCTTAGCCAAACAAGCCGAAAACTTTTTCCTTTCTGACTGCAGAGGCAAAAAATGAGTTGTCTCTCTCCCTTTTTGTACTCGATCGCCCTCTCATCTGGAGCCTTCGATCATCAGCTCTGGGAGTGCAAAGTGAGACAAAGCCCCCTCTCAGCATTCGTATTTATTTTTAAAGGCATAAGAAGCCCCTTGGACCACAATGAATCAAAGAGTCTGTGCATTGACGGGTTTCCTTGGGTATTGTGAGAACATTGGTCTGTGGGAACCCAAAGGACCCTCAGTGGATTTACTGCTTATTGTTTTTGTTGTAACTATAGTAGGAAAAAGGATGTGTCTGCCCATGGGAGCAGCTACTGCAGGGGCCCTGCTGGAAAGACCTGGGAGCTGAGAGACATGGAGCTGTGATGATGGAGCCCCGTCATTAGAAGGGGTCCAGGGAGCATTGAGGGGAGACCCTCCTACTCTGCAGAGTAGCGTCAGTTCCCCAGGTTCTCTGAGGCAGAGTTGTCACCGAGAGCAGCCTAGCTGCTCAGCTGGCTGGCAGCAAATCTTCCCGTTGCCCTGGTTGGCCTGGGAAAGTGGAAAACGCCATGGAGACTAAGCCTGGACTACAGGATGGGCAGGCAGCCCACCTCCACCCCTTCTCTCCAGGGGAGCACATGGTGCCCGGGAGCCCCTGCAGAGCAAGGGAGCAGGCGGGGTTCATTTCCCGCTTCGTGAAGGGGGAGAGGGGATTCCTGCTGCAGTTTTTGCTTAAGGACAAGAATTCCTAGCAACACTGAAGGCTTCTGCTTCATGGCAGGATTTTAATTTCTCTCCCCTGTTCTTCACGATTTGGCGAGGGTGCTCATTTGATTGAGAAAAGCAACTTGATAAATGACATTTATCTTCATATTGCTAAAACTCATTTTCCACAACCTGTCAGGGATTAATAAAATATCTGCTAGGAACCTTTAGAGTATTTGGAAGGGAGAAAAGGGAAAGGAAGGAAGGAATGTTGCAGAAATGTAAGGTTTTTAAATCATGTCAAAAATTGTGCTTAACTACCTGATAGATAACTAGCATAGATTGCCATATGCTTATTTAGCTGGGACCCTGGAGTTCTTTCTTGAAGGAACGGGGATATGAAACATTCGTCAAAATACCTGTTTGACATGTGTCAAAATACAGAATTCTTATTGAATGAGAAAACAGAAAGCTAAATGAATGAAGAGTCAGAATCATGGCACTCACACCAGTAATGACATTTCCTATCTATTGGGCACCTACTGTGGGCCAGGTTCTGTCTGAAGCACTGCACATGTCAGCTCATTTCATCTTCCCAAGAGACCTAACCTGTGAGTTAGGTACCATTATTATCCTCATCTTAGAAAGGAGGATGAGCTAACTTGAAAATCCTTGACTCGAACAATCCAGGAATGTCTCTTCAATGTTGGTGTCCATCCAAAGACCAATGGTAATATTCAGACCATGTAACGGTCAGGCCCCTTGCTAGGATGTGCTCCTTCCCTAGGATGGAGTTGGGGACCCTCCCTCACACACACCAATCTGTGGCTCTCTGGGAACCAAAGCCATGGGATTAGAACTCCGTTGGTATCACCCATCTTGCTTCATCTTTACAAATGGCACCAGGAGAGAACATGTGGAGGGGTCCTGCATAGAATAGGCATGGGCACTTCCAAAGGTTTGAAACCAGATGAGAGACTTGGGGGCTCTGGAGGGGTCCAGAGCTGCCTTCTTGAAAGCTGGGTGTCCTGAGAATCTGGCGAGGCTGCCAAACCAGGCAGCTTTCTTACAGTCTGTTTCTAACTCTCTGGTCTTTTCTCCTCATGTCTTGAGAACTTATAAACTTTTTCTTTTCCTCCCATTCCAGCAACTTTGCCAAGCACCAACCGGCTCTCAGGAAATGTTCAGCGGTGGGTGGACCATTCATTCTGGCTCTCCATTGCAGAATCTTTGTGTGTCAAGGGCAGGAAAGTAGGTAAAAACAGCCATTTGCTCAGCACCCATGCTGTGCATCAGGAAACCTGCTCCGAGATTCCCAAGCAGGCTCGAGAATGGAAGCAGAGAACAGGCCATAATGTCCTTGTCACTTTATTTTACTATTATTTTTAAATTGCGGGCTTGTGCTTTTCCATTAATTTTAATTGAGTCAAGCCCCATGACTTTTGTGATCCCCAAATCCTCCATAAATTTGCTGCAACTGACTGTTTTTTCCCCCTTGAACCCCTCTCCTTTCCTCGCCTGGGAACGTGCCCTTTAAATTTGACATGGCTAGGATTTTAATCTCTCCTCAAAGGCACAGTGACAATTTCACAACAAAGCGAGGAGGTTGGGTGGGGGGAGGGAGTTTTGTTTTCTGCTCCCATTAAGAGAGCAACTGTTCTCTCTTTGTCCCGTGGGGCCAGCTCTTGGCACCAGACCGGGGAGACCTCAAACTTGGTGTTGCAACATCCATCAGACCCAAGTCAGTCTGGGCTCCTCGAAGGTGAACTGCAGCTGTTTGGATAAAATTCTAAAATCTTGTTTGTGAGATTCTCAGCCCTTGTTTTACAATCGCTGTTCCTGGCAGAGAAACCAGGAAGTTTTACTTTCCCAGGATCCCAGGCAGGTAATTGTTTTCCCAAACTGTGTTTTAATCTCTGATGGAAATGGACCTTCTCTGCTCGGAGAACCTTCGCCCACGGCTATAAACCGTTTGTGTTCGCCTTGCGCGTTAGAGAGGCCAAGCAACCTTGAGACTTGATTACAGAATGTCCCTCCCGCCCCCTAGATGCATTTCCATCTCTGGTTATAATTTAGGGCCATTTACATTTCTAAACAACAGTTAAGAGCCTTTTAGCCTCTTGGAATCTTAGAGCACTTCCCTGTCAAGCCGCTGGCCCTGTCCAGGTGGCAGATGATCTCCTGAGGATGAGAGTTGGCAACACCCGTTACTCGGTGCCATTTTTCGGCCAAGTAGCATAAACTGTGACTAGCTGGTAGTTTACGCCACAACCAAGTGCCTTTGCGGCCCCTGGTCTCCTGTTGATTTATCCTGAGGCCCCTCACCTGGGGGACACAACTCAAAACTAAGACCTCAGAAGCCTCTACAGGGCATCGGGCCTGTGAGCTTAGAGAAGTGACTGATGGCCAAATATTGAGAGGTGTGCACATCCTACCAGCCTGTAGGCGGGCTTGGTGGTGCTGATCTTTGGAGGAGGTTCATTCTCCACGGTGTCTCCTCCTAGAGGTGAGGAGGGTGTGTTGCAGGAACTGCGTCCCAGCCCTGCCTTGTGAATTGTCAGTCTGCACGCAGATTTGGAAGCCCAACTTCTCCTCCACATCCTGGTGCCCTGCTCCTCCAGCCCCTCCGAGAGCCCACCAGCACCTCTTAGCCCAGAGTTCGGGGCTCCCTTTCCTGAGGGTCACTAAAAACTTAAAAGCCAAAATACCGGAATGGAAAAGTCTGACTTGCCATAATGTTTTTGTTATTCATCAACCAATATCAAGCGGTTGGGCCTGGTGCCGGGTTCCCCAACGTGGAGAAGTCGCGATCCAGTTTAAAACCCGAGCAAACACTCCAGTCCAAGGCCGTCTGCAGCCAGGGGAGGTGGACAGTGAGATGGGCAGTGAGGAGGGCCTCCTGGGCGATGGGGAAGTTGTCCAGGGCCTCCGAAGGTGCGCCGTTTAGAAACGCAGAGAGGGAGAAGAAGCCTTTCCAGGCTGAGCGGGCAGCGTAACACGGGAGGCTCAGGGTGGGTATTCAGAGAACTTCTGGCATGTTGTCATGGAGGGGACCTTTCCTGGACTCAGAGGCCCCGGGTTAGGGTTTTTTAAGGTGTTCTTTGTGCTATTCCTCCTTTTGTGGAGAGGCATGGTGATAAAGCCGAATTAGATGAGATACCCGAAAAGATATGGCTGAATAGTTTACCCTTCACCTGCCCTTAGGAAAGGCATGTTTGGTACATTCTACTTGAGGGGTCCCAGGAATCGACTAAGACTGAGTATTCCTTGCCCTTAGCCACTTACCCACACACCTGCCGCTCACTCACTCATTCACTCGCAATTTTATCCACTAACTCATTCATTCATTATTTCATTTACTTGTTCATTCAATCAACAAACATTTTCTGAGCAAGCACTTACTATGCACTGGACACTGTGCTAGACAGACAAGCATCTTACCGTGAACCAACAGCAGGAAGGTTTTAGAAGCCTGGTCCCCACGTGCCTGACCACCCACATCAGCCTCCGAGGCCTCCCTCATGCCCACTGGGTCTCCAGTGTTAGAAAGATGTGGAGAGAGGACGAGAGACAGACCAGTTTCTCAGGCTGAGTCTCATCATTATGGAAAATACTGATTAGTCTGCAGGTAATTTCATCACAAGGGTTCTCAAAACACTCATTTCCATTCCTGCCACTGCTCCCTGTCCTAATAAAGTAATATCCTGTCAGTGGACCGTGCAGAACGCTGACTGGCCCAAACTGAATGGCTCGTCTGGGAGCGTACGCAACTAAATGACAACGGCAGTGGTTCTAGCTGAGATCAGTTCTTAGATTTACCTTTGCTTGAAAATGCCATCCACAATTTTCATGTGGATGTGAAATTTTTACCTTTCCATCATCTCAAGTCAGCTCTCTGGTGTGAGTGCCTCCGGTGGATTCCAGTGAAGCTGGTGCTACTGCTCCAAACCCCATCACCCTGTTCTGAGAGGTGCAAGCTCCACAGAAAGGTTGAGAGCAGAGGTCACCTGTCCTGCAGTCTCTAAACATGTGTCTAAATAGATGATCTCCTGAATGGTCCCAATAACTTCGCTGTCCCGTGTGGCATGGGGCTCCAGGCAGCCTAGTCTCCCTGAGAACATTTTTGGTCACCTGTGTAGTGGGAAGAGGATAGAACGGGTTCAGAAAATCTGAATTTGAATCCCATCTCTATCATTGACTGGCTGTCTGGTCCAGGCCACCTCTTAACTTCTCCGAGCTCCTGTTTCCTCACCTTGAGTTTCTTCTTAAACCTGTTAGTGAAACAGGTTTAGCACCAATAGGGACCTCAAATGAACTAACCAGGGCTGGAATTCACCTGGGATGCCCCAGTACAGCTGTGTCAGTTGTTTACAGCCGGCCGAAGTTCATTCTCATTGGCATGGGTGCACACCATGCTGGTTGTTAAATATTTTGAATATGACTCCTGGAAATAATTTATGTGAAAGAGCTTGTAGACAGTACAGCACACCGTTAGCTAGGTTGACTATGGCATGTGGGTAGTTGCCACTTGCAAGTGTAACTTAAAATATGTATTCCCTATATACCTTTATTTCATCAGCTGACAAATTAATAATCTTCAGATTAGCCTATATCCTTTCAGGCTCAACAAAAGAGAAGTACTGCAACGTTTAGATCCGAACATTCTTATCCAGTATTTTTTCATGAGTGCCAACTCATTGGCTCCCTGAGCTGCCAGGGGATGAGCCATGTCTGAGTCTTGGAAAGTGACTGCAGGACCACTCCTGTTGGCCTTTTTTGAATGAAGATTATATTTGAGGAAGGTGACTGTTGACAAAATATGGTAGACTTCTATGGAATGTCAGGATACCCCTTGGCTGTGACTGGTGGTTCAGTGTGGCAGCTTAGATGAAATGGCAGACACTAAACATTTTTCAAAGGGAGTTTGCTGTGTGCTTCTTAATGGAATTCTACAAAATTCAGCATTTTGGTGGAGATGACAGAGAGATGTGATTATAATGGAAAATGGACTTTCCGTTCTTCAGTTGGTTTTCAGAGAAGAAAAATATGACTTGGTGTTTAACTTCAGACAAGGATGTAATCGACAGGACACCCATCCGCATGTATCAGGGAAGGAAGGGTAGAGAGGCAGAAATACAAAGCCAGTGCAGACCTCCGTGCATGCTGCTGCACCTGCTGGAAATCCAGGTTCCAGTTCTGTTTCTCAGTGAGTAATGTTCCGGGTTCATAGTCTTGTTTGGGTTCCTTGGCATTCAGCAAAACAACTGCTAACCTAGAAAACAGGTAATCTGGGTTCTGGAATGGACCATGCTACAAACTGACATATGACTCAGGATAAATCATTTACCTTTTCTAGGTCTCAATTTATCATCTGTAAAATGAGAATCAAAATAGTACTTATTTCATAAGGTTTTTATAAAGACTTAATGAGTGTGTATACATATATGTGTCTGTGTATACCTGGATATGTGTATATCTGATAATAAATACTTGTGTATATATAATGTATATTATATATACATAAATCTCCTTTGAGAATTAAATTAAAGCTCTGTGCCTTCTCCCCGGAAAAATTCACAAACACAGGAAACTTAGCCTGATATTTTCGGGGAATCTATGGATTTGCCGAAGCTATAAGCATTCTAATAAAGAGTTCTGTTATCCAAGGGAGGAAACCATGGGTCTGGTGTCTCTTTCCATGCTAAAATTCTTGTGTGTTTCTCACTTAAAAGGAAACGGCAAGTCAAATTTAATTATAGCTAATATTCTACAGTAAATATTTATGATCACCACCCCTTAAGATTTCTAAGCTCAATTAAGTCAAGAGTATACCAAATGATAAAAAACCTGGTGTAAAAAAGAGGTTTTCTACAATTATTATAGTTCCTAGTAACAGAGTTTGATATTTAATAACAGGGTAAATTACTATATGGACATATATTAATTTATTTCTAAGCTTAACTCAGTATGAGGAATAGTTTTTCATTCCTCACTTGTACAGGGTGGAGATGTACTTTCTTCTCTCAATTTGTTTTTCCACGTCTATTTAGAGCAACCCAAATAGGAAAACTACCACACTGGTCCTAAAATTCACTTCCTCCATCCGTTGTCTGTACTCTGTTCCAGGTCTGATGAATATAACTTTTTAAACATGTCATTTATTTTTATTTTTATTTTAGTCTAAATATCCCTTCAGAAACACCAGGGGAAAATATTTTTAGCTTAACTAAGAAAACAAACATGTTGAAACAAATAACACCCACAACGTTCAGGTAGAGTTGGTGTTTTTGGCATTTGTGTATTTTAGCAGTGAGCCCGTAAGATAGACGCTGAAGTGAAATTTTTCTTCATCTTAAACATGCCTATTTCTTTCTGAAATAAAATAAAGAGAACAATTGATCTCCGCTTTTATATTGGAATTAAACTTTTTGTTATTTTGAAAGATGATTTCAAGCTAGACAATATGCTGCCTTTTTTCCCCTCAGTTTTCGATCGCTATTTATAGACATCCTGTGCAGAACCAGTGGAAGTGCAGATAATGGTACAAATGAAGAAAAAGATGAGCTAGAAGATGAATGAATGCTGAGTTGAGCCCCGTGCCTCCACCATAAAAATAGACTTCTCTGCCTTCATGACCTCATGGGAGGCTTTTTAAATTTTCAGTAGCATTGATGGTTTCAAACTCTTCACTTCCCATTATGATCCCTCCTCTAAAGGACGTTATCCTTGACTCCCTGAAGATCCAAGGTGGAAAAATAAATATATTTTGATTAAAAAGAAGAATCCATCTCACCAGTTCTTCGGGGCCAAGCGGTCCTGGCAGCTTTAATGGCTGTGTTGTTCCTGTTCAATAAACAGATGAGTATGAAATGATACTCATGAATGAGTGAATATTCACTGAGTGAGTAAATGAATGAAAGAATGAATAAAGTAGTTGCCCGATGAGATGCTCCATCCACCTTCAGAAGTTGTTCATTGGGATTGCATTCATTCACTGGGTTTCTGACTGCATAGAACATGAATAAACCCAGCGCTCTGCATTATGGGGGTCAACTGGAATAATCTGTGCCTTGTATGTGTTACCCCAACTATAGGTCAGAGTTGAAGTCTCCATTCTATTAATTGTATTTACTCTCTTTCTCTCCTATAACTTGAAGCATGTTTACCACGTGTATTTGATTAGCTTTCTTTCGAAAGTTTTCCAGTTTCATTCCACCTGTTGCACTGTGTAGCTCTTTTGTGAGTGCACTTAACTAGACTCATACAAGAATAAAAGACGTTATCAATCTCTTGGTTGTTGTCAGTAACATCCCTTCCCATCTCATGATTATAAGTGCTTTTCTCTTGCAAGCCTTCTGAACCCTGCTGGGCCCCGAGTTGCTAAGCATTTTCATTACACTTGATCTGAATTTATCAGGATCTGCTAACCTCCCTAACCCCAGCAGTGAATCAGGCTCATTCATGCCATACTAGGAGAATTGCAGGGTGGACACTATGAAATGTATCAGCAGGCTATTTAAATCCTTTCATTTCCTAAAAGGTTAAAAGGCAAGATCTTTGACGTTAAGCTTCTTTTTCTCTAACCCATTAGGCTGACGCAGGGACTGGAACTTGAAAAGTATACAGTAAACTCTAACCATTGGCAGGATGGTGGACTCATATCACACATGGCTATGAATATGCAGGCAAACATGGTTTTTAGGCTTATACAAAAAAAGTTCACTTTGAATTCAGATAGAAGAAAACATCAGTTATAACAGCAAGAAAATCCCACAGAAACTCAGTTTATAATATTTTATCAACATTAACTCAAAGGTAAGTTAATCCTTTTCCAATCTTCTCAAAAAAGTCTGTTTACCAAGAATACCTAATGAAGGGGTTGTCTTCTGTCTGATTCTAAGTTTTTGGAAGAAGTCACCTGATTGGTACAATTCCCTTTGTACCACTGCCCAGCCAACACCAACAGCAACACAGTGACCTTCCATGACCAGCCTGATGGGTTGCGTGCCCCTTTTTCACATTACCATTTGTACCTATGTTTCCTCATGTGCAAAATAGAAATATGAATGAACAAAGATTTTAAAGGGTGCCAGTGGCACCAAGATTTGAAGACTCAAGTATAAAAAGAAGATGTGAGGGAAAACTTGTAGGACAATGAGACAGGGGGAAAGAACTCCAAAATGGGACCCAGCTTAGGTCATATATTAGAATATGGCTCTGCATCTCACCGTGTTTGTGGAGGATTTCTTCTGAGGGGGCTAGGGTCTGGGCTTTTCTCCCTGAACGCCAAAGGTGGCAGAGAGGAAGCAAAATGTAGTGTGGTACCATAGAGCTCTGCAAGGATAAGTCAGGGTCATAAACAACAGTTCAAAATAAAAGTGAGGCCCAGGTACGCAAGGTTTCAATTGCTAACATGGAGCATGTCCTATGTACCAGGCACCACTCCACGCTCTTTGCTGTATTATTGTATCCTATTTAAAACCCAGGTTCCTAGATACTGTCTTGTCTGCTTGGTGTTGATTAGTTCTATGATTTATTAATTCCTAATAATAATAATAGCTAACATAGAGTACTTACCATGTGCCAGGCACTGCTTTAAGCATGTTACGTGTAGTAACTCATTCAACCCTTTAAGAACCTAATGAGGTAGGTACTGTCATTATCCTCACTCTACAGGTGAAGAAACTGAGGCACAGACACATTTAGCACCTTGTCCAAGATCATGCCGTAGTAAGTGGCTGAGCCAGGATTAAACCCATGTTTGTGCTCTTAACCACCCACATCAGCCTTCCTCTCTTCCTATCATAGAGGATGATAATCCTATATAGCTGTATTATAATCCTAATATTGCTATTGATTAGATGGTGTTTGGTTGTTATAATTGCAAAGAAAACATTGAAAAATGTAAAAGAAAATACACAAATCACCTCTGTTCTCCCCAAAAGATAAAATTTAAAATAGAATTAGAATTACCTTGATGATGGCTGTTGGTATGCACCCCTAAAAGAAAATGCAACTCTTTTTTCTGCATTTAATTTAGAAAACAAGGCCTGTTTGCTTCTGACAGCCCCTGAGAAGCCCTCCATGGAGTCAGTTAGGGAATGACAGTCACCAGACATTGTTTGGTGTCTATCTATGCCTGTAGACCTGAGAAGCCCTTGTCAGACTTGAAGAATCAGGGGCCAGAGCTTCTCCAAGAGAGTAAACCAGAGCCGCAGAATCAGGCCTATTGGTTCAATGCTGTTAGGCCAATAAGCAGCTCTTATCAAAGATATTAAGGCACCAAGACAAAAACTCATGACGGCTGAGGCTGCTCACTATGTAGGACACGGTGGTGTTTACATTCAGCTGTTGAGGGTGGCTCGTCCCTTTGGTTTGGATATCAGGAGAGAAAGTGTAAGAACCGTTGGTCAGCAGTATTTCTAGATACCACCATTGGATTACCTTTCCTCTTCCCACGGATATGCAGATCACCTAAAAAGCCCTGACATTCCAGGAGGACTTTATACTTAATAGAAGATCAGGGAAGCTTTGGAAGTTTGTGCTACCGAGGCCAAATTTACCAGTGAACAGAGCAATCTACGTTTCCCTCCAATTGGAAATAGATCAGAAGTTTTAGGGCGTTAGAAAATGCAAGCTACGTAACAAAATTCTGAGTTCAAGCATCTCCTGGATTTTTGGCTCTTGATGTCAGTTATGGATGATTATAACCCTAGTGTGATTCTCAGTGCAGAGTTGGCAGTCTCTATTAGAACTGCAGCCAACTGCAACGGTGACCTCCAAGATTTGGAAATGTGCCCTACAGGGCTGCCATTCCTCACCTCAGATTTTGGCCTGGGCAGCCAGTCTCGGTATTGAAAAGATAGCAGCTGCTCATGGCCAAGGGGACTTGCAGGTTCTTGGCAACAAAGGAAATAAGGATGTACAGGAGCCCTCAAAAAGTCCTCTAGTGGGCCCTGCTGCCTTCAGGCAGGACCATCCAACCATCCCAGCCAGATGAGAACAATCCTGTTTTTAATAACCTCAAGAGAAGGAACTCCAAACCCCTTTGTCAACTTTCACTTTGGCAGAATGATCTTTAGTAGCTAGGCTGTTCCTACAGCAAGAAAAGGATTCTGCTTTAGAAAGTAATGTGATTTAAAATGTTCTAGATAGATAGATGATAAATGGAGAGAGAGAGAGGTAGATAGGTGAATAGATGATGGAAGGAGAGAGAGAGAAAATAGGTGACTGTGAGAGACAGCTAAACCCCTAGCGATGAGACATATGAGAAATATTTGCTGTAGAATTGTATGCCAGTGGAGTCTTCTAAAACCCATTCAAAACAGATGCTGCCTTCCATCGTGCTCCCATACCATTTTCCACATACCTCCATTATAGCACCTTATCATGTTGCAACAGTAGAATTTGTTAGCTGTTGGTCTCCTTGTCTGCAGTGTAAGCTCCACAAGGCAGGGATCGTATCTTATTCTTCTGTGTAGTCTCAGCATCTAGCCCAGTGCCTAGTTCTGTGGAAAGAAGGAAAGAAGAGAGGGAGGTAGTAGGTCAACCAATAGGACAAATACACTCATATGAGATAATAACGCCCCCTTTAAGGAATGCATCATTCTTAATGCTGTAATCTTTAACGTTTTCCTGCCTAAGCTTAACCTATCTGATGTCCCATTTCTCCTCAGTTAGCTATCACTCTCAAAGTCAGCATGATTGTACAATTTGCCCTGTGTTGGAAGAGTTTGTTAATACCCCCATTTTACAAACACCAATTCATTATAATACTATGTGTCTCTGAAATAATTTCCCCAAAAATATATTTCATTAGAGTTCCTTGTTTGTATATATGCATTTTCCATGATCTGAGCAGTGTTGTGTGGTCTCTGCCAGTGAAAGCTGGTATGGCAAGCTGTGGGGGATCCTCTTGGCCAATGATGGGTAGTGGACCTTATGCAATGTGCTCAGCCCGTGCTTTCTCTTTGCGTTTTCCATCGGTGAGTATGTTCTGTTTCCTCTGGCTCTCTTTCTGCCATTGGCTGACAGAAGGTGTGGGAGTGAAAGGACTAACTCCAAATGCCATCATGGGAAATTAGGGGAAATGGAGCAAAGATCAGCCTGCGATTCAGATTTGTCGGGAAGTCCTGTGACGTGGTGAAGGGCGTTGTCAATATCATTGTAGCCTGGAAGGAGTGACTGTGAAGAGAACTGGAAGGGATTGGGGCTGGAGACGTGTCACAACTTTGAGGGGATTTAGGAGAATGGGAAGTGACAGGGTGTGATGCTAGGGACACCACCCCACAGTGACCCTGTATGCCCAGGATCGTGTCCCTGAGCCAATCAGGATATGCTTGCCTATCCCTGCCTTTCCAGGGCTCCTGGCAGCTAATCTGTCTGGAGTTATTCCCCTCCCAAATCCACATCCTCTCATCTTTCAAGGCTGAATCCAAGGTTTGGCCAAGTTTCTCTTCCTCCACAGAATATCCTCCTCCTTCCATTGGAGCTGTCTCTCTCCTCTTTAGCACCTCCTGGCATCCCTCTTTTCCTAGTTAACTCCCTCTCTCTGGAGCATTGTACTGGTCAATCTATAAAGCACTGAGTGCCTGCCACACCTGCAGTCCCCTGCTGCAGAGGGTGGCCAGGAGCACCTCCTCATCCCGAGAGGCCAGGCTTTGTGTCTTGTGGTCCTGCAAGGCTGACCATAACCAATACTGGGTTAAGGCCCATGGTTTAACAAAAAGGCCATGGACTTGCTCTAAGGTAGACAGCACAGCTTTTAAGGTGATCTGGCACAAGGACTCTGCCTATTTGGGGCATTGGTTTTCAATGACAACTGTCTGGTTCAATTAGACCCTCCCTCAGAGTCATCTGTGTTTTCAACATTGTCATATAGTTTCTTTGTTATTTGCACTTTCCCTTCGGCTGAGGTCTTTTTTATTCCTTCTCTGGGTCCTTGAGGACAGAGTCTTCCCTAATCTTTCTTTTCTCCTTCACTGTACGTGGGCTCTGGCATTCGGTAAATGTTTGTTGAACAGGTAAATGTGAAACACCAAGGCCTGATGCCTTCACCTGAGGAGTAAGTTCCTCCCGTGACTTCTTTTCAGGTTGTGCAGCCAACTCGAGCCAGAGAGGTTTGGGATCAGAAAGGTCTCCCAGCTTTACTGACCCGCATGGACTGGACCACTGAGCAGGGTAGTGGAGGCAGGAACAGCAGTTGACCCAGGATGTGGTTGGAGGGATAAACACAGAAGATGCAGGCCACCCAGGCCAGAGAAGTCTGAGGCTTGGGGCCTGGGAGATGGGGACAAAACAGTCCCAAAACAATGAAGACAGAGCCAGAGACATGACAAGTGATAGCGGCAAGCCCCGGGAGAGGGACAGAGTTATACCAAATGATGTCCATCCAAACCAGAACACTTCTCCCAGTGCTACTACAGCGCCAAACTCCTGTTTCCTCCGCTAGGTTGTAAATTCCTCGTGAGCAGGGGTTGCGTTTGTTCATCTTGGTATGCTCAGGGCCTCACAGGGCCTGCATGGGGCCTGGCACATAGTGGGCTCCCAGGAATGGTTGTTAACCTGAACTAAATTGATAAAAGAGGATTTCGCAGCCTGTCTTGACGATATCTCCAAAGGGCTACCAAGGTTTCAGTTACCTTGAACATTATGAAGTTCTCTCCTTAAATCTAACTGTGCTTTCTTGACACGCTTAAGTCCATTTCCTCTCAAATGGCTTAAAATGCATGGGATGATTTTTCAGCCATTTGGGAAGAAGGAATGCTGTGTATAAAGCCTGGATTCAATAAAACCAGATTTTTAAAAGACAGCTCTTAGCATCTTCTACTACAGACACTGGTCTGGGCAGGGCTTTTTATTTTATTGAATCCAGCTGAATAGCTTGACTACATTAATAATGGGGCTTCATTTCTAACCACTGCCTCCCAGTCTTTTCCCCTAAAAGCCTTATGGTACTTAAGCAACTGCTAATACATGAATTGCTGGTGGCATCATTTCCTGCCATGATTTGACCACCAGGATGAGGTTTTTCTTCTTGAACATAATCTGGAGTTCTCAGACATGCCATGTGTGGGCCTGCAAGATCATATTTAAAATATAGTAAACAAATCTAACTGCAGCTATGATTTCAGTTGTCCTGAGTTTCTTTATGTTGAGAAATTAAGGATTGGGGAAGATTCTATTGGGTGTACAGTAACATTGGTTGGAAGGGATCCTACCTCAAGGTTGCCCAGAGGTTCGAACCTGATAGTTCTGCAGAGCATGGGCAGTGCCATTTGGCAGGGTCTCCAGGACATACTGGTAGATTTTACTCCCTACACTTCAAAGAAGATGCTATTTATTTAGCTCCCATACAGTTGTACTTCTTTTTGAAGTTTCCCTGGAAAATGACATCTCATCATCAGTTCTCTTTACATCAGACTTGAGTGATGATACCTGCAACAAGGTATCTGTGTAGAACACAGGCTCCTGAAAACACACACCTGTTGACAGGAAGATAGCATAGGGCGCCCAAGAGCACAGACTGGAGCCACATGGCCTGAGTTTGAATCCAGCTCAGCCACTTTCTAGCTATGTGGCTCTGGGCAAGTTACCTACTCTGCCTCAGTCTCCTCACGTGTGAAGTGGGGATTTTGCAGTACCTACTTCTTTGGGTCAGTATGAAGTTCAGATGAATGGACATTGGCTATGCTTAGGTCAATGCTTGTACATAGTGCTGTGTGAATGCCTGTTATTGCTTGGGCTTGCCATTTTGTTGAATATCCAATGCATTTATCCCTCTCCACATAGCCTCCAACTAGGACGAATAGCAAAGTTTATGTTTCAGGGGACATGCAGTCAGATTTAACAGAGGGCTAAAAGTTAGATATGACCTTGCATATGACCCTTTTTTGGCAAAAATGAAATCTTATTTCTTTTAATTTGGAAGCTCGATATGCCCAATGCTGTGGGCTTGGTACTGTGGTGCTCTATGGGAGCAAAATATGTGATTCCCCTCCTCAAAGAACTTGCCTTCGAACTGGAGAAATATGACTTTCATCTATCACGTAGCAAAGTAAAACTGGAGAGCAGATGTCATGGAGGATCAGAGAAGTTGAGGAGACATAGATGATAAGACAGTCTGAATGGTCAGGTAAGGCTTCACGGAAGGCGTTCAGGTCGGGTGAGCTGAGTTTGAGGACTGGGTGAGATTTGGGTGAGGAAGGTGAGAAGACACCATGAGGTTGAAGCGGTGGAGAGTGGTGACACCGGAGGAGGGCGTTCGGAGGGAGTGGGGGAAGCTCTGGGGTGGGAATGGTTGAGCTCATTGGAGGGGCCGTTAAGACACCACGTCGGCCGTAGCCAAGGAGAACTGCACAGTTAACACAGACTGTGCTAGAAAATCAAGTGAGAGAGGCCAGATTATGGAGGTCTTCACAAAGCAGGCAAATGAGTTTTTAGATTTGGTTTAATAGAAAAAAGGAAGTGAGAAGAAGGTAGGAAACACTGTCTAGAGTGCTTGGCAGCTGTGTCACCCGACGTCCTTCCTGCAGCAGCAGTGTCCCCGAGCTGGACCTTGTACCCTTCTCCAGTGATGGAGGAATAAAGACAAGTTAGAGAAATAAAAACATTTTAATATGTGTGAGTTATCTAGTCAAACCAGAGCAGATCCCAGGAATGTTTTTCTGTTTTAGAAATGAAGAAATGGTGTGTTATTTGTGTATGTGTGTGTGTGTGTGTGTGTGAGATCTTTACTTCTTTAGGTCTAAATTTCTACTGGGACAGAAAGAGACAGAACTTAGAGTAGTTTTTGTTTATACGGATCCTCATCACATTAGATTTTTATGGGTTTTTCTCAGAGCTTCTTGATAATCTACTAATCCAAAGTAAGTTTATTAGGTCGTTCGCCTGTCTCCTTCCTCCTCGGGTCTCTTATATTTTCTCCTGCGGGATGATGGGCTCTGTTTCCTCTAGTGGACCCGTTCCAGGTTTGAGTAAGGAGTAGGCAGTCCCCAGCAGCTCATCTGTATCATCGCTCGGTCCCTGTGAAGTGAAGGGAAATAAACAGCACGTGGGAGGGGGGAAATCTGTGTTCTAAGAACTGCTTTGGTTTACACATATATAGATACACTCAACCAACACTGTGGGTCACATGTACCGGCTGGTGAAGCTGAGCATGAGTCATTTTTAGGTTAGTCATAGAGAAAGAAATATGTTTCTGAAAGCCAGCACCGTTGGCTTACACTTGGAGCCGGGGGAGTGAGCAGGCAGCCTCATAAAGCACTCCGGCCTCCCATGACAGCTGGCGTGCACAGTGCATCTGGTGGGAAGAAGGGGTCCCTGGCCTGACAGCTCTTTGTTGTGCATTTTATTTGGAGGTGGGAATCTCCCTCAGTGGAAACCCCTGCACTGGGGAAAGTGGGTCCTTGGGGTACATTGTCGATTTAGCCAATTTTTCTCTGAATGTCTCATTTTCTAATTGGCACTAGAACTCTTGATTAAGGCCTTCCGTAACACAGTCTAGTGGTGGAGACCAAACCATCTGAGCCTGAACTGTGGAGAAGTCTGTCAGTTCAACAAAAGGTCAGGTAGGGAAGGGCCAGAGAGAGAGAAGTCTAAGAGCGTCATGGAGTATGTGAACTTCAGCTGAGCCATGGAGGGCTTAGTTCATTGTGAAGGAGAAGGAATTCCATCCTAAGCAAGATGGAAAAACCATCTGAGCCAAAAGAAAGTATAAATGGCAAAACCTGCACCTTCTTTTTATCCATTGTAAGTCTAAATTTTTTTGACAGAAAAAATAGAGAGAGAAGACAGGAGAGCAATCACCAAGGGAGCCCAAGGCACTGCTTACTAAATTGGTCCGAAGGAGGGATTTCACCAAATGCAAATGAACAAGAACAATACATGTGACTCAAAATATCCGTTATGCGAGAGGGTGTGAGGCAGGGAGGTGACCTTTGAAAGGTTTTAAAGTTGTAAACTTTTGCAACCACATTGTTTTGATTGCTGGGAGATTTAAGAAAGGATTACCTCAGGGTACCATTTTGGAAAAGAGACTTTTTTAAAAACTGCTTCCTGCATAATATTTTGGGACGTTTTGTCATTCTGTTTTTGCTTTGAAGACATACAATTCAAATGTCCATGAAGTAGCCCAAGCTTTCACGAGAAACTAACGCCCAGAAGTCTAGAGGTGCCTGGCTCCTGCTGCCTCTGGTCTCCCACTCCTGGTCCCTCTGCCAGCATTTTGGTTCACTGGAGCCGGTGTACTGCCACCCTACCCCTCCCCGCTTTGACAGGCCCATAAGGCAACATCATGCCAAAGTGGAGACCTTCTCCCTCACCCTGAATGTGCAGCTCTGGGCCAGACATTCCCTGAAGGGCTCCTCTGAAATTTGGGAAACAGGAAATGTTAAGAAAATTTCTAATTTGCCTGGTCACGTGAGCTCCTCTTTCGATGTTGCAACCAAATTTTGGAAAGGAGTGCTCTGAGCCATGCTTGAGCCCTCCTCATCAGAGAGCGTTTGCTCCTTTGAGAATATGGTAGATTTGACTATCCAGCCTCAACTTCCCTCTTTCTAAACATGTAAACTCTGATGCCAAAGAACAAGACCAGAAAAGAAACCCGTGCAATCTCAGTTACATGGTCAAGTGCCAGCAGGGCTGCTGAGAGGGACCCATGTGCCCGTCCCGGAAAAGCCCCTTGGCATTTAATGAGCGCCCATCCCTGCAGACATGTCTGTGCAGGCTCCTGCACATCTTTAGACCCTTCACTACCTGGGTTTGTCGTAGATGATTGATGACTAGCCTCTCTTCCCACACATTTGGCTTTGATAATCTCCACGAAAAAACATTCAGATGCAAATAATTTAAAAACAAAGTGGCTTCGAGGGATCTTTCTGGGAAGATGGAAATGCTCCATTTCTTGGTAGGAGAGTGGGTTCCAGGGGTGCATGCTTTTGTCAAAATTCATCAAACTGTACAAAGAAAACGTGTTCATTTTGCTGTGTGTAAATTATACCTCAATGAGAATTTTTTGAGGAATAAAGTCGCTTGAGTTTGGAAAAAATGAAAAGTGGGCATGATGTAGATGACCCCGTTTAAAGGGATTTAGGAACATAAGAGTTGGCCAGCAGAAACTACAAAATGCATATATGCGGGCAGTCCCCACCGTATGGGAAATCTTTGCAAGGTGATTAGATTCAGCCCGGTTTATAGAAACTACAGCTGGTTGTGTGCGTGCGTCTCTGTTTTTGTCTCTTGTGTTTTTTTAAATCTTTATATCCATTTCTGTTTGGCTCATTTCCCTATTCAATCGGATTTTGTCTTCTATTTCCTGAATACAACTCCCCCTCAGTGCCTAACATCCCAGGCCTGTAAAAAGTGAAATCCCAGTAAGTGTCCACTCACCCCTTGAGATGGAGTGCTTCCCCTGGCTCTGGAACATTCTATTGAATTAGCCAGTGCATGTTAGCCATAAATGCATATGTAAAAATGGAAAGTGAAAGGAGAAACATCCATACTTGCACTAGTTTTGAGAAAATTCCCAGCTTTCTCTGCATCTAAAACACCCATTTCAGAACTTTTACTTTGGAAAAACTATTTTTACCCAACAAGAAAAATAAAACTTGTGTCCAATAAGTAGTGATATTATTTTAAAGTGAGAAGACAGAGTTGGTGATTATGTCTGAATGTGGGCAAGCGGGGGCAAAGGTACCCTTGCTTTCTCTCTCTCTCTCTCTCTCCTCCGCTTCGTGGCAAGTCGGAAGAACAGGTGTGGAAATTCCCGCAAGTTATACTGTGTCAGTTTACACGTTTGTATACGGAGTTTCATGTTTTTTCTGACAAGTCAGTCTTTTTGTCATCATCTCATCTTGAAACTAGAGAGGAAGGGAATGGAAGGGCGAATTGCTAATATCAGAGGCTTCTGGAAATTCCCCTTTTATGGTACATGAGTCTTTCTTAAGAATAGTTCTCTTTCAGTTGTGTTTTTGTGATTTTGGTGAAAATCACTCTGCCCAGCCCTACCTCTGCTTTACTTACACGTGATCCCAGCTCTCTTTAGAGCAGGGGCTGGACGTGGTGGGAGGGGGAGGGCACCTTGATTTGCACTGCTTGGGAGAAAAGACAATATAGACACTTGCTTTTTAAAGTAGATAATCTGAGCATAAATCTATATTCACTTGATTTTAAATAATCAACTTATCCAGTATCTTTTATACACTGATGAATGTAACATGAACTAATAATGACTCACCGCTACCTGAATGATGGTGCACAGACAGTCCGCTCTATAAATGACTGTTGGCATTTTGTGTGTTAATGTCCATGATCAGTCCCAGTTACAACCTGGCTTCATGGAAGCTGACCGGCCTGTTTTCAAGTGAGTACAGTGCAAGGTTGTTTTCAAGCAAAAAGCTTTTTTACCCCGCACAGCTTCCGAAGATGCCTTATTGAGGATGGATGTAGGCCTTGCATTGTGGTGCTGGGACAGGCTTGTGAGCAATGTGCTGGCAGGTGGACAGGGCCAGCTCAGGGCCAGCACGTCGAAGGGGGCCTGGAGAAGGCAGAGCTTGCTGCTCTTGGGTCTGCCTGGCAGGCTGCCTGGGGGGCTTGGAGGGCCCAGCGCAGACGGATGCCTGGAATGTAGGAGACTGTGTGACAGCCAGGCCCAGGGCTGAGCTATGGGGGACTATGCTAATTAGTGAAGTCCCTGCTCCTGTCGGGTCACTTGGCGGCCAGGTAAACAGTATCAGGTTATTTCTGCGTTGGCAGAGGGAGGCGGTGGGTGAAATGCCTTCACTGCGGAGTTGCTCCTGGCAGTTATTCATTAATTGCACCTCAAGGCACCGCTAGGTTAGACGAGAAAAATTCTCCTCCAGCAGCTCTCTCTCTGACTTCCTCACTCCCCTAATGTCCTTGTAATCCACTCCTCCAGCGTGGGAAACAGGAGGGACCTCTGAGGACAGCCAGCCTCCCAGGCCCCTGGGGTACACAGCCTGTTCCCTCCTCCATCTAAGGAACCCTAGATTCTAGGCCAGGTGAATCTAGACCCAGTCGGAGCTTTTCTTATGAAACGTCTTGACTTTTGAGTTTCTTTTTCCTGCTACATTGAGCCCAGTATATGTTTGTTTTCTTTCTAATTTTGGCTTTAAAAAAAAAAGAAAAAGAATGTTTGGGTACAGTGTAAAAGCTTTCTCATATCCAGACTGGAAACTCCCCAGTCACCCTGAAACCGGACAGGTGCCTATTTGTTTCTCTGTCAATCAACAGTGTGTGCTTGACCTGGAAGTAAACTGCTGGTAGCCACAGTGGACATGGGCCTGTCTGAATGTTTGAGAAGGACTGAACGGCCCTACATGAGGAGTAAAGCCTGCCTCTCCTCTTCTTTTTTGATCTTCTCATAGAGACCACAGTGTTCTCTTCACGGTATTTTGATGGCATATGGCATATAAACACAGGTGTGACCTTTACACCATGCACATCGTTACAATTATAATAAGTGAGAGAAGATAAAGCCAGCTGGAGTTTAAGGTTAAAGCCGAAAACAGCTAATACTAATTTTCACTGAAAACAATGTCACAGAGCCAGGCATAGGTGCCCCTCTAGGGGACTCTGTTCCGGTGCCTCTTGCATGACTTTATGAACAGCCCCCAGTGAAGGGTTTCCATGATAAGCCATCTCTTGAGGTCAGACACACTTAGTGACACAAACTCTGAGGACACCCTCCCGGCTACCCTCCCGGTGGCATGTTTCTGATGCTCCTCTGGTTGGAGGGGAGCTTTGTGAGAATGAGGCATCATGATGTATCTGCTCCTGGCTTCCCTATTGGCTGGCATGTCAATTCTCCAGGGCTCAGTTTCCTCACTTAAAAAATAAAGAGACATGGGTCCTGTTTCTTCAGCTTCTTGCATTCTGGTTTTTCCAGATCGAGGCTCAGCCTGGAATCCTAACCCCAGTTGGGTACTTAATTCCTCAAGGAAAAAAGAATTTTGTCAGACCCACAATTAACTTAATTGTTTATTTGGGCAGAGGCTTTCTGATTTAGCTCCAGGACTCGCTGTCTGCGCTTGAAGGACGCTGGTGGCAGATTCATGTTCACATGAGTAGCCGCGGTGGCTTTTTCTTGCTGAGTACCAGCTCAGGAGAGAGAAAATGGAGGGCAAAGTCTCCAGGGTTTACACCTCCGCCCCAGAGCTGTTCTCTCTGAGTCTCTAGTCACTTGGAACCTGGGAAATCAGGGCTCTGGGCGCAGAGCCCCCTGGGGGTTGTGAAGTCCCCTGGCGTTGCAGTTACTCAGCAGAGCAAGAGAGGGACCCCCCAAATCAGGACTTGGAAAGCAATTTCCGGCCTCTGAAGGAAGCCTCTGTTTCTGTGACTGTCTAGTGGACGGGCAGGTGGACCCAGGGCATCCTTGTGTTGCTAAGGAAAGGGCGAGACAGGAGGGCAAGCATGGTGCGGGCCTTTGGGCACCCAATGATGCTCTAAGGCAGGGCTTCTCAGAAAGGGTGAGTTTGTCCCAACTAGGCAGGCATTTCTGCTGGGATTTAGTGGGTAGAGGCCAGGAATGCTGCTAAACATCCTGCGATGCCCTCCCCAAAGAATTATCCGACCCAGATGCCAACGGATCTAAGTCCTAAAGCCTAGTCATAATTTGTAAGTTGAAAACACTGGGCTGACACGAAGGGGAAAAGTTATTTGCAATTTTCCCCCCAAGGGACATCCACTGCCTCTCTGCTGCAGGATAAAGCTGTGTTAACTCTTGCTCCCTTCACCTCTTCGCCCCTCCCTGTGTTATGCCCCCTGGGTCTTTTTTTTTTTTTTTTTGCTTCTCCACGAACCTCATGAATATTAATGGTGGCATTATTCAGGCTAAAATGGTTTCAGGCCTTACTTGGGAAATGCCCTCAGGCAGGACAACTGGTGAGCAGAGGAGGCCCAAGAATGCTAAGTGCACCCCACCTTGGTCACACCAGTAGTGCACACCAGGTCCTGGGGGAGGGAGGATGAGCCTCTGACCTGCAAAGAGAAAATGGGGGACAGGGTGGGGTAAGGCAGGAGGAGAGGGCTCAAGGTGACCCTGATAGGCAGGGCCTGCAGTTGGCAACGGGCCTGGCATCTGGTGGAGCAGCCCCCCTCTCGTGCCCACCTCTACGACCTGCCCCATTGCTGCCTTTCTCTTCCTTTTCCTCACCAGCTACCCCTTCCCGCTCTCCATCTCAGCCTTCTCTTCCCTCTCCACACCAACAGGGGGCAGCAGAGAGTGGCAGAAGGAGCCTAAAAGCAACAAACCCAATCTCTGAACCCTCCCCTCACCTAGGCTCCTGGGTGCTCTGTGGCTTCCACCCAGGCAGGTGGCCTCTCTGAGACCATCCTCTTCCTCTCTCATCACCTTCACCCCCAAGAGAGCTCTTTCCGCTCAAAGCATTCTACATCCCACACCAACCTGGCTGTGGCCTCAAGACTCATCTGATCTTGTTGACTTGCTGTATGGTTTCTCAGCCTTTCAAAGAGGATATTTTGCTTCTTCAAGTTGACTGTCCATCCTTTGAGGCAAGCGCTGTGCTCTGCCTCTGCCATTTTCCCCAGTCCCACATCCAGCACCTTTCGCAGAGTCTATGTTCAGTTCTGTTGATTGATGGAGGGGGCACTGCCATCTGCTGCCAGCCCACTGTGCCCTCCAGAGGACACTCAGTATACACTGTCTCGTGGCATTCTCACCCCAGCCTTTGCAGCTGATGCTGTCGTCCCCTCATCTTTATAGATGGATAAACTGAGACTCAGAGGCATTAGGTCTCTTGGCCAAGGTCTTAAAGCTGTGAGTTAGTAGACTTGGAAATTGAACTCAGTATTCTAGAATCTACCACACACCATGTTGCTGTCCCAATTGCAGGCAGTCCTGAGACTCCTTCATCAAAGTGTTATAAGTTCATCTCCTTGAGCATACACAATCTTTATGAAGTGTGCTGTGTAAATAGTTTTAATTTTGATTCATTTATTTATTCATTCCACAAACACGTGGCTTTTACCAGGTGCCAGGCACTGTTAGAACCTGGGAAGACACATCTCAGTGAGCTCAGTAGTGAGCAAAGATGGGGCAGAAAAAGAAATGGGTGTGGCGGGGAAGTGATGGGGCTTGGTCAAGAAAGGCTTCACAGAGGAGGAGGTGTTTGCGCAGAGTCTGGAGAGGCACGAAGAAGTGGTGTGAGCCAGGGTCAGCTGGAGGTATGAGGTTTGGGGCTGATGCTGCCAGAAGTTACATGGAGTTTAAGGCATGAGGTGGGTGTGGGGAGAGTGAGGCTGGAAGCGTGGGTCAGTTCACCTTGCAGATAATGGGCAGCCAGTCAGCATGTTTGAATCAGAGAGAGGGACACAACTGCTTTGTGTTTTAAGAGGAGCCCCCGGGCAGCAGTGCCAAGGGCAGGCTGGAGGGAGCAAGGTGAGGCAGGAAAATTAGGAGTGGGGTTAAGGGATCTGGCATCAGTGGGACTGGAAAGAGGAGACATCCATACAGGGAAGATGACAGTGATAGTGCATCCATGGGGTTGGGGAGGGAAGGGGTTGGGGATCGCTCCCGGGTTTCCAGCTAGGTTGTAGGCCGTCATGGTGGCTGATTGGGCTTTAGAGGCAGATTTGGGGAAAACTTAGTGAATTCCCTTGGGGTGTGCTGCATTTGAAGTACCTGATATATATGCAGAAACATTTGGTTCCAAATTAGGGTTTGAGGCTCATGAGAGATTTGGGAGCCATCAACCCAGAGGCCCCTTAGCAAGGTTGTAGCTGAACTCAAGGAAGGGTGTGAGGTCTCTACTGCTTGGAGGGTGCCCATTTCCCTAAATCTGTCCCTCTCTGTGGAATAGTATTGCGTTATCTTTGTCCCTAAACTACCTAGTCCAAGTTGACAGGGATGACCCAGAGTTGGAAAGTCCAGTACATGATGAGTAAGTGATTGTCATCCTTTCTGTGCCATTAAGAGTTCATGAATATTCCCAGCATTCACATTCAGGCTTCCCCTTTTCAGGGCCACACTTGATTTTTAAATATTATTGTCTTATGGAAGGGTCCTCTCCCCTTCACTATGTCAACTGTCTGTCTTCTTCTGGACCTACCATTGGCTTTTTGAAGTAGCCAGCTCTGCATAGAGCATTCCAGATGGGGACCTCATGGCTTAGTACAAGTCAGATGTTCTTCCTATTGGTTGGAAATCCCTCCCTGTTGAGGACCAGGCTGGCCTTTCTGCACTGAGGAAATAGCTTCTACTGGTCTTGAAGAAATAGCTTCCACTGACTCTAGAACGCTTCTTCTTGGCTCATAGCTGATAGCTCAGAGGTGTCGAGTCTAGTTTGAATTGCTTTTTTAAGAACTTACCTTGAGGGCCACTCCTGATGGCCTAGTGGTTAAAGTTCGGCATTCTCACCACTTTGGTGGCCCAGGTTCACTTCCCGGTAGTGGAACCACACTATCCCTCTGTCAATTTCCATGCTGGGGTGGCGGCTCACATAGGAGAACTAGAAGGACTTACAACTGGGATATACAACTATCCACTAGGGGGTTTTGGGGGAAAAAAAGAAAAAGATCTTACCTTGACTGATGATGTTAAGAAATAAGATCCTAGGGCCAGCCCTGAGGCCGAGTGGTTAAGTTCGTGCGCTCCGCTGTGGCGGCCCAGGGTTTCTCTGGTTCAGATCCTGGGCGCGGACGTGGCACCACTCATCAGGCCACGTTGAGGTGGCGTCCCACATACTACAACTAGGACCCACGACTAAAATACACAACTACGTTCTGGGGGGATTTGGGGAGAAAAAGCAGAAAGAGAAAAAAAAAAAAAGAAGATTGGCAACAGTTGTTAGCTCAGGTGCCAATCTTTAGAAGAAAGAAGAAAAAAGAAATAAGATCCTAAAATCAAAAACTACAAACCCTGCAAAAATAACTTTACCAGCTTCAAACTTTTCACATTGCTATTTTCATATGTGCATTTTCTATCACCTCTTTGCAAATAAAGAAGGTCCAGGAAAGGGAAATTGAGACCCCTGACAGTTAGATGGAAAGATAAGAGAGGAATGAAGGGAATCACAGTTCCTGAATGCCAGTCCCTGTCCTAAGTGCTTCACAGAAGTCATTTATTCTCATGACAACTCTAGAGCTAGGGTCTTATTTTCCATGTTTTATGAATTAAGAAACTGAGGCTCAGAGAGGTTAGAGAACTCATCTAACGTGAGTAAGATTTAAGCATTCCAGGAAAAGAGAGAAGAACAGGTAACTCATCCAACTCATTGACACAGCTAGTAATTTGCAGATGAAGTTCAAGCCCAGATCTGCCTCATTCTAAGGTTTGTGCTCTTTCCTTTCCATCAAGCTGCCTCCTGGAGGGGCGGAAGGTGGAGGAGCAGAATCAGAGGCCAAGTGAGGTAGTTTCTGAGATGAGACGGAGCAGGCAGGCAGCGGATCTTCATGCAGGCGAATTGGATGCCATCTGAAATCTGAGCTGAAGTCGTATGGGTATGCTAGCCTCTTATATTCTCTGCTGAAGGAGCCATGGTCAAATAGGTAGAGAATACTAAACTGAAGACATGATGAGGCATTAGGACCTGACCAATCCACCCTCCAGTTAGATTGGGCATCCTGCAATCTCACCAAATGCAAGTAATTACAACTTCCAGTAAGAAAGGAACCTCTGGTGGATGCTGAGGACAGGCACATGAGTTATTGTTTTTTTGCCTACTGGGGAAGACTTGGCACTTTATTATCTCATAACAAGAACATTTAGGAGTTTCGCTCTGCAGATAGGTTGGCTGGTTAGTTTGACAAAAGCGCTGTGCAGAAATGCTAGAAGTTGAAAGAATAGATTCAGTCATCACAATCCCTTCTGCCCTCACTTGACTTGACAGTCAAATCTCAGGCATCTGGACTAACTTCAGGGAAGGTTTTTACAGATTAATGAAAAAAATCTTCAATTTTAGAATTTTCATCAAAGAGATACGTTTTTAAAATTTCAAGTACCTAGAATTGGGCACACAAACTGTTGCCAAGTGGTGGCTCTGCTTAGCGAATGATGACCACATCAAAACACCAGCCTCAGTAGAGTGTGCACCATTTCTGCTCCTATAGCAGTTACATCGGTTTGGTGTCAAATGCGTGTTTTTAAAGAACTTGAACACTGTTTTCTCTTAGTTAGATAAACAAACTCCTTGATGTCTATTTATATCTATTTGTTAGTGAGTCTCTCCTAAGCTAGAAAAAGCGGTTAGAACACAAAGATGTTTTGCAGGTTGGCTGTTGAGCAAAGACTGTCTGTTTTGATCAGGGTCTCGGTACCTCCTCCCCCAAGTCCCTACTTGAAGTTCTGAATTAGTATTTCTCAGATTGCCATCCAGGGCTGTCCTGCCGATGGCTGTAGATTCCATACGTAGAGAGCAGCTACTCAGTTTGCTAGTTCCCATGAAGGAGCCTGGCCTTAAGAATTAGCCAACGGGCCCATTTAACTCTGTTTTCTAGGTCGTTTATCCCAGGGCTCAATGCACCATTGAAAACCTTCATTTAACAGAAAGCCAGTGTTTGGGGGGCATTTGGTTTCAACTTGCTTGTGTTTGAACATTTATATTTATAATAGTGCTAATCTCTAAGGGACTCAAATCACATTAAGAGCTTTATCTAAGGCTGCCAAGGAAATTAGCATGTATCCACATGACTGGGAATGATGAGAAATTGGGTTGGGCCTACAGAAATTTAATAAGCTCCGACTTTCACTTCAATTATCTTTTGCATGAGATTTTGTTTCGAAGCCCATGCAGTCAAGCCTTCCCTGTGTACACATTTCCCCGCCTCCACATCCACCTTGTGCTGTCACCCCGACCCCGGCCACTTGCCCACCATGACCACCTTGCCTGGATGAACTGGCTGCTGGGTCTAGTCCATCTTGGACCCTCGTGGCCCACGTGTCTGTGCCACACGTTCTGCCACTTAGGCTATTCCTTCCTGTATTGTTCCCTCCTGGCTCCTCACATCCTTGTCTCCAACTAGAGGAAGAGGAATGATTGTAATTTTCTCCTGAGCCCAGCCCAGACTTTAGGTTATGCTAGTTACGTAACTGATGCCCAGTAAATAATGCGGAATGAATGATTAGTCTGTCAGGCGGTGGACTGGTGTGGTGGGAGGTCGATGAGCCATAGGGGAAAGTAGCTTAGGCTCTTGACGCACACTGTCAGTGTGGGAAAGGGAATTTTGGGGGAAAATCTGAACAGATTAATTTGACCAGTCTATAAGGCTAATTTATAGAAAAAGTACAAGAAGGGGAAAGTTCCCTTTGAGCAGTTAGAGAGATGAAAGAGAAGCAGGGAATGCCCCTGATTGCGTTACCAAAGAGGAAACCAAGATGACTTATGAAATCATTTGTTGAAGCTACAGTGAGAGCTCAGTGGAGTCAGGATGAAGAGGCCCATCTGCCTTCTCCGTGGGGACACAGCTTCGTACTCTTTGAGGAGTGCTGCCCGGCCACCTAGAAGAATATGACAGGAGTGGCCCAGTGGAGGTTGGAAAGTCGGTCCCCACTCTCCGGACCCAGATAACTCCTTCCAAAGCATCACATTTTATGTTGCAGTCCAACATTCCTAGACCTTTTACTGCCAAAAGTTCTCCAAAATGTGTCAGCTAAGCTTCAGCATTTTTAGGAATCCCCATCTAAATCTACTTCTTTATCCCTACATGGAGACTGCTGGTGGATCAGACTAAAAGAGCTCACTAGAAGGCTGAGCAGAGTCTGGTTCTAGAATTTGTGCCAGGCTGTGGGGTACAGAGAAGGGTTGGTAATGATAGTTTCACAGCATGGGGAGAGTGTAACTTGAAAGAAAACTGATGGGAGCAAAGACAAACGCTGAGAGAAAGTGAGAGGATGGCAGATTAAGAGGGATAAGGGAAGAAAAAAGTGAGTAGATTGCATAGCAGTACAAGAAGAAAACTCATTACAATGCCCAATGGACAGAAAAGTGATCTTTCTTTGGGCCCTCCTGGGCCCACCACCATTGCTAGAAGGTGAGAGCAGAGTGCGTTCTGTACAGGGCACTCTTGGAGTGGTCTTCTTGAAGGAAGAGGAGAGAAACCTTAGCAATCTTCCTGCCAGATCTCCATTTCTTTTATTTTCAGGCTGACTCCGGCAAAGCGGGGAAGAATCTGGACAAAGGAAACTTCTCTCCCCAAATCTAAAAGCCTTACGTCAAGAGGGCCCTTCCTGTAGAGAGCCACATAGTTAAGCATTGTACTTGATTCCAACCAAAAACTAGATAAAGGGTTAGAAATCAATATTATTAGTGGCATCTCCTTCCTTCCTCATGGCTAACCCTCAGCCAGGCCACTGCAATAACAGTGTTGTTTTTCATGCCTCAAAGGACACTTGGAGATTCCATCAAGAAAAGGCTTTTAAAGGAAGGTTGTGTTATTGCATTATTATTTGTACTCTCACTCTAAATATATGAATGATTCCAGTTTCTTTTAATATGGGTTGACGGTGGTGGAATTAAATCTTGCTGGGCTAGAATAGAGACTTAGGCAGATACAAGTCAAAGCCCTCTATTGTCAGTCAACATGATATAAATGAGCTTGACTTTTTTCTCATAATTTAAACTTTTTCTTTTTTTTTTTAAGATTGGCCCTGAGCTAACATCTGCTGCCAATCTTCCTTTGTTTTTTTCTTCTCCCCAAGTCCCTAGTACATCGTTGTATATTCTGGTTGTAGGTCCTTGTAGCTCTGCTGTGTGGGACACCGCCTCAGCATGGCTTTAATAAATAACTTCACTTTTTTTTTTCCCCCAAAGATTGGCACCTGGGCTAACAACTGTTGGCAATCTTTTTTTTTTTTTTCTGCTTTACTCCCCAAACCACCCCTGTACACAGTTGTATGTCTTAGTTGCACGTCCTTCTAGTTGTGGGATGCGGGACACCACCTCAACGTGGCCTGACGAGCAGTGCCATGTCCGTGCCCAGGATCTGAACCCTGGGCCACCGCAGCGGAGCGTGCGAACTTAACCACTCGGCCATGGAGCCGGCTCCTCAGTATGGCTTGATGAGCGGTGCTAGCTCCACGCCCAGGATCCGAACCGGGGAAACCCTGGGCCATCGAAGCAGAGCACACGAACTTAATCACTCGGCCACTGGGCCAGCCCCTAAACTTTTTCGAAGAGACGGAGCTGTTATAAATAAGCAAGCCACCACTGTCTTCAAGCTTACCACATCTTGGCTCTGCGCAAGCCCATTACCTGGGAATCCTAATTCAGTTTAGGGAGGCCATGTGACAGAGTGGAAGGGTAAGATAGTTTATGTCAGAATTCTGGGTTTGAGATGTGGTTCCACCATTGATGAACTCTGTGTCGTTGGAAAAATTATATATTCCTGGCTATCCGTAAAGAGAGGGTGACAACAGTCAAACTTCTCTATGGGTTGTTGTGAGAATCAAACCAGCTGATAGCCATGGAAATACTTTATCAACTATCGTATGCCCTGTGAATATTTGTGTTCATTTACAATAGGTACCTTTATAATAATGAGAAAGAGAAAGCTACATCCTCAATATATGCTTCATCCTCAATATATGTCCATTTTTACTCAGCAAACACTTTTTGTGTTGTAATCTGCTCCAGCTGGCAGACCAGAAATCAGGAGGGTCCATTGCCACCTCCTGGTATTACATTGCGTTAGTGTGAGGTTTACTGCTTATCCAGCACCAAACGATAATTTTTGGGTTTTAAAAATAAGGATAAAAGTCCAAGCACCAGAAAGATTGAGGATTAAGTTAATTTTTAAAATAACCAATCTTTTTGTATATGCTCTTCTCATTTATATGGTGCTGGTAATTTTTAAAATTACATTTTCCTCTAGGCGTTTCATATTAAAAATGATGAAGTTCCCTGTCCCTTATAATTGCATTTCTTCTGATTTTCTTTTATTATGACTTGCATATCACTGACACTTTTTTCCTGGAATGTTAAAAGTATACATCATCCAGCTAAAAGGAAAAAATACTGTCTTCATAAAAATGGAAAAGAGAGAGGGAGAAAGTGGATATTCCTCTCTTTTGGTTCCAAACAAGGCAAAGTCCTCATGCCTCGTTCTTCGTACATGCCAAGGTTGACATCATAGATCTAAACCAGTTTTGAGTTATCTGAAATGAAAAAAAAAAAAAGGCAGTTCAACAATCTTCTGAAGCTTGAAAAACAAATTTTCCCCAGTCTGATAACCCAACAATGACTGAAGGGATTTTCTCTGTAATTTCCAGAGGGGGTGTTGTGGGGAGATGGAAACACTGCGGGAAAACACTGAAGGATAGAAAGTTTCGGTTCAGTGGGAGCTCTAGAAGATCCAAGAAATGCTGGAGGGGCCGAAAAGGAATAATGTGGTAATCCTGAGTAACAAATGGTTCTATTATCTGAGGAACAGAGATGAAAACCATAAAATTCCTTTGGTTGATAGATTAGCTTATCATTGAAAGTTCCCATTAATGAATATTCCTTATAAGTGGTAAGTAGGACAAATCCAGGGAAGGCGTCTCTTAATTTTTCATAAAATCATCTCTGCGTTATTGAAATATGGCTTTCATTCCATTTGAACCGTAGTCCTCAATAGCTGTTTCGTGGCTTCCTAAACTGGGACTTTAGGAACGCTGCCTGGGATTCTCGTTTCTGGTGTCTTAAAGGTTCGGGCACTTGTTTCTTTTGATGTCTGGAATCTCGAGCACATTTCTGGCTTCTCTGTTAGGCAGATACTTCAGGTTTCCTCTCATAAAACTAGCTCTAAGATCCAGGCCTCCATTCGCACCCAGAACAGATGGAATGGCGACTCTGGGACTTTCATTGAGAACCAAAGAGGCCCAAGTAGCCTGTTTCTCCTAGTCTCCCGATAGCTTACCCTTTTAAGCTTCCCTGCTTTTGATGCACAAACACAAAACAGAGTACCAGAATCTATCAGTTCTGTAACCTTAGAACTGGAAAGGGCCTTCAGAGGACACCTGGGGCCTTCCTCTTCTCATCACAAATGAGGCTCTTGAAACCTTGACGACGAGGAAAGGGCCTGGGCCTGGAGGAGTCAACCCTCAGCCCCCACAGCTTGCCCACAGCATGGCTTGTGATGTGACCAAGGGTGGCGTGAGGAGCTTCTGAGCCAGGGCACAGCTCTGCTCAGACTTTTGCCTTTGAAATGATGTGTCCCATTAAGAAACATTAAAACTTGGAATTCTTACTTTCTTATCAAAAGGTCTTGTAGACTTGATGGAGTGAAATTTTATTTTTTTATTGAGATATAATTGACATATAACATTATATTAGTTTCAGGTGTACTGCAACGATTTGATAGATGTGTATATTGCAAAATGATCACTACAATAAGTCTATTACCATCCATCACTACACATCGTTACAATTTCTTTTTCTTATGATAAGAACTTTTAAGATCTACTCTTGTAGCAACTTTCAAGTATACAATGCAGTATTGTTAACTGTAGTCACCATGCTGTACATTACAACCCCTGGACTCATCTACTTATATCTGGAAGTTTGTACAAAAGGTCTCGTTGACATGATGGCAGTAAAATTATAATTTTTTAACATATAAAATTACCCTTAATAAAATTACCTTTTCCACTGATGTACCAAGTTAGTAAAACTTACCTATTCAAATCTGTAATCCATCAACCATGAGCTTATGCCTGGGCCAGACGTCTCTCAAAAACCCTCCAGGTGTGAGTGGAATTACCCTAATATTTTTTTCACAGTTTTTCAGGTTGTTTTAGAAGGTTAGGATTACCTCAAAAGACATTTAAATGATGTTTCAGGTTGAAACGGAAATGAAAAGAACATAAAGTTGTAAGACTTAAGAATTTCAAGAATTTGGCAAAGATGAAAACTCACAAAGAAAACATGACGTTTAGACGTTTTTATTCCGCTCATTTATCCGACACACATCCCTCTCCAGCTGTCCCATCGCTACATCACTGGTATTAACCCTGCAAGGGTTAATGGAGGCTTCTAGAGCAAGCATCTGGCTCAGAGTCTGCCAGGATCGCAGGCCTGGCGTCCTGTCAGGCTGCTATGTCAGATGGCAACAAGGACGTCTCCCATGACATTGCACCATCTCCTGCAGGTTTCAGGTCTAGCCCGGATTCTCCCATCAGCACCTACAACCAGGGTCCTTCCACCAGGACAAGGGCTGGAAGTCCCCGCACAGCTCTGGCCCAGTCTGGCTGCAGAGGCCTCGCTTGTTCCCCTCAGCCAACATGCCGTCCTCTGCACCTCTGAGGGTGGGGAATCACCGCCTTCCAGAACACTCAGAGCAGGCCTGTCCTAGAAAGGGCAGACAGAGGGAGACCAGGAACAAAAATCAGAGCCCAGGAATGAACTTCAGCGATAAAATGCAAGACATGGAGAGAACAGGAAGGCAAAAGCAAAAGACCAAGGCAATGGAGAAAATCAGGGGCTCAGCGGGAGAGGGCCTTGGGATGTCTGAGAGGCATCCTGTCTGCGTCACGGTGGAGTCAGGAGGCCAGGCTGTGAGGTCTCCGAGGCCCAGCGCAGGCCCAGCCTCCTCTGTCCCCACCTGCACTCGCTGCTCCGTGCACCCACCTGGCAGGATCACAGGTCATACAAAAGCGCTTGGCAGACGCGGGGATTCTGCCTTCACTTGTCCCTCTTTGATTTGGTGTACGAGGGGCATTTTCTGGAACATGTTCTCCCTCAGTTATGACTCCCGAACTGTTTAGAGAAAGTGTTTCTGACTTGTTTGGCCTGCCTGCAGCCATCACAAATTTCACCCTTCCGGCATTCCAGAAACACACCAAACCTTAAAGGATTAAACACCCAGTGAGCAATAGGTTCTTGTGCTCTGTGGGCAGCTTCCGAGGAATTTGAAAGTCTCTCGCTGTGTTAAATTATGGAAAATTTCCAAATTTAAGTCAGCAGACAGAATGTTACTGGTCATGAGACGGAGCCGGCGGTGCGTGCAGGAGCATGCCAGCGCTGTTGCTGGCTGGACGCGGGCTGTTGAGCGGGCTCAGGACTGTGCGGTGGCGTGGAGGGGCGCTGTGTGCCTCCCCACCCTTGCTCCGCCCATGGGGAGGGAGCCGCTCCTGGTCCTCCCTGCCATGGACACGACTACTTTTGATTCAGCAGGAGCTGTCGAGCAGGGCCCTTGGAAGGATTGAAATCCAGTGCCCACTGTGGAGGTTATTGGACCACCTGTTTTAATATTCGGGATAGGCGTCAAGTAGGCTTGTTTCTGTGACTCAAGGAAATTTTGCTTTCCTTCACGTTCCAGAATTCCCTGTGAAGCAGCCCCGTAAACAGGAGGGCTTTTCCTGAGTACTCTGGAAGGAATTTCTCCTTAGGGATTCATGTCTCTGTCTACATGGCGTTTGTAAATACTCTTGAGGTGGCGCGTGCAGTATCAGCCATCAGGGCCAAACCACAGATGGAGGGATTCCAGAGTGCCACACACGTTCCCATGGGATCGAGTCCTGCCGCGAACGCAGGGGGCGGGTGGAGGGGGAATCTTTGTGACTTGTGCTTTCTCCGCGGTCACAGGGTCTTCTTCCTGTTAATGCAGCCCTGCCCGCTCTGACTCCCCTCTGCCTTCACACACAAGCCCACTTCGGGACCTGCTGCCGTAGGGCCACCAACCCCACCCGATTCTGTGCCCTGAAATGCCACCCCCGCTTTTCTTCTCTTAGGCAAAGCCCTTCAGGCTCAGCTCCTCTCTAACCTCGTCCCCTCCAGCCCATCGTAAAGACTCTTGATGCATTTATCGAGCCTTCCCTGTCACTCCTCAGGACTGTCTATTTAACCTCTCATATTTATTGCTTGTCTCCCCAAGTCCTGAATCTCCTACTTCTTTTCTGTCTCCAATAGGAAAAGCTAAGTGTGGTTGAAAAAGCACACGCCAAGGAGTTGCACAGTCCCAGATTCAAACTGCACTTTGGGGCTGGCCCAGTGGCACAGCAGTTAAGTTTGCACTCTGCTTCAGCGGCCGGGGGTTCACCAGTTCAGATCCCGGGCACGGACCTACGCACCACTTATCAAGCCATGCTGTGGCAGGCATCCCACATATCAAATATAGGAAGATGGGTACAGATGTTAGCTCAAGGCCAATCTTCCTCAAAACGAAAACAAAAGAAAAAACCCTGCAGCTTGGCTACTATGAGCTTTGTGACCTTGAGCAAGTTGTGTAACCTCTCTGAGCCTACTCTCTTCAGTATAAGGTCATTTATAAGAGCCACCTCATGAAGTTTGGCACAACAGTTAGTTTTCTCTCTTCATCCCAGAAGTAGCCACTAAATAAGTACTTTGATGAGTGATTTGACTGTGGTTGGACTGCTTGATTCAGATGTGTCCGAAGGAGAGATCAAAGCAAGAGGAACTAGGGCCCCTCGTGCAAGAAGACCCAGCAGTGCTGCCAGAGCCATCCAGAGTTTGCACCAATTTTATTATGAAAAGCATGTTGCATGTGGATCCAAGATTTCATGCACTTGGCCAAAGGGTTCCCTTGGTGGACATAATTTGCTAGACCCCAAATTGAAGGCTTTACCAACTCAAACTTGACCTTAGGGGTGAACAATATTTCCAGTTGGATGCTGCTGTCTCTGAGTCATCTCACTGGAGAGCAATTTTTGAGTCCTTGATTGGGTAAGGTGCTGTAATGGGTCCAAGGAGCTCGTTGTCACACAGGTGGTGTGGTCACCTGCATTTCCCTGCAGCACTGAGCACAGTGCAGTGCAGAGAGAAGGTGCTCAGTGGATGTTTGCATCCTGAAATTCAGCTCAAGCTGACCCACTCCAAAGTCTCAGTGATGGCAGGAGCTGCAAGGCCATGCATGTAGACGAGAGCGCTGACCACTGACCTGCCAGGTCGACCTGTGAAGCTCCGGCCCTGCCTCTTGCCTGAGGAGTAGTTCGTATAGTAAGGCCCAGGCGTGTAGTTCAGATCCCATTCGGGGCCCAGCACCTTCTGCTGACAGGTCCCACAGGCTCCACACTGCCAGCTGCAAGTGTTTCTGAGCATAGGTGACAGGAAGTGACAGTTGCCTTGGAAGTCGAGCTCCCAGGGGCATGGCTTCTCTCCTTGAAAGTACCCACTGCCAGCAACATTGACAGGCCTTGTTTGGTGCACACACGTTGTATTCTGACCTTGTTGATGTCCACAGCAGGCTCAGTTCACTGCAAGACGGTGTCCTTTTGTCGGGTCAACCAGCCGTCAACTGTCCCCCTGGAGGCTCTGCCGATGGACGATTGTCAGCCCCTCCTCTCACTTGAAGCTGATCCATGATTGATTTCAGGATCTTTATCTCTCTGTCTCTCTCTGTGTCCATCTCTCTCTCTGTTTGTGTATACGGCCCTGTATTGTTCTGGCAACAGAGAGCACACAGTCAGAAGTCCTTCATAGTAAACATCTACTCAGACGAGAGCCCATGCCAGCGTATCTGCATCCATGCACTAATGAGCCTGAATCCAGAGCCACAGCGCTGACCTTGCCTGGGTCTGTCCGTCCCAGCACTCACAGCTGTTGTCATTGACAGAGACCGTGTTTTCCTTGTGATGGCGAGGTCTGCTGTCTTCCTGGACACAGGAAGACTGTCGGATGCGGAAGGAAGAGGATTGTCAAAGAGCTGGGCAGCATGCCTTGAAATTCATCTGTTTTTATTCACGTTGAGTCTTTCCAGGTGAACTGAAGTAAATCATAAACTACAAAATGAAAGCAGATTGTTCTCAGCGCGCCCACATGGAGTCCACTGAGCGAGTTCAGCACCACACTCCAGCTCCTCTGCCCCCCAAGCTGGAGCTCTGACTGAGGGGGGATCCACGGCGTCGGGGAGAGTCTGCTCCCACAGGCTGCTCAGAAGATCACCTTGGTCATTTTGACCGTCACACAGTGACACACGGGGGTGCAGAATGGGGAGCTGGGAACAGGGTAAGCTTTGTTATGTCTCAGGGTGCTTTCGAGCGCGGTGTTAGCAGCCTGGGAAGTTTAAGCAGAGTTTGTGACTTATTTGCCGCACACTGAGAACAGCAGGGTCAGCACCATCGGGGGTGTGAGCAAATCTGGCCCTGGACAAATGTCAGAGACTGTCACTGAGGCAAAGGCCCAGGAGCCAGTGTGGTGTGGAGTTTCCTGAAAAGATACCCGTGCTGATTTCTTAACTTCCTGAAAGCAAGTGTCAGGCCAGGCCTGGCTGGAGGCTGGCAGTGCCCCGCTGAGGATGGCGCACACGCACACTCCCTCTGCTTGGCTCTTTTCATGCTGACATCCCCCCTCCAGGTCTGAGGCCACTTTCAGCAAGTTCCTATTAGGAAATGAGGGTTCTTTGTACTCCCCCCACCCAGCAGCCTCAGTCAACACTTGCTGATTTAAACAAGTGAGAATCAGACATTCAGCCCTCAACTCTGGCCCTCCACGTTTAATAAATGACGGGCCCCCTCCCCGCCTGCCCCCCAGCAGCAGTGTCCTGATGACAGCAATTAGGCCAGGCTGCAGAACTCAATGAGCATCTGCTTTTGGTTCCCATTTTTGGCATATTTTCATGAATTAACTCTTGCAGCGGCAGGGAGAGGGGTAGGTGCCTTGGCCATGCCACGCATCCACGAGTCTTGTGCCAGGCACAGTGAACGCGGCATGCTTGGCACAGACAACGACCGGCAGAGAGCTCACCCTCCCCTGCCACCACGTGCACGGTGGTCATGCTCACGTAGGCCGAGGCAGGTCTGGACACTGGCGAGGAGGCTGGGAGGGTAGCCACACCCGCTCCAGAACCCAAGAAAGAACAGTTGGTGGATACATTCCAAATGCCAGTCTGCCCAAGGAGTCCCCAGCCCACTGCAGGCGATGGAGAGTCCTGTCTGATTCTAAGGGGAAGCGGAACCTCCCGCACCATGATGTTACCGGTTCTAATTAAAATTGGCGTGAGAGGCACAGGGCTCTGAGGGACAAATGCCTGGATCATGATCCTGAAAACAAAGAGATGGGAAGCACACAGATGTGTCAGAGGCCACGGAAGCTTGGCTCCCATGCTGGAGAGAAGAGGGGCTCTAGGAGGCCCAGAGGATGAAGCTCACAGGAGGAGGCGCTGAGGCCACGTGTGTATTTGGGGCAAAGGAGGGGTGTAGAGGCCAGAGCCTGGCAGAGACTGTCCACACTGAGAAGAGTCATTTACAGTTGTCGTGGTAACACAGTAACACGTCCTGAGAGATGCATGGGAAAAGATGGAGAATAAGATCGTTAACTGTGTAAGCCCGTGATGGTAGACGGCAGAAAGAGTCCTTGGAGATCAGCGACTGATAAAGTTTTCGGATAAAGTAAACCTAAGGCCCAGGAGGTGAAGTGAGCCGCTCACCCAGATAGGCACTCAGCCATCCTAACTTCTCATCCGGAACAGTTTTCACCCACCATGCCACCTCCTACGTTTTAAAAAATTTATTAAAAGGAAGATAGTGATTGTGTAGTTTCCTAAGGAGCTCAATCTCCCACACACCTCTAAGCAAGAGGTACAGAACAAGCGAGTCCTTCTGTCAAATTCCATGTGGTGTAAAAATCGTTTAGTCTCCTTCTTCATGTAGTCTTAGAAATGTAATTGTCTTTTTTATGATTGACATACCATAAAATTCAATTCAAAGTGACTTATTCATTGGTTTTTAGTATATTCACAAGGTTGCGCGATCATCAGCATTATCTAATTCCAGAACTTTTTCATCACTCCTAACAGAAAAAGCCCTCTACCCGTTAGTAGTCACTCTCCGTGCTCCTCTCTCCCCAGACCCTGGCAACCACTAATCTACTTCTGTCCCTATGGATTTGCCTCTTTTGGACATTTCATATAAATGACATCATATGTTGTGTGACCATTTATGCCTGGCTTCTTTCACTGAGCATAATGTTTTCAAAGTTTGTCCATGCTGTAGCTTGTATCAGTGCCTCATTCCTATTTATGGCTGAATAATTTTCCATCATATGGATGTACCAGCTTTTGTTTATCTATTCATTCATTGATGGACATTTGGGTCATTTCCACTTTTAGCTATTATGAATAATGCTAATGTGAATATTTGTGTACAAGTTTGTGTGTGAACATATATTTTTGGTCATTTTGGGTATATATCTAGGAGTGGAATTGCTGGATCACGTGGTAACTGTTCGACTTTTTGAGGAACCACCATTGTTTTCCACAGCTGCTGTACCATTTTCCATTCCCACTGGCAATGTGCGAGGCCTCCAGTTTCTCTTCCTCCTTGCCAACACTTGTTATTGTCCATTTTTTACATTATAGCCATGCTAGTGGGTGTGAAGTGATATCTCATTGTGGTTTTGATTTGCATTTCTCTAATGTCTAGTGATGCTGAGCATCTTTTCTTGAGCTTGTTGGCCACTTGTATATCTTCTTGGTGAAACATCTATTCAAATCTTTGCCCGTTTTTTAATTGGGCTATTTGTCATTTTATTGTTGGATGGTAGTAATTACCCTTTTTTTGCTTGACACACTTTCATGCTCAACACAATTATCATAAAGTGATTATTTCCCCCCAAAAGTGAAAATAGCATAAGCCCAAAGCAAGAAAGAGCCAAGTGCCAGAAAATGCAGGGCACCGAAGGCTTCTAGCCAAAAGAAGGTAGTGGAATGAGGAAAGTAAGGGAAAAAAATGAAGAAACTTTGTTTTAAAGCCAAAACACTGCGAGGCAGGTTACTGCGGCCTTTGTGCCCGTGAGATCCTTCGGAAGGCACCCTTCTTAGGGCCTTGAGAGGGATGGCTGTAAAATGAGCACAGCAGCATGGGTCTCTTCTCCCCTCCCCAGAACCCTGCAGGATGAATGCACCTACACACACACCAAGTACTTTGAACATACCGAGGAGATTCTCATGCCCATTAAAGCCCCTGTGAACGCATGAGAATATTAAGAGCAGTTCTTACAGGGCAGGACCTGGGTCTTGTTTAGCTTTAAGACTCCTCAGCACCTTATAAAAATGTTTGGTTCTTGAATGAATAAGCGACCCAAAGATGAGGAGATCTCAAGGTCTAGCATAGATATGACCTTTAGTCTCTCCTGTTTGGGTTTATTATACGAACATGATAAACCAAATAGCACGATTCTTCACATAGTTCTAGCACATTTTGCTATAGATGCCTTGCTTGCCTGTTTCCACCTTTGGTCTTCTGAAGCACTGGACTGTTCGAACCTCCTGGCAGGAGGGACTTAACCCCACAGGTGTCTAAGCACCCTCTCCCTGCAGCATTTGCATAGCTGGTGCTGGGGAATTTGTCTCTGTGCTAACCTCCAGATAGCACCTCCTACACCAGCCTCGAGGGCACTTAGACAACCAGAACCTCTGAGATCGAGATCGCACCCTGGAATCCTGCTCTGGCTCAAGTCTCGTCCAGCAGGTGGATGTGGCAAGCAGCCTTTAACCTGGCTCCGTGGCTGCAGGATCCCGGGAGCATCAGACTCCTCTGCAAATTATTTTCTAGCTGTGCCCTGCTCAGGAAAGGAAGGAACTCTTTGGGCTTCTCATTTTTCACCCTCCCTAGCTCCTGAGGGCCCCTGCCTGATTTGCATCCTGAACTCAATTTGCATAACAAAATACACCAAAACTTCACTAGACCAACTGCGGTAGGCGGTGGGCAGGCAAGTTTTGTTTTGTTTGGGTTTTTCATCTCCTGCCATTTCTCTAGCAGGTTTCTAGTTACATCCAGATGACACTTAGATTAAGTTTCATTTCATGTTGTTGGCCCATGATTCAACTAGCCCCTCCTCCTGGGCACAGAGTTCCTCCAAGATGAAGCCCCATTCACTGGAGATGGCTTTCGGGGAGCCCTGCAAGCCTGGTGGAAGGAGTCATCCCACTTCTCTTGCTGGGGTTCTTCTCACAATCTGCAGGCCAGGCAGCTGTGTGTCCTTCAGTTAAACGCTCGAGAGTTGGGGTTTTTTTTTTCTCTTTCCTTTTCCTCCAAACCCGGAATCAATATTTTGGGAGTAACGGGAGGGTGAGGGAGGAAGAGCCGCAGGGGACAGCAGCTTGCAACTGCCAAAGCGGCTCTGATCTGCAGACGGAACCCTCAAGACTCATTCAGCACAAAGTGGCTGCAGAGGAAATCCTGCCGAGCCAATGATAAGGGGGGAAATGGAGTCACTTCCTCACCAGCTGCTTTATTCAGGTAGAAAAAGTCCTCACTTCCTCGCGTGCGCTCTGCTGGCCACCCCTCAGAGCGGCCCGGGCTGCTTGCTTCCCGTTTTGATCTCAGTTACCACCCTGTGGGGGACAGGTGAATTACTGCTTTCTTAGCTTCAGGGACAACTCTCATCTCTGCGTGCGTGTCTCCCTCCCTCCCTCCTTCGCTTCCTTCTTTCTCCTTCTCCCAGCATCCTCTCTTGCCTGGCGATTGCGTGTCTGTGTGCTCTGTGCATTGAAGCAGTCACAGAGAGTGCCGAGAATGAGTCTCACACCCACAGTAGAATCCGGGACTGGTTACCATCAGCGGCTTTATGTTCCCATGGATGTTCAGAAACAGCTTGAGGCCTGTGATCATCTCCTCTGTCGTGTTCAATGGGCACCAATGCTGCCTCTCTCGCCAATGCCCAGGATTATGGCTTTTTTTACCTCCAGGCAGCATTTTCAAAGTGTGTCTTCATAACACAGCAGGAATCTCCCTGACAGAGGGGTCAGTGGTCAAACAAGTTTGGAAAATGTTGCACAGCGTATGCCTCTCTTGGAGACTCCCAAGGCATACAGGTAAGGATGTTACTCAAAATGTTTCACAAGCAGCATGGCACAGACGCTGACCCACCAGATCCGACGCTGACCATTATCATCTCGCTAAACATCAGCCCCTTGTAGGAAGACACTAGAGGCTGCTGCAGAAAAAGCACTGAATTTTATTTAAGCCCATCATTTATTTGTCCTTTGAACATTTCCCCTTTAAAAAAATCACCTATTAAGATATGTTTGGAAAATCTGTTCTATAGTAAAAGAAAGCAGTTTATTTCAGCTCCACAAACATTTGCTGAGTGCCTGATATGTGACAGACATATGCTCCAGGGATCCAGAGATAAATAAAACGTGGTCCCTGCACCTCCAGGTGCTACTGATTGAATGGGGGAAGACAGACGTGTAAACAGATGATCTTCAGATGATACAGTGAACAGGGAATAGCCGAGGATTATTTAGCTCAACCTAGGGGCTGGGAGAAAATTGCCTGCAGAAAACGATGGCACTGAATCTCTGAATGAGCCAGAGTTAACTTACAAGTGACAGAAGCTGAGCAGGAGAGCTAGTTTGGGCCCAGAGCATTGGGAGCCTAGGATGCCATGTTAACCAATTTGGACTTAAGCATGCAAATGACCGATTTGATTCTGAATATATCACTCTGACTGCAATATGGAGAGGCAGCTGAACAGCAGGGCACAAGACTGGAGGCAGAGAGATCAGATGGGCAATCATAGCAGTAATCCTGGGGAGAGAAGGCAATAGGGTTAGAGAAATAGCTAGGTGGTCAAATTAGTGGTTATTTATTGCCCTGTCATGTCCCCTTGCCACTTCAGCGCTCACTATCTTGACCTCCAGCTACAAGAGATGCAGCAACTGCATCTCTTTCCCTGAGGGCTTTCTCTGGCCTCTAGAGCCCACTTTGCCTGTGTGTATGACTGGCCAGAAGTGCTGGGGTGTTGACGCCTCCAGAGGAGCAACCCTTAGCCAATGAATGTAAGGAGTTGCTGTATAAATACCCCAGCTCTCTAGCCCCTCAGTGGAATAACAAATCTGAATGTTCTGCACTGGCTGCAGATTTCCCAGCAGGATTGAACTCCAGTTGCCAGCAGCAGATCCTAGGATCATCTCCCAAATAAACCACTTAGACTCAAATCTTTGTCTTTGTTTCTGCTTATGGAAAAACCCAACCTAAGACTGTGGGATTTATCAATGAATGGATGAGGGATGAGGAAGAGGAAAGCATCTAGGGGACTCTCAGGCTGTGGGTTTACTTGACAGCATGGGCATGGTGAAAGCAAGAAGAAAGCAAGAAGAGAGGCAGGCTTGCTGGAGAGGGCTATCCTAACTCCGGTTTGGGACAGATTGCGTTGTCACTTCCAGTGGGACATCGTAGCAAGTGATTGGAATGAGAATCTGGCAGTAAAAGGAGCAGGTGGGGCTGGATATAAAGATTTCAGAGACATCATCATAAAGATGGTATTTAAGACCATGAGAGTGAAGGAGATGAGCCAAAAAGAGAGTAGACAAGTCCAGACAGAAGCCCAGGGAGCATCGAGTCCCCATCAGGGCAGGCAGAAGAGGAGGTGCCCATGAAGGAGGCAGAGAAGAAATTCTCCAGGAGGCAAAGACTTTCAGTGATCTCAGTGTCCAAAGTGTCAAAGCACCCATTAAGGTACGATCTGAAAAGGGACCGGCCTGGTGGCGCAGTGGTTAAGTTCACACATTCTACTTCTCGGCGGCCCAGGGTTCGCCGGTTCGGATCCCAGGTGTGGACATGGCACCACTTGGCAAAAGCCATGCTGTGGTAGGCATCCCACGTATAAAGTAGAGGAAGATGGGCATGGATGTTAGCTCAGGGCCAGTCTTCCTCAGCAAAAAGAGGAGGATTGGCAGTAGTTAGCTCAGGGCTAATCTTCCTCAAAAATGAAAAAATAAAACCTTCTAAAAAAAAGAAAAAATGATGCAATCTGAAAAGCATCCAGTGGATTTAGCTTTAGCCACGGGACGGGGAGGGTGTTGGTGGTTTCTGGGGGGGGGAGGGTAGTTTCAGAGGCACAATGGAGGAAGAAACCATGCTGAGTGGATTAAAATGAGGGTGGGAAGACAACCAGTGAGGGTGGGTTAGCTGCTTGTCTGAGAGGGCAAGGAGAGAAGATAATGATTAGGGTGGAATATAGCATCAGCATGAACATTTTCAGGAAATCTGAATGTTTGTATGCCAAGGAAAAAGAGACAGAAGGAAGGATGAGGTTGAAATCATAGTTGAGAGTAGGGCCAGCTGATGGAGAAAGGTTCCAGGAGCAATGGGAGACAGTGGGATAAGGGCGCAGGATGGGAAGGACGGATCGAGATGTAAGTCAGTGGATGTGCCAGGATAGGAAGCTGGGGTAATTCTCCCTCCATGGCCTCAATTTTCTCAGAGAAGAAAGAGGTGACATCAGCTGTTAAACAGAGAGGCGAACACAGGAGAAAAGTGGTGGCTGTTTGGAATAGCCGTGGATAGGAACAGAAAAGATCAGACCAAGGGAAGGGAGCGCTAAGTGGTTTCAAGAAGTCACTGAGTTGGGAGACCGTGAATTTAGAGCAGCACCGGACTGCATGGTTGGGCAACTTGCTTCAGCAACACTTGGAAGGCCAGACGAGGCTGCCGTGGGATGGGGTCAGGGACAGGGCACAAAGGAAGGTCCGGGATGGGAGGAAGCAAGCTGAGGGAGGCAGGAAGGAGGCGCCCAGGGAGATAGAAGACCCAGCTGCTTGCCAGTGTCCTAACTCATTAAGCACCGGAGGCAGAGGATGTAAACCCAGCCTCTACTCTCCTCCGTCTTCTGTCTGCTTATTGGGACATACTGTAAGTCATTTACTCTTCTTGTCTAGATGTCAGTTTCCTCACTATTAAAAAAAGGCTAATATCTTTATTAGGCAATATTACGCCAGTGCAGGAGATCTGAACTCACTTGGAGGTTCCTTCCAGCTCAGTTTTGTGTTACTGTGGTTCGCCTTTTCCTTTTTCTTTTCCTTCACTAACCCTCAGGTTATCATGAGGGAGGTGATCCCCATGGAGACAAAATTATAAAGCCATGAAAAATAGAAAACATCAAAGGCATTTGATAGCAGCGTTTGACTTCCTGTTGGCACCACCTGATTTTCGTTTTACTTTCTTCTTCCTGCTGACAGGATCCTCTGCTCTGTGCAGGATACAAAATGGCGGCACACCTTGATTTCGGACATGCAGAGGCATCATCTCTCTCTAGATTGTAACCTCTTTGAGGGCAGGATGGCTTCCCTCCCTTAGGATCTCCCATTGATCATAGAATGCCTGCGTCTACACTCAGCTCAAAGATTGTGGAATGTAGCCGAATTTCTAATTTGTGTATAGCCAACCAAGCCATGTTAAATTTCCCCATAATATAACGAGAGCTGAGAACCACTGCTGAGCCACGGGCCTGAACGTGCAGACATTCGTTTACCTGTTACCTGTTTCATTCAGTGTTATGTTGGGAACATCATTCCTTGCCAGTAAATGTAGGGTACAACTTTTAATGGTTGAACAGTATTCCATTGTATGGATGTGGTAAAAGTTATTTCACCGATTATATTTTCAGACATTTAAGTTGTTTTAACCACTATAAACAACCTGTGCACGTTGTTTTTTCAAAATAAATAACCAGAAGTGGAATTACTAATAAAAGGATATTTGTAAAGCTTTTGATACACATTGCCAAATACGAAAGGTCTCTGCACTTCCCTTTACCGGGGAGTCCATCAATTGTATAAGAGTCTCTGGGGCTCCCACCCCAAACCCACCCCATCCTTTTCAGCAGAACTCAGTATTCTTTTAAATTTTTGCCAGTCCAACTTGTTTATTTTTCAGTCTCATTTTATTTGGAATCAGGTTTAAACAAAACTTCTTGAAGGGTTTTGAAAGAGAAAGGAAAATTTTGGAGGGTGGGCTGCCTCAAGGGAGAGTGTGTGTGTGTGTGTGCATGACGGAGAGATAGAGAGGGAAAGAAGAAGAGAGACAGAAAGGGAAAGAGAGAGGATGGGGGGAGAGAGGAAGAGAGAGGTGGAAGTGGTCTCACAACCAGTCCCAATGCAGGAGGGAGGGGACACTTTGGCTGCCCACCCCCCAGCTTAGGAATCTTGAGTCTGGTCTCTTGCGGTCCACACCTCCCTGGCTTATGTCCAACCCTGCAGCAAGACTATTGGGATCGGAGTTTGGCCCTCCTGCCCATTGATGCCACCCTGGGTGCAGCTCAGACTCAGACCACCTGTGGGCTTTGAACTTGCAGTTTGTAGAGAAGCTGTCTGCGAAAGAGCTGTGAGAGCTGGGGCACTGCCTGCCTCCTCTCTGGCGTGAGGGGCCAGCGAAAGGAGAACGGACCCTCCCCCGGAAGGTGCTGTGCACATCCCTGAGACGGGGCAGAGCCCTTGTCAGGCCTGACATGAGCAAGGGGTGTGGTGCCTCCTAAATATATGGACTGGGATTTTGCCCGAATCACATGATGATGGCCCAGGTTTTCTTTTTCCCTCTTTGTTGCTTTTAATACATAAAATGAGCATGTGTTTATTTAAAACAGCTTTCAAACTTAAACAAATAATGACAGACTGTTCAAACAGACTTCGGAAATCGCCCTAATCAGGATGTTTGAAAAAGCAAGAAGACTCTCTATGAAAGTAGCTTTTAAGACCTTCCAGTCCTGAAACCAACGCTCAGGGGCCAGATTCAGTCTTAGATGATGCCCCTCAGCCCTACAACCTGACAATAATTTATGAGAAAGTATAGATGGGCATTGTATTATCACTTCCCATTTTCCAACAGAATACGTCACGTGTATATTTTAATTCACAATTTCTGTAGAAATCACCAAGCATCTTCAGAACCCAAAGCTGACTCTTTAGAGGGAACTAGTAAATTGCTTCTGTAAAATAGCAGGCTCGGTTGACCATCTGGAGGGAAGGGCAGGCTTAGGAGGAAGGTGGCAGGTTTGGGAGAAGGCAGACTAGAGAGCAAGTTGTTAATACTTCCACTAATTCACATTCTGGACCACATTCACAAATGGCTTTGAGTTAATCTTCACAAAAACCAATTTTATGGGTGAAATAAATAAGGCTCAGGGTTGGGTAGTTTGCTCACGGTCCTGAGCACTAAAATGTCAAAGCCGAGATTTCACCCAGACCTTCTCTCCCAAGTCCCAGAGCCCCGGGGCTGCGTCAGCACCTCTGTGATCCTTCTTTGGGTCAAGAGATGCTACTCTGGCTCATCCCACTCTAGAAATGTTTTATTCGTTTTTGTTTTTTATATACATACAGTACATCAGACATGGCTCCTTAGGTCCATCAGAAGCACAGTTCTTCACGTGAGGGGATAGGAGTCGGGAGACGGCATTAGTGCAGCCCCAGAGAGGAAGGGATATTTTCAGAGGCATTTCTTCTGCCCTCTGTGCAGGCCTTCTGCCTGGTACTGTGCACCAGGCAAACTGGGAGAATATGCCAGCCCAAGTTTGTGCCTGCTTCCTCCACTTTCCCATGATGGCTCCATGTCCAGAAAGGTCAGATGGACAGGGGCTTAGTCAGTTCCATAGTCTGCCATGGAAAACTCCACTGGTAACTAAGGGGACACAAGGCTCCGCCATTGACCACCCCCTCAATGTGAAGCCGAATTGCGTACAGCCCGGAGCCAGTGCCCGGAGGAATTCGGGGCATCCTTTAGCTAGACTGTTAGGGGTTCCAGCCCGACCATCCCTCAGAGAGAGGAGCATGGCGGGGGGCTGTTAGACTTTTGCAGCTCTGTCTGTGGGACCCTGGGATGAACTTTGCAAGAGGCAAAGTTTCTCCTGCTCGTAAATACATCCTGACCCCTTCCTGCCCTGTTTGTCCCTGATCATAAATAAGGAAAGTGTGTATCTGGACAAACAGTCATGATTGTCGCCTCATCTTTGTACTAAGAGCGCTAAGCATGCATTTATTTACGTCCATTGCCTTGCTTTGCTGAGGCTCAAATTTAGAAAAAGTTAACAATAGATTAAAAAAGAAGAAAACCCTTGCGCCCTCTCCTGGTAAAAGTTAATCCAGTACATCCGAAGGTACAGCTCACCCACTTCTTGGGGAGCAGTTACCTGTCTAGGCTAACTAACTAATCTTGTGCTAATTTGACCAAAGCTGTTGACACATTAGATGGCCTGTTGGGTCTTCTAGAGTCCATGATCATGGAGTTTCTTCTCAACCCTTCTTCACAGGGTTTCTCAGCCTCAGAACTGTTGGCACTTTGGGCTGGAGAATTCTTTGTGGTGAGGGCTGTCTTGTGAGTTACAGGATGTTGAACAGCATCCCTGGCCTCTGCCCACTAGATGCCAGCAGCACCCCCACCCCAAATCATCACTACCAAAAAATGTTTCCAGACATTGCCAAATGTCCCCTGGGGGGCAAGATCACCCTCAGGGAGAACCACTACCTTAAACTCTTGTCTCCAACCAGACAAGACACAGGGTGACCAGTGAGAGAGTGCAGATGGCTCAGCATAAACCCTTCATGACTGCAGGAAGGCTGGAAGCAATTTTGATGACTGGTCAACGGAGTTCAGCTCTAGGAATTTGTCTGAAAAAAGCATCTGAACAAGTAGACAAGAATTTATGTATAAAGATGTATCATAATATTGTTTATATTAGCAAAAGTGTAAACAACCCAAATAAAGAATTGGTTAAATAAAGTACAGATGGAATACTATGTAATCAGGAAAATAATTATGGAAATCTGTATATAATAATGTGGGCAGTTCCCCTAATGATGCCTTAAACTGTCACCTTCAAGACTACTCCAGGATTCCCAGTGGCTGTTGTATATAGAAGGAATCATTTCAAACAGGCAGAGTAAGCACTGGGTGAAGTATTGGGCCAAACACAGAATTCAAGCCAATGATTGAGTTCAGGAAACTTTAATCATTAATTGAACAGTCATTTATTAAGCACTGACATGTACCAAGACCACACACAGCACTGGGGAGACAAAGATGATACCTGGTCCCTCTATGGCAACACTTGCCCCAAACAGACAAAAACACTGTGAACACTGTCAGATGCTCCCCCGCACAGCAGCCAGAAGCCTCAGTATGTTACCGTCTCCCGTAAAGAAATTGTGTGCTCCAATGTCAGGTGGTTGGGAGTAAAACAGAACTATGTCTTGTTTTCCTCTTCATGCCTGAATAAATCACACCAAGTGAAAAGCATTCCATTTACTGATTTATATATTTAGAGAGTTGTCCAAATTCTCATTGGGTCCAAAGGTGGAACCTGATCCTCCCCAACAAATCTAAGAAATGAGCATTCAATGATTGGTTCAATCTAAGACAATCCAGAGGACTTTGCTATAACACACTGCAGGCCGGACTTCAGTGCAGCGATAGGAAGGGAAGACAGGAGCCATCTTCTTTCCTCAGGGACCTGCGTAACCAGTGACACATAACTGACCATGTGTGCTTTATGAAGTACACAGCTTGAGTTAAACACAGAGTTGTGGTCATCCAGTCTAGCCACCCCCTGGGAGAAACCCTGCAACAGCTCTGTTTCCCAGGGAGAACACTGTCCTTGACCTCAAAGGCCAGCATGCCACCAGTGGAGGCCGCCCTGCTTGTGCCCACCACATCAGCCTCCCAGGGACCAAGCTCCCCACAGAACTGCTGTCTGTCGTGTGAGGGCATCAGCAGACTGAAGGGCACTGGTTTGGATCTGGGTTCAAATCCTAGCCCTGCCATTGATTAGACAAATCCTTAACCTCTGTGAGTCTCAGGGTTTTGTCCTCTACAGAACAGGAACAAAGGAAATGACTCCGTAAGATGGATATGAAGAACAAACAGAAAAATGCAAGTGAGGCATCCGTGACAAGGGCCTGGCGTCGAGTGAGCACTCAATAAAGGCGTGTAGCCGTAGTCATTGTTTTTGTATTTCTTCAGTGAATGGCCATGGCTAACTAAAATTGCAGCCTCCAGTATTTCTCGAAGCCTTTGCTGTTTTAGGTTTCCCCTTAGCACTAACCACTCTAACACACTCTATGATACAGTGATTTTGTTTACCCTCTATTCCCTTCAACTAGATAAAAGCTTCACGAGGCAGGAACTGCTCGTCTAGTTCATTCATGGCCGTGACTCTCTGGTGCCTGGCACACAAATAGGGTCTCAGTAAATATTGAAAAGAATGGGTCTGAAATCACTGCCCCCAGAGAATGTTTTGCCTGTCACTTCAGGAGAGAAGTGCCCAGGCCCCCTGGCACCGTGCCTCTCTCCCTGTGGGCCAGCATTCTGTGCTCTTTCTCTAATACACTTTCTTTTCTTCCCTCCTCTCCCCCCGCAGGACGCCTTTGTGGAACTGTACGGCCCCAGCATGCGGCCGCTGTTTGATTTCTCCTGGCTGTCTCTGAAGGCGCTGCTCAGTCTGGCCCTGGTGGGAGCTTGTATCACCCTGGGTGCCTATCTGGGCCACAAGTGAAGTCAACAGGCCTGCCACAAACAAATATGCAAAAGGTTCACTAAAGCAGTAGAAATATATGCATTGCCAGTGATGTACCATGAAACGAAGCTGTGGTCTCTTTAAAACAAAAAAAACGAAAACAGCTTTCAGGCTCAACGTCGAATCAGCTCTTTACTGCCAAAGGGAAATACCATTTATTTTTTACATTATTAAGAAAAGAAAGATTTATTTATTTAAGACGGTCCCATCCAACCTCCTGTCTTTGGAAAGCCTACCACTAATTGCCAGGCCCACCTGAGCGGCTCCACCTGGATCTCCTGTGCCTATAAACACGGATTTGTTTTCCATGTTGTTGGCTGGACTGACTCACCATCTGAAGAGCGAACAAACTGACAAAGGACTTGACTGTTTCAGAAGCCAGGTTTCTGGCTGCTGGAGGTTAGGAAGAAGGTGTTCATTTTCTCTGCGTTTATTTGCCCTGGGGGCTGGGACGTTAAAAGAGAGAAGGTGCTTGGAGGGAAGTCCATCTTCCCTGACCTGAGGAGCAGACACTTTGCATATGGCTCGCATGGTACATACCTGATTGGAAGAAGAAAATCGGGAACTTCAGATGGACTTGGTATCTGCCAAGAGTTCCATACCGAAGGACATGATGGGGAAAATGCCGTTAAACCATAGGAAAGTATTTTTTTAAGCTACCAATTGTGCCGAGAAGCAATTTTAGCAATTTATACAATACCATCCAGTACCTTAAGCCCTGATGTGTATATTCATATATTTTGGATACGCTCCCCCTCCAAATACTGGCTCTGTCTGTGTATGAAACAGAATTCTCTGGAATGCGAGGAAGTGAACATTTCGGTGACTTTCTTCCGCACCAAGAAGGCTAGAGTTACCCAGAAGCATCAGGCCGCCACAAGTGCCTGCATCTCCGCAAGAGGCCGCAGTCTGACGTCCTGCCTTGCCCCAGCTTGGAGGCCTCATCCTAGAACTGAGGCTGGGCACTTGCTGGCCTGTTCCGCGTGTTTTCAACAGCGCAGCGTGGTCTCCGAATGTCTGGAAGCTGACAGAGCTCAGAATTCCACTGTCCAGAAGGAGCAGCAGCAGGCTGGGCCTGTGACCCTGGGGGCCTCCCGTTAGGCCCGTTTCCATGTAGACGTGGAACCTGGGAGCCAAGGTTCTTAAGACGGTTATATCATGGTGGAGGGAAGGAAACGGAGGCGCTGCACCTTTCCCTGCAGAGGGAGGTGGTGAAGTCTGGGAAGGCCACCACCGAAAGGGCACGTGAGCAGAGGTGACACATGCGGCCTGTGTGCCATGTGGCTGCGGCGCATGCGTGTTGGCTGTGCGGCCGCCCACCTGTCTGTGCAGTTTAAAGCAAGGCTTTAAATTAAAGACTTGGGAGAGGGTCATAAATCCTAAAGGAAGCGTTGAAATAGGGTGTCATGGATTAATTCACCTATGGCTATGGAATTACGATGTAAAACATTATCTTGTCATTGTAGTTTGGTTTTATTTGAAAACCTGACAAAAAAAAAGTTCCAGGTGTGGAATGTGGAGGTTATCCGTATATCCTGGGGCAGTGAAAAAGAAAAAAAAAAAATCAGTGATGGAAAACTCTAGACAAGTAGCAAAAGAAGTGGCATCTCCAGCTCATAAACTAGAAAATATTTTTTCAAGTTTAGAATCAGCCTTGAGACATACGTGGAATAACTGTGGCATTATCGCATTATATACCATTTATCTGTATTAACTTTGGAATGTACTATGTTCAATGTTTAATGCTGTGGTTGATATTTCGAAAGCTGCTTTTAAAAAAAAATACATGCATCTCAGCATTTTTTTTTTTAAATCGTATTTAGTTATGGCCTCTACACTATTTGTTAGCAAAAATGATCATTTTTCCATTTGAGATATTTTTGTCTCTTAATTCTTTAAAAGCATTTATGAAAAGGTGAGATAAGCCCTGGGTCTCAGCTACCTGAGAAACCCTGGCACGTGCTGGCTGTGGAGGCGCGTTGCTTCAACCAAGTGATGTGCACTTCCATGTCTACACAATTGTTTATTGTGAGGGATGTATCTGTTGTCCCTTTGACCTTGTTCCTGGAAGGTTTACTTGTCCCTGGGCAAATCAGAATTTAACTCACATTATTTAAGATTACATACATGTTTGGTTAAACCCATGAGGTTCATTCGGTTCAAAATCTACATGGGAAATGACCAGGGGATTAAATTCTGGCTGTGATGGTTTGACCTTTAGAGAGTTGCTTTACGTGGCCTATTTCCACATAGACCCATCTAGGGCCCTCCTGGCCTCTTTCTACAGGGCCCTTTTCCGTGGTTATCCTTCAGGTTCTTCCTGAAATGCAGAGGCACTGACGCCCCACACCGAGAAAGCAGGAAATCCATGGTATGAAGCCAGACCTCCCTGGCAGGCCTCAGGGAACAGGACGATCAGACCTTTGAATGATTCTAATTTTTAAGCAAAATATTATTTTATGAAAGGTTTACATTGTCAAAAGTGATGAATATGGAATATCAAATCCTGTGCTGCTATCCTGCCAAGATCATCTTAATGGAGTCAGTTTGCAGTACACTCCAAGTGGCGAGACCCTCCAAGCTGCTTTAGAAGTACCAGTGAAGAACATGGACGTTTTTAATATAAAGCCTATTTGTCTTTTGTTGTTGTTCTTATTGTTCAAACTGGGATTTGCAGAGTATTCTTAAAAATGTGTATATAAAAAAGGTCATGGGGGCTGACTTCTGGCTGGTTTCCTTTGGCTGTAGGATTTTGTTATCTGGTTTTAATGGTAAATGTACCCAGCCGCCTGACCCCAGAACTGTACAGTATTGTGGCTGCACTTGCTCTAAGAGTAGTGGATATTGCATTTTTTCTTGTTGTTAAAAACATGTTAGAAGCAATGATGTATATAAAAGCCTCAACTAGTCATTTTTTCATTGTCTCAATTATTCTGTGATCTGGACAACAGAGAACCAGTCCTGCTTACTTTGTGTTGAGAAGGGATTCATACCGGAATTAACCCACAGCGTGGTGCGTGTGTTGGCCAAGGTCAGGGTTAAGTATAACACACGCATTTTCCAGATTGGGGTTCAGGGCTCTGAAAAGAGCCACAAAGAGAAAAGGACCCCAGAACCTCCTTGGTCCTCCGCAGCCCTCACTGCACAGGCGCTCTGAAAGAGAGATCGAAACAGCTGACGAGTTCTACGGCGAACAATTCATCTCAGATTTGACAGTGGCTGAAAATTCTTGTAGGTTTCAGATTTGGACAAAAGTCATGTTTGAATTAAGGAAGCACCTTGCTATCGTTCAAGCAAAAAAAACCAGCACCCTCTGCCCCAGCCCCCTTATCTCTGCATATTCAGAGACGGTCTTCCTTTTAGATGTGACTTTTCGTTCCTTAGTAAATGTTTATTGCTTATCATCTGAAGACCCTGTCCTGACCCAATTTAGGAAATTAGGAAGTGATTATAAATCAAGAGGAGTTATAATAATCAGGATTAAATGTAAAAAAGTAGGGCAGTCCCAAGACATGTCTGGCTTTCTCCTAAGGATCTACTAAACGAACAGAATTGCAAATAGTCTATATTGTAACTAAATTTATGCTGAAATGACTGATTTATAATTGTGAACTTAAATTCTAATTTCAATTCTACTTTTAAGACAGTGGCTGTTTTTATACTTTCTTATCACTTATAGTTAGTAATGGACACCTACTCTATCAGAAGAAAACAGGAAGGTCTTGAAATATAAGCCATTCTAAGGAAATAAGGGAGTCAGTTGAAATTCTATTCTGATCTTATTCCGTGGTGTCTTTTGCAGCCCAGACAAATGTGGTTACACACTTTTTAAGAAATACAATTCTACATTGTCAGGCTTATGAAGGTTCCAATCAGATCTTTATTGTTATTCAATTTGGATCTTTCAGGGATTTTTTTTTTTTTTAATTATTATGGGACAAAGGACATTTGTTGCGGGGGTGGGAGGAGGAAGAATTCTCAAATGAGCAAAACATTCCCAAGACTGGATGAGGGTGTGGAGGTTTTCAGAATAGCCAGGACCGTGGGGTATGAAATGGAAACAAATGGGACCTTTCCTGGGGTCGATGTGATGCCTCTGTGAAGGACCTTGTGAGACAAACAAGAAGCATTTTTAAGTTCTGTGGTGTGTTTAGATTCTAGAGACATCAGCACAACTCAGAGTGCAGCTCTCTGTGGCAATGCAGATGGACCCAAACTCTTTTAAACATTTGCCATCGATGGTATTAATTTCAAGCCTGAATATGTCCAGGGGCCATTTAAACAATAAGTTTGCAGATTTAACTAACACAATATTTAATGAAAACCTTCTCGTTGGTAGGGACATCTGTTTATAAATATTTATTATGCACAGTACGGGGGAAAAAAACTAATGTGAAACTGAATTGGGCAAGTCATATTACAAGTCCCTTATTCTTTTCTTTTTTTTTTTCCAAGATTGGCACCTGAGCTAACAACTGTTGCCAATCTTTTTTTCTTTTTCTTTTTTTCTGTTTTATCTCCCCAAATTCCCCCGGTACATAGTTGTATATCTTAGTTGCAGGTCCTTCTAGTTGTGGCATGTGGGACGCCGCCTCAACGTGGCCTAATGAGCGGTGCCACGTCCGTGCCTAGGATCCGAACGGGCGAGACCCTGGGCTGCCGCAGCGGAGCGCACGAACTTAACCCCTCGGCCACGGGGCCGGCCCCCACAAGTCCCTTATTCTTAGCCAAAGAATCATTCTGTTACATGTCTGTGCTTATGGGACAGACCTTGGCCAACCATGAAATACACATCCCACCGGGCACAAAGAAAACCAGATGGAGTATGAATGGTATTGCACCAATTCATCATGACTACCCCAGAAAAATAACTTAAAGCCAAATCCTGTTGATGACAGGTTGTTTTTTATACCAAGGTAAGCCCAGCAGACAAAAACACTTGTGGATGATAGAAAGGCTTAATCAAAAGATCCTGGGACTGTTACTCAATATGATTGTGGTGTAGATACTTAGTAATGCCATATACCTAAACCTTTCGGGAAATCTGCACTAGGCCTTCCAGCCTGCTCATTTCATTAGGTTTTTCCCTGCGGGGTAGCATTTGAAGGAGTGATAGTCAATCAGATTTCTTTTGGGGAAGGATTGGTGGTTGTGTTTATTATATTTTCTTCTTAAATTTCCAACCAAGTTTTGCTTTTGTTTTGAGTTACTGGGATTATTTTTGTTTTCAATAGAATAAGTGTATAAAAAGTGTTTTTGTATTGAAAGCTTTTGTTATCAAGATTTCATGCTTTTACCCTGTATGGGCTGTTTTTAAGAATGATACTTTTTAGAGGTGGCTGATATCCTGCAACACTGTACACACACAAAAATATATATGGTAAGCATACTTTAGATAGTTAAGATAAAGTAAGTCTCTGGTTGGCCGGCATTAAATATAATGGCACTTTCTTTGTGTTGTAGGGGAAAGTCACATTGCCATTAAACTTTCCTTGTCTGTCCAGTTAATATTGTGAAGAAAAATAAAGTACAACGTGAGATATTGGTTGTGCCCTGGAGTTGTTCATAATGTGGTGACATGACTTTGCCCTGCCATTCATCGTCATTAAACAAGACTTTAAAAAGCCTGCTTAGTAAGCAAGTAGAGCCCCCAGGAGCCTCACTCTAACGAAGCCCCGGGGGACCAGGCCACAGGACTGGCTTACAGGTGAGACCACCTGAGCAAGAGGCCCTTTTGTTTCTGAGTTACTAACCCTCCTGGTTTGGTCCAAGATGACCAGCCTTGAGCTCTCCTCCCTGAGAGAGCCGTGGTTGCTCTTGGGCTTGTTTTCCCACACCCAGTGGAGATCCCGGCCTCTGCATTCCATAAAAGGAAAGATTGAATTAAAAGGGGAGAAACAAGCTGAAAGTCTGTTTTTTTTTTTGTTTTTTTTTTTTAAAGATTTTTATTTTTTCCTTTTTCTCCCCAAAGCCCCCCGGTACATAGTTGTGTATTCTTCGTTGTGGGTTCTTCTAGTTGTGGCATGTGGGACGCTGCCTCAGCGTGGTCTGATGAGCAGTGCCATGTCCGCGCCCAGGATTCAAACTAACGAAACACTGGGCCTCCTGCAGCGGAGCGCGCGAACTTAACCACTCGGCCACGGGGCCAGCCCCGCTGAAAGTCTGTTTTGAAGTTAGCATTTTAAGATAACCAAAGCAGTCCCTTGCTTCGGAGGATAAAAATCCTAAGTAGCAAGGCACCTGGGTTTCCTGCTTACACCGAAACCCTAAACATCAGTCCTCCAAGTCTCTTCCCTTCGACTCGCTTAAAAGGACTTTGATAGTAACATCCATCTGTTGAGCATCTGCTGGATGCCAGCACTGTGCACGTAACACCACTGGCTCTTACTAACTTGGAAGATAGGTATTGGCTTCTCCTATTTTATAGGAGAAACATGAGACTCATAGAAGTTAAACAATATGTCCAAGCCCTCAAACATCATAAGTTACAGAGGCAGGATTTGAGCTGTGGTCTGGCTGACTCCCAGGCCTGTGCTCCTCCTCTCAATCAGTCGTCTTCAAGTGGCTGGAAATGGCGCCTTGGGGACACAGCCTTTCCAAGGGGTAGGCAGACATGGGACGTTCAAAGGAATCAGCGTTCTCAGCATCCATGGGTGTTCTGTCATAAATTGATGTCCTTGAGAACACCCATGAGGTCAAGCCAGTTCTCACCTCCCACCTTCCCTTTCACACTCATTGGTCACATTTCACGAAACAGGCCCACTGCTCGCCCTTTCAGAAACCTTCTGTGAGGCATTGACTAGCATGTTGAGGCTGCCTCATGCTCGCAGGGAGGCCAATTGTGTGCCTCTCTTCCAAACTCCACGTCAGTGAAGTCAAATTGGTAGCTTGAAATTGGCCATGGTGGAAGTATTTAAACCATGGAAATGAGAAAAAGCTACAAAGCAGAGCTTTTCCCCCTTCTTTCTTTCTTTTTTTTTCCAGAGACCCAAATTACCTGCACACCCCTGGGCATTGTCTTGGGATGTTAAAACCCTCAGGTTACCAAAAGGTCTAACTTGAGATCCTTGGGCTATATTATATCGGACTCTAATGACTGAGGAGCTAATCCTTTTGCAAATCATTTTTCCAGTTCTTTGCTTTCAACAAAGTTGAAAGTGTACCTAGTCAAGACAGCTGGCAGATATGTTTTTTTTAATGTGATTTCAGAATATAACTCAAAAATCCAGGGTTGAGTAACGTTACTATAACAAACTCCTGCCACTCCCAAGTACTTGGTTTGTAAACAACACTCCTCAGAGCTTGCATCCATAAAAAGAAAGAACAAGAATAGACTTGATGGTGAACTCTAGCTCTTTCTAGTAATAGGTAATTTCTATTTATGGATAGATGTCCTTCTTGGAGTGGCAGGGGCAGTGAATAAACCAGCCCCATTCATCTCATTAAGACGTATATTTCCAATAAACTTTAAATTTTATATGTAATAATTATTTATCAAAATGTGTAATACATTTGTACATTTTTATCAATTGGGTAATAATAATAATTGTAACAACTACTCAATCCAGGAACAAAAATGTAAACTCTACCGTCACAAAAATTCATAGACTTAGTTTTGTTGTAGAAAATTATGAGAAGTTAATTTTAAAATTTCAGTTAAGAAATATCATATTAGGATAAAGTGGAGGGTAGAAATATGAATTTGAGGGGAGAAAAGGAACAAGGTAAAATTTCCAGCTGTCAAAAAATAACTTGTTCCTGTATCTTTCATGTAGATGATGCTGAGTATCATATCATTATGGTATGTATGTATGTATGTATTTATTTTATGGCTGAAAGTGGGGTTTGCTTTTTATTATAAAAGAAAAAAATAACTCCTCAGGAATCTTAACAAAGGAAAGGAATATTTCACACTCAGACTAGACACCAGGATACAAAATTACAAGTGTTTGACTCAGTCCTGTCCCCGTCACCTCAGAGAGCAGAGATGGGAAGGAGACAGTTGGAGCAAACAAGCAATTCTGTAAAACAATGACTTAGAAACCCTACAAATATGATTAAAATCTAAACTTGTTTTGCTTTTTTAAAAAAAATTTTAATATATCAAAAGGTCTGCTTTAGTGACATGCTAGTCCCACAAGAAAATAATCCCCAAACCCCTTGTCAGGAACATGCTCAAATTGACCAGGCAACTCATGTTTCTAACCCCTGTGTGTACAAGTACATGTGCGTCCTTTAAACCAAAGCCCCGGGGCTCCGGTGACTGCTGCCACTTGTTACTGGAAAAGTGTCCACCCCTCCAGAAGGGTGGGCAGGGCAGAGAAACCCTTAAGTGGTAGCAAGGGACTAACAGCCCCCAACAGCCAACTTTTCAAGCACCGCCTCCCTCACCCCACTGAAAAGGACGTCCCCGTGCCTAACCAGACTACTTGCCGCAGATTTGGCTCCCGGTGATGAGAATGGTTTTTCTTTTAGGAAAAAAACCCACACATTTCTGCATACCCGTTTATATAATTTTCTTGTTTTTACACTTAAATATAAAAATACTCTGCTTTGTGTTACAAATGGAGGACCGAGCAATAAGAGCTTTTCTGCTAAGGTAGGGCTGTCCATCCATTTAGGCTGGGTCGTCTTCAGGTGAGGGCATTTAGCTCCAGGCAAGGGAGGCACCACACTAGGAACACACACTGTTTTCCGACCTGATCCCCAGCCTTCCTTCTCTCCCAGTCCTCACTTTTAACACAAAGTTGATTATAACTTTATGAGAAATGGAACTTCCCACTAAGAGAGGAAATCCTAACCTAACCACAGTGTAAGTCAGGCCTCTCCCCACTCAGCTACCTTGAAGAAAAGTCCTCGCCCTCCATCACAAATGCTGTGCTCTCTGTTCGGATGGACACGCCTATTGGACGAACACACCTGACTGAAGGGAAGCAGTGGTTATGTTTCCCCACCGCCCTCCCCACTAACACACTAGAAAGCTTCAGTGATCGGAAAAAAGGGGGTGGGGGTGTGTGAAGAGATTAAGAACTTGACCCATCTATCCTGGCCAAAAAAAGCAAGAGGTTAACTGGGCACGAAGAATAAAAACAAAAAAAAAGAACTTGCTATTCTGCCCTTTGATTTACAGCTATTAGAACAATTGAGAGAGGGGCGACAGTGGAATGTAGAATCAGGAGAGGTTTGATGGCTGCAAGTCTAGTCCACTTAGTTTTTGTATTGGAAGGGCTCATCACCAGTTTCGTTGAGAAAACACATGTGGATGAGGGCTTCTGTCACCGAAAAGGGGTCACAGTTGGCAAAGGGGCAACAGTCTTCAAAGTAACCCATCTTTTCCTGGCTGACGGCCTGGGGAGTGTGGATGCTAGCACTATGGTTGGCCACGCCAGCAGAAATGTCATTGATGTTGGAGGTTTTGTGGAATCCAGTCAGGCACCGGGCATTGTCCAAGCCCCCCTTGGGATCGTAGGCTCGGATGTGGTACTGATGCTTCTTGCTCAGTTTCTCAGTGGCCTCCCCAGTGTACTTCAGACCATTCTCCTCTCGCGTGGCCTTGGTGCTGAAGTTGGTGTGGCAGCCTGCACCCTTCTACTTCCCAGGAATGGGCTTAGGATCAAAGGTTACTATCACTCCAAAGTCTTGACACACACAATGCAAGATGAAATGGGCCACCTAGAGATGATCTCCCATGTCGATTCCTTCACAGGGTCCTATCTGGAATTCCCACTGGGCAGGCATGACCTCGGCATTTCTCCCTGCAATCTTGACGCTGGCATACAAGCAGGCCCGGTAGTAAACCTCCACACTATCCCTGCCATAAGCTTTGTCTGCTCCCACACCACAGTAGTATGGACATTGGGACCCAGGGAAGCCATTGGAAGCCCAACCAGAAGGTTGCCCATCTATGCCCATGAGCATTTATTCCTGCTCCATTCCAAACCGGGGGGTGGGGGGGGGGGTGGGGGGGGCGGGTGGCTCTCCATGTCCATTATCCGTTTACAGGTGTGCCTTAAGTTGGTCTCTGCAGACTTTCAGTTGTACTTGAAGACTTCACAGAACAACAGCTTGTTGGGGTCCTTGTGGAAAGGGTCCCAAAACACAGCAGCAGGGACGAGATACATGTCACTATTGGAGCCTTCAGACTGAAAAGTCCTAGAGCCATCAAAATTCCACTCAGGCAGCTCTTCTACACACTTGGGCTCCCTGTCCGGCCCAGGCATTGCAGCGCAATCCTTCCCCGGTACCGCCAATCCAGATAGACATACTTTGGACTTTCTCATCCTGAGGCAGGGACATGTACACCTGCTTGATGCCTTTGTTCAAGTGGGAACTTGCTGAGGTGGCCATGGTGGAAGGAGTTCTGGGTGGCGACCAGGCGGCAGGACGGGCAGGCCACGAGAGTGAGGTGCGGAGAGGAGAGGAGAGGAGCCCGCAGGTGCTGCTCAAAGGCTCCGCTCTCCTCCCGTTCTCACTCTGCCTCATATGGTATTTAGAGTTCATTGGCTGTAATTAAAAAGTGATGTAACAAATTTATTTTAAAATGTCAATTGCTAAAATATGTTCTCAAACTTTTTATTAGTATATGTGAAAATTCTATTTCAAACTGGCCTCAATTCAGAGATTCTCTCGAAGAAACATCTAGAGAAAAAAGAAATGGTGCCACACCCGAAGAGTGACCAAAGTCTGATTGACGTGTTTTAAGTTAGCCAAGTGGGGAACCCTAGCTTCTCAAGATTTCTTAATCCCATTAAACTGTATCCGGAAATTACTCAAGCATTTTATCAGGAATCATAATGACTTCATGGAAGGGGCTGTAAGTTACATCACACAAAAAAGTCCTGCCACAGTCTGAGAACAACTTTCTTTCTCATACTATTAACAATGCATTGGAAATTAAATCCTTTGCAACTATTTACATTCAAATTTTAAAAATTAAATGTCAATTTAAACATGCAAGGGTGCTACATGCCTTTCAAACTTCTTCTAGTGGCACAGCAGCAACTTGTTGGAACACCCCTGCCCTGTGTGCCCCTCTGAGCACTCCCCTGGGCTTCACTGGAAGCTCCAAGGTGGATGAGGGGTTGTGGCAAATATACACCCTCCTTCCCCAGGACACAGTAGGTCTTTCGTATTGAAATGAATCTTTCTGTCAGAACCAAGGAAGCAAGTAATTTGGTAATAATAATTATAATAATCACTCATTCCAGGAACAAAAATAAATAAATAAAGCCTTAGGGTCACAAAAATTCATTAAAATGCATAGACTTACTTTTGTTATAGGAAAGTCTGAGAGGCTAAGCAACTTTAAATTTATTCTTTTTGTGGCAAATTTATGTTAAAAATTCCCTTTTTTGTTTTGCATTAAAATCAAAAACAAAGCAGCTCATTGCCCACCTTATCCTACCTGTCGTTGTCTGTCTGTCCATGTGTTCTTAGTTGCATGCTCCTGTACGCTCCTTAATACATGCTGCTGAAATATGTGAGCCCACATCATAATGAAGGGAGTGTCCCAAAGCAATCAGGCCCTTTTCTTCTCTCTGTTCTCATCCCCTAGAGAAGGACTCTCTTTGACTTGACTTTAACCATAGACTCCTTTCAGGATCTCCTACAGTTCCCCCATGGACCCCAGTATAGAAATCTCTGAAAGCGACCATCAAAAACTTTGAATGGCCTGAGATTTTTCCCTGCTTGCAAGCGAACAAGTCAGCCTGCCACCATTTTATGGATGCTGGTTGAAAACATGAGATTTCTGGATCAGAGACAAAAGACAAAGGACTCATTGCAATTGCAGTAGCCAGAGTATCAGCATTTTTGAGCCTGGTCTCCAAGCCCCAATTTCCACAAGACAACATGAAGAGGACCAGACAACATCTGCACACAGTGGGTTGTGATACAGGAGAGGAACCCTGAGTTTAGGAAACTTGAATCTTTTATAATGAGCAGTAAGCATGTCTGCCCTTTGCTCTGGACCAGGACACCATGTTAGTCTTCCAAGGCTGTAAGCAAAACTGCCCTTTGCTCTGGAGGGAGACCTTATCTCTGCCTTCCAAGGATGTTTGTATAGCAAACATCCTTGGAAAGAGTCTAGAGCAAACATCAGTCAGTGCCTTGCTTGCAACAAGAGCAGAAACGTGAGAGACCCACTGCAAATCGTCTCCCGTTGGTGACACAGAGCAAGTCTACCTCTGCTGCAGGTCAGACCCTCAAACACAAAGACAGCAAAATATATCCCTGTAGGCTTTTCTCCTTGAAGCTGAATGTTCTGGCCACAATTCTCAGCCCTACACAACCTTAGTTCCTCCATTTGGCCCCACGTCATGTGTCAAGATCTCTTTAAAAGGATTATGCCAAATAAAATCATGGTTCCTTAGTTAAGAGCTGACTCAATGCTGCTGAACATCAAAGACAACCTTGAGTCCTCTCTTTTCAGCTACCTGTTGTCCCTGGGCAACTGGATCTTTACTATCATCTCAACACATTGGCCAAATCTAATTTATAATTACTCCCAAGACTAGGTCTTTCTCTAGCTTCCCCTTTTCTATCAATGGGATTATCATTTCTCCAATTTTCCAGGTTAAACACCTTGGGCACACCATTCCCACTCAATGCTCTTTAGACGGATTGATTAATGGATCCAGTCATCCAACAAACATTTGTTGAGCTCCACTCTGAGGACAGGGCTCTAGGCTTTAGGAATTATTAAGACACAATCCTTACCCTTAAGAACTCTTTCTAGTATCTTGCCTGTTTGGTTTTTTCTTTTTTAGAATCTTTACCAAGTCCCATTTAATGGGCTCCTTGTTTTCTGGAGTCATCTTTAGCATTAATCAGGAGTAATTTGCTGTTTACATTACTATATGATGTCTTTCAAAATGGATTGTTTAGAGGTAGGTTCCCACAGACAAACCATAAACATTTCTCTCTCTAACCAAGCCTTAGACCTTTCCGTCTGAAACAACAAGCTTAGATGCTATGTAGCTATGAATTTTTCTCTGCATTCTTTCTCTGTTTTTCCAAAGTTTTGAGCCCACATCGTCTCAGAGCCCCAGAGGCAGGCGGGAGTAGAAGTTGCAAAGACTCTGAGTAAAACTCAGCAGCAAGAGGACCCAAGGTGGCTTTGATCTTCTCTCCCAAGGGAAACGTCATCTCCTGTATTCATGTGGAACTCCGCAGCTGGGGAACAAAAGAAAGAAAAGGAGAAATAAAATATTTATGGGAAAATTATTTCTCACAAGCAAGCATTTGTTCTAAAAGCTTTTAGAAATGTAATTATTTTTCTCCTTCTTGGGCTTTTCTGTTTTTAATATGAAACACTTTCAAGTCCTCTGGTTTGATTTCCAGGAAGCAATAATCCATTTTGCCTTGGGTGGAATTTAAGAAAGAAACTAGGTTTCAGAAGTGAAAATGTTTCCGTTGAAATTGCCATATGGAACTCGAGCTGCTTCTTTAATGTCTTGCATAAGAAGGGCCCCATTCCCAAGGGCAGGATGGACCAGCATTTTTTTGGTCCTCTGCAGCAAGAGTCTCTGTCCTATTTGACACACAGCTGGACCCCTGGCCTTACTTAGCCTCACCTACCAAGTGACTGTCTTATTCACAAGGGAAAACCTCTGGACCAGCACTGTCCAACAGAAAGAAAATGTGAACCACAGATGTGAGCCACGTACGTGATTTTTCATTTTCTAATTTTCATTAAAAAATAATACATGAAATTAATTTTAATGTCTATTTTATTTAACTCAATATATCATGTCCACATATAATCAATATAAAAATTTTTGAGAACGGTTCCATTCTTTTTTTATGTGAAGTCTTTGAAATCAGTGTGGAATTGTTAGTTGTAGCACATCTTAATTTGAATAAGCCGCATTTCAAGCGCCCAGTAGCCACATGAGCCTGGTGACTACCATGTTGGACATCACAGCTCTAGACTTGTGTACAGATGTTTTATAGCTCACACACAAACAATATGTCTGTTAAATGCCTTCCTCTGCCTGTCCCCACTCCACCCACCCTATACTTGCTAATTAAATTGCTAAGGCTGGAAAGCGTCTTTCTCTCCAACTCTCTCAACTCTTCCTTTCCAGATTTACCTCAAAAAGTTCTCACTCTTGAAACATTTGCTGTCAGCTGAAAGGGGAAACTAGATTGCTTTGTGTTCAATTAAAGTATTGCAAGCCCTATTGACGAGCATCAAATGCTTGACATCAGAAGATCTGGGTTTGAATTCTGGCTTGCTAAAAGTGCGAGCTTAGGGGGCCGGCCTGGTGGTTAAGTTCGCACGTTCTGCTTCTCGGCGGCCCGGGGTTCGCCAGTTCGGATCCCGGGTACAGACATGGCACTGCTTGGCACACCATGCTGTGGTAGGCGTCCCACATATAAAGTAGAGGAAGATGGGCACGGGTGTTAGTTCAGGGCCAGTCTTCCTCAGCAAAAAGAGGAGGATTGGCAGTAGTTAGCTCAGGGCTAACCTTTCTCAAAAAAAAAAAAAAAAAATGTGTGAGCTTGGGTAAAGCATTCTGCCTCTTTGAGTCTTAGGTTTCTCATCCATTCAAGGGGAGTGTGCCATTGACCTACCACGTCCTACCAGCCTCATTGTACAGTGGTGTGAAGGAGAGGGAAACGGTGAATGCGAAGGGGTTGTGATGCCACATAAAATGGAAAATAACACTATTTATTATTCCAAACCATTACAAGCTGTGCAGCTCCAGAAAATAATAAACTCACACTATACACAGAGTAAAGATTTAAATTAAGAAACTGAATCAAAGAAGCAAATTCCTATAATTACCCACAATGTCAACAATTTTCTTAATCATTACCAAACCTTGACTTTTCATTTTTATTTACTGAGAGAAACAGAGAGAGAGAGAGAATGATAAATGACCGCCAGGATAATAATCAACTGTAGTCCTTGGAGCCAGGTACACATGATGAGAATCCATCTTGATGATGCCTAGCTATAAACTTAGTAACGATCTTGACAATGACACAGCAGAGAACAGTGTACGTGCACCTTATTTTCAAAGACCAACAATTTGAGGTGTCTATAGAGAATTCCTGCAATATCTCTATCCCATAACCACCTGGATATTTCCTTGCCCTGATAGCTTTTAGATTAGTAACATTAGCTTCTAACATTCCCTATGACACCACTTAAAACTTACCTTCTCATTGTTTTCTTTAAAATGAGATTTGTGCACAGGGGGACTAGAGAAATAGGTTGTCTGCATTCCTAAATTGTTCTCTCCCAAGTGTTACTTAAAAACAAAATTCCAATTTTGGGCTTTTCCCATTTGCCTTCACTAATTACTTCCTTTAGCTTCCACCCAGTGGTACCACAACTAATTCAAGTTCAAACAAAACTTAGTCACTATTTCATCACACTCATCTCCTAACCTTGGGGAAGCCGTGTACACCCCACAAAGACAGAAACCAAGAGGGGTCTTGGGCTTCATGAGGCTACAGTTGTTGTCACTCTGATCTGATCACATGTGACCAAATTTGTCCATGTCGAGGAGCATAGAGCACGTTCTCACCTCAAAATCCACACTCGCCAGTTGTTTGGTGTGTGGAAATAAACAAGACCAACCTAATGAGAACAAGCAAAGGCTATTTATTCAGAGCTTGCTATATATAGCAAGCGAGTCAGTCACCATCACTAGCGTTTGGCAGAGACTCAAAGGCAGGCTGAGGAGTGGGAAAGCTTTATAGCGGAAAAAAGGAAGGCTTTGGGTGTGTCCCGATTGGGGAGCTGTTGGCCTGGGGAAGCTGTAGGTGGGCCAACTAGAAGTGGTCATCCTATGTGATTTGATAGGGGTGTATATTTGGCTTCTCTGGTTGGTCTCAAGTTGGAAGTGGGGACAACAGTTAGGGAAGCTGTCAGTTACTAATCAAATCCTGGCCATTCAGGGCTGACTGTTTCAGATATTATTGTTTAGCTTTCAGAGGTTATTGTTGGATTGGTACTAGAGATAGAGGTCTGACTTCCCACAGGCTGATTTATAGAGAGCAGACTGACTTCCTGGGCTGGTTACTGTAGTTAATGGATTGGTTTCCTGAGCTGATTGCTGTGGATTTCGGATCAGAGTTCTATCTTTATATATGGTCTGGCCCTTGCCCACATGTATATTCAATCTCTTAGATGCAAAACAAAGCCTGTGAAAATGGCAGGAACCTAGAAGGGATCAACGTGAGTGATCAGGAATGAAGTCACCAGAGCTGTGCAACCTTGGCAGCCGCCCAGCCATTTGTTAATGACATCCTCTGAGTCCTTCTCACCCACTTCACAGCCACACAGCTCGGTGACATTTTTCGGTCTCAACTGCCACATTATCTGAGAAGGTGCCTCAAGTGCACCTGCAGTCCTTTGATTGCCACCAAGGACATGGCTGTGCGGAGCTAGAATGCAGGAATTCAGTCACACATCTGTGGGACTGATGATGCAACGGGTTATCCAAGGAGGACCCTGGGGTCCACAAAGCTTTCTGAGATGAAAGACTTGGAAGCATCTCCTTGGGTTCCAGCAATCCTAAAATGTTTACCATAGTTTCTTTGGAAGAGCTACATCCACTTCCAACAACCCCAGATTGTCTTTAGTACAGTGTAGTGGGTGGGCTTTAAGTCAGACTTGGGATCCAATGCTGGCTCTAATAATATAATTTTTAAAAACACATGATAAAACCGTCTACCATTTACTTGGCCAACACTTTGTTAAGTGATTTAGATACTTTGTTTCCTTTAACCCATCACATCAGCCCTAATAGGTGAGTACCATTATTGTTGAGTTTTATAGGTTCCACTCGGCTAAAATCAAGGCTTCATCAGAGCTGTGTTCTTTCTGGAGGCTCTAGGGGAGAATATTTCCTTTCCTCTTCCAGCTTCTAGAGGCTGCCCACATTGCTTGGCTCGTGGCCCCTTCCCCGCATCACTCCAACATCTGCTTCCATCATCATATCCCCTATCCCACTCCCACACTGATTCTCCAGCATCCCTCTCGTAAGAACCCTATGAAGATGTAGGGCCCACCCAGACAACCCAGGATAGTTCTCCCCATCTCAAGATCCTTAACTTAGTCACATCTGCAAAGGAAACTTTACCATGTAAGGTGACATATTCACAGGTTCCAGAGATTAGGACGCGGATGTCTTTGGGGGACCATTATTCAGCCTACCACAATAGATAAAGAAACTGAGGTTCAGAGAGGTTGATTTATTTTCACAAAGCCTCATAGCTCATAGTAGTGGGGCTGAGGTTTGGATTTTCCAACTTCGTCAGACTTCCTTTTCTGAGTTCACCGGCAATGCCCTTGAGACCAAACTCACAGCACAGACAGCACAGTGTCGTGTGTGCAGAGTAGAACCTTCACTCCTGCACTTCCGCAGGCATGCTGGTCCCCATCCCCACCAGCCAGCATAGTCAGCTTCTGGCCATTCACATATCTTGATCCAGAAGCTCCAGCGTTCAAGGATACTATCATGTGTTGGGGTCAAAATCTGGTGGCCAGAGATGCCTCTGTTTAAAGCTCAGCTTTCACTTCCACAGCCACAGCCCAACAGTTCTCTCTGGTTTCATTTAATCTTGTTTCCTGTGCATCTTCTGTGCACACTTCACTCCCACTTTGGACCCCTTAAAAGTCTTTCCTAGCTCTGTCTTCAAAGCCCACAGGGATAATGCCTTCCCTTCAGTTCTTCCTCTCTCCATTTTCTCCTTATAATAAGTCAAGGCTTAGGAAAAATATCTGATTTAACAAATAATTATTTCCAATAAACAGGATTACACCAGCAACTGAATGGTCAGAGTGCTGTGGACCAGAGGACTCATTCTGGGAACCTGCACAGCACAGCACATCCCCAGGCTGAGTCAAGGCGGAAGAAGGGATCACCTTGAGAGAAGGAAGATACTCTTGGCATTGCCACGAAGGCCTCACCTCCTGCCCCACCCTAACCCTCCCCCCTTGACTGTAAGAAAACTCAGGGAGCCCTTGCTCTGCCATACAGGGCAGAATTACAAAAGAGAGAAGAATACTACTATTGGATTTGCTAATTCTCCGACCATCTGGGCTCTGGTCCTTACTTTTCCAACCTGTGGTATTTGATGGATGCTTCATGCCTCATCTGGCCTTCCTCAACTTGGTCTCCTCTCTTCTGGGTCCTTACAAGTTGGTTTGCTACTCTGTGATGCACCTTCTTATCATACAACTCACTTGAAACACTGGCCAGAACTTCTTCCACTTTCCCAGTACTCAGTGTCTATTCAATAAGATCACAGCTGTGGGGGACATCGGCCTTTGATGGTGTCTTCTCCAACAAGTCAAGGCCCCAGAGGTAGAGAAACACAACCCACTGTGCCAAGAGGATATGCTCTGCTGCTTTCTTTTGGATTTCCTTATTGCACATGGGTGGACAAGGGCTTGGAGGAACATAAGGAGAGGCATTCATTATAAAGAGGAAATTAATAAAGGCCAGGGTGAGTCCAGATTCTTTCTTTTATCTTTTCTGTATACCATGGTTCGGTTAACTGTTAGAATAATAGCAGATCAATTTCATTTAATTAATAACTTAAAACAATTGCCCAGAATCCCCTTTGATCTCCACAGGGATATATTGTATACAAGGAAGCCTGGTAGGAAAGGTGACTCTTAGAGGACATTCCTGGGCCCCTCCTTTGGCAGAGGTGGGGACGTTTCAAGAGTCTCCAAGTCCTGAATTCCCCGTCTTTAACACTCTATGCCTCCTTGTATTTGATTTCTGCAACTGAGCAAGACTTCAGCCCTCCCAACCACCGTGAATTCTGGCCCCACTGAGATCTTACATGAGGCACTGCATAAATCCTGGACATGGTTGACTGAGGGGGACATTTATCATCTGTCCTGGCTCTAAGGGAAGCTAAGTGTTTATGAAGAATATTTGGGACACACATGTTCGATAAGCCTGTCCCATTGTCCTCCCACACTGAGTCTGACCAATGATATTGACTGACTGTGGATATTATAATGACGGGTCCTGTGACTCCAGGGCACAGCTGACCTGCTGGCATTCTCATCTAGTGAATTCCAGTGTTCCAAGTGTCTTTGGGAGCATAACAATATTACTAGCACAATTCAGGATAGGGAATAAATATAGCAATGTTTTTCCAAAAATTAAACCAGACTTCCTCTTTCTTGTGAAATTCACAAGTCATTAAAAATAGGAAAATAATTTAGACATAAGTGACTGTACCATGTTGAGCATCTCCAAAAAGAATCAGTGTTTTTATACTTCAAGAGCATCACTATATTAGATTATTTTCCTTGAAAAAATCAAATGTACATTTGATATAGAAAATTTCTTTCAAAAATCAAGATTAAAATAAAGAACATTCCTCGGCATTCCAAAACAGCCAAGAAATATATTTTTATAAATCCCTAGATGTCATTGGAAAAGTCACTTAGCCTTTATGGGTCTCAGTTTCTTAAAATTCAGTAAAATTAAAGGCCTTGGCTGGGTAATCTCTGAGGCAGCACAGTTCAACGAAACTTTCTGTGATGACAGAAATGTTCTCTTTCTGCTCTGTCTGTTACAATAACCACCTTGAACATTTGAAAGGTAACTAGTATGACTGAGGAACTCAATTTAAATTTCATTGAATTAAAATTTAAATGGCCACATGTGGCTAGTGGCTACGTATTGGACATGGCAGCTCTAAGGGGTCCCTTCTTGGAGGTGGAGGCTGACGTTCCAGGACCAGAGTGGAACTTGGGTCTACACTTACTGTGCTTTTATTCATAGGGTTGTCATGGCCAGTTTTTTCAGAAGTGGATGGCCAGGTCCTTCTTCCTGAAAGGAAAACGTGTCCACCATGGGTGACCCTGCTGGTATTTGAAATACCGCTGGCATAGCTTTCAGCTCACAGCAACCATCACAGTATGACAACTGACAGTTGGGTAGTGTGTGCAGTTCCCTGACCAGGGGAATGAACCAAGGGTGCAGCGGTGAGAACGCAGAATCTTAACCACTAGACCACCAGGACTGGCTACTACAGAGAGCTACTCCCCTGCTGAAAGTATGCACTCAGTCACTTTCAGCTGGGCAAGGAAAGGGAGGCTGCAGGGCCCAGTAAGCACACACCTGCTTTATGATTAGCAAGACCACTTAGAATTCAAAGGGGAGAGGAACCGGGTGAACACTTTTCAATTACGACTCAATAGCAGCATGACATCAGATGCAAAAGAACAGAGCTAACTCTTCCATGATCCGTTTGGCCTTCCTGGAGGTTCTGGGTTTTTGGAGAGAAAGCGGGAAATCAGTCCAATTAGATAAAAGAGCTGGCTCGCTGCCGCCAATCAATCAGAAAGCTTTTAAGATGGGAGTCTATGCAATATGTATTAAACACACAAAAAAAGATTGAATGCAGTGAAGTTTTCAGCTTAGAAGCACTCCTGAGGGCCAGAGTCCAGGTTCTCACAACATAAAATCTGCATTAAGCCTCATTCCACTTTGGACTCAAATCTACGTTTCCTAAGGGATCAACAAGGTCCGTCAAGGTATTCCCCTTCTCGTGGGGGAGGGGGATCTGAAATGTGGTACATTTCTACCTCCCCCGGAGCTAATTTCCTTTCTGAAAGAAACAAAAGCAACAGAAACACTCATTTGTGCCATTGTGTTTTGCACAATCACTCACCTTCAAATTGCCACATTAAAAACTCTTTCCAGGGCCCTGTGGAGTTAGGTGATTACGTTTAATATAACCTTCTGGGTTTTGGTTTCTTGCAGTCCAACAAAGAATATGGAAACATGTAATTCCATACTGCCCAAAGTACTTCTACAGTTGGAGCCTCAATTAAAATGTTTGTTTACTTATCTGCTAATCTCATTATTTTTTCTAAATTTGCTCTCGGTAAGCAAGAGTTCAGAATTTGAAGTTCAGCTGTTTCTGAAATATGACCAAAATGGAAACCTGGGAGAGAGAGAGCTATTCAAGTGGGGAAAAGAAATACATAAACTCCCAAATGAATGGCCTGGGGTGTCCTTTAACTTTCCCTAACAGAAAACCATTTTCTATGGAGAAGGCATGTGCACAAAGGAGTAACTTTTTAGAAATTTACCAGTGATTTTATCATGGTAAATTGAGCCATGATCCCAATGAGACTACGTGCTATTATTGCTAGAAATGCATAGAGCCTGTATTTATTTTCAGAGGGGTTTGGTATCATTTTTATTAGCTGCTCTTCACAAAAAGCAAAACAGAAACCACCTCAAATCTCTGAGAGGTAGATCAGATTTTATCTCTCTTTTTTTTCTTCTTTCCAAACGAGGAAACCACACAAAATGATTTGCCCTAGGGTCAGCCAGTCCATCGGTGGCTGGACTGGGGTTAGAAGTTCTGGTCTCTAGACTCCCAACTTGCTGAATTGTCCCTGGAGCCCGACCCTTCTATCCCCAGTAGGGACAAGTTGTGAGGCACTGTGCAACCAGTAACTATGCCGACAGACACGTCCTTCTCCCTAAATACTCCCCAGTTTCACCATCCCACAGCCCCTGAGGGCTCCGAACTGCCTCAGCAGTGAGACGCTCTCAGAAGCTTCTTTTGGTTCCTTTGTAACTAACACAACCTGTGTGGAATCGAAGATCCTCCTTATCCAGAACTCTCTTCTATAGCAAATAAGTCATATTACTATTTTTTACTATGATCTGGCCATGACCCCCGGGCTGCTCTAAAGTCCCTGTTGGTCCTCCCCAAGAGAGAATGTTATTCAGACAGAGCGTGGCTCTTCTACATCTGTCTGCACACAGGTGTGGCAGAGGGGTGGGGAGAGCGCTTCCCAAGCTTGGCACAGGATTGCCAAGCAGAGTAAGCTCATCCCTGCCCTCAGGAAAGCTAGAGAAGGGCCAGTGTCATGGTGAGCCCACTCCTGCCTGCAGGCTAGTCACAAGGAGAGCAAATGTGTGGTCCCCAGGCTCCCCTCTGCAGCAGACTCTGGGGAAGAGCTCCTGGCTTCTAGAAGGGGACAAAGCAAAATTAAGAAAAGAAAACTCAACAGGTCCGTGAAACGAAAGCTCAGCTCTGCACCCAAGTTTCCAAGTTAGCATATTACCCACATTTCCCACGACTGCCTACCACAGTGTGTCCCCAAGAGTGTTTTGTGGAACTCCAGCTCCAGGAGGTGCTTTGCAGAATCAGGGTCTCATTGTCAAATAAGTTTGAGAAATTTCATGTACTACTTTCCCTTTCGTCAAGTCACGTTGGCATATCAATCCCATTGGCATATCGAAGGCTATGAGATGTTCCACAATGAAGAACCCTTACTTTGTTCAACCCAGTGCTCCTGGAATTCACCCAGCAGTAGACCCTCCTTTGTATGGAACGCTGACTAACGAACACACTTTGGGAGACATGGCCGTTGTGTCCTAGCCTGAAGACATTTCTCATCTCCCAGTGCTCTCTCTCCTGAAAGCTTCGTCTCTGCTCTAGGTATTACCTCTCCAGGCACTCTCCTTGGCTTTGGGTCTTGACTTCAGGAATCTTCTGTCTTTATCCTGTGTTGTTCCCATTAGAAAACGCTTTCCAGCTGATATCAAAGGGGAGTGACCCAATGGAAGATTTTCATCATTTCAGGTTTCCCCCTGGATGTCCTTGCCACCAGCCCTGCCCTGAGACTCTGATCTTCGCTGGCCGGGGTCCCCTGAGCTGCCGTGGTGTTTCTGCTGATGTGAGCCTGAGTTTGTCCCCTCTCAGAGAACTACCTGATTCTTCTGACCCTTATCACTCAATAAAAGCTTTTCTCCAACTTCTGTTTTAAAGAACCAGGGCTTTTCTAACACAATTGGGATCCCAAGGAATCCAAAGGAGCATTGCTGAACCAGGATCTAGTCAAAGCAAAGAGGATTTTCTGGTTTCTTTCTTGTTCTCAGTTTTTGCTCCTGCTCAACAGATCCTTGTTCTTTTCCCTTCTCTCCTGTCTCCTCCTGATCACTAGCCAAGGTCTTTTGAAATAATTTACTCCAGCCCTCCCCAGCGATGTTCTACCTCACCCTTCTTCCTTGAATATTCACACACATGCGCGCACACACACACACACACAGAGCCTTCCTCCAAGTCCCCATTCCAATCTATGACATCGTCCTCCTTCCAACCTTTTATCCTAGATGGAGACAACTTTGTACAGTATAAACTGGAATGCAGAATGAAAACGGTAGGGATTTCTTTATCTATCTGTCAGCGCCTCTTCATTCCAGCTGAGTTAATTTGAAACAAGGAAACTCTTTGCCTCCCACCGCTGTACCCCAGGACGAGCTTTTTACACGGCAGATGTTCATCCACTTGCCCACAGCGTGGTGACAAGAGGCTGTGGCTTCCCAGGTGGGCACAGGTGAGAAAGTTCCTGTCAGTGCCCTGCGAGCATCGGGAGTGATGATGAGGAGTGGAGAAGCAGAGGAGGCATCATGCCCGAAGAGGAGCCAGAAACGCTGAACCACAAAAGATGCCAGGATGATAAAGGGAACGAAGAAGTATCAAGAAGTGTTTGTTCTTCTTAAGCAGTCCCAGGGTGAAGAGTAAGTTTCCAGGAACCCTTTTACAGGTTATCAGTGAATTCTATCATTATCAACACTCTCTCCCTGGACTTTTCCTTTTCTTCTTTTTAATTCTTAGAATCAAGCACAGCAGATAAACTGCCGGCACTTATTGTCTCTGTCACAAAAGACAGTTTCGAATTATTGGTGAGCAACTGGTGGTCGCACAGGAGGGGGAAGAGGGGGGATAGGTAGTGAGACAGGAGAATGATCGATTGTGGGGGGCTGGGGATTAGATATGCATAGCAGAGCCAGGGAGGTCAGACTGGGGATCACTGTCCTTGACTACATCTGTTTAAATTCAGCAACGGTAAAACGTCAGCGCACAGGAAGGCTGTCCACACTGTGTACTGCACCAGGAAGAGGGTGAGCCCTTCCCAGGGCTCCAGGCCCAGCATAGAATAGGAGTCAGAAGCTATCTGTGTAGAGAGGCTGTAGCCGAGGTGGTAGACCCAGAACCAGGCAGTCAAGGATGCTAGTTAGCTCACCTATGGCCCTCCAAGTGAGATGTGGGTGCAGGGTGAGTGCAATGTTTGGTTTGCACGAGCCTACACCCCCGAGGAGGCTTCTTTGAAAGCATTGTGTGGTCCTCACAGCCTTTATTTGAGTTAGAGCTGCGGCATCCTTGAATGTGCCACAGAATCCATCAAAGCCCGTCTTGTTAGGGAGTTCGAGCTTCACTGAGCCTCCCTCGATGTCTGAGAGAGTACAGATGAGATGACCACGGGCTCAGACCCCAGGGTGCCCCCTTGCCCTACTGGCAGGGAGCCTGGCCATTGATCCCTCACAGCCGAGCCCAGGGGAGCAGGGAACCACAAGCCCTCGGAGCTGGTGACTCCCCTCCATGCAGTCTGGGGTCAGGGGGCAATGCCTGGGAGAGGAACGGTCCCCCGGGGTTCACACCCTGCTGGCCATCTGCTGGCTCTCCTGGTCTCAGGGTTGGGCTGCGCTGCCCCATGGGCCACAGCATCAGGCAGGGCAAGCCAGGGCTGGGGGTGGCACCTGTGCAAACTGTGGGTGGCACCTCCCATCCTCCCCTCACTCCATCTTCCCTCTGCTGCTTTCTCTCCCTTTCTCAGTCATTTGAGGAGCTGTTTGCCTCTCGTCTTTTTCTTTTTTCTTGAGCCTTAGGGTCTGCCAGTGCACTCATAGCTTTGGCTTGTCCTACCTCGGAATTTAAAAAGACCCTGCTCTGGGGTCAGCTGGTGGCATAGCGATTAAGTGTGCACATTCCGCTTCGGCAGCCGGGGTTCACCCGTTCGGATCTGGGTGCAGACGTGGCACGGCTTGGCAAACCATGCTGTGGCAGGCGTCCCACATATAAAGTAGAGGAAGATGGACACGGATGTTAGCTCAGGGCCAGGCTTCCTCAGCAAAAAGAGGAGGATTGGCAGCAGATGTTAGCTCAGGGCTAAACTTTCTCAAAAAAATAAAATAAAAAATAAAAATAAATAAAAAGAACCTGCCCTGGTTGGTCCTTGGGATGTACAGTTCTTCCCTGGGTGAGACCAAAGCAGCAGAGGTGCCCACTCCGCTCAAGATCGCATGGCTGAATTAGCTTATAATCAGGTAGAAACACACGTTTTATATCTTCACTGCTTCTGTGAAGTCTTACCCTTGCTGCTAGACAGACTGCTATGATAGAGATGAAATAAATGAGCAGCCATTGCACAGGAGGGAGTGTGTGGGTGGTGTCGGAGCGAGGGCCGCCGGGGGCGTCCATCTGAGGGAAAGGCCAGTGGCGCTGATGGGGTTCATGGTTCTTCAGGGTGAGGACCTGATTGGCAAGTTGTTGCGTGTGAGTTTGGGGACGCAGCTGTCAGAGAGAATATTCCTTCTTGAGCAAGCAGAAGGCTTCGTGAACCCGCTGAACAGGCCGCAGCACTGAATTCACTGTTGGCCACATGGCCAAGCTCACCTGTTCATCCCAAATGGGACCTGTGGCCCGCGCCTTATGGGCGCCCAACCCTGGTCAACGGTGAACCACAGCCCCGGGCCCATCTTAAACCAGGAAAGGAAGCAGGAGGCCAGAGGCCAGATACCAGGCTGGTGCTTGAGTGCAAGAAAGGAAAGTCACCCTCCGTCCCCCCACCCCCAAACACACGCACAAAAACACTTAATTAAGACCAAGCTGAAAACTAAAAATAGGGAATGGAGAGGGGACGGCGGAGAGGACAGCCCTAAAGGAAACTCGGTTTTGACCGTAGGGCTTGGAAAAGGCTCGTCTCCTCCTTCAGTTGGCAAAGTGGTTGATTGTGCAACCTGTGAGACTCAGCCTGGCACCTCTTATCTGGGCTGTCGGTTAAACTGACAGAGGGGGACTCTCCCCGCAAGCGAGCTGAAATTAGCTCAGACTCAGCGGGGACGGGTCTGGGATGGAACCCTTCCAGGTGCTGGCTATTTGCTCTAAAGGGACCCATTGCAGCAGTAGCCCTGTCCTCTTCGTGCTCCTTCCCCATCCAGGCTAAGGACATACGCTGTCCCCAAGAGGCCACAGCACAAGCTGTGCAACTGGAGCCACCAGCGAGGACCTGAGGGGCACTGCGAGCTGCCGTCCTTACACACACACCCGTTCGAGTGTCATTCAGTCCTTGGCTTTCCAGTGAGAATCAAAGCCAAGTTAATAAGTTAACCGTTTACAGGCCACCTCGCCCCCTTGAAAGATAAGGGGAGCCCTTGACCTGGCAATAAACACCGTCCAAGGTCAGAGCCTCTGGGGGAGATTGTCTTTGAAAAACACTGTTTCCTATCATCAGGGCTGCCTCGGCTTCCAAGCTCCCCAGAAGGAAGCACGCAGACAGGTCCCGTGCGCCCCCTGGACATCGTGAGGCTGCAGGTGGACACTCAGGACACACTCGCCACTCCGGCCGCCCTGAATCCTTCTCCTGGGCTCTGGCAGCCCAGGTCTGGTTCCTTCTGTAGCCTTCAGGCCATGGCCCTCCTGTCCCATCCCTTTCCCCAGTTCCCCGCGGCCCTTCAAAAGATTGTGGCACCTGCCATCACGCACTTCAGAATAAAAATGATTCCAAACCGTCAGTTTAAGAATTCCAAAAGAGTTCTGATTTTCTCGTAATGATTAAGAATAATGCCGCTTCTCCTCCTCCTCCTTTTTTCTTTTTCTTCAAGTGCCATAGTCTTTCAAAACATTTATTTCATTTGGTGTCCTTGCTTCCCTGGTACCCCGAGCATGGGCTCAATCTGCTGTTCCGTACTGGCCCTAACAGTGCTGGCCTGCCCTCGCTGGGGGCAAACATCTTCCGGCTGTAAGGAGGGCCCTTCGGTCACCAGGACACAACCCATTCTGCAGGACTAATTCTCCAAGTTCAGTGATGTCGGTAAGTCATTAAATTACAGACATGGGTGCAACTGGTCTCCTTAGAATGCATTTGAGCCAGGAGCCCAGAGACCCAGGTACCAGCCCAAGCTCTGCTTTTAACAGGCTCCGTCTCCTTGGTCAAGGCGCTGACCCTCCCTGGACTCAGTTTCCCCAGTGGTAAAATGAGGACGTTTCCTCATCTGTAAAGTGACTAGAAGATCGCTGAGGTCCTTTCCAACTACTGCAGTCTATGCCTTTGCCATCAATTGGATTCAGGCCCGTGCCTGGACAGCATGCAGCCCTTTCACTGTGGCACCTCTGTCATTCCTGCTTCCTGCTTAGTTTTTATCCAAGAAAAGACTATAAGACTTAAGATAGTGAGAGAAGCCTGAGTAGCAATTCACTCCCCACATCAGCGGTTCAGATCAAGTTGGGGGTGGGGGGTAACCTTGATGCCTAGACCTGACATGTTAACCACTGGATGAATTATTTTCACTTCTGTGAAAAAGGCCTTTGCCATCACTTCCCCAAGAAGCCCGCCCCATCTGAAAACCACCGGTGTCACGAGCTGTCTTCTGGAAAGTGGAAATGGGCAGGATGTGGTTTGAACTGACAAAAAAATGAGGCAGCCCATTCCTCAGCAGGGAGTTTGAAGTGATGGTGAGGGGTGAGAACGAGAGACCATGTCTCCCTGACTTGGAGCCAACTGGCCAGTCAAGTCTGGATCAGCCAAACTAGTTGCTTAGTACCAAGATAGTAAAAAAAAAAACAACAACGAAACACAGACACACGCAGCCACCACCAAAAACCAAAATCAAATCAACCAACAATATTTCTTGTTTTCAGTAGAAAGATTTTGCATCTATATAGCAACTCACACACTTCAAGAAATGTTCACATACACCTGATGCTTGCAATAGCCTACCAAGCAACAGATTGGGTGATATTACTATTTTCTGGATAAGAACACTGACATAGGGTATAGTTATGAAGATATCAAGTTACAAAGCTGGCCCTGGAATCCAGGACTCCTGACGCCTGATCCAAATCTAGCGTCTGGTTCTTCTGGACTCATGGAAATAGAGGCCCTTTCAGAGAAAAAAACAGACCCCCAAGGCAGCAGCTTCCCGTATCATCATAGCACAGACCACGTTGCACTGCCTTGGTCTGCGGGCAACATCTCTGCTTTGCCATGGACCCCAGTGGCTGTCACCTTACTGGCCCATTGAGACACTCAGTAAAAGTCTGCTAACTCAAAAATTGATTGTAAATATGGAAACACCCAGAGGCCACTAATCTCCAAATATTTAGATACAGAATTCTCTGAGCTACTATAGGATCTCACGATAATCAGGTTTTCCCCTGCCCTCCTAAGCCAGTTAGAGAGATGAAAAGTGTTTTTCTTAGCTTTCCTGGAGAGGAGGAGTGTTGACATGAAAAAAACAGGAGTTAAATGAGTACCTAGAAGTCCACAGCGGTGCACATTTCTCAGAATGTACAGCTCACCTGGCTCGATCACTTTACATCCCAGGACCACTTCCATGAGATTGCAGTGCTTCCGCAGGTCCCATCCGCAGGGACCTTCCACCGTGTGATTGTTGACACCTGATGTCTTTGCTGAGAGGAACTGTTTCGAAGAAGGTCACAATCCCAGCACCTGTGTTGATTGGCTGGTTTAGCTGCAGTTTAGGTGGTTGTCCTTCTGAATCACTTTGGAGGAAGTGACGTGCCATCTCTGGGCCTCAGTTCCTCATCTCTGAACTCTGGGTGATGATAGTAGCACTCACATCGTGGGTGGTCATGAGGATGGAGTGATGTTGTCTGTGTAAGTGCTCAGAACAGCACCTGGCATGGAGTGGACGCCCAATACATGGCAGCTATTGTCCGACTTGCAGGGTTCTGGAAGCACTGTGATCATTTTTAAATCATAAAACCTCAACTGCTTTCTTTCTTCATAGACATTCTCCAGAGCAGCAGACCTTGTTTAATGTTTTCCTGGCTTCCTTCCCTCTGTTTTCAATCTCTGGGGAGGAAGGGGGTAGGGCAGAGGGAAAAGGAGGGACATCCACATGTTGCAAATGGCACCTCTGCAAACGCCTCCCATTAATTCACCGCACTCAACTGAAATTACTTTTTATTTTTAGCACACATAAGTATTTAATATATGATAAAGGTTACGCTACACATCAGTGGGGAGAGAAAGGACCTCTCAGTAAATGAAGTCGGAACAACTGGCTAATTATTTAGGAAAATGTGAGTCTATTTTCATCTTTAAGCACTCACCCAAAATTTTACAGATGGATCAGAAATTAATGCCCCCCCCAATCCAAAATCAAATAGATACATTTCAGAACGAGGAATGCCTTTCTGAGCACAAAAGTAGTAGAAGAAAGACATACAAATTTGACCACATAAAATACAAGCCCGTGAAAAATCACACAAATAATGAGATCAAAGAATAAATGTCATGCTGGATTAAAATATTTGTAACATATGTGAAAGTTCACTGCTCCATTGGGTTACTTACCTTTTTATTCACTTTTAAGAGCTTTTGGTATATTAAAGAAATCAGGATGCCATTATCTACTTATTTGTGATATTCCCTGTGTCTCACAGAAACTTTCAGCCCCTATGCAGTTAAATTTGTAAATCTAACAGAAATTAATTATAAGCTGACTTCATTGTATATGTATATCTATATAGTCACCTTTGATGTCACCTGAGATATGAGCCTTGCCAAGAATAACATAAATGGTGCCAAAGTACTGTTTGTTGTTCTTAGAGTTTTAGTTGAGAGGGATTACACAGAATTTTGGATCTAGACTCTCCTGATGCCTTGAAAAAAGGGAGAGGAGATGGCTGATAACTATTTTTGTTGGAATTTTGACATAAAGCTGCCATTCTTAAAGCCATAATGCCCTGTCTATTTTCAATTAATGCCCTCATTTCTTTGTCTGAAATACCAACCAAGTCACCAACTTTCACTGAATGTTTCTAGAAGCAGAAACCAGAAAAGTCATTGCATCCATGAGTGACTGGATCCACGTTGAATGGCAAGCACTGAACATTCTGTGATGTTATTCTTCATACCTTTCAAGGTCTCCCCCATCTGTGTAGAAAGGCTAGATATCAATATACCCAATTCCTTGACTGGTTTCCTCTCTGTTTTTTCAAAGCTGGGCATGCAGAATTTCCAAATAAGAACTAGAACAGGTAGGCATGGAATCCAGTGCTCCTAATTTCGTTAGGTGTCTCTAAATCTCCATGAAGTTTTTATTAGCTCTGGTAACCAAGAAAGAAAGAAAGAAAAAAAACCCAGCAAGTCATTTGTTAAAGTCATGAAGCTGAACTAAATGGATAAGGTCCTCTAATTGACCTCAAGGAAGCTCAGGGACACTGCAGATCAGCTGCTAAATGACTTGTGATGTCTCGATTTAGAGAAGATGTCTGGCTCCCTAGCAAATTTGTCTGCCCATAAATTTCTTGATTAGGCTAAAGGCCTCAGCCAACATAGCCAGATCTTCAATTCAGTATGTCCTTCATTTGAGCTTCTGTCGTGACTGAAAGCATGTTCGATAGAGGTGGCACAATATTTAAATTTAAAATTGTGTTCACAGCTCAATTCCAAGAGATCAATTTATTAGTCTAGGTGGGAGATGGAGATCACCAAGGTTGTAGCTAAGATGCTCTTGGAGGTTTATTAAATGAACTGTGGACTGAGGCAGAAGCTCTGACTGACTTCACACGGCCGGCCAAGGATGCCTTGTTTTAAGTACATCAGTGCCCCTTGTGGGAAAATACTGGTAAACATTTATTTTTGATGGTCCAGTTCAGGCTCCACAAGACATCACTGAAATGCCTAAAGGAAGTTCTTAGTGTAAATCACTGGCATTGAAGGTAAGCCAAGAGCTTTTCACTATCTCTCAGTTGTCTGCTCAGAAGAGGGCGACTAGTTGAAGAAGCTGCGTGGAATGTGGGGCTTATTTACTAACTTTTCCACTCTTCGACTATCAAAAGTAGAGATATATGGACAGCATACTCCCTTTTAAATCGCTACGTTTCCCCCTTTTTTTGTTGTTAGCTCCTAATATTCTTTCCATCCAGAAAAACAAGCTTATAATAGAAGAAGTGTGTAAATCTTGCTTAGGAATGCTGAAGGAAAAAAAAAAAAAGAAAAGAAAATCAAAAAAACAAAAAAATTTGATTTTCTGGAACTTTCTTTTTCCCAAGCAAGTAACTGATTTTCTTCTGGGAAGGAAGTTTCCTCCTACCAAGTATAACTAAAGAGCTCTCTCATCCAGGAAGAGTCAGAACAAAAATAAATAGGTATAACCACAGATTCTGCCAAAACAGAGCTGCTTTGGGATAAAATTACTTCTGCCAATAATTCTTTAACAATGGTAAAGTCAAAGCCATTGACATTGGATCAAATATCTCAAGCATCTTAAATTAACTGAACATTAAAGAAATGAGGCCTGGCTACTTGATTTATACTTTTGTTTGTTTCTCTTTTTTTAAAAATATTTTGTTAAGGTCACATTGGTTTATAACGGTGTGTAAACTTCAAGTGTACATCATTATATTTCAACTTTTGTATAGACTGCATCGTGTTCACCAAAAAAAGTCTAATTTTTATCTGTCACCATACACATGTGCTCCTTTATCCCTTTCACCCTCTCACCACCCCCTTCCCCTCTGGTTTCCACCAATCTGTTTTCCTTATCTATGTGTTTGTTTGCTTGTTTATCTTCCACATATGAGTGAAATCAATTGGTATTTGACTTTCTCTGTCCGACTTATTTTGCTTAGCACAATACCCTCAAGGTCCATCCATGTTGTCACAAATCTACTTTTGTTTCTAAAACAATTCAGACTCTCTCTTTAATCTTCTTGTGAAACAAAGTTACTCCTAGGCCAGTGCTTGGAAGCGATGCTCCCTGAGAGCCTATAATTTGTACATGAGTTGGTATTTTGATCTTTTTATCATCTTATTATTTGCCTTCCTATTCCTTGGCTTCCCATTCACTTCACAATTCCCAGAGACAAAAGAAAGGCTTGGCTCCCTTTAACCAACCTGAAGAAGACCTAGAACTTACCTCCTGTGAGGCAAGCATGCCCTATTTCTGCATGGGACATGCCAGGACATACTGGATCGTCCCTCAGGCAATCTCCCCAGGCATAAACGGGGAAAATCTTCTGTAAATTCCCCTGTGGTGTAGAAATTGCCTGTGTAGTATGTATGAATCTCATTCCACAAACTCAGATATGCAGGAAATAGGACTTATCTTTAGTTTATGTAAATCAAATTAAATGAGACTCTAAACCTCCTTTCCACTGGGCTGTCAGAAAATTTGATCTCATTCTTGATTGGCAGAGGGAGTTCTCTCTTTCCCTAGGACAGAAGAATGCAGGAGGTTCTGGCCAAGAAATGGAGGATGAGCCAACAGCTCCAATTCATCATGGTGGACACTGATATAATTTCCCAGAGCCAAGGTGATGTCTTAAAATAACCCTAAGTAACCTTACTGCTTCTGGGCCAGGAATCTCTGCCAAGTCTGGGTGCCCCGGGGTCCAAGACTGAGCTTCATCAGATACCCCACAAGTCTTCTTCTCAGAAGTTCTGTCCCATCACCAAGCACTGCCAGGAGCAAGGATTGGGCTCTGCTTCTCTTTGGGGAGAGGCTGCCATATTGCCCGCATGTGACACATTATGCCTCCTTTCCTGTCTGGGAGCTCTGTCTGTCTCTCTCCATTTACAATGAAGCACCTCCCACCCCCCAAAAATATTCTATCTTTTCAACATCTCTCCAATCATGTTCCAATTGGGAATACCTTGTGTAGAGTAATGTTACCTGCCTAAGCACTCAAAGGGGCCACCCCGCCCCCTACAGTGGTCCTCAGCTCAACCCCCTCCAGAAACTCTGGCTTCTCTGACACAAAGTGGCTGTCTACAGGCAAATTCCACTTACCCATTGTAATCAAAACCTCCTAGATAAGGCCTGGTCATTGTTGATCATCTTTGTTTCTTCATTATATTTTAATGCACATTTATTTATTTAAATATATTAAACACATTGCTTTCATATTTGGTCTCTAGTCATTCCAACACCTGCTGTCTTTGTGACTCTTATTTTGCTGCTGTGGTTTCTGTTGCCCCTCACTTACAGTGACTTGTTTCCTCGTGCGTTTGCTGATTTCTGTGCGAGCTCATCTTCCCTGGAACTGTACCTGTGGGGAATCTGGGTTTGAACTGTGTTCCTCCAGAGAGGTTTCCTGTGCACTTCTGCCTGCCACCTGGGATGCCATCAGCCTGGAACTCTCTGAAACAAAATTTGGGGCTTAGGACTTAGGGCCCCATGAGAACCATGAATTCTGGCCGCAGACCACATGAGTGTAGGCTTGTGGTTAGGAAGTTTCATGGGAGACTCTTTTAGGAGTCTTTTCATGGGAGACTTCTGGTTTTGTTTTTTGCTTCCCTCAGAGCCAAGGTTTAGATAAGCAAGTGTTCTTATTGTTTCTCTGTCCAATGGTCTTTTCTAGTTCAAGAGAGGCACTCATAAGTATCTCTTGTCTGACTTTCCATCTTGTGTGGTCCAAACTTTACTCACTGCCACCAGGGCCGTAGCCTCTTAAAACCCAAGGTCTGGAAGACCATGAATGGAGAACGCCTGTGCGGTGAATAGATGCTTTGGCTTTCTCTTACATCATTTCAGGTCTTTAACAATCTCCCTTTCTTTCCCTTTACCTCTGCTGAACGTTTGTAAAGTTATATAGGGACGTTTCTCCTGACACCTAGGCTGCTACATTGCCCACATATGATATCCTACTGTAGTCTCTTGTGTGTGTGTGTGTGTGTGTGTGAGGAAGATTGGCCCTGAGCTAACATCTGTGCCAATCTTCCTCTATTTTGTATGTGGGATGCCACCACAGCATGGCTTTGTAAGTGGTGTAGGTCTGTGTCTGGGATCCAAACCCATAGACCCTGGGCTGCTAAAGTGGAGCGCACAAAGTTAACCACTATGCCAGCAGGCTGGCCTCTGTAGTCTCTGTTTTTGTTCCTACTATAGTCTCTCTCTCTTTTTTTTTCCCTTCAGTCCTTCTGACACATCTATAACCAAATTCCTATATTAAATTCTCTCTATTTGAAATATCTGGCGTGATTTCTGTTTTCCTGATGGACCTCTGATACAGACACAGTCCCTGAGTTTCACTCGGCTCCCAGCACTGACCTTCATCTTCCTTCTCATCCTCCCGCTGCAGGGACAGTAACTGGGCTGCAAAGGGGGTTGTAGATAAGAAAATACAAAGCTAAAATAAATGTGAGGGACTCTCACACATTAATTAGTGCAGTTGCAAAAATTAGTGTATGGGAAAGAAAAAGAGTTTGGGAGCCAGTTCTGAGTTCAAATGTTCTCTGCATTTGCAGGCAGTGTTACCTTAGGCAAGATACTTCCATATGTATTATGGGTTGAATTGTATCCCCCAAAAATGTATGTGGAAGATCTAACCCTCAGTACCTCGGAATGTGACCTTATTTGGAAATAGGGTCATTGAGATGTGATTAGTTAAGTTGAGATAAACTCTTCCTGGAGGAAGGTTTGTTCTTCATCCAACGTGCCTGGTGTTCTTATAAGAAGAGAAGACAACACAGACACCAAGACACACAGAGGGGAGAGCGTCTCTTGGGGACAGAGGCAGAGGTTGGAGTGAGGTGGCTGCAAGTCAAAGAACCTCAAGGATCGACCGACACCATGAGGAGCTAGGAGGAGGCAAGGACGGACTGTATCCAGAATCTCAGAGGGAGCATGGCCCTGCTGCCACCTTGCATTCAGACTTCCGGCCTCCAGTGCTGTGAGAGAAGGAGCTTCAGTTGTTTAAGCCACACAGTTTGTGGTGCTTTGTTACAGCAGCCCTGTCAAACTAATACATTATCTGAGTCTCAGTTTCCTCGTTTAGGAAAGTGGGATAGTAATATTTTAGAGTTGTTTTGAAGATTAAGATAAGATAATGTAGAAGGCAAACAAGACACAGTAACTCATCATTATTTTGCAATGTTGAGACAGCTGGCTCTCAACACAACTACTTTCCTGTCAACAGTGCCTTCCTCGTTACACACACGTGCGCCTGCACACACACACACATACACAAGCTCTGTTCTATATGTAGCCCTGTGCTATGTTGTAGTAAAGTCTAAAGTGCTTTCGTCCCTTTCAAAACCTCCAGGATGTTCATTTCGGCCAGGCTTGACCTTTATAAAAGGTTTGGCCAGGTGCGAAGGGATCCGAATCCGGCCATGACCCTGGAGATAGGACAGTTGGAGAACGTCCTGTTCTTAGCTTGGCCGCTGCCCTACCTGGAAACAGTACTCCCCGTGGCTTTAACAACTGAGGCCTTAACTTATCACCACAAGGAGTTGCCAGTTATAAAAAGTTGAGTGAAAAGTACGCTTGCTTTACATCTGCCAAGGTGTTTGCCCAAGATCCATAAAAATGGCCATAATGTCTGTCTTTTGATGTGCCCTTCTTTAAAAACAAATTGATTGCTGGTGAGACTCCAAACTCAGACAGAAGGAGACAGCACAGGTTGGATTGGGTTGGGTTTGAACCTGTGTGGGGCTCGTAGGGAGAGTGGAGCCTGTAGTGCCTGATTCCTCCCCAGGTACTCAAGGGATCTGCTTGTCATTCTTACCACCTAGGAAAGCTCAAAAATAATTTTTCAACGGACGTAGGTAACTTTCCAAATGAGAAACAGAGAGGCTGCAGCCTCACACACGTGTGCAAGGAGAGCCCAGCTGCAGAAGAACATGGATGTGCCTGCCTCTGGGGTCCCCTCGTTTCTGGTTAGCAGCTGCTCGGAGCTGAAATTGGAGCAGCCACAGACCAAAGATGCTGTCTGCAAATATGTGTTTGTAACCCCCACAGCGCCAGTGCTGTCCCTTTCCTCCAACTGCTGGACAAATCAGGACTCCAGAAAAAAATGCAGAACTCCAGCACTGACCAGCTCCCTGTCTGCTCCCATGGCTGGACGGAGCTTCAGGGCCATTCAGAGCGCCTCTCTCCAACCAGTACATGGCTGCCTGAAGAGAAAGAGTCCCTGGAACTCTAAACAGCAATTAGACAAAATCCTAAATTACAGAGTTCTCACTCCGCAGAGAAATGCAAATTATAATTTTGCCTCCTCCAAAAGCCCACAGCCTGATTTTGCTCTCCATCTGCAAAAGGCTTCCATCCTGCAAAGCATCTCCTCAACGAGGTTCTCCTGGATGAGCCACAGAGGGGGCTCATGTAGGTCAGCTGTCTCTGTGCTCCTCCTGCTGTGACCCTGGAGAGAAGGAAGGGAGGGAGCGAGGGAAGACGAGAGAGGAAGAGGGAGTGAGCGAGGGAGCAAGCAAGAGAAAGAAAGAGAGAGAGAAGGAGGCAGAGAGAGTGGAAGTGAGACAGAGGGGAGCAAGGGAAGGAGAGAGAGAGAGAAAGAGAGAGAAGGAGAGGGAGATAATTTATTTGCATTATTTTTACCAATCACCAATATGTGCTGGGCACGAACTATGTGCTGGGCACTGTTGTAGATAAAACAAAGTATGAGATGTAACCCTTACGCTCAAGTAGTTTCCAATCAAGTCAGAAAAGAAAAACAAAAAGACAGACACAACAATTTCTTCAGGCACTGAATGCTCTGCCACAGGTGAAAGAGCTGTAGAAGTTCACGGGAGGGGGACACCGCTGAATGCTGGAGGAAGAAATGCATCATGGAGGAGAGGGAACCTGAGGTAGACCCCGAGAGTCAAGTGAAATGTGAACAGAAGGGATGGGGAGAAGAAGAAATGATCCAGGAGAGGGAAGACAGTGAGGTCCCCACGTGGCCTCGTGTGGGAGGAGCCGCCCTCCACCCTGGCCTGGAGCGGCCCTCTGCCCTCTACCCTCCCCATTTGCCCTGGACTACTGGACGGCAGCCTGATGAACACCAACCCTCACTTAGGCCTCCTTTAAACACTTCCCAGCTTCAGCCACCATTTCCTCTGTGCCTCCTTGTGCCTTGTTCTCCTGCGATTAGTCCAGTCTCTCCCCGGGGTCCCCGAGACCCGGGAGGGCAGGGGCTGTCTTCCCTCTTTGTGCCCAGCCTGGAGCTCAGTGCCTGGGACACCAGCCCAAGGACCTGAATTGCTGGATGCCTGCGCGAGTGAAGGAGAATGACATGAAGGGACACTGAGCTCCTGGGAGGACATCCGCCTGCCCATCTTCTGCATTCACCATCATCTCCTTGTCTTCTTAACGGTTCAATCGACTCTCCTCGAGAGTGGGCACCACCTGAAGGAGTCAGAGACATGTCAACTGGGCAGCCGTCCCTGCCCTGTTCCTCTGAGGTGCCCTGAGGTTTCCTGTCTCAATTGGGTTTGTCGGGCCCCTGTCTCTTCCAGCCCCATCCCAGTTTCTCTTGCAGATTTTGCTCCAGAACGAGTGAGCTCTCTACTCAGCACGATATGGGGTTTCTCCCCTTCTCAACAGGGTTGGGAGACAAGCCCTGTGATGTGATGGCTGTGGCTCCGCAGAGCACAGAGAGTAACAGTTTAGGGGCTCAGCCGAGCCAAACCCCTCTCCTTGGGGCTCTCCCTACCCTGTTTCTAATCTTCTGGATCACAGGAATTTCCTCCCTTGCTCTCGCAGTCTGGGCTCTGTCTGAGAAAGGAGCTTCGGGGGCAGGCAGACCTGAGCTGGGCCTGAAGAGCAGGAGCCCAAGGCAGTTAAAGAAGGCCAGGCAAGGGGGTACCAGGAGTTTTCTGGAATGCTTGGCACGCAGGGCCTCCTGGGGGAGCCGTGGGAAGGAGTCAACTGTAGGAGGGCCTCGAGCACTGAGAATTCACCCTGTGGTAAAGGAGAGCCATAGTGAGTTTTCAGCAGAGGAGACACACGGTTAGGTCTGTGTTTGGAAAGATAACCCTCAGCTTTGATATTTTTAGCTATAAAGGGTTGCCGAGGTTAATGAATCACTTTTTACAGGTCTTGTCTCGTACGTACTCATCCATCAATACCCATCTCTAATTCATTATCCAGACACCTAGGGCACTCAGATTTATGGGGATGTGGGAGATAGTCAAGTGCACAATGAGGGGGAGAATTCTGAATGGGGAGCCTTCGAGGTCCCTCTGACCTGAAATAGTCTATCACCCCATGTCCAGGGTAAAGTTTAATTTTTCCGTAAGTCATTTGGATTTTTTTAAATCTTTCTCTTTCATAACATGCCAGAACTAGGTTGCTGTATACTTATTCCAACAGGAGAGGATGTGTGTAAATCATCTGATTAAGTTATTACTGGGTAAGTCAAGAGCATCTCTGTGGGTGAGAGGGTCTGATGTCCAAGGCCGGTGATTTGCAGCACTAATAATGCTATCTTCACTTGTGCAGCATCACAGAGCCAAAGGCTTCCACCAACTCCTCCCTCACTAGAGCCCTGTGACCACTAAGGTGTGGCCTCTAGGATCAGACTGCCCAGATGGACCCCAGCCCTGACATTTACATACTGCGCAACGTCCTGCAAGATACTGTGCTTCAGTTTTCTCATTTACAAAGTATAAATTGTAACAGAATCTGCCTCATGGGGGTGTTGTAAAGACTGAATGAATCAATACGTGCCAAGTGCTTAGAATAGTGCCTGGAAAACAGGGAGCAGATTCTAATAGAATGCTACCTATTCTTCTTCTTCTTATCCCTCTGGCTGCTGAGACATTGCTGGAATTGGACTTAAATTTGTCACTTTTCCATGGACTCACCATTGACTCTTGGCCCTTCCATGCCCAAGGAAGGAGTCCTTGGTTGTGTTCCAACATCTGTGAAGTTCCCATTTGTACTTTTTTCCAGTTGGATTCCAGAATGTTTGTAGGCCCACTTGTTACCTTGGATTGTGTCACTCCCCATCTAATTAGTAATCAACATATTTGCACAGATTTAGGATTGGGTGCCTGGCAGTGAATTGCTCTTTCTGATGAGAATTAAACCAGAGGCATTTGTACTTCCAGTTTCCAGAATCTTCTAGGCACTCAATAATGTTTGGTGAATGAATAAGTGACGTGAAGGGCAACGGTAGAAGGTTCCATCTGGGCTAGTGTAGATGGATCATTCCATTGTGCACATCGCACACTGAGTCAGCCGGTACTATGAGTAGTTATAAAATGATCTCATTTAATTTACTAAGTGTGAACCTTAAATCACACTGTAGAGCTGAACACAGGCATGAAATCACATCAATTAATTCTGGTCAACTGACCAGATACTTTTCTACTTGATAAACTTTAAAATGCAGCGTTTATTCATTTAGGTTAACCACGACTTAAGAAAACTGAATTTACAGACTTACAAAATTGGCACATTAGAGGTTGACTTACAAAAGCATTCCTCAACTTTACATAAAAAGATCCATTTTTTCAGATCCATCTTTAAAGAAAAAGATCCATTCTTCAACTTTACAGAAAAAGATGTGTAAACTTCAAACTCCCCATGAGTATTAAAAATATACTCCAATGAACTAAAATTCATTTTTTTCAGGAATACATCCATTGTACAAATAAATCCAGCAACAGGATATTGCTGTTTAACTAAGTAGAAAGGGTCCAAGAGCAATTGCAGGTGCTAACAGTGAGTATATAGAACTCGTCAGAGACTAAAATATAGAAATGTGTTAAAGACGAAAGATGGGACAAAGGACCAAAGATGACTAGGAAAGGAAGGTAGGAAGAGGAAGAAGAATGTCAGAAGGCTAAAACCCAAAAGGAATCAAGGCTTTGAAATATCCTAAAGACAACAAAAGGAGATCATGATTTCATCTCTAGCTTAGAACAAAGGAAGGTCAGACCCTGCCGGGGCAGACAGCAGAACACTAGCACTAGCAGAAACAAAGGAGTTTCTTAACTCTCCAATGGTCAGGAACACCTCCAGTGTCCACTTGGGCAGGATTTTGACCCTGAAGGGTAGAGCTAGATGCCACAGGACTTTGGCTTAAAATTCAGCTGCCACCGCTCATGACTATACCAGCTAACTGTCCTGTCCTCCAGGGTTGGGCTCTCCTTCTGGATCTTAGCTGGTAAACTGGCTCAACCTGTGACTCAATCATTGTTTCTCATTCTTTAAGCTAATGTTTTGGTCACCTCAAGACCTGGGATCTCACGTCTCTGAAGTCTCCCAGCCAGCATGCACCTTTATTACTCTTCAACCCTTTGGCTCAGTTCTTGACTCTCTCTCCTTATTTCCTCCCCTGACAGAGCTAATAGATTGGAGGAACAGAGGCATGCTGTAGGCAGTGTTTCTTGATTGCAACAGAGCGCTTGAGCAAGCCTGTCATTGAAACCTGAGTGGAAGAGATTGGAAACTTGCGGGCTGCATGATAATAGAATTAGTTCAGCGGTGTTTCCTGAGTGTTTTATGGGATTCCACAGGATGACACCCTCACACCCAGAGACACATAACAGAGTATTCCATGTTCTTAATGATTCACTGGGCACAAAAATGAAACCTTCGAGAACTTTTTTTTTAAGTAAATCTTACCAATATTTAGAGCAACAGTTCCTGTATCAGATACATTCTGAGAAACCTTGCATTTGGTCTCATTTGCAGTTGGTTGAATAACTGTACTCAAAGACTACTGTTCAAGGTCAATTTGCAGAGACATTTCTAGTCTCGATCACAAGGCTCTGTACTTGGCCCTGGTCAATTGAAAGCTCTGTTTTTAAATCAACGACTGAGTAAGGGATAAAATCCATGCCTATCAATTGGTGGTGGGAAGACAGTTAATATAATGGAAGACAGGGTCAAAAGTCAAAATCATCTGAACAATCACTCCTCATTATTCCTTCTTGAATTGAATCCTGTACCCTCTGCATTTATGTTTAAAGAGTGAATTGCACAAGAGTCTAACGGGGAGCAGTGATGGAGCAGCAGTTCATGCACGGCCTACAAGCACAATCTGAGTCAGCACGGCAACACTAATGCCATCCAAGACCACATTAATAGAAGTTTATTGTCCTGACCATGTCTGGAGTATATAGTCCATCTTGGATACTACATTTGAAGAGGGCCACTTGAGGCTAAATTATGTGTAGAAGAGGTTGGACAGGGTGAAAAATTCCATTATATGAAAACTGTTTGAAGCCATTAAATATGCTTAGCTAGAATAAGAGAAAACTCTAGGAGGACAGAGGATTGATTTGTTTTCAATATATAAAGGATCATCATGTGTACCTTGTGTAAGACTTGAACTGGGTGCTCAAACTCTAAACAGTGAACCTAAGGGGAGAAGTCAAATTTCACTTCAATATGAGACCATTTTTTTTTTTTTGAGGAAGATTAGCCCTGAGCTAACTGCTGCCAATTCTCCTCTTTTTGCTGAGGAAGACTAGCCCTGAGCTAACATCTGTGCCCATCTTCCTCTACTTCATATGTGGGACGCCTACCACAGCATGGCTTGCCAAGCAGTGCCATGTCCGCACCCAGGATCTGAACTGGGGAACCCCAGGCCACCGGGGTGGAACATGCGCACCTAACCACTGTGCCTCCAGGCTGGCCCCAGTATGAGAACTTTTTATATTTCAGATGGTCCAGTATGGAAGAGGTTGTCCTTACAAGTAGTAAGTGTCCCATCATGGGAAGTGTTTAAACAGATGCTGAATGCCCCAGTGTTGGGGCTAAAGAAAGGATGACGTCAAAGGACACTTTTGTTTGAGATTCTAAGATTCTTTTCTGATTGTTTAAATATTTAGCTACCATGTAGCCACCTCATTTGGGGGGATGACAGCTGGGATGACCTAGCCTGTCCTCTCCACATTTCACAGAATCTTATCCCACGCTTAATTCTCCATGAAGTTTCTGCTTTTTTTTTTTTTTTTTTGAGGAAGATTAGCCCTGAGCTAACTGCTGCCAATCCTCCTCTTTTTGCTGAGGAAGACTGGCCCTGAGCTAACATCCATGCCTATCTTCCTCTACTTTATACGTGGGATGCCTACCACAGCATGGTGTGCCAAGCGGTGCCATGTCCAAACCCGGGATCTGAACCGGTGAACCCTGGGCCACCGAGAAGCGGAAAATATACACTGAACTGCTGTGCCACTGGGCTGGCCTGAAGTTTCTGCTTTTAATCCTCAATTCAGTCTGCAAACAGAAGCACCAGGAGCTGCAGCCACGGAGGCCCTGAGCTGTCCTGGGGCCACCTCCTGCCCCTCCCAAGGACTGTGTCCAGCTTGGTCGTTAATGCTGCAAGATACCTCCATAGCTTTCCAACAAATTCCCCTTTTTGTTCAGAATGTCATGACTTGGTTTCTACTCCTGACAAATTAAAGCACTTTAACTGTGACCCCAGTCTAGTGGCTTTTACAATATTATCTCACCAGAAGACAGTTCACATTTATTCAAGCAGGAATTTTTGTCATAATTTTATAATACACGTATTTCCCATCCTCATACCTTGAGCATTGAACTCCACAAACGTTAGAGCAGTCAGACAGGGGATCGACGTTCATCTCACAGTAATTCACCCTCAAGTGTAGATGGTATCTGGAAGGACCCACAGACGGTTGCTGTGAACAGATTTATTTACATTTGAATTTTTTAAAAATACAGGTCCTGCAATGCACATTTTATTTGGAAGGCAGCCTTTCATTATGCAAATACCAATTTCTCTCTGAAATGTCTCACTAATGGTGTAAGTTTTATACCTATCATTTCTGGCCTGGAACCAAGAAAATGGCACAGCCACTAAAAGTTCACTTGTTACACAGCTGGTCTGACAGTTAATTAATGGGCTTTATTAGGCTGGAGGGTAGGAGGCCTCCCGGAGCCAAGTTTAGGACCCAGTTGAGTCTCAAAGGTCGGGGGCTTCGAATGAAGCTCAAACGTCATGCTGTTAACTCCTCGAACCCTTGGCAGAACAGAGCTTTCTGTTTTGGAAGTAATGGCCTCATGTCTCTCGTGAACAAGTCCTGTTAGAGATCAAAGCCATCTTTCATAACCTCGTTTTGATGAGTTAAGGGAAAATGAACCAGAAACATGTGGATTAAATGTCCCTTAAAATTCCCTTTGGGATGTAAATACTGAGAGGAATGTGCTGGGCCAAACGGTGTATGGGATTTTATCAGACCCCAACCATGTGCAGGAAACAGAGCAAGGATTCTGACAAATTGAGGCATGTCTGAGTTTGCTGCTACCTAATTGGTCTGTGTTATGGTCCTTCAGGGGGTCTCGTAATGGAAAGGGCACCTGTGTTCTCCTGGGAGGCTGCTCCCACCTACAGGGCTTAATCTCCTCCAATGGACCAATTGTAACCATCCAAAATTTAGGTTGTTACTTTTGCTTTAAATCACTCATTACATGAAGTGATTCTGCACAGTTATAGATGTCTCGTAGGGCTCCAAGCTTATAAGAAAGGTGATTTTTTTATGTGTTAATTTCTCGCTAAAAACACAGCTCTCTCAAAGGGGTTTCTGTAACATATATAACATCAAAAAGGAGTGCTAGTTTAACATGTCTGTTTTCTTTTGTTTTGTTTTCAAATAGCTCTGTATTTGATCTAAACATTTATCCTGAAATTATTAGCAAATCTAAGCCTACATTTAGTCAAAAGAATATCCATAAAAGATAGAAAGGGGAGTGGGAGAGAAACGAACATCTATGAGAAGAAATACAGCTAGGAAGTAATCTGTCTTACTTTTTTTTTTTTTTTTTTTTTTGCTGGGGAAGATTTGCCCTGAGCTAACGCCTGTGCTCATCTTCCTCTTTTTTGTAGGTAGGTCACTGCCACCACATGGCTCCCAACAAGTGGTGTAGGTCTGTGCCTGGCAACCAAACCCAGGCTGCTGAAGTGGAGCACACTGAACTTAAGCACTAGGCTTTGAGAATGGCCCCCGATCTGTCTCTTAAACATACAATGAATGTAAGATCATAGACAGTTGTGTGTGTTTGTTTTTATTGAGGTGAAATTCACATAATGTAAAATGAACCATTTTAAAGTGAACAATTCAGTGGCATTTAGTACCTTCACAATGTTGTGCAACCACCACCTCTGTCTATTTGCAAAACATTTTCATTACCCCTAAAGGAAACCCCATACCCATTCAGCAGTTGCTCCCCAATCCTCCCAGCTCCTGGCAAGCACCAATCTGCTTTCTGTTGCTGTGGATTCTGGATGTGCCGTATCAGTGGAATCATGCAAGAAGTGACCTTTTGTGTATGGCTTCCTTCACTTAGCATAACACTTTTGAGTTTTATCCACATTGTAACATGTATCAATACTTCATTCCTTTTTATGGCTGAGTAATATTCCATCATAGGTACATACCACATTTGTTTATCCATTCACCCACTGATGACCATTTGGGCTGTTTCCACTTTTTGGCTATTGTGAATAGTGCTGCTACAAACAGGTGTATACGTGTGTGTACATGTATTTATTTGAACACCAGTTTTCAATACTTTTGGGTACATACCTAGGAGTGGAATTGTTAGAAGACCATTTGATGTTAGAAAGAGTGGTAGCCATACTCTGCATTTTTGTTCTCCCAACACCATAACGCACATGGGTAACAATCCCCATAACTGTAGATTCTCTTGATCTTCCATCAGTGGACCCATGACCAGTCCCCTGAATTGGAACGAAAACTGTTACCTGTCATTTCAACGTCCTGAGGCCATGAAAGGAATAAGAAAAAAGGGAGGTCCCGCTGATTGCTGGAGAGTTGGTGCCGACTATCCAGGGGAGCTGGGAGACCCATACACAGAGGTAGTCCCAACAGTGCTCATGGAAGCTGTGGCTTACCCCTTAGGGTGTCCATTTGTACAGCCTGCCCCAAGGTCAAGGTTAACAAAGGACTACATCAACTCCATACGGGCAGAATTCCTAAGGACTCACACTCCTCAAGACTAACAGTTCGGGTCATCTGATCAAGCAAAGAATCTCAACCAACTGAGGTTGTGGTAAAAGGCAAAGGAAATGTGGAGCAGAATGCGTGGTTGTTCAACCAACCTTATTCTTATGCCAGCTGCAGAAAAGCAGGCTGACATCCTCACAGTATTTCCCTGCATGCTGCTGGCGTGTAACAGTTTCCTCCCTTTTTGTGTTTAAACAGAAGTTATACCCCTCAGTATATGCTCCCCAAATAAAAACATGTCTACAAAAACTTATATTCATAGCAGCATTATTTATAACAACCAAAAATGGAAACAACTCAAATATCCATCAACTCATAATTGAATAAATAAATTGTGGATATCCATACAATAGAATATTATTGAAGAACCAAAATGAATGAAGTACCTTAGGAATAGAAAAACTCAGTGTATCCCAGATGCAACCGAAATGAAAAAAAAAAATCACAAGGGAATCTGCTGCACAATTTTATGTCAATAAATTTGGAAATATAGATTAAATTGCTAAATTTCTAGAAAAAATATAACTTTCTGAAACTGACTGAAGAAGAACTAGGAAAACTGAATAAAACAATTTTAGCATGAAAAAAATTGATTTGACAATCAAACGTCCCCACCTCCCAACCACCTCCCAAAAAAGAGCCCAGTCTCAGATGATTTTACCAAACCTTCAGAGAAAAGATCATCTCTATCTTATGTAAGCTTTCACAGACGATAGCAAAGGATGGCAGGGCACTTAATTTGTAAAGCTGGTAGAGGGTTGACACCAAAATGAAACAAGGACAGCACAAGAGAAAAAGACTATAGGGTAATCGCTCTTACAAATGTAAATTAAAAGTCCTAAATAAATAGTAGCAAATTCAATCCAACCAGTGTATTTCTCAAAATGATCATCACTAATTTTGGTTTATTGCAGGAATATGAGAACATCAGAAAAATCCACCATGGAAGTTTACCATGTGTACAGATTAAAAAGAAGTAAAATAACATATCTTACTCTATAAATTCAACACCCACTCTTATCTAAAAGGAAAACTCTTAAGGAAAGCAGAGAACTTCCTTAATTGGATGAAAAGTTGTTTTTTCTTTTGAAAGATTGGCACCGGAGCTAACATCTGTTGCCAATCTTTTTTTTCTTCTCCTCTTCTTCTCCCCAAAGCCCCCCAGTACGTAGTTGTATATTCTAGTTGTGGGTCCTTCCATCTCTGCTATGTGGGACGCCACCTCAGCATGGCCTGATGAGTGGTGCCACGTCTGTGCCCAGTATCCAAACCAGTGAAACCCTGGGCCGCTGAAGCAGAGCACAAGAACTTAACTACTCGGCCACAGAGCCGGCCCCTGATGAAAAGTCTTAACCAAAAACCTAGAACAGTTATATCACATCCTTCTGGAATATTCCCATTAAAGGGAAGAACAAGGCAAGGAGGGAAGCTACCGATGTCACAATTAATGTTGATTATACAGGAAAGACTAGGGAATGGCATTAAGAAGAAAAGAGGAAAAAGAAAGAAAATGTGTGAGGTTTGGAAAGGAAATAAAAAAATATTTTTAGGTATAGAAAATGCACAGACATCAACAAAAAATTTACTGGAACTGATAAAAAGAATTCATCAAGGTGGGCCTGGCCTGGTGGTGCAGCGGTTAAGTTCGCACAGTCTGCTTTGGCGGCCCGGGGTTCGCCAGTTCGGATCCTGGGTGTGGACATGGCACCGCTTGTCAAGCCATGCTGTGGCAGTTGTCCCACCTACAAAGTAGAGGAAGATGGGCACAGATGTTAGCTCAGGGCCAGTCTTCCTCAGCAAAAAGAGGAAGATTGGCAGTGGATGTTAGCTCAGGGCTAATCTTCTTCTTCTTCAAAAAATTCATCAAGGTTGCTGATTACACGACCAACACAGAAAATTCACTGTTTATTTGCTGATATGTCAGCAACAAAAATTAGAAAATAAAACTGAAAAAAAAATCAACCAATTCACAATAGCAGCAAAAGCTGTAAAAGAACCTAAATACACATCACATAAAATGTTTAAGGGCTTTATGGGAAAAATTATAAAACTTTATTAAAGGACATAAAAGAAGTAAGAAGGCTCAAAAGCATAAAAAGCATACGCATAAATTATCTATAAATTTAACTAAATACCAAACAAAATCCCTGCAGAATTCTTTGGGTTGCTAAGTTGATACTAAAATTCATATGAAAATTTACACTATGAAGAAAATTATCATTTTAAGAAAAGAAGAACAATGAGGTGGATAGAGCAGTTGCTCTGCAGATATCAAAACATTCAAGATAGTTACAGAAGTTAAACTACAATGGTCTGGGGCCGGCCCTGTGGCCGAGTGGTTGAGTTTGTGCACTCTGCTTCAGTGGAACAGTGTTCACAGGTTTGGATCCTGGGTGCAGACCTACACACCACTCATCAAGCCATGCTGTGGCAGCATCCCACACAGAAGAACTAGAATGACCTGCAACTAGGATACACAACTATATACTGGGGCTTTGGGGAGGAAAAAAAAAAAAAAGAGAGGAAGTTTGGCAACAGATGTTAGCTCAGGGCCAATCTTCCTCACCAAAAAAAAAAGCTTAAAAAAAAATACAATGGTCTTGGCAGATGAGGAATGGGCACTGGAAGAGAATAGAGAGCCCAACATAAATCTGTGTACACACAGGCAAGTGGAATATGACAGAGAGGGGAGTACAGATGAGGGAGGAAAGGATGGAAACATTGGCTTTTCATATGAAAAAATACCATTAGATTCCTATGCTAATTATACAAAAATAAATTCTGGAAGAATTAAAGACCTCAACATGAAAACCTGCAACATAAAAGCTACTGGAATGTGTAGGAGAACATCTTTATGACCTGGAGAGAATAAGCCATTCATGAATTTGCCAACCTCTGGCCTCCCTGGCTACCTCGAGCCAGCTCCCCACACTCCGAGTCCTGCTCTCTCCAGGGAGAAGTCTAAGCTCTCCCAGGCTGCTTCGCAGCCAAGGGGCAGCCCGTGACCGAGGCCGGCCAATCAGATGCACGAGGAGGCCGCAGGCCGAAGTGGGGAAGCGCGCTGGCTGGGGGACCTTCGTGGATCGTGGATCGTTGTTTGTCTGGAGCAGGAGCGGCAGAGGCGGTGTGGTTCTAGAATTGGTGGCGGATTCCTCAAAGAGCTCGTTGGTTCCGGGAGTGTTCCTTTCCGTGTCTCAGGCCTCTCTTCCCATCACTCTCAAACGTGTGTGAGCTCCCTGCTATCCCTCTTAAATTTCTTCTCTGCTTAGACAAGTCAGGCTGGGTTCTAGTGCTTGCGAGTAACAACTGACATACAAGCCGCTCAGAACTGAAAACATCCTTATCACAAACTATACCATAATCCAAGTTAGAGATTTGAAAGAAAAAATAGGCTTGGAGAAGATATTTGCAGGGTCTATAACAAAGGATTTGATAAATATATATTTATTTTATCAGAGAATTTACATTTAATGGACAAAGAACCTAAATACATGAATAAATAAGAGAATGGAAGCACCCCAATAGAAGAGCAGGGAAAAAATGAGAAGAGGTAATTTTCAAAAGTGGAAATCCATGCCTTTATTATATATATATTCTTTTCTTATTTAAAAAATTATATAAGTAGAATTCTGCTATTCATATTCTATAATTTTTTTCACCCAAGGTGAGCATTTATGAGTTCAACTGCATCTTGAGTGCAAAAATTTGTAGAATATGAACACCGTAATTCTATTTGTACAAAAATTTTAAATAAGATAAAGCAACACTGTATGTTATTTATGAAGCTATTAAAAATGAAAAAACTGAGGAAAACTGGACAGCCACATGTAAAAGATTGAAAATTGACCATTCTTTTTCACCACACACCAAAATAAACTCAAAATGGATCAAAGACCTAAAGATTAGGCCTGAAACAATAGGTCTTCTGGAAGAGAATATAGACAGTACACTCTTTGACATCAGTTTCAAAAGAATCTTTTCAGACACTATAACTCCTCAGTTGAGGGAAACAATAGAAAGAATAAACAAATGGGACTTCATCAGACTAAAGAGCTTCTTCAAGGCAAGGGAAAACAGGATTGAAACAAGAAAACAGCCCACTAATTGGGAAAAAATATTTACAAGCCACTTATCCGACAAAGGGCTAATCTCCATAATATACAAAGAACTCACACGGCTCAACAATAAAAAAACAAACAACCCGATCAAAAAATGGGCAGAGGACATGAACAGACATTTCTCAAAAGAAGATATGAATGTGGCCAATAGACACATGAAAAGATGTTCATCATCGCTAATCATCAGGGAAATGCAAATCAAAACTACACTAAGATATCACTTCACACCTGTTAGATTGGCAAAAACATCCAAAACCAAGAGCAACAAATGTTGGAGAGGTTGTGGAGAAAAAGGAACCCTCATACGCTGTTGGTGGGAATGCAAACTGGTACAACCACTATGGAAAACAGTATGGAGATTTCTCAAAAAGTTAAAAATTGAAATACCCTATGACCCAGCCATCCCATTACTAGGTATCTATCCTAAGAACCTGAAATCAGACATCCCAAGAGTCCCTTGCACCCCTATGTTCATCGCAGCATTATTTACAATAGCCAAGATGTGGAACCAACCTACATGCCCAGAAACTGATGATTGGATAAAGAAGATGTGGTATATATATGCAATGGAATACTACTCAGCCATAAAAAAGACAAAATTGGCCCATTCACAGCAATGTGGATGGACCTCGAGAGTATTATGTTAAGCGAAATAAGCCAGTCAGAGAAAGATGAACTCTATATGACTCCACTCATAGGTGGAAGTTAGTATATTGACAAGGAGATCTGATCGGTGGTTACCAGGGAAAAGGGGGGGTGGGGGGAGGGCACAAAGGGGAAAGTGGTGTACCCACAACATGACTAACAAAAATGTACAACTGAAATCTCACAAGGTTGTAATCTATCATAACATTAATAAAAATGAAAAAACTGAGAAACTGGAAGCTTGCACAGTAAGCTATGATAGCGATGTCCTTCTAGGGTGGAGAGAAAGGCTACTGAGGGTGCCAATAAAGAGCACCAAAGATTTAGTTGTGTTTTATTTCTGGGGGAAAAAGATAAAGAGTTGTTGGTGGTCTGGTATGGATTCTTCTACTCCATTTCCAACACTTACGTAAGAATTACAATTTTTATAATGTTCCCCTCTTAACTCTTTCTCTTTTCTCTCTTTCTCTTTTATAAAATGTGAGAAAGAAAAACTCTTCGTTTAGTCTCTACATTATAGGATGTTGTGATAACATCATGAAAGACATAATGGCATATTCTCTGTATAAAAATTACAGAGGGAAACCCCATGTTGGAGTCCCCCAAAAATAAGCCTTAAAAAAACAAGTAAATTTCTGCAGCTTTATTTTCAATTTTAAATTATGAATGCACTTCATTCTCATGAAATAAAGATAAAAGACCATGAAGATTCAATTATAATGATTTTAGGTCTTAAAAAATATAACTTACGGGTTTTTTTCTCCTGGCATAGCCATTCTTTGCAATGCTTCTCTCCCTCTGTGCAGCCATGAATCCAGGCCTCCCAAGGCCACAATGGTGACACTCGCTTGTCATTCACAGGCCAAGCCACAGGATGCCACTGTTGCATTTGTGCTATTATAGACTTTTACCTAAGCTGAGGTGAATGAAGAGAGAAACAAATAGAAAATCTCTTTTTTATAAACAGACGTATAACAATTATTTAAGATTCAAACCTTATCTTGTGAGTTATGACTAATTTTTTAAATCCCTTTCAGTTGGACTTTGACCATCACATATTGAAATTGTGCGAGTCTTTTATTAATTACATTCCAGAATCAAACCAAAACAAATTATTTTGGAGCAGTTAAAAATGTGAGCACCCACAAATGCTTAGAACAAGCCCTCTGAGAATTAAATTCTCAAAAGTGGTTTCTGTGCTGATTACGTGAAGTTGACTGCTGTGTTAGAGACCCGTGAGATCTCTGTGATATATTACTTGTGAAAACTGACGAACAATATATTCGCTAGTATTTAAACCTATCTAAAATTGTTTGTTTTTTAATGGGGCCAATGTTTTTTGAGGTCAAAGTGTTGGGTAAATCAAATCGTGGTTTTCCTTTGACTTACCCCAAAATACTGTATTTGCATTTCTGATGGAACCACAACTGATAGTTATAATTTAAACTTTAAAATTTCTTTCCAACTCCATCCCAGACTCTAGCAGGTAATTAAAGGTTTAAAAATTAACAATTACAGGTCCCAGAAAAACTGATATTTAAAGGGAGGATTCATTTTGTCTTATGAGTAAATAAAATGTATAGGAAGGCATTGCCAAAATAGAATATATCCTATTAAGAAGTGACTATAGTTAAGAATATCTGGTCTATGCATATAGGAAATAAATTGTAGTCCCTCAAAGAGACGTTAGTCTAATTAGGGACACATGACACATACATTGAAAAAGCAAACAATGCCATTAGGAATATGCAGTGCCAAAATATCTCACAAGTACTCAGTTTGGAGGAGGAGAGTTCCCGAGGACTGGAGCGACCAGGAAAGGCTTTGGAGAAGGAAGAACTTGTGGCAGGCCTGCAGGCTCGATGTCACCTCCTTGGAGAGTTTCACTCATCCTCCACTTGGCCCAGCCAAGCTAGTCTCTTTCCTCTACTGACTCTGTCAGTCCCCGTCTTCTGAAGATTTTCATAGCTCTTTGAACATATGTATAGTTATAACTCTCAAAAATTGTTCATTTATTTATTCAACAAATACTAGGCACAAAGAATATGACCAACATGCTCCCTGTCCCAGAACTTATGGTCTAATAAATACCTTCAATTATTTGCACACTTGTCTCTCGCCTCTGTGGGACTATGAGCTATGCCATGTCCCCAGCATGGAGGACCAAGCAGATTTCAAATAAATGTTGGTTAAAAGAAGGACACGTTAGGATGGAGTAGAGGCAGGAAGATCAGAAGTCGGCACAGTTGTCCAGCCGAGAGGTACTAGGAGCTTGGGCTAGAGTGATGGAAGAGGTGATGAGAGAGCAGGGACAGTTAACTAAGAAGACAGAAGAGTGAAAGGACGTGACGTTCCCCACAAGCAGCAGAGGACGAAGCCAAAGCCAACTCTGAGGATGGCTATATGTGGTGGATGGTGCTTGTTTTCTTCACTAACCCTTGGCACTGGCAACCTTTTTATGTTACACAATTAGCCATGTGCCAGCCTAGTTACTGTGAAATAAATTTGCCTATTCTGCAGTAAACTGTGATCCCGCAATACAGGGTAGGCTCCTTGAAAGATCAGTGTGGACTGCCCCTCGGTCCATTCTGTCTGGTGTACTCACCATATGAGTCACAATGCATTTGTCCCAGCTCTCCACATGCACACGAGCCACAGGTCTGAGTTAATTTAGAGTTAGAGGCAGAGGCGACTCTTAGGGGGTCAGTGTGACTCATAGAGTGGCACATGAGCAAAACGATGGGCTGAGTGGTTGTAAGGTAATAAATTTTTAAACTTTAAAATAGCCTGAGTCTGAATTCAGGATATTGGTTGCCTGAGCAACAGAGAGGTTAAAGCAGCAATAAATTATGGCTGGTCTTATCAAATAGAGCTCTTACCGTTTTACAACAGGGCACTAGCACCCTTAATGTTGGCTACCAAACAGAATTCAGCATGGAGATATTATCAGCAAGTTCGTATCAAAGGGAAATAGAAGACCACGACCAAGGTCCCAGGTCTGAGCAGACTGAGGCCCTCATCTCTGAGAGGTTAGAGAACAGAAGACGTAAGTCCTAATCTCCGATCCTTTGCCCCTTTTTAAATTGGGTAGTTTGTTTCTCTGTTGTTGAGTTATATGAGTTCTTTGTATATTTTGCATATTAACCCCTTATCAGACATATGGTTTGCAAATATCTTCTCCCAGTTGTTAGGTTGTCTTTTCATTTTGTTGATGGTTTCCTTTGCTGTGCAGAACCTTTTTAGTTTGATATATTCCTGTTTATTTTTTCTTTTGTTTCCTTTGCTTAGTGAGACACCGTGTTTGAAAAGATGCTGCTAAGACCAATGGTGAAGAGCGTACTGCCTATATTTTCTTCTAGAAGTTTTCTGGTTTCAGGTGTTACATTCAAGTCTTTAATCTACTTTGAGTTTATTTTTGTGTATGGTGCAAGATAATTGTCTACTTTCATTCTTTTGCATATGGCTATCCAGTTTTCCCAATCCCATTTATTGAAGAGGCTTTCCTTTCTCTCTTGTATGTTCTTGGCTCCCTTGTTGAAAAGTAGCTATCCATAGATGTCTGGGTTTATTTCTGGGCTCTCAATTCTGTTCCATTGATCTGTGTGTCTGTTTTTGTGCCAGTACCATGCTGTTTGGTTCCTATATCTTTGTAACATATTTCAAAATCAGGGAGTGTGATGCCTCCAGCTTTGTTCTTTTTCTCAGGATTCTTTTGGCTATTCGGGGTCTTTTCTTGTTCCATACAATTTCATCTTTTTATATTGTGTATCCACTAACAAATTACTGCAGCTAAAGCTGTTTTTAATACGTTTGTCCTTTAACCTTTATACCAAAATTAAGTGGTTAACACCTTACCATATCACAGTATTGGAGTATTCTGAATCTGACTATATATATGCTTACCTTTACCAGTATCTTGTATATTTTCATGTTACTAATTAGCATCCTTTCATTTTAGCTTGAAGAATTCTTTTCAGCATTTCCTGTAAGGCAGGTTTAGTGGTGATGAACTCCCTCAGCTTTTGTCTGTTTGGGCAAGTTTGTATGTCACCTTCAGTTCTGAAGGATGACTTTGTTGGGTAAAGTATTCTCGGTTGGCAGTTTTTTCTGTCAGTATTTTGAATATATATCATCCCACACTCTCCTGGCCTGCAAGGTTTCTGCTGCGAAATCCACTGATTGCCTTATGGAAGTTCCTTTGTATCAGAGAATTTTTTTTCTCTTACCTCTTTTAAAATTCTCTTTGTCTTTGATTTTAGACAGTTTTATTTATAATGTATCTGGAGAAGATCATTTTGGATTGAAATTAGGGGGTGACCTACTAGCTTCATGAACTTGGGTGTCCAAATCTCTCCCCAGGTTTGGGAAGTTCTTAGCCATTATTTCTTTAAATAAGCTTTCTGCTCCTTTCTCCCTCTCCTCTCATTCTGGACTCCAAGATGTGCAGAATATTTCTTTTAATGGTGTCGCATAAATCCAGGAGGCTTTCCTCATTTATTTTCATTCTTTTGTCTATTTGCTCCTCTGACAGGATAATTTCAAATGATTTGTCTTAGAGCTCACTGATTCTTTCTTCTTCTTCGTCTTGTTCTTCTTTTTTTTGAGGAAGATTAGCCTTGAGCTAACATCTGCCGCCAATCCTCCTCTTTTTGCTGAGGAAGACTGGCCCTAAGCTCACATCCATGCCCATCTTCCTCTACTTTATATGTGGGACACCTACCACAGCATGGCGTGCCAAGCAGTGCCATGTCCACACCTGGGATCCGAACCGATGAACCCCGGGCCACCAAAGCAAAATGTGCAAACTTAATCGCTGTGCCACTGGGCCAGCCCCTGATTCTTTCTGCTGCTTGGTTCAGTCTGCTGCTGAAGCTCTCTATTGAATTCTTCAGTTCAGTGACTGTATTCTTCAGTTCCAAAATTTCTGTTTCGTTCTTTTTTGTGTTTCCTATCTCTTTGTTGGATTTCTCATGTGGTTCTTGTATTGTTTTCTTGATTTCATTAAATTGTTTATCTGTGTTGTCTTATAGCTCTCTGAGCATCTTTAGAACAATTATTCTGATTTCTTTCTTGAGTAATTCCTGGATGTCCATTTCTTTGGGGTCAATTACTAGAAATTCACTGTGTTTCTTTGGTGATGTCATGCTTCCTTGATCGTTCGTCATCTTTGTAGCCTTGTGTAGATGTCCACTCATCTGAAGAAGCAGTCACCTCTTACAGACTTTATGGACTAACTTTGGTAAGGAAAGATCTTCACCTGCAGGTGGAGGCACATTGGAGTGTGCTGTGACCCTGAGTTTGGTAGTGCAGGACACCATGTGCAGGGGTGTGAGGTGGCTCCAGGTCCAGGGAACATGATGTCTTATTGGCTCAGGTCACCAGGGCCCACAGCATTGACAACTGTGTGGTCCTTGGCAAGCACTGCGGGGGGTCCACAGTGGCTGCAAGGGCTGTTGGCGTTCTCAGTGGTGCCTCCAGGTCCAGCGGCTAGGCACTAGGGCAGGCAGCTGCAGAGGCCAGCATCAGAGGTATGCATACACTCAGCTGCAGGGGCCAGCTACAGGGACCTGTGTAGTGGCAGGGCCTGGTTGCAGACACACATGTAATAGTGAGGGCCAGGGCCAGCAGCAAGGCCAGGGCCAACTGCAGGCACATTGGCAGCTGTCAGTATGAGCGCAGACATGGGCACGGCATTGGAGGCCAGTGACAAGAGTCAGGGCCACAGGGTGCAGGTGCACATCTGGAGGGGCTAGCTGCTGGTGAGCCCAGTGGCGCAGGCCAGTGACAGGAGACAGGGACAGATCTGGGCCCCCAAGCAGTTTTGAGTCAGCCTGCCCTCCTCTGGCTACGGGGTCTCCCCACAGGTGTGTGGAGGGCAGTGGAGGCCAGTGACAAGGGTCAGGCCAGCGGGGTGCAGGTGTACAGCTGGAAGGGCTAGCCCCAAGCATGCCCACTGTGGTAGGGATAAGCCATGGGGGTCTAGGCTGGCATCCTGCACTCAGGCAGGCGCAGAGGCCTGGACTGGCTACTGGTGCAGACCCGGAGCTCAGGCAGGGGCGGGCTGCAGAGGGAACAGGGAGGGATTCAGGCATCTGGCGTCTGCAAACATGAATACCTGTGTGATGAAAATGGGGGAAATCTGCAGCAGGTCCTCCATGGCTGTGCTGGCCGTAGGTTTCTTCAGTGGCAAAAGCTGCTGAGGTCCTCTGCAGAGCAGGGCCCTGGGAACCACGGCCGCGCCGGCTGCGTGGCTGCTGCTGCTAGGCCCTGCTCTTCTTCCTGTTCCTGGCCATCTCCCTGTCTCTACCCATCTCAGCCGAGCGTCTTCTCATTGGTTTCTGGGTGGGGTGAAACGGAAACAGAATCTTCCCATGTGCCCTGAAGCCTAGGGAATCTGGTCGCTCACCTCTTCTGGGTGAGGGGAACCCTTCTTGGCTGGGGGCTTCCCTCTTGGCACTGAGCAATGCAGGCTCAGGGGCTAGGATGACGCAGGCGAAATGAAGCCGTTCTTCCTTCCCATTTTGTACGGTTATTCTCAGGGCTTTTGTTCCACTGTGTTGCTGAAGTTTCTTAAGTGGGCCACTGGGCTGGTTTTGTCCACAGATAGCTGTCTTTGTGGGCGTACTGAGGCTGGGGTCTCCTACTTCCCCATCTCAATCGTGCTAGGGTATTCATCTCTGTATTAGGAAGAATTAAGAGGTGGAGGATGCAAAGGAGATATTTTTAATATACTTTGAAATGACTAGAATCCTTTCCTTGCTGAAATTTCACACTTAAAAAATGGCTTTTGAGAAGAGAAGTAATTTGTCTGAACAAGTCTGAGTGTGTGTCTTATGATTTTGAATGTGATCAGAGCTTTATTACGATCACCTATGTAGAGGGGATGTTTTCTGTGTGGGCAGCCATTTCCAGGCTTCCAGCATCTTTTCCTAAATGCAGCCCTGGTTCTGTCACACTTGGTGGATATTTCAGTCCACGCAGCTTCTTATCACCACGTCTCTTTCTGGAGAGATGCACTTCTGATAAGGAGATGGACTGAACATGCCATCAATAATAGTTACATAAATATTCTCAGGTTGTGTAAATAAAACTGCTTTTAAGTGAACCGTACTTTCAGCTTCTGGCAGCAGCAAGTTTAGCAAATGCTCTTTGGGGAAATACCCTCAATAAATAGTAAATTTGAAATGAGTTTTGTGGACTTGAACTCACTGCCTGAAGTCACAGAAAACAGACCTTATTTAAAACCTGTTTTCAGCTACCTGCCATTTCTGTTTGCAATGTAATGAACTGTCCTACTCATTGAACTTGAGATTCACCTTTCAATTATGAAGCAAATTGCAGACAGAACCAAAGGACAGTCAGGTAAAGGTGAAATGATGAGCAGTCATGTCGAAAGCAGTAATGACATACTTTGTTCCGTCCTTTGTGGGCACAAGAGCTTCACGCCCTTTGTAAATCCCCGTGGCTGTGTCTGAGACCATACAAGTCTCAAAGCATCTCGGGCTTGTGCCTAGGAAGAGAGAAGGAGGAGAGAGAGAGAGGGTGGGAGAGACAGAGAGAGAAAGAGAGAGAAAGATACTTCTTTTCTGCATTTCCCTTGTTTTCTTATACCACAAGAAAATGGTCTTCATGCGACAGAATGAATTAAAGAGGGCTGTGTTTATCCTCTTCGGCACTGACTGTGAGGGAAGTTGAATGAAGTGGTGGTAAATAACTATATAATTGCAATTGCCTTGCCTGTATTACCTTAGGAGTCGCTTGTTTTGTAGAGGCTTCAGATTTATTGAGACAGATTACACTCCTGTGTGTAAATCACTGTGTAAAAGTAAATCAGGCAGTTTTCCATAATTCCTGTAGGCCCCTAGGGTACAGTTTCATACACTAAAGCCATAATTTACTACTAAGTGGGACCCTTGGGGTGACTTTTTCCTGGGGAATCGTTTTCTTGTTGGGAGACTCATTCATTAGGCTGCAATAAAGAAGTCTCCTTATTTTCTGTCTGTTCTTGTCATGCTTTCTTTAGATGTCCAAAAGGGGAACGTTCAGGCTCCACATTTGGAAGGCTGAAAGTCAGGTCTTGTGTTTCTGGCACAAGGAGGCGTTATCTGTTCCCGGGAATGACGAGGAGACATCACGTGCAGGAGGCCATCTGTCTCTGCACTGGATCCGGCAGGATTCGCCGCCTGCAATCATCTGGGCTCTTTCTGGCAGTTTGAGGAAAGGCCAGCCTAGGGACCCTGGCACTCAGGTTCCTTATGAAGTTATGAATATCAAACATTGTCTCTTTAAGACATTTAACTTGCAGTTTTGTTTGATTTAGGACGAGGCCGTATTTTAAATCATATTTCTGATTTGCAAAAATAATAATCACTGGTCGCTTAATCTCAACTGCTAAAATGAAGAAGTAGAATTGGGGGATAATAGTGAAGTACTTATAAAATTGTGCATTGAAATTAAGAAGACCCACTTAAGAATTGGTGGCTTAAGTTTATTTAAAATGTAATTACTTTTGGCCTTTGTAATTTTGTTCCTCTTTCATGGACGAGGACAAGAATCCCACACACAATGCCAGTCAGTGGAACCTAATATTCAAGAGAGGATCTGGGGGAGTTCAAGATGAAATTAAATCACATGCTTGGGCGGGCTGCCCTCTAAGCAACGCCAAGCTTCATTCTCCATGCTAGTTTCTCGTTTCCCTCTGCAGGAGCGTGTCGCTCATCTCCACTGGTAGCAGTGGTTTAATTGTCACTCTGGTGACCAATCTCCTAACCGCTCGGTACTCCTTCTTTCATACCTACATTTTTCTATGTCATTATTAAGTCAACAGGATTTATACAACCTTTCTCCTGTGTCTCTCTTTCTCTTCTCATGGCTCTACTGTTTTACTTTTGAATTTAATTTCTTCTTTCTAGTAGTTTCTCATTATGTAATTCAAAGAGTAAGGGGCAAGAAAAAAAGACTACTCAGGATGGCAGACTCATATTCCCTGTGAGATCAAGGTTCCCATGCTTATTTAAAAGGCCTGGAGAATACTTCCTTGAAAAACAGTAGAGAATTAAGTTAGTAAGGGTTACAAATTGTCTTGAGTTGTTTAGAAAATTGGTGTTGATTACAATGGAGATATTTAAGAAGTAGCATAAGGTCCAGAAAATGATGACAAAGCCACGTGTAGGGCGCTGGCTCTATGGTCGAGTGGTTAAGTTCGCGCACTCCGCTTTGGCGGCCCAGGGTTTCACTGGTTCTGATCCTGGGTGCAGACATGGCACCGCTCATCAAGCCATGCTGAGGTGGCGTCCCACATAGCACAACCAGAAAGACCTACAGCTAGAATATACAATTATGGGGGGTTTGAGGGAGAAGAAGAAGAAGAAGAAAGAAAAAGAAGATTGGCAATAGATGTTCGCTCAGGTGCCAATCTTTAGAAAAAAGAAAAACACCATATGTAAATCAAGCTCTCATTTGTAAATTTTTCAAAATCATCCCTCTGCCCAGTGAGACCCTGGAAGCCCTGCCCCGTCCCGACCCCCAGCAGGGGCTGTGCAAACCGGGACACACCTGAGTGGAGCTCTCCTCCCCTCCCCCTTCCCCTCCCCCTCCTCCTCTTGCGGTTGGCTGACTCTGTGAGAGGCTCAGGTGAGCAAAGAGGTGCCATTCCCTGAGAACATTCTCTAAAGAGACAAACAGAAAACAGGAACTGTATCAGCCACACACCTACAAAAACAATTAGAAATCCAGGAAACCAGACCCACCCAAGGGAAGGAGGGATTTAGAAATGTCACTTTTAGGTTTACAAGGTGAAGTGGGGAGGCACACAATTTATTGTTATTATCAGATAGAAAATGTAATCACCATCTTTGGCAGTAAGGCCTTCAACCGGAAACATAGAACTCGTTTCTCACATTGAGGGCTCTTGGCAAGTGGCCCCCAAATGTGTCCCCTCAGCTTCTCCCTATATGTCCAGTGTCTTATCTTTGGGAATGGTGAACCCACTGGCCACAGACTACTTCTGCAAGTTCTCAAGTTATACTCTTTTGAATTTCCACTCCATGGCTTGCTGGCCTCAGTTTCCTCATCCGCAGTGTGGGTATAATGTGAGTTATACTGGGTAAGCTACACTATTAGCAGCCTCACCGAATGAGAGGCAGTAGTAGACTCAGCACCGTGCCTTGAACCCTAGGAAACACTCAAAAAGTTGCCAGTTATTATTAATTAGTTATTATTACATTTCCCTCTTAGCCTTTGTCAGTTGTTAACCATAGAAGTTTATGTGGGTGTCTCCCCTATAGAGTAGAGAGACTCTGTGACCCAGGATTTTTTCCTACATCATTCCTAGTTGAAAGGCAATAGAACATGGACATTTAACTAAACATGCGTTATTAAATGACCAAAACTCTAGGACAAACTTGCGAAAAGTTCTAAAACTTTTGCCAGTTATAAACAAAATGTCCTTAAGATTTGTGATGGTTTGGCAATTCTTCAGAAGAAAATCATAATTTTAAAATAAATTATCACAGTGTAAATGTCGCATACCCAATGCATGTATTTTAAATATATAAATGTAAACTAAGAAGTAAAGAGAAATAGCTAAGTAATATCATAAGAGTTTTTTTTTAAGTCATTTGGTTCTGAAAAATGTCCAGGTCAGTGTGTCTCAATCTCCTGGATGTGAAGAACTTTTGAGGGCTTCGTAGTTACAGGTGCGGGCCTGCCAGGGCCAGCCTCCCTGCGGGCTGGTGCTCGGGGCTGTGCTGGGGTGGGGTCTATGCACCTGTAACAGGTCCTTGAGGTGAGACTCTTCACCTGGGTGGTTGGGCAGCTCCTTTATGTGGTGTGCCCTCTCTCAACGCTCCCAGAAAGCTTATGAGCTTGGAGAGTGGTCTCTGTGTCACTTCAGCCCTGGCAGTGTGATTTCAGCAATTCTTCAGCCCTACTTTCTTGACTTTTTAATTCAAAGGATATTTTTCTGATTTGAAAAATTCTGCATGTTTATGGTAGAAAATATGGGAAGTAGAAATAAGAGCAAGGAAAATAATTTTTTTATGCTATTTTATAGTGAGGAAGATTGGCCCTGAGCTAACATCTGTTGCCAATCTTCCTCTTTTTTATTTTCCTCCCCAAAGCCACAGCACATAGGTGTATATCCTAGTTGTGAGTCCTTCTAGTTCTTCTATGTGGGATGCCACCACGGCATGGCTTGATGAGTGGTGTGTAGGTCTGCGGCCAAGATCTGAACTGGCAAACCCCAGGCCGCCGAAGTGGAGAGAACGAACTTAACCACTATGCAACTGGGCCAGCCCCAGGAAAATAACTTTTTTTTTCCCCAAGGAAGATTAGCCCTGAGCTAACATCCACAGCCAATCCTCCTCTTCTTGCTGAAGAAGATTGGCCCTGAACTAACATCTGTGCCCATCTTCCTCCACTTTATATGTGGCACACCTGCCACAGCATAGCTTGATAAGCAGTGTGTAGGTCCACACCCAGGATCCCAACCAGTGAATCCCCAGCCACCGAGTGGAGTGCACAAACTTAACCGATATGCCCCTGGGCTGGTCCCCCCAGGAAAATAACTTTTAAAGTCACTCATAACCCAGAAATATCACTGTCAACATTTTAATGTATTTTCTTCATCTTTTTAAAATACAAACATATGTATATATGTGATTATATATACATTTTATTTTTCAAAACTGGGAATATGCTGTGTGTACTATTTGCAGCTTCTTTTCACTTAACAGTATGTTATGAATTATGATTATGAATGTTTTTCCATATAATTAAGTGCTTTATAACTCCTTTTCATGGTTACGTATAATTTCATCTTATGGGCGGTCCATCGTTTATTTAACCATATCAGTGTTTTCTGTTTTTCCTATGTTAAACAATACCGTGATGTATGTCCTTACGTCCATCTTTTTTCTCACACTTCCTGGCTTTCTTACTTTCTGCATGGTGTGGGCTGAAGCCGGGATGCTGCTTGGACAAGCCCATGTTTGGTTTATCTCACCAATAAATGACTCAGGCTTAGACGTGAGCTCAGGAATCCCCAAGCACCAAGATCACAGATTGTACAGATGAAATTAAGGCCTAGAGAAGCCAAGAAATTTGTAAAAAGTGTCATAGCTAATGAGTTCAAAACACAGACTGGAACCCAGGATGCCAGAATCCCCATTCAGTGCTGTTTTCATCCTAGTGGATCAGCCCCCAAAGTGCCCTGAAAATGAAAACTTTGAGAATCATGCAAAAGCAAAGCACGTATATTACAATTTAAGAAAAACTAAATGTAATTTACAATTACATTGTTTGTTACTTAAAAGAACTTAGATCTCACTACAATATTAGAGCATGAAATAATTCTAGGCTTATCATTCATGTCCCTGAAAGATTTCCAGATGGGACAGCGTGCAGGCAGGAAAGTGCCTGTCAGCTCCCAGAACCCTGGGTCTCAAGCTGTGGTGCATGCAAAGAGCCACTGAGCCTTAAAAGCAGCGTGGTCGGGCTGGAGCCCAGGCTCAGACCTCCCCTCTGACTTTCCTCCTGCCCTCTCGTCAGTTCTTGGGGGATATGAGAAGACGCTGCAACCCAAGTTTGACCAAAAGCCAGTGAAGCAATGAAAGAGCCAAACCTTGGTGGCTTTTCCAAGTGTCAGTGTCTTTAATATTGTTGCCCCAGGTTCACAGGCTGTAACAACCACAAAAATGTGCTTTGAAGCCCAAGATGACGATCTCACGTAATTGTGGTGTTGCCAGGGTTTACGAGACAGATATTTAAGAGTCAGAAAGTTGCCCACAACCCTCAGAAGGTCTTCAGCATCAAGGCGTCACGCGAAGAGCAAGCCCCTTTGTTCCAGTTCTTTCCCGGAGCGCGCATCCCGGTCGTCTCAGCCTGAGCAGCCACACTTACATGCTGGGGAGTTTTCGGAACCGTCGCAGAAGTGACTCAGGCTCATATTTCCCTCTGGCTTGGTGTAAGTTTAGAACCAGCACCAATATGACTTCGGCAGGGTGGACACATCTGGTGACGTCACTTCGTCGGTGTCAGCAGAGGCTTTCCCTTGAGTGTGTGGTGTTGCCGCATCGGGAAAGTAAACTAGTCCATTCTGACTTGGAGTAGACCGATCTGTGGCAGTCTGAAGTGCTTTTAGATCTTTGCTGTTATTGCAAGCCTGGTATTTTTCAAATACCGAATAATACAGTAGTACTTTACATAATAGCCTTCCCTAACATTCGTAGAAAACTATAAATAAACCTCTTAATATGCACAGAGTGCTTATATTCCAGATGTTCCCATGGTGAGAGGACTTGAGCTATAATTTCCCCCATTTCAGCAGCACTGAGACGGGGAAACTTGACAAGCGCATTCTTTTCTTTTGCTTCCTGCAGATTCCCACATCCCCATCCTCCAAGCCCGTCCTGATCTCCCTTCACTGTCGGGGTCGAGGGCGCCTGTAGCGATTCCCGGGCCTTTTTACCCCTTGGAAACACACCTCAAGCACATCCCTTCTGGGAGAAGCACTCTGCGCTTTGCTCCGGGAGAGGGCTATTTCGTGAGTTGTTGCTTCCTTGTTTCGCTTTGAAAGACTACTGGAGGTGAGGTGAGCAAAGACCTCCCAGCGTGACTTTATTGGGGTTCACTTTTCTTGATTACTGGGTTTTCATGCCTACTTACAACCACTGATGTGTGAATCCAGCAAAGAGTCTTTCTCCACAATTTGAATTAGAATCTTGAGCAATAATTATTTTAAACTTTTTTAAGGCTGAACAAAATTTGCAGTCTTATTTCAGTAGACTACTAGAATCTGAAGCATGTTTTAAAGCATTTTGGCCCCAACTTGCACCCATCAATGCATTCTAAGTGGCATCTTCAAAGGCACCGTGGAGCTGCCTGTTCCTGACCCCGCACGTGGTCCGCGAGGCTGCAGGGCCGGCGTGGGCATGCAGGGAGGGTCTGGAAGCCTGGGCCTCGTCCATAAACTCAATAGGATGAACAGAAGGGCCGCTTTCAAACATTCTGGGTGCTGTTAGGAACTCTGTCGGGCAGGTCACTATCAGGAAGATTCTCAAGGAAGTCGGGGATCTGCGGATGTATTTCCGTCAACCCAGCTCTTGATACGTCACCCTGCAAGTCTTCCGGCCGCAGCAGCAGACTTTCCAGAGCTACTGGAGTTAATGCGAATAGATTTCCAGATCCCTAACTTCCTTGGCAGTCTGCCTGGCACTGATCTACCCGAGAGCGGACCAGGTCTCCTCTGCCAGCCTCTCTAACCAACTACTCCTCTCCCTCCTTACAGAAGAAAACTGTGCTTCTCATGGATGCCCCAAATTGCAAAAACTAGCATGCCAAGCCAAGGGCGATTCGACGTCTTAGGGTTTGGCCAGGCGTCATAAACTTGCTGTCTACACATATCTCTGTTAAGGGACAGCATAGCTTCAGAGCCTGGGTTTTAGGCCAAGTTAGGTGTTTCAAGCTGTCCGCTCTTGTGTCCCCTGCCTCCTGACAGAGGTCCTCCCTTTGGAGCGACGGGAGCAGGAGAGAAACTTGGGTGGTGGGGCCGCGGCTCTGGGCTCTCTCTCCATTGCTCTCTGGGAAGCGAGATGTTACCCCTTTTGAAATGAGAAAAGATGGCAGACTCTTTCCAACAGAAAGCTTAAGTCTAATTTGGCTGATTAATTGGACAATGAGGACTGTCAATTCATTTATATGACAGCCATTTCTCATAAATTAAGTCAGCTAAATGGTTGCTCTGATGTCTTGAATAAAACAGATTTAAAGCCCCTGATAAGGTCAAAGCATTTTATCAAAAATCTTCTATTGGTAAAGGCGTACTGAGATTTAACAGTATTTAGATTTTCTTAAATCTTTCTGGTCATATTGGGTGAAATAAAATGCCTAGGTGAAAGGATAATAGGTATAATTAATCACGTACTAAGTCTTAGTAGAGCCCTTTTGGTTATGTTTTCCCAAAATTGGGAAACGAAATGACTCCAATGACTGAATAACAAATCTTTTTGTAAACAGATGGTTTCTGGGTTTTTTTCTTAGCTTTTAAAAAATTGAAGGAGAACCTAATGGAGTTGTCAGCGGGTAGATTAATAAAAATAATTTTTGAAGATGGATTAGTATGTGATTTTTGAAATACCCTTTGGAAGGAGTTCAAAGAATTGAGTGCTATTGCTGTAACAAAACCCCTGCTATTTATTTATGAGAACAGAGAGTCGTAGAACTTACATATGTAAAATGAAAACGAGGAAGAGAAGTGAAGCCGAACCTTGTCTTACTCCAACAATAATTAATATTCACCTATGGATGAATCTGTCTCTTTAAGAGAGGTGTTCCCAATAATATTTTACTTTTATATGTAATACTTATATATCAACATTTGAAATATATTTATGTTGTTTTGATCAATTGCAAACTAATAATAATTATAGCAATAATTCAATCCAGAAAAAAATGAATGCTTAGTGCCTTATGGTCATTAGAAATTTAAACAGTTTAAAATTCCAATTCTTATGCATAAATCTGTGGCAAAGAAGCAAAATAGGATGATCAATTACTACTTTGAAGACTATAGAGATCACATTGGGATGAAATCCTGTGGGAGAAGTAGAATGGAAATGTGGGTGCAAGAACGAAGAGGAATGATACAGACCGTCCAAGAGTTAAACAAGAGTGGCTAAAAAAGAGCATCCTTCTTAAATGAATGATGGAGGCTTTCAACTCTTACGGCATTTAGCCATCATTATGTACATTTCAAAGAGTTCTGTACTAGTTTGTTTTTCAAATGCCAATATTTACAACACACTGGAAAGTACATCTTTTGTGACCGTTGTGGCTTATGATGAAAATTTTAAATGTCAATGAAAAATGTGTGAGGGGGTGCCTAGTTTTCTTTTGTCCTGGTTATTACATAAGCTACTAGAGAACATTTTGAAATCCACTGCTCCAGGAGACTCAGGTTACTTGATAGAAGACAGAAGTTTCTCCCTCTCTTCTTCCTGTGCTTCTGTTAACAAGCCACCTGCCCCTGGGGACCAGTGGGGCTAAAGGCTCCCTTTCCTGCTACCTGAGTACTTTTAAGCTTGAGCAACACTTGGATTGCTTTTAAAGGGAAAATATGTGGAGCCCCACTGTTGGCTTAAATGTTGTCTCTGGTAATGTTATTTACAAATACAAAAATCCATCTTTAACCTTTTATACTCATGGCCCTTATACACCGATTTATAAAATCAAACTTACCAATCAAAAATAGACCACAAAACTAACAAAATTAAAATTTTAGTTAATATAACCATTGATTCTGTTCGCAGAAGCTGATCACTGCTCTCCGTGGAAATACAGCACCAATTGCTGTGGCAGTGGTTTTGTTTGTTCTTTTGCTTTCATTCTGACACACCAGCATTCCTGGGGGCGACAGAATGATTCACTGATTGCCTCCCCTTTTCTCTGTGCCACTACTGTGAAACCTTTGTGGACAGTCAGCACAGGTGATGTCACTGTGATGTCACTAGGTGGTGTCACTGGGCTGCACCTGGTGAGGACCGTCTTTTATCAGATCCCACTGTCCTTATCTCAGTAGCCCAGGACAATGATATGCTCCTCGGTGACAGAGATTGTAAAGACACATGCAAGTGCATCTCTCCTGGAGTGAGGTTCAAAATGGTCATCAGATGACCCTGAATTCACTTCCATTAAGATTTTTTTAAAGTTAGCAACAAAATGAAAATATGAAAATTAAAAAAAAGAAACCTATTGTAGAGAACTTATGGGCCCCCATCACGTCCTTGGCCCATCGAGTTCCACAGATCCCAGTTTGAGACACAAAAACAATCTCAGTTACTACCTACAACCAGAATGGGTGCAAATCTTGCCAATATAGGCAGGTCCCAGAAGATATGTAGGAAAGAGAGGTCATGGAAAGTTCTTTCCATCTAACGTACTATAAGCAACGCAGAGCAAAAGCATCTCCGAACTGCTCACGGTACCTGGCAAAGTGCCCAGCAATTATGGTAAGCACTGGACCATTTGTTTGTTAAAGTGACTTGAATAAAGAATCCAAGTTATTAAGTCACCCAGGAAGGGCCTCTGATGGTTGGCTTGGTTCCTACATAACCCAGGAAGAGGTCACCTGGGCTTATGGTCTCTATTGATGCTCTGGACCCTCTACAGCCAGATGGCTGTGGTTCCTAAGTGTCTCCTATATATAAATATAAAATAATAGAAATAGTATATATGAGTTATATATAACACATGTTACATGTTATGTAATATATACAAATTATAATATAAATGTAGCAATACAAATAAAGATATAGAGAGACATTGGGGTGGGGTGGGGCTCTGGTAAACTCGTCTTGAAAGCTCAAGTCATGTCTGTCCTAGAATTTTTCAGTACTTTTTGTGTATTTTGAGCCTTTAATATCCTGACACCCTTAGTTTTCTTCCAGCTACATTATCAAGGTCTAAGTCACATATATCAGCAACAAGCTTTTTTCTGTGCCACATGGTCTAAGGACTAAACACGCAGGCAATACAGTCATGGACCAAATGACGATGTTTCAGTCAACGACCCACCACACGAACGACGGTTGTCCCACAGGATTAGCACCATATAGCCTGGTGAGTAGTGTGCTATACCATCTGGGTTTGTGTAAGTACACTCTGTGATGTTTGAACAACGACAAAATCACCTAACGAAGCACTTCTCAGAGAGTATCCCCGTTGTTAGGTGATGCATGACTGTACGCACATCCACGCATGGTCTCCTGAAGCAGAGCAGCAAGGTTACATTAATTCATAAAGCAGTCACAGTTTTGGTGTCAGCTCTGTGCTTATGAAATAAGGGATGGACACACCACTTGAAATAAGAAGATTCTGTTGGACTCAAGAGCTAAATTCGCTCATTTGGGCCTTAGGACTTTCTGATATGCAAAATTTTGAATTCTTTCATGCTTGACTAATTCTTTTTCTTTTTTTTTTGCTGAGGAAGACTAGCACTGAGCTAATATCTATGCCAATCTTCCTCTACTTTATATGTGGGTTGCCACCACAGCATGGCTGATGAGTGGTGTAGGTCTGCACCTGGGATCCAAACCCACAAAGCTGGGCCACCAAAGTGGAGTGCTGAACTTAACCACTAAGCCACAGGGCCAGCCCTCTTTTTTCTCTTTTAAATGACAGGATTTCACTTTTAAATTACAGAACTTCCAAAAGAGTCTGAATTGAAATCTCTGAACCCAAAGGGGACAAATTGGGCTGAACAGGAAGGAACACTGAACTAAGGAGACATGGATCCCAGCCTCAACATTGAACAGCCTGGCCGTGTGATCTTGGGTAACCCACTACCCCACTCTGGGCCTCAGTTTCCTCCTCTATCAAATGAGAGGATGGATTTCATCAACTCCAAGGTTCTAAGCTCCCATCATTCTAAAAGTACTAGGCAAAGTCTGCTTATAATCCCAAGGAAAAAGTAATTACGACATTTAGAAGGCTGTACAGTTAACAAAGCACTATCTCGATTGGTTACTACAGCAATGCTATGAGATATTACCATTATTCCCATTTTATGGATGAGACTTCTGTAATACTGAGAAACGACGTGGCAGCCAAGGTTCTACAGTGACTGAGCTAAGAGGAGATCCGTGGCCTCTCTGTCTGGGATGTTGGCTTTCTAAATTTTCTCTAAACTTGTTCCCATTTGATTAAAGGAGAAATTACTTTGTACTTCAAATCCAGAAAATGCTCTTTATCCTCACAGCTACTTGCCTATTCACATAGCTGTGGATTCTACAGGTTACATCTCTTATTCTTTCATTAACTCAACCAGAATTTGTTAGCCATGTCAGTACAGCATTATTCAAAGTGCTGTGTGGGGGTGTAGGAAACACATGAGCATTGGTTGTTCACTGGCAGCTGGGGAAAACGGCAGACAGTAGGTAGGTCTCTCTACTTACTGCTGTAGTCCCAGAATTTAGAACAGTGTCTGGAGCATGGTAGATGAATGAATGAATGAATGAAAGAATGAATGAATGAAACAGGCAGGTTCAATTCTGCCATCACATAATTGTGACCAACCTTTTCTAGGAAGTTCTCCCCTTCAATGCACCACTCAAGACTCAGAGCTTCTTCCTCTCCACTCCCACCTCTGTAGCACTAACTGCATTGTGGTTATTTTCCTTTGGTTTTAATTTTTTTCATCAGAGTCACCTATACATAGAATTAAAAATCAAACAGCGTCCAAAGGCTGTCACCAAATCACAGCAATCCTTACCCCTCCTCGCCCCTTCCCCGCACACTCTGGTTCTAACACCTGGAGGCAAGCACTTTGAACTCTTTTAGTTGTTCTTCTGGCCATTGCCTTCCCCTTGCTCTATAATATGCTTAGATGGCTAGTTCTTCATTTGTCCATTTTACATGGTATCTAATATCAGTTATGATGGATTCCTATTTTAAATTCAATCATATTATTATGACTATGTGAATACTACTTATTTTGTTTTAAGCACTTGATCTGTCCTGCATCTGTCTGTCTTTTATGTTACCCTAGTCATCTACTCTTTCAGATATTCTAGGGGGGGCCCCTTTTTTCCAGTCTTCTCTCCCAAAGCTTTGTCCTCCCGCTCCAGGTCAGCCGGCTGCTCTTCTGTCTGTCTCAAACTTCTCTTCACCCTTTTCCTGGGTTATATCCACTCTTTCCTGGATCCCAGTTCTGCATCTTCCTTGGTTTACTCCTTCATCTTTCTAGAGCGTAAACTCCACTGACTTCCTATGACAGAATAGAGGGAAGGTAGAGGTTCTGAGTCCTCCAGCATGTCTGAAAGTCTATTTTGCCTCACATTCGAGTGAGGTTAGCACCAAGTTCTAGATTGAATTCATTTTTCTCAGAATTTAGAGAGCACTGCTCCCCCTCTTCAGCATCCAATGTTGAGAAGCCTGATGCAGAGGTTTTTTTTTTTTCTTCTTCTTGGAAATCTTTTAAGAGCATTCTTTTATCTCTGTTGTCCACAGCAATGTGCCTTGGTGTGGATCTTTTCCCTTTGTTCTGCTGGTTATCCTCTTTCAATCTGGAGACTTGTGTCCCAGTCCCAGAAAATGCTCAATAATTTTTTTCCTGTCCATTTTCTCTGTTCTTTTATTCTGAAACTCCAGATGTTGGGCCTTCAGGAAGAACCTTCCATATCTCTTATCTTTTCTCTCATATTTTCCATCTTTTTGTCATTTGTATTAATTTGTTCTCCTTCACCTACCAGCCCCCATATTGAATATTTTTATTTTGGTTGTTGTATATGTTTTAAATTTCCAAGAGCTTATTCTTAATACCTAATTGTTAGCATTTCATAATACTGTGCCCTTTTTTAAAGGTGCAATATTTTCTTGTTTCTAAGGATATCTGGGGTTTTGTTAACTGTTCTCTCCTCCCTGATTAGTCCCATTCCCTCTGGTTTGCTTTTTGCAGGTGTTGACGTGAGGCATCTTCATGTTAGAGCTTCTCCTCGCGTGTTTGAGGATCCTTGGTCGTCCAGTATTAAAGGCCTGAGAGACTGATCGGAAGCTCTGTGTGCAAGGACGGGATTTGCTGATGGTTCCTCAGAAGGAACTAATCCTGCTCACATCTTGATCTTGAATTTCTAGGCTCAGGAACTTTGAGACAATAAATTTCTATTGTTTATGCCACACAGATTGTGGTACCTTGTTACAACATTCCTAGGAAACTAATACAATGACTGTACATTATAATTTTAAATATATATATATATTCTTTCATGTCTATATTATTATTAAATAGATACATTAAAATATTTTAGCATTAAAGGGGAAAGTTTCACATGTACTCATTCTACCACCTTGGCCAGAGTCTGTCACATTACTTGCTTTACTTGTCTCTGCACTAATTATGCACACTTTGAGCCCAGTAGTTTTGTGTAATTCCCATTTGTAAGCACAGTGCCTGGTCCCTAGAAGATACTCAATAAATGTTTTGTGAATAAATGCCTTAAGAGGCTAAGAAAGTGAGGGACTGACCAATATGATGTATGATTATTCAAGGAAGGCTTCTAGAAAGAGATTTTAAAAACCCCACTAAACAATTGGCTCTGATACATATTTTCATAACTTTGTTTTCTAATCTAATGCACTAGTGAACAACCTCTTGCCCAAGGACTTACCATATTGACTAGGCTATCCCTTCTCTCCCAAAATGGGCAGTCCAAGAACCAGGCTTGTGTCATAATCCAGATCTTTTGGATCACCTCACAGCTGACCTCGCTCTCCTTCCCTGAAGGCTGGTTTATTCACTCAGTACTGAATTCTTTCGATGGGCAGTTCTTCAGCAATCAGTCACAGATACTGGTTGAGCATAAACTATGTGCCAGGAATTGTCTGGTCATGGGATTTGGCTGTGAACAAGAGAGACAGGTTGTCCCCTCTAATGGACCTTGAAAAGAGTAATGAATGAGCATGTTTAAAGGCCTTCAGTGACTGCATTATTTAACACATAAAGACCATATCCCTGGGGAAGAACACACTTATTCCCTAAGTGTGATCGACTAGAGCAGTTCATTCAAAGTATGACTTTGTGACTTTTTGTGTGTGTGTGTGAGAAAGGTTGGCCCTAAACTAACATCTGCTGTCAATCTTCCTTTATTTTATGTGGGATGCTGCCACAGCATAGCTTGATGAGCGGTGCTAGGTCCCTGCCCAGGATCCGAACCTGTGAACCCTGGGCTGCTGAAGCAGAGCGTGAGAACTTAACCACTACACAACCGGGTTGGCCCCTGACTTTGTGACTTTTATTCAGAGCTTCCTGGCACTTGTAAGGGACAAATCCATCTCTGAGTTTCTGTGTTACATTACTGCAAGATGGACAGCATTGTGGAGCAGGAAGGTCATAAACTTTGGACAAATGGGGGAGCTGACCCAATTCCTGGGCCTTGGTCTGTCACCTGACTTGTCTGGGCCTCAGGGCACTCACCTGTAAAAAGGTGGGAGCAATCCTACCTCCTGGACAGTGAGGAGAGTCTAAGGAGGCAATGCTTTTGCTTGGCCATTTTTCTGGGCCACAGTTCTTAAACCAGACATGGAAAAAGTCTCTGCTAGTAGATATTAGATTAGATTGCCTCGGGAAAACTTTATGAGAGTCTGAAAACTGTGCTGGGTTTTTGAAAACACAGTCTTGAGAAATGATTCGTCTGTCTCCCTGTTTCCATGGGAAGAGGCCCCACTTAACCCCATGTCTAACTAGGCCTTCATCACAAATGTCTCTGCTGAGTTCCATGACCAAGGTGAAGGCCACCACAAAACTGTGCTCTCAGTGGCTAGCAGGTTTGTGGTCCATGCCCTGGGTCTTTCACTCAGACTATCTGGTGCTTGGTGTCTTAGAATCATGTATAACTTGCTTACCTTGGGTGCTTGCATTTTGGAATATGTAAATGGTCTACTTGGTTCTAGGTCAAGTTTTATGTTGAGGTGCAGGTAAGTAGAACTGAGCTGAAGACGGCATGAATAACTGGCCACTCCGGCAGGCCTGTTGCTTGTAATGTTCCAATGATAGTCCTGACTCTATAAATATCCCCTCCCACTAATGAGTGGCCTGAGGCTGGAGTGAGGAGACTGTGCCAGCAGCAACAGGAAGAGAGATGCTCAGGGTGGCAGCCACATCAGTGACTATGTCACACTTTATTAAAAACGCTATGCATTTTCTGGGATAGCTAGAGCAACCTGTTTTATTTCTCTGCTTGGTTCCAGGTATTTGGGGACAGGTGAGTCATATTTGCCAGGTTGTACGTATATTTGCATAAATACCTTTTCCCCTCCAGCCTTGAGCTTCAATATTAGAGATGACAACCTTATTATTGTTAGAAACTGTAAGTACAAGAAAATTCTCATTTTGTGCACTCAAGCAAAATGACTTCATCAATTTCTCCTTGACTTACACAAAGGGAATTCGAAGTTGAAGTTCACGCTGTAGAAGGTATTATGTAGGAAACTTTTTTCTCCCACGTTGTACATCCACTGACTTTTTATTCAACCGTGAATGATTTTGGGATAATTAAGATAAGCCTCTGAAACACTGTATGAAGATAAACAGAAATTCCACTTACGTCGTTGAAAGAGAAATTTTCATAGTGTTTATTGTCACTGGATACATTATACAATCGTATGTCATTATAAGTAAATGATTGGCGTGCTTTGTGTCTGTATAGCAGTTTTTAATTGACCCATCGAAAGCGAGTGCTGAGAAAAGGCAGCACAGACTGGAGGACAGAATCTGTCTAGCACTAGGGCATAGACTGATAATGCCTAAGGCCTGGCTACTCAAATATGGACCAGCACATGTACATCACTTGGTGGGGGGAGTCGGGTCTTGTTAGAAACGCAGACTCTCAGGTGCCACTCAGACCTATTGAGTTAGAATCCCCATTTTGTCAAAATCCCCGTTAACTTGTGGGAAGCACTGTTTTGTGGGATATTTGAGATCAGCTAATTCAAACATTTATAAAAGAGGGAATGGCCTTGTCCCAGGTCGCTGACTGGTAACGTGACCACTCACTGTTGCTTATGGTGTCCTCCAATTATCTGTTTCACCTCCAGCACCTGTAGTTATAGCCTTCCTTTAAATTCCTATGCTGTTTATTCATGTTTGTTTTCTTTTTTTCTTGATTAATATTGCTAGATATTTATTTCATTTTTCCTCCCCAAACCGACTTTTGTCTTTGTTGATCCTCTCTAATATATATTTTCTATTTCATTGTTTCTGCATTTGCCTTTATTACCTTTCTTTTTTTGGCTTTATGCTGCTATTTTTTTTTCTAATTCTTGAGTTGGGTCTTTGGCTTAAGTTTTAGGTTTTCTTCTTGTCTCATATAAATATCTAAAGCTATAAATTGTTCTCTAACTACCACTTTAGCTGCAACTGACAACTTTTGAGACATAATTTTTAGCTGCTGTTTGGTTCTGAATATTTTCTAATTTCTACTGTGACTTTACCTTAAACCAGGAAGCCCTGAAGGTTCGTCATCCTCCATATGGCCACATGTGACTTTGAGAAAGCTTACTCTGGCTGCAATATGAAGAATGGCAAATGAAGACCTGAAGGAAGAAACCCAGTGGGTGCTGTTGTAGGAATCCCCAGGACGAGCTAGAGGTAGTATGGTGACATCAGGATGGAGAGAAGTGACAGCTTTCCAGAAACCCCTGGCTGTCAAATCGATTGGATTTGATGAATGGCTGGATCTGGTGGGGAAGGAGAAACCAATGATCACCCGAGATTTCTTCTTCAGGGAGAAATCATGACCTATGCTGGGAAGAAGAAGAATGGACTGAGATACGTATGTCCTTAGGCTTGTTTATAAAAGCTAGAAAATGTATGTTTTTATGTAGAAACTTGTATGAAGCCCTTTCAAAAACAGTAGCTTCCTTCATTAGACCCGTATGTTCAGAATCCTAGGGGTGAGAGCAAAACTGTGGGTCCTTGCTCAGGGGCATCCTTGGCTCCAAAGCGGAGATCAAGCCGGGTTGGAGTCTGGTTTCTGTGTTTGCCTCTGGCCTCCGTTGCTGCACATTCCGACCACCGCACCTTTCGCTGTGGCCATGGGTTTCTCCAGGGAGGTCTAACGCAGCTGGCAGGCCTGTGCCTCATCCTACTGGTGCTGCCAAGAGCTGCGTCTGCCCAGACCGCTGGGCGGGGCTCCCAACCCAAGGAGGGCAGGCTGAGCGGGCCGTGGACGCGCCGGGAGCGGGGACCTGCGCCTGGGCACGCGCTCCGGGCACGCGCTCCGGGCACGCGCTCCGGGCACGCCCGATGCTGCGCGTCCTCAGCCCAGGGAGCCGCTGCCCTGCGCCGTACCCTTGCCCGCGCCAGGGCGTATTCTGCAAGTGCAATTTCCTTTGGTCTTTACGAAAATTCACCTCCAGCAAGGAGATGAGACTGCAGCAGGACTGAGTTCTATTAGAAACAGTCGCCCTTAGAGGTTTTGAAATGCACTGGAAACTCAGTAGCAGGAATTCATTGAAGCCACATTGTCATCGTGAAAAGGCTGAAATAATTCTCAGTGTCAGACAATAAGGGAATGTAGAAAAAATGAAGGAGATCACTTACAAATGATGACATTGATGAGGTGTTTTCAACTCTATCAGGCTCAACACCCCTTTTATACAGTAATAAATATTTTGTAACACTCCCCTTTATTACTCCAAAATTTAAATTCATAGGTAATATATATACCCAACTGCATCATTTTTCATTGTGATATAATTGACATATTGTATTAGTTTCAGGTATACAACATACTGATTTAGTATTTGTATATATTGCAAATTGATCACCACAATAAGTCTAGTTAACATCTGTCACCATACATAGTTACAAAATTTATTTTTCCTGTGATGAGAACCTTTAAGATCAGCTCTCTTAGCAACTTTCAAATATGCAATACAGTATTATTAACTATAGTCACCATGCTGTACATTACATCCCCATGACTTATTTATCTTATAGTTAGAAGTTTGTACCTTTTGACCCCCAAGTGCCTAATTTTTTTTTTTAAATGTATATAATGGCCTTGCTACAATATAAACACATCTAATAGAATAAAATTCTAACCATTTTTTATCCATTCATGTCCAGACAGGAAAACAAATCACTCTAGGTATTTCAGTCAGAGGTAAACTCATGTACGGAATTGGTTATAAAGGTTTGGGAAGGGCTGAAGAGCCTGTAGAGGAGGGTAGGGTTGTCCAGGATTAATAACTGCAGGACTCACTGGCTCCTACAACTGGAGAAGCAACAGGGAAAATGGTGTTACCCAGAGCTTCCGATGGCCAGGCTGCTGTGGCTGCCACCGTGCACACCACACACTGTGCACACCCTGCACACCCCACGGTGCACACCACACAACCCAGAAGCCAAGGCAAACGCATCTCCATGATTGCCTCTTCCAACCTCCCGTGGTGCCTCCCACTGGCACCCGTTCAAAGAAGCCAGATGGGAGGGAATCTGGAAGCTGTAACTCGGAGCTTTCCAGCCCCAGCGGTGGAGAGCAGGACTTAGAAGGGGTGCACAGAGCTGACAGATAACAGTTTCAATTTGCAAATTTTTAGGCACAACTGCATTTGAAGACATAATGAAGAATTCAGATGCTTGAGTCTGCTTTCAAATAAGCTGGAATTTAATAGAAGTAAGACAACGTTCCACTAAATGTTATGGACACTTTCTGTATCTGATGTCTGGAAACAAAAGGCTAAATAAGTGTATTCCCATGGATGTATAGTCACTATGAACGCAGTGACTAGAACGGTGCAGACAGACCCAGGTGGCTGTAACGTTGACTCAGATGCTGTGAATGGCTTTGTTGTTGCTGATGAGACTTTCCAAATGGCTGAGTTGACAATTCATAGTAAAAAGTGTAAACAAAACAAAACTCATTGGCTGCATTGTTATAAAATTCAATGTATACTAAAACCATGCCAGAAAGCTTTGTGTTTATATGTAAAATGGAGTTAGGTCTTGGGCTGAAATCGTTATAAACAGTTTTTTTTCACCTTTGTGAATACCCATCAGGACATTCAAAATCTGAGCTGGACTAAGCATTGTAGAACATCTGATTTCCTGGTTTCTTGCTTTTAAGTGCCAGTTGCACATCTCTGACATCTCCCACCCACTCTCTCCTCCCCCCTCATTATGTGACAACTAGAAATGCCTCCACAGAGTTTCAGTCCTCTCCTGAGTGGCAGTCCCACTCCTGTTAAGACCACTGATGGAGCTGTATATTTTTGACATGGAAGTATTACGAGATAGTGAATGAAAAGCAAGGTATAGATTGGTATTATAGAATGATTGTCTCTCATTATTTTAGAAAGCATTTATAAATCTGAGGCAAGTTTTGGCAGTCTATAAATCAAAGTGTTAACAGTGGTTATCTCTGATATTGAGATTTGAGGAATAATTTTTTCTCTTTTGTTTTACCTGTACTTTTAAAACGTTCTACTCAAGAAGTTTTAAAATGTATTCAAGGAAGAAAAAACACACAACACACAATAGGTCAGGCCAGGCAGGGACATCGGTGAGGAGCCTTCTTGGCTCACAGGATCAGTCAGATCTCCGATCTGTCACTAGGGGCCGACCGCTTGACACAGCACCTGATACAAGCATTTGCTCAGACCAACTCTGGTTCTACCAGAAATGTCCCCTTCCTTCCTCCACATGAACCGCTCTCACGTGCTGTTCCTTAGGGATGGCGAGCAGGGCATTTCCTTCCTTGGACAGATGGCGCTGGTCTGAAGTGGGTCATGCTGTATTTTTGGCTTCATAGCACAGCGTTTTCTTTAAGAATAGGAGCCACCTCTTAGCTAACCACTTGTGACGTGGAAACAATTCACCCTTATGCCACACCATAAATCTCAGGTGTAATTTCCCAGACTGGGAGACCTAGGCCCAGGCTGGGACCACCATTACCACCCTTGGGCCAAGCCAGGGTGGGAGCATCAGCAAGGTGCAGCGAGATAGGTGGGTTGTATGCTGGATGCTTACAGCAGGCCTGGCACCTTGGGCCCTGCCAAGAAAATCAGGGAAGGATAATGGGATGGGAAAGCAATGTGGTGCTGTTGGCAGGTGGCCCGTTAGCATTTAACTCAACACATTGTCTCCAAACCAAGCCCCCAGCCCCCAAGACCTCTGTCCTGCGCGGGGCCTTGTGTGCGGATCACCGGGCAGGGTGCGCCTGTACCTGACACACAGATGCATCTCCTGAGCCTGAACGCCTGGGCCAAGCCCAGGCATAGTTTCCAGATGTGGGCCTCACATCTGGGCCAGCCATTGGGAGGCTGCTTATTTGAACAAAGACTGTAAGTACTCAAAGAGCCCCAAGGTCCAGAGAAGGCTGCCAAGAGCCGGCGAGCAGATGAGTGCAGAACAGACCTTGATTTATGGTTCCAGGAGAGGAAGAAAGCTGTGCTTTGTGGGCCTGCGCTGACACGTGTGAAGTGAGGGATTCTGCTCTTCCAGTGCAGGCGACGGCTCTGTTCACAGGATTAAAGTGAGGGCCTTCGACGTTAGGATGAGCAGAATTCTGCACTGAGGGTGGACTTCCATTTTCAGCATCTCATCTCTCAACCCTACCCTCCTTTCCATATCATCTCATAACTGGCATTTTCTGGAAATATTTTAGAATTGGAGGATTTTACAATTTCATACTCGGGGGGCCCTTTTAGCCCATTGTCCCCACCAGACACATACTATCTCTTATACATAACCACATGACTTGAGAATCTTCCCCGCTTGACAGGAGACACTGAAATGAAGAGACCCGCTAGCAGTCATCTTCACAAGAGGTCGACAAGCCTGCGACCTGCAGCAGAATCTTGCGCTCCTAGGAAGGAGGAGAAATGTGCTCCTCTGGCTGAGTGGTTATGGGCTGAATTGTGTCTTCCCATAATTCCTACGTTGAAGTACTAACCCCTAGTACTTCAGAATGTGACTGAACTTAGAGATAAGGGCTCGAAAGAGGTAATTAAGTTAAGATGAGGTCACTAGAATGAGCCCTAATCCAGTCTAACTGATGTCCTCATAAGAAGAGATTAGGACCCAGACACGCACAGAGGGAAGGCTATGTGGGGACACAGAGAGAAGACGGTCCTCTGCAAGCCAAGGAGGGAGGCCTCAGAAGGAACCAACGCTGCCGACACCTTGATCTCAGACTTCCAGCCTCCAGGTATGTGAGAGAATACATTTCGGTTTTTTAAGCCACCCAGTCTGTGGCCCTTTGTGGTGGCAGCCCAAGCAGACTAAGACGGGGGCACGCCTGGACTGTGCTGGTGGCAGTGAGCTGCCTGGCTTGGTAGGGGACCTGGGGCTGGGCCGGTGGTGAAGACAGGTGGCCCAAGGAGGAGCCTTGGGGATGGGTCCGAGCCGGAGGGTGTTGTAATTTATTTCCCGGTTGGTGCTTTCATTATCCTTGCCCTGTCAGTAAAGTTCTATTTAATGTCACTGCCTCGCTCTGCTCTGCGTGAGACTCTAAGGAGAGGGTCCCTGCTGAGGATGGAGTAGTCAGGGGGCCCCTTCCTTGGAGCACATGGGACAGAGATCTTCCAGTCCAGACCCAGGAAGGGGCAGGAGCGTGCCCACTGGAAGAGGCAGCCCTCTTGGGGCCTCAAGAATAGCTCGTGGGTGGTTTGCGAGAACTAGTTTCCCTCAGTGATGCTGGTGCGCACTCGTGCCATTGTCTTTTGGCTTCCAGGTAGAATCAAAGTTTGACTAGCCATGTTACCTTAGCGAAGCTACTGAAATGCTCTGGTCCGGTTTTTTGGCTGTGGAGCAGGGATGGTGGCCCTTCATAGAATGGTTGTGAGGATTAAATGAGACAATGTACAGAAAGGCTTAGGAGTTCTCTTATTCGTCAAATATTTCTTGAGTACCGACTATGTACCAGGTACCGTCTTATGCTTTGAGGTTATAATAGAAAACGAGAGAAAAAATGTGCCTGCCCCACAGAACTTATATTGTACAGAGGGAGAAACTATGAAGGAAACAAACGTGGAAGGTGACTCTAGAAGAAAGAGCGGCTCCACTGGGTCAAAGACTGTTGCAAAGTCAAGGTAAGGACAGGAAAGGCTCTGTCTGTTTCATTCCCAGGGCGAGCGTGAGCTGGACACAACTAGACTCTGGAAGGGCTGATGTCTCAGGGAGAAGGGGCTGGAAAAATTCTGCTTGTTGGCCCAGGGAAATGACTAGGAACCTTATTTTATGTCCAGGATCCTGAGTGAGGAAAAAAAAATCTCCTGTTTAAAAATAAAACGATTTTGGCAGCTCCTGGAAATGTTAAACATAGAATTGCCACATGACCCAGCAATTCCACTCTGATGTATAGACTCCGAAGAATTGAAAGCAGGGTCTCCAGCAGATCTTTGTGCGCCAACGTTCACAGCAGCACTATTCACAAGAGCCAAAAGGTGGAAACAACCCAAATGTCCATCAACAGATGAATGGATAAACAAAATGTGGTACATGCATACAATGGGACATTATTGAACCTCCCAAAGGAATGAAATTCTGATACATACTAAACAGGGATGAACCTTGAAAACAGTATACTAAGTGAAATAAGCCAGACACAAAAGACAAATATTGTGTGATTCACTTACATGAGGTGCACAGAGCCATCACAGTCATAGAGACCAAGTAGAACAGTGGTTACCAGGGTCTGGGGCGGGAGGAATGGGAGCTACTGCTGAGTGGGTATGGAGCTTCTGTTTGGGATGAGGAGAAAGCTCTGGAAATGGATAATGGTGACAGTTGCACAACGCTGTGAATGCACTGAGTACTGCTGAATTGTACACCAGGAAAATTTTTTTTAAATGGTATATTTTATGTTATGTATATTTTACCACAATTAAAAAAAAAATAGAAATAAAGTGATTTGCCCCACGTCATAGAGCTGGGGGATCTGAAGGGCTGAGCCTGGAGCCCTGGGGCCCATGCCTGTGCCCTGCTCCCTGCAGTAGAAATCGGGCTCCTCACAGCAGTGGCGGGGTAGTGACAGTGCCCACAGGAGCAGCGGAACGCAGCAACGTCACTCATCTTCAGGTTAATCTTCTGCTGCTCATACAGGTTTCCTCCACTTCTATTTCTTTTTAACTGTCTTTCCTGTCTTCTCTTTAAATCATATTTTCTCCTTTTTGGGGTTGAGTCATAACTAACTGAGGTCACTCTGTGTCCCGGATCGGAGCGTGTGCCCTGGGTTCAAATCCCAGCTCTGCCGCTTCCTAGGTGGGTAGTTCTGAACACTGTCTTCCACTCTCTGTCCTTCCTTTTTCCTACCTGTAAGAAGGGGGTAAGAGCAGTGTCCGCCTCATGGGGTGGCTGTGACGATAAAGTGACGTGACACACGTCAAGCGCTTGGCGCAGGGCCCCGCCCCCTAAGTGCCAGGTGGGTGTTTTCTTCTTTAACTCTCAGCCACCCGGCTGAGACAGCTGCCTTGGAGAGAGGCTCTAGGCTAGCAGTCAAGCTGGTTGAACTCTTAGAATCCTTTTACATGATTCGTAAAGCCCTAGGACTCTTCTAGAATGTTGCATCAGAGCCACGAAAAATGGCAAAGACACACATGAAACATGTTGCCCAGGCGCATCCTTGCTTACTCGGCAATGTCCAACGATCTCTCCGTTTCTGTAGGACATGGTTTATAAAGTACTGGGCTGTGAAGAGTGCAGTCTAAAAACGCGCTCAAAGCACCCGCGCACATCATCTGTGCGCGTCTCCTTTCCTTTAGCGGTGCTGCCCTCTCTGGGCAGGCCGCGCGCCGAAGCCCGGGGCCTGCAGGCGGGCTGGCTGGGGGAGGGGGGCATGGAGAGGCCAGCCGGTATTGTGTTTCCCCTGACATAAGCCCGCTCCTGATTCGGTTCCCCCTGTTCTCTCTAAATGGATGTGTGAGATACTTACAGCGCTCCTGTTCCCATGAAATGAGGCTTAAAAAGAAAAGAAAAAGGCAGTCAGCCTCCCACGACCCAAGGAGCCGCAGCGCCCATCTGGGAACTGGGGGGCAGGCGGTGGGGTCCCACCCGGCAAACCGGCTCCCGGAGGCTCGGGTGTGCCCTCTCTTGAGGAACAGCCTAATTCTACACTTTCCAACCTATGCCTCAAAATCCAGAGGCATAAAAGATGAGACTAACATGTTCTACTATATTTTTTAAACCTATTGCATGGAAAGGAAAAAACCACCATATGCTAAATTTTTAAAAACTAAGGGAAAAAAATATTTTTGCAATTCATCTACAAAAAGGCTAAATCTTCCTAATATATAAAGAGCTCCTGGGGGCAGGCCCCATGGCCAGCTGGTTAAGTTTGTGTGCCCCACTTTGGCTCCCGGGTCTGCCACTTCCCAACCTGGGCGGGACCTACCCACTGCTCATGAAGCCGTGCTGTGGTGGCATCCCACACAGAAGACCTAGAATGACCTACAACTAGGATGTACAACTATGTACTGGGGCTTGGTGGAGGAAAAAAAAAAAAAAAAAAGAGCTCCTAGGAATTGGTAGAAAGAAAGAAAGAGGAAGAAAAAGAAAAAAACACTAGAAAATGTGGGCCACGTTCACAGAAAGCAGCGCTGACTACCATTTTCACCCACCCAATTGGCAAAAGTCCTGATGTTTAATACTACACTCTGATGGCCGGTCTGTGGAAAGACAGGCATCCTGGAACATTGCTCGTGGGCATGTAAATTGGTATATTCATTATGGAGGGAAATGTGACCATATCTATTAAAAATTACAAACATAATTCTGCTGCTGAGAATCTATGTGATAGCTACAGGATGCATAGAAGAGGACATGTGTATGAGATTCTTCTTTGCAACATTGTTTGTGAGAGAAAACAGTGGAACGACAGGTGGCTCTTAACCAAATTTGATGCCTCCCTGGGCTGAAACACTGGCTGCTGAAGGAAGGGGAGGATGTGCCTGTATTGATGAGGGAAGACCTCTACGAGTCTTGTTAAGAAAAATAGGCAAGGTTCAGGATGGTGTATGTAATTTGCTACCCTTTATAAAAAAAGAGGTGGAAGAGAATTCATATTTGTATATTTCTTGGTTTTGCAAAACCCAAGTGAACGGATATAGAAAAAACTGCTTAAAGAGGCTACCTGTCAGGAGCACCTGGCCCCAAGGGGATTAGGCTTGGAGGCCGACGTTTCGCTCTCCTCTTTCTGTTAGAACAGGAAGAAGGCATTGCCAGTTCGCACTTAAATAAATACATTCAATCCTCCGGGGGTGGGAGGACTCTCATATACTACCTCGAGAAAATAAATGGTCCAACATTTCTGCAATGCAATTCAGCAATATGTACGTGCACAAAAGTTTAACTGCATGGATCCTGATTGCACATGTTTTAAAGGAGAAAATTTTAAATTTTTGGAAGATGGACATGTTAAACGTCCAACATCGGGGTGTATTGAGTATACTGTGATCCGTTCATAGGGCAGAATACTAAAGGCTAATTAAAATATCATGAAGTCTATGTATTGATATGGAAAGTTGGCCATGTTATATCATAGAAAAAGTAGGTTACAAATCTGTATGTATGACCTGGTACAATATTTGTAAAATATATCGATATGGATTTAAATAAACTCTCTGAGGATAATATACCAAAATGTCATCAGTGGCTATAGCTGGATAGTAGGTCATGATCAATTTAAATTTTTATCTTTTACTTATCTGACTTTTCTGAGATTATGTATTAATATTATAATTAAAGTTAATTAAAAATAATCTTCCAGATATACATGTATACATGCAAACATTTTTTAGTGATGGCATCATTACATGTATCCTGTTCTAGAACCTGCTTTTTTCTTCTTGGGCATCCGTCATCAGTGTCTTTCCTTGTCAATAAACACATCTCAGGGAAACTCTGAGTGGGGAGACTAAACGCTTTTGATGTTTGTTTGTTTTAATCCTTTCTCATTTGAATCTTCTGGTTTTTCTACTATCAACATTTAGCACTTGTGTAATTAAGAAATAATAAACAATTTCAAAAGAAACACATTTGTCTAATAGTTAGTGGTTTTTCAAAGCTCTTTTTAGAGACTATTTGCACACTGTTTATGCAAAAGCAGGCAGGGCCACAATAACTCTATTTGGCAAAATCGAGACTTGGGAGGTTATGAGGTTTGCTGGGAGTTACCAAACCAATAAAGTGAGGCTGCAACGGACCACATTTTCTAAGACGTGGCCCTGGGATGCTCATTCTGTCTGCTGTGCACATTCCGAGAATCCTCCTGTTCATCTGGAAGGTTTGGTCTCTTTTCTACTGCACTAGAAAAGTGGATGAGGTCATCTACAATGCCGAAGAAAAATCCACAAAAGAAGGGGCTAACCAATAAGAGGAAGCATCCTTGGAAGACACTTGCTTGAGGGTCCCATATTGAATTGCAATGAAATTCTCAAATATTCTCTCTCCACTTTTCATAAATATGCTTACCTCTGAATGTGGGAAGATTCACAAATATTACTAGAGAAAATTATTTCCCTTAAAATAAAAAGAAAAAAAGATTATACCCATTTATAGATTTTTTACAATGTTATTCAAGGTAAACTTGTTGAGGGTAAAACTATTTTTGCCTCTGTATTTCAATGCTTAGTTAGCCCAGAGGTAATCAATAAACCTTGGATGGCAATGATAAATGGATGGATGGATGGAAGGAAGAAAGTTTGAGATGCATTAATTGAAAGAAGGAAGAAAGGGGGGAAGGAAGGAAGGGTGGGAGGGAGGAAGGAAGGAAGGGAGGAAAGGGAGGCTGCTTGGGTTGGTTGGATAGATGAATGGAAAGATGGTTGGGATGGAAGAAAGGATGGCTGGCTGGCTGAATGTGATGGAATAATGGGTGGGTGGATAAAAGGATGGATTGATAGATGGGTGGAATGGATGCATAAAGCTGAATTTGAGGGGCCAGCCCCATGGCATAGTGGTTAAGTTTGGTGCACTCCACTTTGGCGGCCTGGGTTCACGGGTTCAGATCCTGGACACAGACTTACACCACTGGTCAGCCATGCTGTGGTGGCGACCCACATACAAATAGAGGAAGACTGGCACAGATGTTAGCTCAGGATGAATCTTCCTCAAGCAAAAAAAGAGGGAGATTGGCAATAGATGTTAGCTCAGGGAGAATCTTCTCCAGCAAAAGAAAAAAAAAAGCTGAAGTTGATATTAAAGTATAACAAGACCCTCATTCAAGTTCTGTGGCCTGTTTCAGCTTAGGGACAGAGGAGTTAGTGACAGAATTCCCTTCTCTTCTGGTAAGAATGGAAATATCACAGCTTTTTATACTAGTCTCATTAACAGCTGCCAAGATGGATGCAGGGCTCTCAACTACCATCCTTCCTCTTCACGTCAACAGAATAGCAGAGAGAGTGAGAAGAGGCTGAAATGAGGAGGTGCAAGAGTTAGCATCTTTATTTTACAGATGAGGTAACTAGCTGAACCCCCTTCCTTGCAAATAATGAATGCCCAAGCTATTAGGGACCTGATAAAATACCAGGCACTTAAAATAAAATTGTAGACCATAGAAACGAACAAAAGAAGAGAAAGAACAGGGTCATTAAAGTCATGCAGTGGGACAGGACGGGTCACCCCACTGTGGTCGCCGCCAAGGCCAAATTGCAGTATGTAATGCCATCTGCCCCGGTGTTCTTCCTGTCTCTCCTGAAAGCTCTTCATTCCAGTTTATTTTAGGATTGCCAAAAGGTGTGTTTCTAATTCTATTCCCTTCTAGTTCTTTTTATAGTACTAAAGTCTGGGCAAATATCAGTAATATAAAAGTGTGTCCTCTTTTTTGTATTTTAAGTCAGCCAGTAGTTTAAGTATCCTGAACATCCTGCCCCTTTGGAATCCATCGCCTGCTGTCTGCAGGGCCAGCTGCACTGCATGGTTTTGCAAGCACACATCCACCTGCCAGACTGCCTGCTGGGCCGTTAGCAAAGCCAGTAGACAGATCACACTTGGGTGTTTTTAGATTCTGTCATTTTAATGATGATGAAAAGTTCTAGGCTGCCCACAGCCCCTCCCGATGTTTGCAAGAGAACTGGGAGCCTGAGGCAGGGGTTCACTTAGAAAATGCCAGTGAGCAACAGGAAGTTCTAAGGTACCTTTTACCTCTGAGGAAGACAGTTACTCATGGTCCAGAGTTCACTGGGGTCTTTTTTATTTTCACCCATAAAAAAAGCACACTCTCCTAAAGGCATTGAATTAAGGTGCTCTAGCAGATGCGTCCTTCCCCTGCAGCACCGACAGGCCAGAATTCCAACTGCCAGCCCCTCATTTCTTGTCCTGAGGACTTTCTCTAGACTTGGAGCCCCCTCGCCACCTGTGCAGCAGGCCAAAGAGCCAGGAAATTAAAGCTCCCAGGAGCAGCCCCCCAACAATGGTCAACAGGAGTTGGTGTAGAAATTCCCCAGCTCCCTCACCCCTCAGGTGGGATGACACTGCGGTGTGTGTTCTACGTTGGCTTCCAGGGCTTTTGGTGTGGAGTTAGGCTTCAGTCACCCACAGTGGGAGCTGACTTGATACCACATGCTTTCTTGGCTGCCTTCCCTTCCCTGTCTCACTTCTGCATGCCCCTGCCAGCATCTCCTAGGATCATCTCCCAAATAAACTACTCTATCTAGACATCTTTGTCTTAGCGTCAGATTCAGAGAGAACCCAAAGACAGGTGCCTACTTCTACCAATGCGATATCATTGTGACAATTACTGTACATCTGGGAGATTCCCTCACAAAATCAGAAAGTCTGGCCACTTCTATAGCCTGAGCAATTGTATACAGTTGGGGGGACCCTCTGATGCACTTTGGCATCCCTCTGGCTGCCATCCCTTGTCCCAAGAGTGATGAGCTGATAGGTAACCCCAACCAGAGGCATCCAGAACACATATGTAAGTGGGCAGAGATTAGTGCCCTGTTGGGACAGTGGTATAACAGAGGGACCCATTAAGTTCTCCTGCCATCACCATTGGGTGAGCATCCTCTTTGTCAGTCCCTCCTAACTGTGAGGTAGGAGATGGAGGGAAATAGAGAGGAATTTGAATGCAGGAAGAAGAATAACAGGGGAAAGCAGAGGCTTCCAGCTTTCTACTCATTCCCTTTAGAGTAAATTTATTTTTCTTTCTCCGAAGCATATTTTTTAGTGTTTCTTTCAGGGAGGGTCTGCTATGGGTAACTTTCCAATTTTGTTTGATTGAAGATGTCTTTATTTTGCCCTCACTCTTGAACAACAGTTTAGCTAGATTTTGGCATCTACACTTGTAGTTATTTTCTGTCAGCAGGTGCACTGTCTTCTGACTTTTCTCGTTAATACTGAGAAGGCTACTGTCAGTCGAACTGTTGCTGTTTTTCAGGTAAGCTTGTTTGTTTGTTTGTTTGTTAATCTCTGGCTTCTTAATTCAGAGAGATTTAATAGCTTTCTCCCTCTCTGGTGTTCTTCAGTTTCATTTTCATCTGTCTAAGTGTGCCTTTATTTTTATTTATATTGCTCAGGGTTCTCTACCATGGGAATTTAAAGAATTTTGTCTTCTATTAATTCTAAAAAAATCTCAGCCAGTATCTCTTGGAGGATTGTCATCCTCTCATTCTTTCTATCCTCACCTGAAATTCCTATTAAGACTATGGCAGCTCTTGCTAGTCTACCCTCCACATCTCTTAAGCTTTCTTTAATATTCTCTATCTCCCCTTGGCACCATCTTCCAATGTATAAACTCTTTCTTTAGCTGCCTCTAAGCTGCTGCTTAATCGCACCCACTGAGTGTTTCATTTAAAAGATTCTACTTTTCATTTCTAGAAGTTCTATTTGGTCTTCTTCAAAGCCATCTGGTCATATTTATCCTCATGAATCTCTCTTCAATGGTTTTTATTTTAAACATATTACTTTATAGTCTCTATATGAGCATTCTATTATCTGAAAGTTACAAGGTTTGGTGTGGATGTTTGATTTTACTCATGGCGAATATGTCCTTTAGTGTTTTGCAGTTTGTTTGTTTGGGGTTTTTTTGTAAGCTCATCTCCCACAGGGCTGATCTTGTTTTGTTTTGTTTTTGTGGGAATCCTGTGCAACTTGGAACACAGAAGTCTCCCTCCATGGTGGTTTGGTTTTTGCTGTTGCCAAGCGCCTTGAGTATTGTCAAGGTAACTAAAAAACCACCACCTCTATACGGCCTTCTTTGGTCCCTTTTCTTCAGCTGAGCCTCAGAACATCGCCTCTCTGCTCACATAGCTCCTTGTACACATCTCTAAGTCACCTCAGACAACACTGTTCTGAGGTGATGTCTCAATCTATGAGCCCCTCAACACTCCTCAGGCCTAGCACAGAGCTCATAAACGTTTGTTGAATGAAAGGACTTGGAGAAATAAGTCCTCAGAGCCCCAGCTTCCTTGAATGGGATGTTGTCTTTCTTCCTTACCTCATAGAATTTTTCGGAGATCATAGATCCTCAGGGTAGAAAGGTGTTTTAATTCAATCCATAAGATCATTCCATCAACTGCTTAATTCCTTGCATAAGATAGTTAACTAAAAGGCCCTCATAAGCCGTGAAGCACCAACAGAAGTTTATCACTGTGCTTTTCCAGTATGCCTGGCAACTAGTTTGGCATACGTCATGATGTACTTTCTTTGTGCTTTGTGAGCCAGGAATAGTTCCAATGGAAAACATCCATCGCGTAGTAACAATTTCAAACTTTTCTGAGACCAGAACAAGGCTGTAGCTGAGGCTGATTTCCTTGGGCGTATCTTTGACTTATGGTCCTTCAAAATCAAATGGCAGCAGCAGTGAAGAAATCAGCTGTGTCGACTCTAAATGTCCGCTGTCTGTTCCTCATTTTCCCAACTCAACCAAACACTCTTTGAAGTCAGTGACCACAACGCATTTGTGCTTCTCTATTCCTATGGCCAAGCTGGAAGCACAGTGCTGACTGGTAGGTATGACTCAATTTTGACTCTTGAATTGCCATTAAAGGTAGAGTTGCATTTGATACTCAACGCTCTCTCCATAAAATATAAGCTACCTCGGAATACTAGAAATTCTTGATAATGGTAAAGCCATTTTTGGTTTGTGCTATGCTCCTTTTTCACTCAAGCATTTTGTGGTGGGGAGAAGAGAATCGGGATTGCAGTGGTTTTTCAGTGGCTTCAAATAGCTATCTTCCCCTGCCCCCTAGTGGCCTCTTGACAAAGTGTAAGAATTTTCAAGTTGTTTCCTCTCAAAGACAATTTTCCTCGTTGCTCTTATTCTAATTGTTTTTATTATTGTTCGTGAAAAGAAAGACAGAAGTCAGAGGCATCGTCCTAGACAGAGAACCTAGGATTTAGGAAGTACTTCCCTCTCATTCTCCTACAGTCCCATCCGTGGCCCTCGACCTGTGGTGTAAATATTTTCTGGGACAGTTGTCCGCCACTCTGGGAACCCCTCGCTCGACAGTTCCATCTGATCCAAGAGGCAATGTTCACTTCTTCCCCAGCCACAGTCTAGACCTGGAACCTAAGCCTGCGTCCACATGCCATGGTTATCCGGTTCCCACCCCTATCTCCTGTCCAGACCACCAACAGCCCTTCCCTCATATGCCTTGGCTCCTAGCTCCCCTCTCCTTCCTGTGCTCTCGACATGACACTAGTGTGGTGGAGCCCCAAGAGAACTGGATCCTAGACTTGAACATGGCGTCCACAGTGTGGTTTGACCAATGCCAGCCACAGTTATTTCTGGTGATGTACAGACCACGGAATCTATGTCTTTATGCCACTTCAGTCTGTGCTAGCTCCTTTATTGAACACAGACACCTATTGGCACCTATTGAGTTTGCTGCCTCCCAATATCCCAATCATCTTCATATCTCCCCCTGCCGAGCCAGGCCCCTCTCCTTCTGTCCCCCTAACATGTGGTTTATTTCTTCTTTTTTCAATATAATCATGGGAACGTTATTTTCATTCTTGTTGTTTGCTGGGAGACTGGATCACAATCTGACCATAAAGAGAAGTTCCAACCTGAAGGACTTTGACCTCAGAGGAGAGAAGTCCCTGACAGCACGGTGATGGGATGTCCCTGGGGCCAAGAATCAGAAGTCGTGTTCTTGGCCTTGATCCTCTCTGGCTGCCAGGCTCCTCATCGGTGACGTGGAATTTATCTCACCACACTCCTGTGAGGGTAAAAGGAGGGGAAAGGGCTTTCCAGGGAGGAGATATTATAACCTGGGATGGACAGCCGAAGGATACTATGCAATTTTAGAAACTTTGCAGAAAACCACATTGACTTTCAGAAAATTAGCTCTCCAGTCGCTGGCTAGTGAGACTAGTGTGTAAGAAATATTGCGTTTTTACTTTCCTTAAATCCAGTTCTGAGTGCGTGTGTTAGTTTGCGAGGGCCGCCATAACAAGGTACCACAAGCTGACTGGCTTAAACAATAGGAAGGTATTGTCTCACGGTTCCAGAGGTCACGGCGTCCTCCCTGTGTGTGTGTCTGTGTCCAAATTTCCCTTCTTATAAGGATACCCGTCACATTGGATTAGGGTCCACTCTAGTGACCTCATTTTAACTTGATTACGTTAGTAAAGACCCTATTTCCAAATAAGGTCACTTTCTGAGGTACTAGAGGTTAGGATTTCAACAAATCATTTTGGAGGACACAATTCAACCCAGAACAATCTCCATCCTGCCGAGTTAGCAGGAAGCCCAACCTTGACCTCCATTAGCTCCCCTCTCCCTCACACCCACATATCTCCCAGCCCAGGATTGAGCTTCTGATGTTTTTGGCCAACCCAAAGCATCTGGGGCACCCCTGTGTGCTTTTGTCTTTTGGGTTGCTGCTGAGTCCCAGGCTTGCATGGTTTCTCCAACTCTGGCCAGCCATCCACGCTTTGCTTGAGAGCCCAAAACTCTTGTCATTGTTGGCAATTTCAGTGTCCAGGACCCAGGCAATATGGCACCCTACACAGGCACCCTTTCTGAGTGTTGCAACTTCACCAGGGATCTGTGGTCTTTTTTTTTTTTTTTTTAAAGATTTTATTTTTTCCCTTTTTCTCCCCAAAGCCCCTGGTACATAGTTGTATATTCTTCATTGCGGGTCCTTCTAGTTGTGGCATGTGGGACGCTGCCTCAGCATGGTCTGACGAGCAAGTGCCATGTCCGCGCCCAGGATTCGAACCAACGAAACACTGGGCCGCCTGCAGCAGAGTACGCGAACTTAACCACTCGGCCACGGGGCCAGCCCCTGTGGTCTTGTAGTCTTGACCCTACTGACCTCTTTCCTTTTCCCTCTTGAAGCCCGTAAAGGCAACTCCTCAGGCAATTTCAAAGAATAGAAAGAGCCACTGACATTAACCAGGTTTGTCTTTAACCATCCCTGAGGAGAGGCCACTCAGAGCCTGCTTACTTGCATGAAATGGAGGGAGGGAAGAATATAAGATAAATAACAAAGCTTCTGGGTAGTTAGTGTCAGACTTGAATTCAACTGAAGGGCACAGTTGGTGTCCAGAGAGTTGGAGAAATGGTTGTTAGTGTGGAAAAAGCCTAAACATTTGTTATCAGAGTGTTCTGAGTAAAAATAGTCCAGAGCCACCCTGACCCCAAAAGGCCAAGAGGAGTTGACCTGGTGGATAGGGGCTTCCCTAAACTTGAGATAGAATCATGATGGAAGACCTGAGGGCACAGAGGGTCCCTCAGAGGCCCCTAAGTGTCTGACGGCCCCTGTTACTGAGGTCCACAAGGCCAGAGATTCCTTTGCCTTTTACAACCTGCGAGGTTCCTGTCACTAGGAAGCTCTCCCATGAGACCTGAGAGCTAAGACCACAGGGAACAGTAGCTGCATGTAGGCGACCCAGCAACCTGACAGGGAAGGAGAAGGCAGAACCATTGGAACATGTGCGCAGGGAACTGGCTGCTCAAGGAGACTGAGGAGCACCAAGTAAGAAACTAATAAGTGCTCCTGAGGGCGTGCACATACCAGACAGACATGCACCACACGCATGCACACACACACATATGCACCCACACTAACTCCATGGAGCTTAACTAACATGCTTCTCAAAATTTTAAAAAATACAGTAGATGAGTTAAAAGAGATTGCGATCATTGTGAGATTTGATTTAGTGCCCTGGAAGATTAGGTATCAGAACTGTCTCCTTAACTAAGTTGCTGAATTGAAAATACACAAAATCTATTGTACTTCTCTGTACCAGCAAGACTAACGAGAAAGTGAATTTTTTAAATGACACCTTTTACAACTGCATCAAGAAAACATCAAATACCTGGGAATAAATCTAACCAAGGGTGTTTAAGATCTCTATACTGAAAACTACAAAACATGATGGAAAAAAATGAAAGGAGACGTAAATGAACAGACAGATATGCAGAGCTCATGGAAAGGAAACTTCAATACAGTAAAAATGTCAATTATCCAAAATTGGTTTGTAGATTTAAAGTAATCCCAATCAAAATGCCAGGATATTGTTTTACTTGCTAAGCTGATTCTAAATATTCACTGGGAAGTGAAAAGGCTCAAGAATAGCCAAAATGTTCTTTAAGGAAAAGAACAGGGCTAAAGGAGCTACATTATCAGATATCAAGGCTTGTTATACAGCCTCACTTCATGTCTTCACCCGAAAGGATTGAAAGTAGGGATGCAAGCAGACACTTGTACACTCATGTTCATAGCAGCATTAGTCACAATAGCCAAAAGGTGGGGGCAACGCAAGTGTCGACCAATGGATAAATTGTTAAGCAAAATGTGGTCTATACATACAATGGAACATCACTCAGTCTCAAAAAGGAAGGAAATTCTGACACACACTGTAACATGGATGAACCTTGATGACATTCTGCTAAGTGAAAGTAGCCAGTCATGAAAGGACCAATGTTGTATGACTCCACTTATATGAGGTACATAGAATCGTCAAATTCTTAGAGTCAGAAAGTAGAACAGAAGTTTCCAGAGACTGGAGAGAGGGGGTAATTGGGAGTTATTGTATCAAGTGTCAGTGTAGGAAGATTAAAAAAAACGGTCCGGAGATCTGCTGCACAGCAATGTGAACATACATAGCAGTACCACACTGTACACTTAGAAATGGTTAAGATGGCACATTTTATGGTCTATGTTTTACCACAATTTAAAAATGTTTTAAATAAAAAACATCCTGAGTATGGATGCTGGTGATAGTTGTACAACACTGTGAATGTGCTTAATGCCACTGAACTGTGCACTAGAAAAAATGGTTAAAATGGTAGCATTTCATGTTAGGTACATTTTACCACAATGAAAAAAAGACTTGTTATAAAGCTACAGCCGCTAAGACAGTGTGATGAAGGCATAAGAACAGACAAATAGACCAGTGAAACAGCATAGAAAGTCCAGACACAGACTCATACATATATGGTCACCTGATTGATGACAGTGCTGACAATGCAGTACAATAAGGAAAGACCAATCCTTTCAATAAATATTGTTGGATCTATTGGATAACCATATGGGGGGAAAAATGAGCCTTGACATCTAATTCACACTGTACACAGAAATCAATTCCAGATGGATTGTAGCTCCAAATATAAAAGATGAAATACTAAATCATTGAGAAGAAAACATAGCAGAATATCTAAAACTCATAAACCCTGAAAGAAGAGACTAGTAAACTAGATTTAATTGAAATTAAGAACTTCTGTTTATCAAAAGATAACACTAGGAAGGTGAAAGGGCAAGCTTCAGCATGAGAAAAGATATATGTATTACATATCTCCAAGAAATAATTCATCTCCAGAATATGTTAAAAGTCCTAGAAATCAATAAGAAAAAGACAGACAACCCAAGAGAAAAATGGACAAAAGACTTGAATGAGTACTTCACAAAAAATATAACCAAATGACCAACAACCACATCAAAAGGTGCTCAACATCAAATAAAACTATAATAAGACATGACCACAAAAAAATTAAATAAAGCAAAATGAAAGAAAAAGACAGACAATACCAAGGGTTGATGAGATTTCAAAACAACTAAAACTCTCATGTTCTGTTAATGGGAGCATATCTTGGTACAAATACTCCAGAAAATCATTTATCTATATCTATAAACTCAGAACATGCATATCTTTTGACTCAGAAATTCTACTTCTAAGTATATATTCCACAGAAATTCAGCAATAATGTTAATAGCAATACTATTCATAACAAGTTCAAATTGGAAACAATCCAAAAGTCCATTAAGAGCAGAATGGATAAACAAATTGTGGCATAATACATGAAATGGAATACTATGTAACAATGAAAAAGAACAAACTATTGTTCACATGACATAATGGGTGAATCTCACAGAAATAATGGGTGAATCTCGCAAACACAATGTTAAATAAAAGAAGGGAGATGCAAAAGAATATGACTCTATTTATATATAGTCCCCAAATAGGCAAAAGTAGTGTATCGTGCTGGTAGTCAAAAGAACAGTGGTCCTTTAGTAAGAGTGATGACTAGCAGGGGCATGAAGGGAGACTTCTGGGGAAATAGTAACTTTCTACTTCTTCACCAGGGTGCTGGCTATACAAGTGTGTTCACTTTGTGAAAATTCCTTTATCTGTAAACTAATCATTTGTGCATTTTCCTTTACCTGTATTACTCTTCAATAAAGTTAAAAAAAATTTTTTTCTAAAGATTGACACCTGAGCTAACAACTGTTGCCAATCGTTTTTTTTTCTTCCCAAAGCCCCCCAGTACATAGCTGTATATTCCAGTTGTGAGTGCCTCTGGTTGTGCTATGTGGGACACTGCTTCAGCATGGCCTGATGAGCAGTGCCATGTCTGTGCCCAGGATCCAAACTGGTGAAACCCTAGGCCACCGAAGCAGAGCACACGAACTTAACCACTTGGCCACAGGACCAGCACCAGAAGTTTAAATTTTAAAAAGTACAAATTCTGTATAATTCAGCCCAAAGCTAGCATTTTACTTAATGGACACTAATATTAGAAAAAAGACAAGGGTGCCCATTATGTCTGTATTCAAATTGGTATTGGAGATATCAGCCAATAAATCAAACATGAGAAAGCAATTTGAGGCATAAGAGTTGGAAACAAGAAGCTAAAACGATTTCTGTAATGTTATGAATATATAGCTGGAAAACAAAATAATTAATGGAAAAATTGCTACAAACAATAAGAGAATTTTATAAAAATAACATAAACTTAGCATGTAGAAAACAATAGCTTTTATATATCTAAACAATGACCAATTAGAAGATCTAATGGGAGAGATTTACAATATCAAAACATTTTAAACAAAATAGCTACACATAAACCTAACATGAAATGTGGAAAATCTATATGAGAAAACTATAACCTACTCCTGAAAGACACAAAATTAGACTTGATGCAAAGACATATGTTTTTGAACAGAAAGAGTCAAGGTCATACAAATGTGGATCTCCCTAAGTTATGTATAAATTCAGAAAGATTTTTTTTTCCTTGAATTAGCCAAGTTGATTTGAAAGATCATATGGAAGAAAAATCAAACAATAAGACAAGAAAAGGAAATCAAAGGTGAACAGATTGGGAAGAAAAAATAAAACTGTCTTTGTTTGCAGATGACATGATTGTCTATGCAGAAAAGCTGGAAGAACTGACAATAAAACTTCTGGAACTAAGAAGTGTATAATCACTTGTTTGCAGGACACAAGGTTAGTATACAAAAGTCAATTGTTTTCCTATATACCAGCAATCAACAATTGGAATTTGAAATTAAAAACACAATACCATTTACATTAGCATCTCCCCTGCAAAATGAAATACTTAGGTATAAATCTGACAAAATATGTACAAAACCTGTTAGAAGAAAACTACAAAACTAAATGCGGAAAGGCAAAAGACCCAGAATAACCAACAAGATACTGAACAAGAACAAAGTCAGAAAACTGACACTACTCGACTTCAAAATTTACTATACAGCTACAGTAATCAATACAATGAGGTATTGGTGAAAGAATAGACAGATCAATAAAACAGAGTAGAGAACCTAGAAATAGATCCATACAAATATAGTCAACTAATCTTTGACAAAGGAGCAAAAGTAATTCAATGGAGGACAAATAGTCTTTTCAAAAAATGATGCTAGCAAAATTGGGCATCCATATTAAAAAAAAAAGGAATCTATACACTGACATTATGGATTTCACAAAAATTAATTCAAAATGGATCATAGACGTAAATGTAAAAGACAATACTATAAAACTTCTCTAAGATAACATAGGAGAACATCTAGATGGCCTTGGCCTTAGTGATGATTTTTAGACTCAACACCAAAAACACAATCCATGAAAGAAAAAAAATTGATGAGCGGGACTTCATTAAAATTACAACTTCTGCTCTGCAAAAGACACTATCAAGAGAATGAGAAGACAAGCCACAGACTGGGAGAAAATATTTGCAAAACACAAATGTAATAAAGGACTTCTATCCAAAATATACAAAAAAAAATCATTTAAAACTTGACAAAAATAAATGAGCTAACAAAAGACTAGGCAAAAGATCTGAACAGACACCTCACCAAAGAAGATATGCAGATGTCAATTAAACATATGAAAAGATGCATAGCATCACATATAATTGGGCAAAGTTACAACTTAAAGCAATGAGATACCACTATATGTCTATAAGAATGATTAAAAGCCAACACACTGACAGCAACAAATGCTGGTGAGGATGTGGAGTAACAGCAACTGTCATCCATTGTTGATGGGAATAAAAAATGGTACAGCCATTTTGGAAAATAGTTTGGCAGTTTCCTACAAAGCTAAGCATACTCTTGTCATATGACCCATTAATTGTGCTCCTTGGTATTTACCCAAATGAGTTAAAAACATATGTCCACACAAAAACTTGCCCATGGATGTTTATAGCAGCTTTATTCATAATTGCCAGACTGTGAATGCAACCAAGATGTTCTTCAGTGAGTGAGTAGATAAAAAAATGTGGTACATCCTGACAATGGAATATTATTCAGCAATAAAAATAAATGAAGTATCAAGCCATTAAAAGATATGGAAGAATCCTAAATGCATATTCCTAAGAGAAGGAAGTCAGTCTGAAAAGGCTACACAAAAATGTCATCTATATGACATTCTGGAAAAGAGAAAATTATAGAGACAGTAAAAAGATCAGTGGTTGCCAGGGGTTTGGGGTGAAGGAGGGAGGAATAGGTTGAGCACAGGGGATTTTTAGGGCAATGAAACAATTTTGTATGATACTGTAATGGTGGATATGTGATACGCATTATCAAAACCCATAGACTGTACAACACCAAGAGTGGACCCTAATGTAAACTATGGACTTTAGTGAGTAATAACAATGTATCAATATTGGCTCATCAATTGTAACAAATGTATCACACTAATAAAAGATGTTAATAATAGGGGAAACCGTACGAGGCAAAATTATATGGAACTCTGTACTTTCTGCACAGTTTCTCCATAAAGCTAAAACTGCGCTTGAAAATAAAGTCTATTAATTTTTTTAAAAAACAACATAAGGAAAGGCAAAGGAGTGAAAAAATGTTTGCAACTTTTATCAGAAAGGACTAATATCCTGAATGTTAAAGAGTCAAAAAATCGAGAAGGGAGTGACATCAGTATCATGGCAGAGTGAGCTGTTCTCATTGCCTCTCCCCCCTAAGATACAATGAAAAGGATATTCATTGGCTAGCAGAGGACAGCCATACAGCACAATAGAGACATCAGAGAGATCCACATAGCCATATGTCTCAAAGTGGGGGTACTGGATCCCCCAGGAAGCAGTGGAAGGAGGTAAGTGGACCTCCTCCCCCTCCCCAGCTGCAATAATCTGGGGCATGGGACCTCAGGCAGCAGCTGGCACATGACTCTGAGAGGAGAAAGAGGAAAAGGCAGCTCTCCACAGAAATGCTTTTCGTCTTGGAGCTGCTTCCCAGCCAGAAGGAATGCTCCACACTGAGGTGGCTCAGTCACCATGGAGGTGCCTCCACCAAGCTGAGTAGCTCAGGTAGGCTGCCAGAGGGTGCAGAGCAGGAGCTTGGGCAGGAAAGAAATTGCCCCACCCCTCCCATTCCACGTGGTGCACTAGTCAGCCAGGGCAGGGGATCTGTACCAGCATGTACGAAACAGCAGTGGGCAGCAGGAAAACACAGGTAGACCCTGTTGGCATGGCTTACAACAGACAAGCACAATTGCCAGAAGATGTGGTGGGCTCAGAAAACACAGCTCCTGCCCACCTCTCAGCGGTGTCAGGTGGAATCTGAAACCAGATACTCCAACTATATGCCAGCAAAGGTCCACCCCATCAAACAGCACAAAGAAATACATTAACACTTGAGACCAGAAGGAAAATGAGAAGTGTCCAGAAACCAATCTTGAAGACACAGAAATTTACAATATAGATGACAGAGAATTCAAAATAGTTATCATAAAGAAACTCAACGAGTTACAAGAAAACTCAGAAAGGCAGTTCAATGAACTCAGGAATAAAATCAATGAGCAGAAGAAATTCTTCACAAAAGAGATTGAAACTCAAAAAAAAAAACCAAAAAAACCAAACAGAAATGCTGGAGATGAAGAACACAATTAATCAGATAAAAAACAATCTAGAATCCTTAAAAAACAGAGCTGATGTTATGGAGTACAGAACTAGTAATTTAGAGGACAGAAACATAGAAATGCTTCAGGTGGAGGAAGGAAGAGAACTAAGACTAAAAAGAAATGAAGAAATTCTCTGAGAAATATCTGACTCAATTAGGAAATGCAACATAAGGAATACAGGTATTCAAGAGGGAGAAAGGAGGACAGAGTTTGTTCAAAGAAATAATAGCTGAAAACTTCCAAAACCTGCGAAAGGAGCTGGGACTAGATGTAAATGAAACCAATATAACTCCTAATTACATCAATGTAAAAAGATCTTCTCCAAGGCATATATTAGTAAAACCAGCAAATGTCAATGACAAAGAAAAAATATTAAGGGCAGCAAGGCAGAAGAAAATAACTTACAAAGGAACCCCTATCAGGCTTTCAGCAGATGTCTCAGCAGAAACTTTACAGGCTAGGAGAAAGTGGAACGATATAGTCAAAATACTGAAACACAAAAACTTTCAGCCAAGAATACTCTATCCAGTGAAACTATCCTTTAGATACGATGGAGAAATAAAAATTTTCCCAGATAAACAAAAGCTGATGGAATTCATTGCCAGAAGACCCACACCCCCACCACCACAAGAAATGATCAAGAAGGCCCTCATACCTGAAAAAAAAATCAAAAGGTTTACAAAGCCTTGAGAAAGGAGATAAACAGACAGACAAAATTTAAAAATTGCAGCTCTCTCTATCAGACCAGGTTAGTAAACATTTAATTATAACATTAAAGAAAAAAGGAAGGAAAGCATCAAAAATAACTATAATCATTTCATTTTAGTCAGAAACTCATGACACAATTGAATTTGTGGCAAAAATAACTTAGACAGGAAAGAGGAAAGGGTTGGAACCTGCTTAGGCTAAGGAGATAAGAGGCTATCAGGAAATGGACTATCTCATCTAGGAGATCTTTCATACAAACCTCACAGTAACCACTAAACAAACAATCAGAACAGAGACACAAATGATAAATACAGAGAAAACCATTATAGAAAGTCAACAAACTGAAATGGCAGTCAGAACTACACAGGACAAGAAACCAGAACAACCAGAAAACAAGAGATAAAATGGCAGCACTAAGCCCTCATATCTCAATAATCACTCTAAATGTAAATGGATTGAACTCTCCAATCAAAAGACACAGAATGGCTGGATGGATTACAAACCAAGATCCAACAATATGCTGCCTCCAGGAAACACATCTCAGCTCTAAAGACAAACACAGGCTCAGAGGGAAGGGATGGAAGATGATACTGCAAACTAATGGCAAACAAAAGAAAGCAGGTGTTGCCATACTGATATCAGACAAAGTAGACTTCAAGATAAAACAGGCAATGAGAGACAAAGAGGGGAAGTATACAATGATAAACGGGACACTCTACCAAGAAGACATAACACATAAACATATATGCACCTAACACAGGAGCATCAAAGTACATAAAACAACTATTAACAGACGTAAGAGGAGACATCAACAACACAATAATAGTAGGGGACATTAACAGCCCACTTACACCAATGGATAGATCATCCAGACAGAAAGTCAACAAGGAAACAGTGCAATTAAATGAAAAAGTAGACCAGATGGACTTAATAGATATATATGAAATGCTCCATCCAAAAACAGCAGAATACACATTCTTCTCAAGTGCACATGGAATATTCTCAAAGATAGACCACATGTTGGGAAACAAGGAAAGCCTCAATAAATTTAAGAAGATTGAAATCTTATCGAACATCTTTTCCAACAATAATGCCATGAAACTAGAAATCAACTACAAGAAAAAAGCTGGGAAAGTGACAAATATGTGGAGACTAAACAACATGCTACTGAACAATCAATTGATCATTGAAGAAACTAAAGGAGAAATCAAAAAATATCTGGAGACGAATGAAAATGAAAATGCACCATACCAACTCATATGGGATGCAGGAAACCAGTCCTAAGAGGGAAATTCATAGCAATACAGGCCCACCTTAACAAACAAGAAAAATCTCAAATAAGTAATCTTAAACTACACCTAACAGAACTAGAAAAAGAAGAACAAACAAAGCCCAAAGCCAGCAGAAGCATGGAAATAATGAAAATTGGAGCAGAAATACATGAAATAGAACCAAAAGACAGTAGAAAGGATCAATGAAACTAAGAGGTGGTTCTTTGAGAAGATAAACAAAATTGACAAACCCTTAGCCAGACTCACCAAGAAAAAAAGAGAAAAGGCTCAAATAAATAAAATTAGAAATGAAAGAGGAGAAATTACAATGGATACCACAGAAATACAAAGGAATATAAGAGAATACCATGAAAAACTATATGCCGTTGAACCGGACAATCTAGAAGAAATGAATTCTTAGACTGATACAACCTCCCAAAATTGAATCAAGAAGAAATAGAGAATCTGAATAGACCAATCACAAGTAAAGAGATTGAAACAGTAATCAAAAACCTCCCAAAAAATAAAAGTTCAGGACCAGATGGCTTCTCTGGAGTATTCTACCAAACATTCAAAGAAGATTTAATACATATCCTTCTCAAACTATTCCAAAGAATTGAAGACGGTGGAACACTTCCTAACTCATTCTATGAGGCCAACATCACCCTGATCCCAAAGCCAGACAAAGACAACACAAAGAAGCAAAATCACAGGCCAATATTGGTAGTGAATGTGGATGCAAAAATCCTCAACAAAATATTGGCAAACCAAATATAGCAATGCATTAAAAGGATCATACAACATGATCAAGAGGGATTTATACCAGGGATGCAGGGATGGTTCAACATCCACAAGGCAATCAATGTGATACACCACATTAACAAAATGAGGAATAAAAACCACATGATCATGTCAATAAATGCAGAGAAGCATTTGATAAGATCCAACATCTATTTATGATAAAAATTCTCAATAAAATGGGTATAGAAGGAACGTACCCCAACATAATAAAGGTCACATATGACAAACCCACAGACAACATCTTACTCAATGGGAAAAAACTGAAAGCCATCCTTCTGAGAACAAGAATAAGACAAGGTTGCCCACTCTCACCACTCTTATTCAACACAGTACTGGAGGTTTTGGCCAGAACAATTAGGCAAGAAAAAGAAATAAAAGGTGTCCAAATTGGTATGCAAGAAGTGAAGCTCTCACTGTTTGCAGACGACATGATCTTATATATAGAAAACCCTAAAGAATCCATTGGAAAACTATTAGAAATAATCCAGAACTACAGCAAAGTTGCAGGGGACAAAATCAACTTACAAAAATCCGTTGCATTTCTACACTCTAATAATGAACTAACAGAAAGAGAACTCAAGAACACAATCTCATTTACAATTGTAACAAAAATAAAATATCTAGGAATAAATTTAACTAAGGAGGTGAAAGACCTATACAATGAAAACTATAAGACACTATTGAAAGAAATCGATGATGACATAAATAAATGGAAAGAGATTCCATGCACATGGATTGGAAGAATAAACAAGTTTAAATTGTCCATCATACTTAAAGCAATCTACAGATTCAATGCAATCCCAATGAGAATCCCAATGACAGCCTTCATGGAAATAGAACAAAGAATCCTAAAATTCATATGGTGTAACAAAAGACTCTGAATATCTAAAGCAATCCTGAGAAAAAAGAACAAAGCTGGAGGCATCACAATCCCTGACTTCAAAATATGCTACAAAGCTATAGTCATCAAAACAGCATGAAACTGGTACAAAAACAGACACAGAGATCAATGGAACAGAATTGAAAGCCCAGAAATAAAACCACACATCTATGGACAGCTAATCTTCGACAAAGGAGCCAAGAACATAAGTGGGGAAAGGAAATTCTCTTCAACAAACAGTGTTGGGAAAACTGGACAGCCACATGCAAAAGAATGAAAGTAGGCCACTATCTTATGCCATAAACAGAAATTAGCTCAAAATGGATTAAAGCCTTGAAGGTAAGATGAGAAATCATAAAACTCATAGAAGAAAATACAGGCAGTACACTCTTGACATCAGTCTTAGCAGCATCTTTTTAAATACCCTGTCTACTCAAGCAAGGGAAACAAAAAATAAACAAATGGGACTACAACAGGCTAAGGAGCTTCTGCAAGACAAAGGAAACCATGAACAAAATGAAAAGACAACCCACCAGCTGGGAAAAAATATTTACAAATCATATATCCAGAAGGAGTTAATCTCCAAAATACGTGAAGAACTCATATAACTCAACAACAACAAAAACAACCCAATCAAAAAATGGGCAGAGGATACGAATAGACATTTTTCCAAAGAAGATATACAGATGGCCAAGAGGCCCATGAAAAGATGTTCAACATCACTGATCATTAGGGAAATGCAAATCAAAACTACAATCAGGTATCACCTCACAGCTGTTAGAAGGGCTATAATCACCAAAACAAAAAATAACAAATGTTGGAGAGGATGTGGAGAAAAGCAAGCCTCATACACTGCTGGTGGGAATGCAAACTGGTGCAGCCACTATGGAAAACAGTAGGGAGATTTCTCAAAAAATTAAAAATAGAAATATCATATGACCCAGCTACCCCATTACTGGCTATTTATCCAAAGAACTTGAAATCAACAATTCAAAGAGACTTATGCAGCCCTATGTTCACTGCAGCATTATTTACAATAGCCAAGATGTGGAAGCAGCCCAAGTGCAGAATCGACTGGTGATTGGATAAAGAAGATGTTGCATATATACACAATGGAACATTACTCAACCATAAAAAGAGACAAAATAGCCCCATCTGCAACAACATGGATGGACCTTCAGGGTATTATGTTAAGTGAAATAAGCCAGACAGAGAAAGGCAAACACTGCATGATTTCACTCATATGTGGAAGATAAACAAACACAGACAAAGAGAACAGATTAGTGGTTACCAGGGTGAAGGAGGTTGGGGGGTGGGCAAAAGGAGTAAAGGGGCACATATATATGGTGACTGACAAATAATAATGTACACTTGAAATTTAACAATGTTATAAACTATTATGACCTCAATAAAATAATAAAAAGAAAAGTGAGAAGAAGAGGACTAACAATTTGAACAAAAAAATTGGCAAATGATACAACAGATCATTCACAAAAAAATAAATGCAGATGGCCCTTAACCACATGAAAGGATACTAAATTCCACTCATAATAAGAGAAATGCAAGTTAAAACTATCCTGCAATGCTATTTCATTTCTCATCTACCAGATTGGCAAATATTTGTAAATACGACAAGCACCGTGATGAGGTTGAGGTCATATGGAACAGGTACTTTCATATGTTGCTGTTAAGAATGTAAAACAGGGCCTGCCCTGGTGGCCTAGTGGTTAAGTACAGCACACTCTGCTTGGGTGGCCCCGGTTTGGTTCCCAGGCGCTGACCTACACCACTTGTCCGTGGCTGCACTGTGGCAGGCAGCCCGAATACGAAATAGAGGAAGATTGGTGATAGATGTTAATTCAGGGCGAATCTTCCTCAGCAAGAAAAAAAAAAGAATGCAAACCAGCATGACCTCTAGGAAGGAGAATTTGCAATATGAAATCATATGAAATCACATATGCATTTACCCTTGACTCAGTAATCCCATGTCTAGAAATCTATCCCAAAGAGACATTGAAAAAAAGCAAACTGGTGTTTGTATCAGGCATCGTGGCATTATGTGTGACAGCAAAACATTGGAAACAACCCAAATGTCTATCAACAGGCTGAAGAAAATTAGATATGCACACTTTGTAAGTACTACGCATGCTGCTTCAGAAGCCACAAGGAAAGTCTCTAAGTACATTGTAAGATCTCTCAGCACATTGTTAGGTGGGAAAAAAATCATGGGGCAGAACAATGTTTACAGTATACTACCTTTGGGGCTTATCTTTTCAAAAAGAAACAATGGAAGGATAAAGAAAACTAATACAAATTGCTACCTGTGGACAAAGGAGTGAATGGGTGAAGGAAACAAGAACAGAAATTAGACTTCTTGAGATGGGCATTGTTTTATAGTTTTAACTTTGGGGCCATGTAAGTGTTTACATAACTAAAAAAACAAAATTATTCACAGGCATCCCTTTTTTCCTGGTTCCAGTCACCAAGCACAGTGCTGTGATAAACATCCTTACACATACGGCCTTACACGTTAGGCCTTTCACTTCCACGGGATTGATTCCTAAGAGAGGAAACACTGACGAGGTCGGTGTTTTTAGCATTACATTATGGCACGGTCAAGCTACAGAAATGGAAAGAGAAGCACCATAAATCTAATGTATATCAAACAACTGGCAGAACCTCACAGAGAAAGAACGACTTTTGGTGGCTTTTCAATGCAGGATTTTGACTGTACCACACCTGACGGAATATGCTCTGAAGACTAGAAAGAACAACAAAATAATTGAAAACTGGTTACAGGAGCTGAAACTTGAAAGCGTGCCCACTGATCCAAGTTGGAACAATGTGAGCATTTGAAAGAATAATGAATGCAATGGGTTGAAATCCACAAAATATAGAAAAACCATGAATTAATGATTATAGTTAAAAAAATTGGTCACCATTGAAGAGAATGAGGGCATTGTTTATCCTGTCTTTCCTGTGCAAACTGCATTCAGGGCAAACAAAAAGTTCAGGAGGGAAAGTTTGTTTTTGTAGAGGAGTTCCAGCGAATCATTTCGGAAGGAATGACAGAACTAGAAAACCATCATTTGTAACATCTAACGGAATAACGGCTCTAGGCTGCACCATCAGTCGATGTTCAAACCATTCGGTGAAAGGTTGGTAGGAAAACCTATCATGGAGTGATCAGACTGACACGCTCTGAACCCACTGGTCAAGATTAGCAGCCCCCCGGATCTGCATATGTGGATTATGTCTATATGAACACACGGGCCTAGGGAGTATATGCACATAGATAAGTGTGGGAAAGGACAACCTCAGGTTAGCAGCTTACCTGGGTGGGGAGTTTGGATGGGGCAGTCCCAATGCACAAAGCTCCTTGTGTCTCTGTGTGCATGAAGTGAGGCACGAAAGGAGGGTCACCAAAGCACTCATGGTGGCCTCTGCTCATAAAGCTCCCCCCGAGAAGCCTCCCATGCTCCCCAGCACAGCTTCACCCCCAGGGCCCCGGCTGTACAGACCACATGCGATCACGAGGGGTCACAATAGGAGGACAGGACGCTGATACAAATGGTTAATGCTCGGTGTAGACACGTTTTGGCAGGACTTTACTGCAAAGTCTGGTTCGCCAGGACCTGGCGCCACACACAGGCCCCAAGGAGAGGAAAATTCCAGCAGATCAACCCAGAGAAGGCCAGATGGGGACACTGGGATGGGATGCCAACTGGGTCAACTTCAAATGCCTCTTCAGCGCCTCTTGGGGATTATCCAAGTGTCCAGTAAACCGTGATGTAAGGGTGAATTCTTACCACGCATGTCCCCAGTGGGTGAGTGTGCAGGCTGGAGAAGAGCGAGCAGAAGGGAGCTGGGTGGGGCTGCTCCACCGAGCACCGTGTCTGGCTCGTGGTGGGCCCTCGAAGATGAGTGACTCTGAATCTGAGAAAAACGTCAGAGGGAGGGGTGGTAAGTGGGATGAGGAGCTGCTTCAGAAACGGGGAAAAGGCCAAAGGAACACTTTGGGTGAGCCACCATTTTATAGACAGCAGTGTATGCCTTCCATCGCGTGGGTGTGCCGGCCCATCACAGAGAAAACAGAGGAGGGGACAGCTAGCACGTGCCGTCTCAGGACGATGACTTGGGAATTGTGAGCCAAAATTAGGTTTTAATGTAACATTCATACACTTTGGTTCAATGCGGCAAAAGCAGATACGGGCTGAGGTAAATGTTGAGTTCCTGTAGCTAACTTGTCGTGTGAACCTTAAAAAAAAGTACACACACAGGGAAAATGAAGGACAGTAAAGTATGTGAAAGCTCTCCTGAAAAATGATCAGAAGGAGTAGTAAGAATTTTTAAAGTAAAAAGAAATTTTAAGATTTAATTTTTTATTGTGTTCAAACATAAATCACATAAAACTTACCATTTTAACCATTGCTATGGGTACAGTTCGGTGGCATTAAGTGCATTGACACTGTTGTGTAACCATCACCACCATCCGTCTCCAGAACTTTTTCCATCTTCTCCAACGGAAACTCTGTGCCCGTTAAGGACTAACTCCCCATCCTCCTCCCCCCGGCCCCTGGCGACACCATTCTATTTAAGATTTCACTTTAAGATTTAAAACAAAGTAAATACCAGTGAATTAACTTTTTTGACACCTATTCTTATGAACTAGGGTTCCTTTGTATTGCAGGAATTTTATCATTTTAAATGGGAATTCCTCAGAGGAATAAATCTGCAGTGTGTCTCTCTGTGCGTGGGTGGAGAGGGCACCCATCCTGAATGGGTGGTGCCGCTCCCTTGTGTTCATGGACAGGCAAGACAGTGTTCAGGGAGAGCTGTCCAAGGCACTGTGTGCCACCCAGCAGACTACAGAGATCTGAGATGAGCTGGTGAGAGTCCTCCTGAGTTGATGAAAGGCCAGTGGCAGGGGGCACACTTGTGTCCTGCAGGTGGTGCCAGGCATTGCCTTAATGTGACCCTTCACTGCCCGGGTCTGTTGCACCAAGAGATGGCTCCACGCAAAGGTCTCAAGCTGAGAAAATACTGACCACAGATGTTCCCATCAGTGATTCTCAGCTGGGTGAGTGCTGGTTGGAGCTTTTTCTGACTGCATGTGTGCCCTTTTTCCTCCCAAGATCCATGAGCAGCCATTGAGGATCATGCCTTTTCATAGAGCCTCAAGGTGCCTGGGGGGAGAGCCACACCCCTCAGGTGCGCTGGGGCAGCAAGGTAATTGAGAACCAGCACATGAGTGCTGGCAGTTGACTTTAAAACCTCTAGACACGTGGCTTCCCAAGGCTCTAGGAGAATTAGAAGGCCAGTAAACCTACCTGTGCCAGCTACTGATATTGATCCCAAGGACACACTCCCATCTCTCTCAAAGATCCCCCTGTTGTCCTGGCCAGGAAATGGGATGTGGAATACTTGCCCATGAGGGAAATGGGCTACAGCAGCGCTTGGTCCCTCTTCCCTGACAAGCCCTCTGTTTGGTGGGAGTCTTCTGAAACAACTTGAGATTACTGCACATTCCAAGATATTAAGCTTAAGACTATTAAAAAAAAAAAAAAGCCGTAGGTTGTGAAAATTTCCATTTGTCCTACATGCATTTTTCAAAATTTTTTCTCTCCTCTTAATAACATCCTTTTGTACTAACTTCTAGGAAAACAACTCCAGAGAGGTATAAAGCAGTGTTTCTCAAACTTTCAAGTGTATATGAGTCGCTCGGAGATCTTGTTAAAATGCAGATTCTGATTCAGGAGGTGCAGGGTAGGGCCCGAGAGGCTGCATTTTAAACAAATTCCCAGGTAGAACCACTAAAGAATTTGCAGGGCCCCACGCAAAATGAAAAGGCAAGGCCCTTTGTTTAAAAATTATTAAGAATTTTGAGATGATGAAAGCAGAGCATTAAACCGGTGGGCGACCCTTCTAAGCGCAGAGTCCTTCTGAGTGGGGGCCCTGTGGGACTGTCAGGTCACACACCCACAAGGCCGGCGCTGCTCCCAGGTGATGCTGACGGCGACTAAAGGAGCGAGACCCCAAAGCTGGGCTATTGCAGGGAAGTCCTGCTCCACTGCCAGGCTTCAGAGTCTAGGTCCACAATATGGTGGCTCTGACTCGAATTCCGTCAAGAGGAGTTGGTTCCTCAAGCACCAAAAACCTCTCATTGTGAGGTGGTGCAGAAAGGAGACGCCGCGTATATCCATCAGAGACAGTCCGGATGTGTTTAGGCCTGTCTTCAGCATTTAGTGATTTGGTGACATGGTAAATATGTACACACTTCAACAACTAAGGGCACTGGACAAGTGCCTCTTGGCGCCTTCCACTTTTCACCCCGGGGAAAGAAACTAGTGTGAATAAGAACCCTGGTGCTTTGCTACATGTCAATCTCTAAATTCAAGCCAGCTATGCTATTTTAGATAGAAGAAATTTAATTTAAGTGAATACGAAATCATGCCTGAAGGAACAAGAGCGCAGAGCGAGAGGAAGCAGGGCGGGCTAGGAGACCTGATGAGGCATCTCCGCGCTTCTCCGAGGCACTGAAAGGTGAAATAATTAACCTTTGGAAAGCCTGCGAGGCGACTTGGTATTTTCCTACCCTGCTGAGGCTGAAAGGTTAATTAGTTTGCCCCGTGTGTGAGAACCAGGCCTAAAACGGAGACGCGCTGGCCAGACGCCCCAAGCTCCCACTGCCTGAGCAGGCGTCGGATGGGCGGGCGCCGGCTTCAAGGGGGTCACCTGCCTGCAGGAGCAGAGCTCAGAGAGGCTCCCATTCCACAGCTTCCCCGCTTTGTCCCCCAGGCCACCCCCAAGGGCCACCCAAGGGAGCCTCTGTGGCGTTCTGCCAGGTGTACCTTCTGGGCCCTGCCCCCGGGGCCCATCTGTCCTGTTGCTGCTGACTTCACTTGGTGCCCCTCTGGGGCTGGCTGTGGTCTTGTCGGGGTTGTCACCCTCCCTCATAGACACAGAAATTTTGAGAGGATGTGGCTATATACCAGAGATGTGGCCTCGTCCTCCAGGCCAGCTGGCTCAGTGACATGGCGACCGTGCCAGGATGGTCCTCTCCCTCGGAAGGAGGCTCCAGAGGTGAGCGAATCTGTCAGAACGTGTTTGTCTGTGAGTAATTAGTGCTCTGGTTTTCAGGTTAGTGGTAAATGGGGTACTTGAGTCCTTCCCTCCCCCAGAGTTGGAGAAAGAACTCTCCATTTTCTCCTCTTGTCCTTCAGCCACTGTGATTTTCCACCCTGGCTGCACCAGAGAATCACCCAGGGTGCTTTAAAAAGTACAAATGTAGGTTCCACCCCCAGGCCCATTAAATCAGACTCTCTCGGGTGAGCCCCTGGCATCAGCTGTTTTAATACTCCCTGTGCCGCCGGGGAAACACGCCCACAGCCCTGATAACGCGGAGCCCCTCACAGCTGCTGTTCCAATCCCAGCTGTCCCACAGAACTCTTTAGGCCTTGTTGCAATTACCCTTCATTTCCCAGAGTGGCTATTCTAAGCTGCTGTCACTTCCTCATGCCTCCTAATCTGCCTTGACCTCTGACCCTCCCAGCCCTAGGCCACTGAGTGCCATCCAGACATCCACATCACCCGGCCCCTGCCAGCTGCCCCAACGCTGTGCTTTGGTTTCTGGAGCATCACAGAGACCTACTCAGGGCTCAAGTCAAGGCCAACCCTGCATGCTCCTCATAACGCCCATCCCTCCACTTCATCCTTCCGGGATGAGGTCTCCAGCCTAAACAGACACACACCTTTCCCCTCATTCTCTGACAGTGTGAACATTGCCACATGCCTGGCCCCAGGCTTGTCATCACCTCACTGTCTGCAGGAATGCTGAAGCTGTGTTTACTTGAAGAACACAAAGAACCTCCAGGGCTGGGCGTTGGCCTCACTCCCTTTTGCCACTGGTACCCACTGCTCTTTCTCCATCTCAGGTGTGGGCGTGTGCACATTGTAGCTGTCCGAGGGGATGAGAGTTGTCGCTAGGGTGCTTGTTTCCAGCCTCCTGCTGACAGCCTCCAGACCCCTGGCATTGCCTGCCAGTACAGTTCATCCCTGGGTTCCATGGCTTTGTGCATCACTGCTGGTGACGCCTGCATGAACCAGTACAAGTTCTGGGAGCAATAGCCAGTTCATGGTGCAGACTCATTGCAGATGAGCCCTGACATGTAAGTGATCAATTTAGGAATCACCCATCCAAGAAAGCAACAAGGGCACTGGAATGGCTGGACCGCCTAGCTCCCCACAGCGTTCCCTGCAGCTGTTCTGAGAGTTATCAGGGTATTGTCACAGGAGTCCCTTGCAAAGACTCTGTTATGGGCTGAATTGTGTCCACCACAAAATTCCTATGTCCAAGTCCTAACCCTCAGTACTTCAGAGCGTGACCTTCCGTGGAAATAGGGTCATTACAGATGTAATTAGTGAAGATGAGGTCACACTGCATTAGGGTGGGCCCTAAATCTAACACAGCTAGTGTCCTCATAAGAAGAGGGAAACTTGTACACGGAGACACAGACTCGCAAAGAGACAATAAAGGTAGAGACTGGAGTGAGGCAGCTGCCAGACAAGGAACGCCAAGGATTGCTGGGAGCCGCCAGAAGCTAGAAGAGGTTAGGATGGATCCTCCCCTACGGGTTTCAGAGGGAGCGAGGCTCCGGCATCTGATTTCAGATTTCTGGACTCCAGAACTGTGAGGGAATGCATTTCGGTTCTTCTAAGCCAGCTGGTTTGTGGTACTCTGCGAAGGCAGCTCCCGGAACCGACAAGAGGTAACCCAGGCCCTTTCACAGCCTCTCCTCCGAGTGAATTTCTAGGGGTTAGAACGCTTTCACATGTTAACAACCTAAACCCAGTCTAATGGGTTTGAGCAACAAAGGGGATTTATTCTATGTCTCACGTTGCTTGATAAAAATAGATCCACACTCAGACAGTACTCATCAGATGGGTATATGAGCCCAGAGAATTATACAGGGTACATGTGTTAACTGGGCGGGGGGCAGCTTTATAGTCTCAGAAGACTCTGCCTTTCCTCTAAACGTGTGCATTCAGCTTACTTCACGGTTTTCCTAGAACAAAACAGTTCTTTACGTTTGTGTATTGGAAGTGGATTTTGTATTGGAGTCAGCCTCAAAAACAACATACTGGGTTTAGCCTCTTGAGACAAAAGGTCTCCCAGCAGGCTTTAGAATCCAGTATGTCCTACCAAGACTTCAAAACTCTTAGAGCTGAGTTACAGCTAGGGCATCCGGTGCGTGTGCGTGTGTGTGTGTGTATGTGTGTGTGTGACAGTTTAATAAGCCTTTAGTAGAATAGCCTGGAATTTTGCCCTCAAACAGTAATTTTCCAATTCCTTTTCCGATTTATTTCTTGAGCATTGTCACCGAGATCTGTGCAGGTGGAAAAGCAGCTGGAGTCAGACCGTTGCTCAACATGAGCTCACCGCAGAGCCATAAAAATGACAAATTCTCATGAGTGCAGACACCGGATATCCCAGCCTGCACACACTGGTGCTGTTGGAGGGAGAACCACAGACGTTGGCTTGAGCTTTTCCACCCGGGAACAAAAGCCACAGAGTCTTGGACGCTTAGCTCCTGTGGGCATGTGTTACATGCTAATCGATGCTTTTGCCAACCAGGAGTGTGCTGTTTTGAGCAGTTGCACATCTATAGGAAATAATAAAGTGATTCATTTTTATGTTGAAAACTTCAATATTTAACATACATTCTATCAATATTGCCCTTTCCCCCCAGCTCTTGCCTCTAATGTTTAATTGTAATGTATTGTAGTTGCAACAAGTCGAATCAACTGAGACTGAAAAATGAGATGTAAAACAAGAAAAAGGAAAAACATATTCTTTGTGGTCAATATTAATCTTGCAAAGGATTTTTTTCTGTAAGGAAGCCTGCCAAGAGCGGAGAAGACAATGAGGATGGAAAGTGATTCACTGAGTCAGCGGCTTCAGAGAGGTCAGAAGGAGACAGAACTGGCTCTTGGATTTGGCAAAGAGAAGAGAGTCAAGAGGTTGTCTGGAGGCCTCCAGAAACGCATCCTGTGAGACTCAGCAAGAGGAGTGTGGGGTGGTCAGGAGGATGGGGTTGGGCGCCATGCTGCTTAGGGAGGGGCCCTCCCAACCTCCTATGACATGATCCCCACCCTCCCACACTTTGGCTCCCAGCAGGGCGCCTTCCCTTTCCTGGATTAGTTCTTACCCAAGACATAACAGTCAATGTTCCCTTTAAGTCAACAACCTCTCCAAGACCTATATTCTTGACCTGCTACACTTCTGCTTGGGTTGTCCCAGAAGTGACCTTTCTGTCAGAGTCAGGAAAACTGTGTGGAACCTCCTCAGAAAGAAGAGTGGACCTGTGGGGTCACTCACCTGGGACCCTGAGCACTTAGTTCGTCAGACTAAGAAAGCTGAGGCCAGAAGATGCTATTACAACAAAATCTCCTTAGACTTTCTCAAACAATCATGCCCTGGAATTATGCCAAGTATTTTGTAATCCCTTTGTGCCACCACTTCTCGACTTCCAAGAAAATCTCAGTAAAGAAGAAGGAAGTGGGGCCGGCCCGGTGGCGCAGCGGTTAAGTTCATACATTCCACTTTGCAGTGGCCCGGCATCCGCTGGTTCGAATCCCGGGTGCAGACATGGCACCCCTTGGCAAGCCATGCTGTGGTAGGCGTCCTACATATAAAGTAGAGGAAGATGGGCACGGATGTTAGCTCAGGGCCAGACTTCCTCAGCAAAAAAGAGGACTGGCAGTAGTTAACTCAGGGCTAATCTTCCTCAAAAAAAAAAAAAAAGAAGGAAGTCATTTATGTATCCATTTGACCTTTGTTATTTGTCACATGCCTGCTATAGGCTGTACTATTATTGGTCGTATCTGGGACACTTAATGAAGACAGACAAGTTTCTACTCTCATGAACTTACAACCTAAAGAAGGAATGGTGAACAAAGAAATAAGATCATTTCAGATATTGACAGAGGATGTGAAAAAATTAAAAAGCAGTGATGGACTACAGGGTGATTTTGAAGGGGTCACTTTAGTTTGGGTGGTTAGGAAGACCTTTCTGAGGATGTGACATCTGAGCCAAAATTAGAACATACAAGCAGGCAGACATGAGAACATCTAAGGAAGAGCGTTAGGCGGGGGCAGAACTACTACACTGGATCTAAATGGGGATATGCCTGCTTGTTCAGCGGGAAGGAAGCCAGTGTGACATCACTAGTGACTCTCAACAGGGGTGATTTTGCCCCCAGGGGAATATTTGGCAATGTCTGGAGACATTTTTGTTGCCACAGGTGTGAAGGATGCTCCTAGCAGCTGGTGGGGGCGGCCAGAGATGCCTCTAAACATCCCACGATGCACAGAACAGCCACAGAAAATGAAGAATTATCTGGACCAAAATGTCACTGGTGCTGAGGTAGAGGGTGTGAATGAGGATGGGGAGGTTGGCGGGGAGGATGTGTAGGCCCTCAGCAGGAGCTTGGGTTTCATTCTAGAGTGATGGAAGGCTACTGGAGACTTCTTCTCAGGAGACTGGCAACGGTCTTCTACATTTTAAATGACGGTTCTAATTCAAAATTGATGGGGGTGACAACACAATGGAACCTTGTGAAGAAGCTCAGATGAGAGATGATGGCAGCTTAGACAAGCAGGGGAGATTGATAGAGTGGATGGTTTGGGATATGTTTTCAAAATGAAACAGAACTGATGAATTGGCTGTGTGGAGTGGTGAGGAAGAGAGGAATCAAGGATGATTCCTGGGATTTTGGCTGAAGCAACTGGATGGTTACTTGTAACGTTTTTGCAATGAGAAAGACTAAGAGAGGATTTGTTTGGGGTGGAAAACCAGAAGTTTTTCTGGACAGGATGAGTTTCTGACACTTATTAAATATCCACAGGCAGACAATATCCATCCAGCAGACAACGGCCTATCACCATATGGAAGGTATTTAAAGCAGCAAAATACATTAAAATCCACCAGCGTGTGTCATTTATATTAGATGACTTCAACAACAATACTAAATGCAGCATCAAAGGAAAAATTTTCCCTCTTGCTGTTTGCATAGAAAAAGTTGGTTAAGCCCTAATAATATATGGTTCTTAGAAGAATAATTTTTCTTAAAGAGGCAGGACAATGTGATCTAAGAAGATGTTGATAAATCCAGAAGATCCAGCAGAAGCATTTAAGAATTAGGGCTCAGAGAATTTGAACTTCTTGTTGGCATCCCAGCTTCATGTGAAACACTTGTTCCTCTGGTGAGGATGCTGTTACCCCACTTCTCCATAGGCCACCTCCCAAACATCCTCTAAGGACCACGGTAGAAAGTGCCCCTCTGTGAAGCTGTCTCTCTTCTTGACTTGGCTGGCTGCTCTTTTCTGTGCATTTGAGACACTTGAAATTAAGCCCTTCCCGTGAGCCAGGCCTGTGCTAGTGACTAAGGTCATATACATCCTCTCATTGAATCCTATGACTGTGTACTATGAACTCCATTTTGCAGACCACGCAACTAAAGCACTGGGAGGTTACATTGCCAAGGGCACCCAGCTAATCAGAGGCAGAACCAGCATTTGAACTCAGGGCTGTCTGCTCCAGAACTCCTGCTCCTATTATTTTTTTCAATGACTTTCTCTTCCACTGGACTGTGAAGTCCTTGAGGGACAAAATATGCCAAGCTGGGTTCACGGTGAACATCAGGTGTCCTAGGTTTGCAAAGTACCACAAATCTGGAAGTGGTGGTAACATTTAAAATCCAACCATGAAAACACAAGTACAAATTTCAGTCTTTAGGATTTACAACCCGGGCCATGGAAATCTGCTATCAGCCTCCAGCAAGGAAAGGAACATTTTGGAGAGAGGAAAAAATATAATCTTGATTTTCCTTCTCAAAGCTGAGATGTTGAACTCTTTAAAAATCAGCCCAAAGCTTTATCAGAATATTCTATTTACTGAACTTCCTTTCTTCTTCCATAAAGAAAAATATACTTACATTACTTTTGCCTTTTGTGTCAGGTGTTTTGGCCACATTCTTCTACACCACAGAGAGTTACAGATTAGTTCCCCACCTCTTGCGCCAACTGTTCATAACTTTTAATAAGATAATAGCAAAGATGTTTGCTGCAGTGTTATTTACAATAACAAAAAGCTAGAAACCATCCAAATGACCACCGTTACTGACACATTTGATCAAATTATGGTACATTCACCTGACAAAATATTACCAGCTTTTAAAAATGTTTACTAAGAATTTTTACTAACAAGAGAAGATGCTCAAAACATAATGGAAATAAAAGGATATTGAATATAGCATAATCACAATTATGTACTAAAGAACAGTGCTTGGAAAAAGATTGGAAGGAAATAAAAGTGTTAATGTGTTAATGAGATCATGGGTCATCTTTCTCCTCATTAACTTTCCTATATTTTCCAACTTTATATGTGCATTATTTTATAGTGAGAAAAAAGCATTATCGGTAATATTTTAAAATGTGCCCATGGCTTCTGGGGTGAGAGAAGACTTTGATCCATTTCCAGCACCTTTGTAAAGATGGTTAGTCACATGTAGTGCTAAATAGGAAGAGTACCAATTAAAAAGCCAACAAGGTCTTGGTGTTTGCGAAGTTGGTGCATTTTTTTATACACAAAAATATGTTGGAAACTTATAATGTGCCAGGCTCAGGGCAAGCCCCTGAGATTCAGATATTAGTAAGGCAAGGTCTCTCCTTCAAGGAGCTTACAAGATGAGAGGTACCCACTTAAAATCTTGGGATGAGAAAAGAATGTGTAAACAAGGGTGGACCCAAATCTTTGAAGATGAATACTTTCCTTTTGTCACCATTTTTAAACCCTTCTAGGGATTTAAACAATCAACCAACCAAATATGAAAGAGTGATAACCCAAATGGGGTCCCAAATATTTTTTGCACACCTGTCCCCTACCTTCTGAAGGTCTGGCTGTAACACCCCCCACCCCTCTGCAATACACTCCACAAGAAGGTCATGGAACACACCAGAACTTTCCCGAATATGGGTTGTGCTCAAGCTTGACCTCAGAGTTATATTTCCTCCTTCTACAAAAAAGCAGCTCTCTTATCCCTAAATTGCACTGTACTCAACAGATCTTTCCTTCTGCAGTCATGAGACGTCTCCAACGCTCTGTAATCTGTTTTGCAACATCCTGGATCCTCCCCAAGTACAGACCAATCCCCCCACACACTTGCCATCCTGGGGAGTCTCCCTTTCCCTGGACTTCACTGGGGCGGCGAGGCCACAATTCCGTCATTAGCGACAGATCCACAGACACCAAAAACCCAAAGCCCTCTTCCTTTTCTTTTTAAGTTAAATTTTGCAAAATCACATCCATCTAGAATGAAAACATCTTAAACTACCCAAAGTGCTGACTTAGTCCTTGAAGCGCTCCCCGTGAAACACGCAGTTAAATGCATGGAAAACTGTGCAACTCGCCCTAAACTCAAGCTCCTGTTTCATTAAGGATTAATCAGGGGGATTAATCTACTACCACAGTGCTGTCCTGGGAGCAGTGAACCACCGAGCTGGACACAACCCAAGGTTGCAGTGTCCACAGCCTTCCGTTACAAACCGAGGTCCACAGGGCCCAGGGGACTTGCCCAGATTCCCACAGTTGCGTCAGAGCCGGCAGGAACCCGGGCACCTATTCTCACGGACGGCTCTGTCCCAGGGGTTGTGAACCCTCCCCTCTCAGTGGAAACAGAGCTGGAGTCTACAGTGTGGGGTGTGTGGAGGTGTGTTAATACATCTCATACATGTACCACATGGTGAAGATTGTCAAAACCACGAAATGGTTAAAAAATGATGATGAGACAATTTTGGAGCCAGCCAGCCTGGGTACAAAGCCCAGCTTTGATACTTCCCAGCCGTGGCCGTGGGCTGATTCTGGGACCCTCTAAGCCTCAGCTTCTTCTGGTATAAATGAGGTTTAGAATAGTCTTCAGCTCCCGTGCTGCTGTCAAGATTAAGCCAATCACTATAGGTAAAGCAGGGTGTGAATGTTAACTCTTGCAACGTTCAGGATGCAGACAAACGTAAAGGGAAGTTCCGCTCTTTTTTCCCCAACCCTGTGTTCCTCCGGTCCGTCCTATAGGCTGAACACCTGCACCTGTGGAGACTGCAGCGTTCCCCACCCCTCCTCCTCAGCCGGCAGAGGACAGACAGGGACCTCTTCACGAGGCTTTGTGCTGGTGGCACTGTTGTCCTTCTCATGCTAGCTTTCTCCATGTACCTTCCCCCGAGGGGTCTGGCCACAGGTCTTAGTGGAAGCTTACTCAATCAGGCCACATCTATTTCATTTGCTGAGAAGAGTCCTACTCACTGAGAAATCACCCAAAGGGTGCCTGTTCCAATTTGTCTTTGGCTCAGTGAAGAAGGACAGCAAAGCAGTGAGCTCCCTGGTGCCCACCCTCTGTGGTGACGGTGGCAGAGATTCATTAAAGGTGTAAGTCAGCTAATCATCCAGACTGCAGTTTCCATTTGTTTTTGGATAATTTACTTGATATTTATTGATCATGGAGTATGTGAAATGGCCTGTGCTGGGCCCAAGAGGCAATTTAAAAGAGACACGCAGTGAAATGCCTAACCATGGTCAAAACCATTCACAGGCAATTCATAAACAGACCCTGGAGCACCAGGTAAAGCCAAGAGTGTGTGGGTGGGGGGCCTAGCTTAACAGGACATTTTCCACAGCTCCAAAGAACTGTATTTATTAAGTTGAAGCATAAGAAATTGTGGCTATGCAACCAATTTTTAGTCTGCCAAAACAACAACTGAAAACGGTTCCATCTCATACCTGGACCAAGGCTGGGTCAAGTTCCAGCAGCTAAGGTCACTCCCTTCAGAAAGGGAGGTATCCTCTGCGGCCATGTGAGACTGTAGCTCCCCACGCTGTCTCTCAGCTACGCCAATAACCGAATTAAAACAAGGGATATTAATCAACCCAAGGAGGAAATTAATATTTTGCTGGCAGTCTGCACCTTATCCTTAGTTGTGCTTATTACTCTGTCAGAGAGAGAGAGAGATCTCCACATCAGCTGGCTGACTTCAATTTCTTCATGTGTCATGACCCTGCGGTAAAACCACTGCAAAACAAAAGGGAAATAAATGAATTCAGGTGTCAAAGATACCCTGAACAAGACTGGATTCCAGTCCCGTGTTAGGAAGCTTTTTCCTCATCCTCTCAAATCCCGGCTCCAGGGCAGGAAGCGGGCGACGCACACACCCCTTTGGCTGAGCTGACAGTGGCTGACAATACAGCCAATCTGTGGGTAGTCTCTTGGGTAGTGACAATGACAGTCCTAGACTTTTGATGATTTTCCTCCTTCCACCCCTGCCAACATACCTCAGTCTCTGGGGCTTATGGAAGAGTGACTACCTGTACATTAAGGATGAGTCTCTATGCTGCTCAAAAGCCACCTAAGCCAGTCCCAACTCGGGTGTAGACAGCACTGGGCTCCTCACCCCTCAGTCCCAGCCATAAATTTTGAACCAAAAAGCTGGACACCAAGTCTGACAAGTGTGAGAGGACTTAAGACAGTGTTTCCGAATATTTCGAATCTGGGCTAGACCGGTGTTTTCATTCATTACTGGGCAGACATTTACGGTGCATTTGTTGTGTGACTCTAACCCTCTTTTAAAATGTGGTTTGTTATTCATCTCTGTGGTCCTCTCATTGCACTCCACCCATCCCAGCACTTCTGCAGAGAGTGGGTGCTCAACTTACTCCTGTAGGTGCTCAACAGCTTATGGAGGGGGTCGAGGAGCCTCTATCCTTGGAGCTCCAGCAGGAAGAAACAAAAAGCCACTCAGCAGAGGGACATAGTTTGATTCTGCCTACAAGTGGGCACTTGGTGAACTCTCGAGATCATTTCTGCCCTAAGATGCTCAGACTAGATTGAGATGGAGAGGAAAGGCTGTGCTCTCCAGTCACACTGGTGTGCTTTCCTGGTAATAGAGAAGGAACAAGGACAAAACCCAACCCCACTGTCATCCAAAGAATATCATGATGAGATTTAAATTTGAAAAGTGAAGGACTCATAAAAATGTTTACATGAAATTGATGTGCAAATTATATGCAGACAGCATTGTAATACATGCTGAATGAAGTTTCTAGGAAAAAAATCCTAACGGGTTTTGCCTGTGAGAGATGGTGGTTTCAGCTCCTGAGGAAAAAGTCCAGCTGATTGTGCTTAGGGTAGCAGGGATGTGACACACCTTTCAACAAGCTATTTTTAACCTACCGAAATGCTCTAGGAAAAGGAATATTCGAGTAGTTCTCAAAATGTATTATAGACCATAAATAAATAAAAGACTCTATTTTGTGTGCATGACTTATTCCTGGCTTACAGGGCAATTTCTATTAAGTGGAAAACTGGTTTAAGAACCTCCAAATGTTAACTGTGGAGCATTTTTCTTAAAGACTGAGCAAAGCAAATGACCTATAAATCAGTTCGAGAAAAGCCAACATCTGGAGGCGCAACATTTGGGAGATTCATCTCAGTTGCCATTTCAACTTTCTTTCAATAGATAAGGTTAGTAATTAGGGGAAGGCACAGTTTATTGGAATAAGACCTAAAAAATAGTAACGGCGAGAAAGTACTTGAAATTTCCGTTTGAAGTCGGTTTTCGTTCCACGTCTTTAGAAAAAATAGAGGAATGACATTGGGAACAGTTCTAGTCATAAGCAGATGGAAGAAAATTCTCCAAGTATTCTGCTGTTCCCCCTTTGAACAGGATAGGACACTGTGTTTCTGATTTAGAATAAAATGAAGGGACTACTGAACTGGAGCCCAACAAAAACAGTGCTTGTCCAGGGCACTTAAATTCAGGGCAGGGGACAGCATGGCCTGCCACTTGACCACACACCCCAGAAAACGGAAGGTGGCCTCAGGGACTCCCTTGCCCATTTCCTCCTGTCAAGTGTTCAACCTTAGTCTTCTAGAAGGGAGGGGACAATATGTGGGCCACAGTCCACCCTGATGCTGGCTCAGGCCCTGACCTCTCGAGGTCGGCACAGCCACCACTGCACCCACACCCCACTGCATTCGAGGTCCCAGGTGGTGACCCAGAGCCCAACACAGTGGTGACGCTAGGGTGGCGTTTCCTAGACGCGTTGAGCAAACGGACGTGGTGAACCGGTGGGTATGGTGGTGGTGGAGCCTGTTTCCTATCACTAGCCTGAAGTTTGTCTGCTAGCTGGAGTTGCTGCTTTCATTATGGATCAGGGCAACGGGTCTGCCAAACTAAGTCTGAACTTGGTTGCAATTTTGGGCCTGGGAGGAAGAGCCCTTAGAGCCATCTCTCGCATCCGCAGCAATAGGAATCTGCTCATGACAGATGAATGACAACCGTGGAATAAAAAAGTTTGCATAGATTCATTTGCATCAAACATAGGTTGGGGGATGAAGTGAAAGAAAAATGAAATTCAACGGCAATGAGAAAAACCTATTTTCTCTATCATTATCTCATCCTCTCCCTCCTGGAACAATCCAACAGATGTTTCTCTCAGAGTTTGTAATTTAAAAAGGTACTTTTGCTGTGTTCCCAATTATTTTCTTTCTGACCACCCTTAGTTCTTCGATTACAACAATACTTGCACTTACATAAGGCTTTACTGTCTACAGATTACTTCAAATACATCACCTGGTTTGATCATTGGGGAGGTAGGTACAGCAGATTCCACAGCGCCCATACTTTACAGAAAGTCTATCTCCTGATGTGTCGGGGTTAATTCAGAATGCCTTCTGACGGGTGTGCACATGGTCATTAGCACGATCAAATGGGAGTTATCTTATTCTCCCCACCGAGCACGCCAGCAATGAGCTGACCCTCAGATGTTATCCCATAAGACCTAAAGCACATTATGTACTTTTATTTATCTTTCACCATGGGCAATGGGAATTGGATGGATGTTGGAGACTGACTTCCTCTCTCCCAGGTCAATGCTATGACTCTGGTGACATCTCTTGATATGTCCGCATGTCAATTTCCCATGGAAAAACAGTGTCCATCACAGGCGCCAGTTATCATCAACTGAACCACCCTACAAAGCAGACCTCCACAGGTACAATAACAACATGGTTTAATGTTGTTTCTCTGCCTATTTAACAGTGCTTGGGATTGCTGTCACGTGTCTAGGAAAAGAATGAGTAACTTAAACTTTGCTTGTTCTGGAAGAGTGGAGGAAGGATAAAGATAAAGAAAGAACGCGAGTTAAGACCACTTCTTCCCAAAGTCTAATCTTACCAGCAGGTGGTGCTGTGACAAAAGCAATCAAGAGAAACCAAGTCAGACAGGTTGGGTGTCTGGGCTCCAGAGACTGGCCCTGGTGTCCTCTTCAAAGCCAGTATTCCATGGACACACACGTGGCTGGTCCAACACCAAAAACCCTCTAGGGTTCTCAATCAGGAGCTTTGAGTCTAGTAGCAAAGCTGTGGGCCTCCTCAGAGCTTCCCACCTTCTGCTCCAACTGCTTCCTCCTTCTTCCCCAACCCTCTCCCGATTACCAGGCTTTCCAGCAGGAAAAAGGGAATGTAGCAAGCGGGAATGCCCTTTTCCCTCATACCCACCCTAGAGATCCCATGGCTTCGGGGATCTTCAAATACGAAGCACTGTCATTTAGTCTGTGAGCAGTTCTAAATATAGTATTAGATGCTACCTTGATGAGTAGAAGTGAAAGGAAATGACTCCTCAGGAAATAACTGGGAGGCTCCCAAGCAAGAGCCAGGAGACCTGTTAGTATGTCTCTGCCTCTGTGGCCACCTAACATGGGCTCATCTGTTATCTTTCCATCCACATGCCTATTAGTTCAAGCTCCCAAAGGCAAAGTTTTATCCTGTATCTCCACAGTATCTTTAAGCAGTATGTGCTCAATGGGACTCAATGATACAGTAAACAGAAGCAAACACTGACTGAACCGTGGACTGAGGAAACACCAACACCAAGCCTGTGCCTGTTCTCCCACAACAGCCACAACAGTTAGTAAGTGAGATAAACCTCCACATGAGACTTGCTGGTCCCAGCGGCTGCCCCTGGCATAAGGAGCTGCCGTGGGACCCGTCATGGAATTCTCAAATGGCTGCTGCCTCAGTTGACCACACTCAGGGCAGCAAGTGTTGACCCTTCCGGAAGGGAGCTGCGGTGGAAGAGGGACCCACCCTGATAGTCTGGGTATGCCCCACTCAGGCAACAGGTGTGAACCCATCTCCCAGGAGATTTAAGAACTGAGGAAGTCAGAGAACCAGCCCAGATCTTCTGCAGTGAATAAAGCACTACTGTTGTAAAAACCCAGAGCTTTCCAAGTCTGCTCCGATCCACCCGAGCAGGGCAAAGACTGAGGAAGGCAAGGTGCTGGTGAGTGCGGATGGGCGCAAGGATCCTGAGATGGTTCTGTTTCTGGTCTAGAGCAGAGAACGCTGGGCTTGGGCAGTCTAGTCCTTTGGTCTCTGGGTCTCTTCCTGGGCTGAGATGAGCTCAATCTTCTTTCATGGCCTTAGCGGTTTTCAAAGAGCACGGTGTTTAAGTAGCCTGACACAGAATGAAGTATGGACATAACCAAGGCAAGCTCAGTCTACTGATCTGGCCACTCAGTGAAGGGACAGACAGCCCCTCACCAAGTCTACAAGAAATACTAATTGCTCTGTCCTGTCATTGAACTAGGCAGGTACTACTTGAGGGCAGACCTGAAGAAAGAAGACAGCTCTACCTGGGAAGTTGGTTCCTGTGGGATAGAGAAGACCAACAGCATCTTCAACACACGGTTTACAAGATGCAGGGTGGGGTGAGGTGGGCACTACAGTCTGTAAATGGGGATCGTTCAAATAAAGGTCTACTAACCTGTTCATGTGATGGAGGGGCCCCTGAGAGGACTGGAGACAAACGGGCTTGTGGGGGAGAAGTCTTCTAGGGATCTCCTCTGTGCAACCTCCACCTAGTCCCCTTTTAATGGCTCCCCTACATAATAATAACAAGAAATAGAAAGGCTGTAAGATCAGCTACTTGCATTGTTAACCATAGGGTTGATTTCACTGCCTCATTCAATGGAGGCTAACCTGTTGAGTGTTTCCCCTTAAAAAAACACCAACGTCAGAAATAGCTCATAACACCAAAGTTATATCCATTCATTCCAAACCCAAGGTGGGTGTGATCATCTGCAAGACACATCTGGCTCCTGAGACAAAAGCAGATGGGTGCAATACTTGTAAATTTTATATTTATTATAACAAAAATTATGACGTTCATTTGTGCATTCTGCTTTAATATAACTCTTGGTATGTAAATGATCTAATTGAACTCTATACAATCATGCTGATTGTGGCAGCAGCAAGGAACACAATTAAAAAGTGTCTGCAATAGTCAAGAGGCTGGGTGGGGACAGGAGAGGAGGAGAAAAGGTTCAGAGGCCCCCTGGGTGCAGGTTCGTTGCCAGTGGCCTAAGATCCACCTTATCTGAACAGAAATGCTCTCAGCTGCCCAGCCTCACCATTTAATGAACTAAACGTGGGTTATGGGGCGGGCGTGGGCAGGCAGGCTCCTCAGAGGGGAAGGGAGAGGAAAGTCAGTTGTTTAGGCTGTGTCCTTGTGCCAAACTACAAAACATTTGAAGCATCACTATACAACACTGAGCTATTTACAATAGAAATTTCTCAATCAACTGTTCTCTCAGAGAAAATTAGTGAATCCCAGTGACTTAAGTCACCTGACAGAGTAAGGCAACTCCTAGGAGTTAGTCTCCATATTCTACAAATGTCTATCATTTTCAAGACAAAAAAAAAAAGCTTTTCCCCCCGAAGAAATACAGAATTACAATATTATTATATCACTTAGCACTGGCAACCTGCCCTGCCTTCCAAACAAACAAAACAACAAAAAGCCATTTTAAAAAATATTACATTATCATTAACTGTTTCTCTTAATATATTAAACCTTTTGCTCTTTGTCTTTACACATCTGATATGTTAGGGGAAGAAGTTAACAGATTTCAATCATATTGGTAAAGCATCACTAGAAGAAAAGTGGTAATTATTAAAGAAAAGGACCAACAGGAGGAGACCCTGGAGCCTAGCTGCAGAGACAGTTGGGGAAGTGTCTGGGAGAAGGGTGTGGGTACCCCTGGTTTAACGTGAGCCTGGGAGACTCTTGCAACTCAGTCTTTCCTGGTTCGTTTATTTCTTAAATAGTGCTCGGGCGGGTCATAGTGGTGTGTCACAGTAGTTTGGCAGCGGGTCCGCTGGGCACTGCCGCTGTGGCTGCTGCAGGGGGAGCTGTGCTGGAGGCTGCTGCTGCTGCTGGTGGTGTTTCATGATCTCCTTGACCTCCTCCTCCAGCTCTGGGGGTATGATAAACTGATCATCAGGGTCTGGCTGAGCCGGGGCCGCAAAATAGCCTCCAGGCTTTCGGAGAGGCGCGTCTGTAGCTACCTCTATCATGTTGTGGCTCCTTTCCTGGGGCGCCACAGAGCCGTTGGCCCTCCGGCGGCCAATGGTCCCCACAGTGGCAAAGTCTACTTTCCTGGGCAGACCTGGCTCATCCTCGTTGGCGCTGATGACAATCCCCTCATCGCTGGCCTCCGCTGGCACCTGGAGCAGGTGCTGCTGTTTCTCCTTCTCCTTGGCCCTGCTGCAGTGGATGTCGACTTCTACCTCTACTCGGCTGCCATTGGTGAAGACACCCTCAATTGGCTCTTCATCATCGCTGTCAAGGCCATTGTCAGAGAACGCGCTGGAGAAAGTGGCGCTGGACAGCTGGCGCTGGAAGGAGTTGGACAGGCAGACCGGGTGGAGCATGCAGCGCTGCTCGCTGGGGTAGGCAGGGCTGTTCTCATTCAGGGCTCCAGACGGGGGCTCATCAGAAGCTGTAGACCCCACCTCACTGCTCATCTCGGAGGTGGACAGCTCACTGCTGATCTCAGAGGCCATGCCGCTGCTGGAGGATGGCACGCCCAGCCCATCGGTGGGCCGGTCCTTGATGACCATGCTGACGGAGGGAGGGAAGATGCCTGGGCTGGGCGGCGGGACAGCCCCACCTGCGCTGAGCTCGCAGCAGCAGAAGCTGTCCTCAGTGACGCTGAGCTGCACCACCACGGCGCTGATGCTGTCGTGGCAGCCATAGCTCTGGGCCAGCGTGCACAGCTTCTTGGCAGCAGCCAGGGCATCAGGCACGTTCCGCACAGCCCCCACAGCCTCCTCGATGGACAGGCTGTCCCACAAGCCCTTACTTCCCAGGATGAAGAACTCGTCCTGAGGGGTCAGGGGCACAGACTGTACGTGGGGGCGAGGCACCACGCTGGGGTGGAGGAAGGTGTAGCCCAGGATGCGCGTGGACTCCGTCACTCCATTCACCTTGCCGTCCTGGAAGAAGAGGGGTTTCCAAACAGACGTTAACACAGAGTGCATGTCGCAACTGTGCAGCTTCCCTGGGGCCCCCAAGAAGAGTGCTGTGTAGTCCACAAAGGGAAGGACTGCTCACCCTCTGGTGAGTGGTTAACGTCCATCTGTCAGCAGAAACCTGGGGCAGGAGCCTGGGCAGGCCAGGAGCAGGAGGGACAAGAGGACAGTATTTCAGCTGTTCCCTTTATTGGGACCGTGTGTACATTGGGTAGAGAGACGTGCCAATCTGTAAAGCAAACCATCAGCTAGCCTGACACAACATCATGACCGATCAGCTTCTCCTGAAACCCACAGGAGAGGAAGAGCCCTTCTGACACGAGCCGTCCTGAGCAGACACGAGGCGGGGACCGTTCAAGATAATGCCCCCAAATCTTAGGTTACTCTCCAACAGCACATCAACCACGAGGGGTGGGAGTGTCTGAAGGTGCAGAAGCGGGGAGAGAGACACTGTTTTAAACTTAAGAAAGCTGAAAAAAAAATGGTGGAGAGGGGCCGGCTCCGTGGCCGAGTGGTTAAGTTCGCACGCTCTGCTGCGGCGGCCCAGGGTTCGGATCCTGGGCGAGGACATGGCATCGCTCGTCAGGCCATGTTGAGGGAGCATCCCACATCCCACAACTGGAAGGACCTGCAACTAAGATATACAACTGGGTACGGGGGGGGGGGGGGTTGGGGTGATAAAGCAGGAAGAAAAAAAAAGATTGGCAACAGTTGTTAGCCCAGGTGCCAATCTTTAAAAAAAAAAAAAATGGTGGAGAGAAAGCAGGGTAAGAATGTCCGTGTTGAGAGGTAGAGGCTAGAGGAGAAGTGCCAGGTTCTTTCATTTCCTTGAACTTGCTCTCCTGGTGGCAAATGGAGAAGACAGTCTTCCAGCTTTCGTTCAGTCGGGTTCACGCCATTTAAATCACGAATCTAATTAATTACTAAACTTCAGACCATTTGCCAGTAAAAGGACCTCTACTCTGAAGCTAGAGGGGAGGGGGGAGATGACCCCATGTACCTGCTCGGTTCTTTACTTGTCAAGTTTGAGGTTCTCAGGTCCATAACATGCCTCTACATGCCCCTATTTTTAAGACCCCTTCCAGGGCAGGCTCCATTACGACAAAGGTAACTTTCAGTGTGTGTCTAGGATGAGGCAATGGAGATGGTCTCACCAACTCCCTCAAAGGAAGTGTTACTTCCAGAGAATATCCATTTCCTTTCCAACCCTACCACCTGCCTACATTTGAGGGTGACTTCCCCAACCCTGCATGCATCCTGCCATGCCATGCTTATAAGCAGACAGCATTCTTAGAAGTAAAATTACTACAACAGGGTTTCAATCACAATTTTTCTTCCCGATTTGAAGAACAAATCACATAATTTGTTCTTCCCCAAAGTACGGAATTTGGCAAAAATTACCGTTGTTGTTCTGCCCAACCCTTGAGATCTCTCCCCATCAGAACCAATGGTGTGTGTGCGTGTGCGTGCGTGCATGCTTGGGGGCGTGCCTCAAAGTAGAGAAGTAAAAATTCCGAATGGAGTAGAGTATTTAGCAATGCAGACAAAGTGAGGAAGAGGAGAGGCAGAGAAAACAGGAGAAAAAGTCTGAAGCACAGACTGTGATGCATTTATGCAGTAGAAATAATTAACCTTTGCATTTTGCAATACTGAGCATTTAATTCAATACATTCTGTCCCATCTTAGACTGTCTTTTCTCCCTAGCATAGTGTCTACTGTCCATTTTAGTCCTCTCTGCTCCCAGAATAGGCAGGGAACTAAAATCGACACACAGACTCACTTCCACAGATCCTCATGGTGGCTTCTGGAGTCCCTCTGTGTCTTTCTTATGGCCCTGATTTATCAAAGCCTATCCAGAATCACAGTTATTTTTCTACTGGTCTGTAAACTTCCACCTCTCTTCACCCAGGCTACACATGGTTCTTTGGGTTTTATCACCAACACAAGACTGGACACCTCCTGTGGGCAGGTGGGTGTCTGCGGGGGTCACTTCTGTATCCCCACATCATTCTTCAGGCACACAGCAGACAACCAACATCGTAGGCTGAATTAGTGAATGGAGCAGAACTCCTAGAGCCCGTTTGGGAAGCTGCGCTATAATGAATCTTGTTATAACGTAGACTTACCCCAGAGTTTCTCAACAGTGCCACTATTGACATTTTGGTCCAATAATTCTTTGTTGTGGGGGCTGCCCTGCACGTTGTAGATGTTTAGCAGCCCCCTGCCTCTGTCTACTACATGTCAAAAGCACTCTCCACCCCAGTTGTGACAACAAAAATGTCTCCAGACCTTGCCAAATGTCCTGTGGGGGACAAAATCGCCCCTGGTTGAATGAAAACCATTCACGGCCTTACTCAAATGGAACACTAGACACGAACCGAAATACCAACGAGTTACGTTTACACTGATGCTCACACTAGCCTTGCAAGACAGGACAGATAAGTGATTATTCCCACTTTACAGATGAGGAAACTGAGGCTTAGTGGTTTAACAGTCACAGCCTGCAGGTGGCAGAACTAGGCTATGAGGACCAGCTGTGTAATTTCAGGGGCAGAGCCCTCAACCCCCAAACCAGCCCCTGGCAGAATGGCTGTGAAGATCAGATGTGATAACGCCCTGAAGCACCTGGCACAGCTCCTGACACAGAGAGGCCATCAATCAATGGTTTATTATTCTGTACATCATAATGTCTTCAGACATATCACACAAAGAATTTGCTTTGTGACACATGGATTTGTAATTTTAATTTTAAACCAACTTCAAAGAACGTTCTTTGAAGGGAAATGCTCCCTGGCTGGTTTCTGCCATGACCCTGGACCCATCCTCCCCACCACCCTGAAGAGAAGGGCTCTCCCCTCACCTCAGTGATAATGGCCTTGTGCCGTTTAATTCTCTTCAGTTCTTCTTCACAGCTCATGACATACGATCTGGACAGAGGCAACGGCTGCCCATTCCGACAGAGAACTGTTTGGCACTTGCCCACATTAGCAGAGGTCAAGGTGAAGGATCCTCCTGGGTCCACAGGGTCATGCCTGATATGACAGAGGACAGCAGCACCTCCAAGTTTCTGCCCAGCAGTTCCGAGTTTCCTGGAATCCGAAGGGCGAAGGTAAACACAACCTGTCATGTGTCAGTTTTGCTAATTCAACTTTCTGACTGGGCCACTGGACAGCGCTTGGGGAAAACCAGAACCTAGGGGTTCACTTCAGCCTCTTTCACCCAAGCAGGCTCTGCTCAGCTTCTCAGAAGAAAAGAGCCCCCGGAATCTGATACACACAGAGAGGTGTCTGCTCACAACTGAGGTGAAGTGTCACTTTACCACTAAAGCCCCAGGAGCTGATGTGGAGGAAAGGAGCCCCTGTCCTGTGCATCCAGCCTGCTACCGCCATCTCAGCACACTCCAAAGACAGAGGAAAATGACCACTGCTTGCCCCATTCACCTCTCTAAATGCCCTCTGCTCCAGGGAGAGGAAATTGAAGGGACCACTCAAATAGGAGCAGGTGCAGACATACGAGACCCATTGACACATACACTCCAAAACTACCTGACCACATTCTCTGCCTTTATAAGGATGTTTGCTGGTATGAGCTTTTAAGTATTGGACCATTCATGTTCTTGCCCTATATGGCGAAGGCTTCCTGGACCAGTGTCTATCCTAGAACATTCACAGAAAGGACATTCTAGTAATCAAGCTCCAAAGTGCTTTTATTCATGACCATTAATCCAGAGACTTACTGAATACACACAGCATCTGCAAGTTTCAACAATCAAAAGGAGCCAAGAACTCCCCATGACAAGCCCCACAGACAGCAGTGCCTCCCAGGTCCCCGCTGATCCTGAGTGGCACAGGAGCAAGAAGGTGAAGACAGACAGACTCCTCCAATGACAAGGGCAGACCCTCAGGTGCTGTCAGCTCACATCACCGGTCTACGTTAGGTAAGTGGCAGTAATAGCAATGGAAACCAGGGCTGCCTACTCACATGCATTAGGATGTCACGCACAAAGAACATACAGTTCTCCTAAGGACCGAAAAGATCACCACACATCCCATAACTTATTAACAAAGAGGGAAAAGAGGAGGCACACAAATGACCCTGGAGATGGGCCGACAATTTGGGTCTCTACACTGCAACTTCAGGACACTCATGACTGGATTTGGCTTTAGGCCCTGCCAAGGCAGCACCACTTTCTTCCTTTCAAAGGCATAATGACTCCTCTCAGCAAAGCCAGAAATAGATGGAATTTGTAAAAAGTACAGCTGGTAATCAGAGTTTGAGCTTCTTAAGTTCTTAATTCTTTCCAATGTTTGAGAGTCTATAAAAAGCAGATCTCTTGGAGGGGCGGGTGATGGGGTTGTGTGTGTGCACGTTTGTGTCTGTGTGTATGATACTTACTTGTTTTTTTCTTATGATGGGATGGTGGTAAACACAGAAGAGGAGATGGATGTACCTGGCAGGCAGAACGTCCTCTGGAGTCTTACTGCCTGAGGTCAAATTCCAGCTGTACCATCTGTTAGTTCTTAGAGCAATTTGCTTCACCTCTCTGTACCTCAGTTACTCATCAGTAAAACAAGAACAGTAACATTATCTATCTCACTGTGTAAAATTTATGGTATTAAGGTATTTAGAACAAGGACAGGTACATATTAAGGGCTCACTAAATAAGAGCTACCACCAGTATCCAATGGTTAATTGTACCTGCCCACCGAGACTCTGAAAGACAGGTGTGTCTGGCAGCAAAGAACCTCACTGGGCCTGCCCTCACTGAGCTCTTCAGGAGGACCTTTTCCTCTTGACTACACCCACAACTCAGGGTATCTGTAAAGGCTCCTCTGAAGCAGCATTCCTTAGCAGATACTTTTCTATCCCTGTTACAAAGATACTTCCTCTGGCAGATTATCAAGAGAGAAAAAGGAGAGAAAGAGAAAAGATCGTCATTGTTCCCACGACCTTTAGAGCACTCTCCACTTCTTGGTCCCACATCAGCAAGTGTTTGCAGCACAATATTAATAGACAGGCAATTCCTTTACAACCTACAAAGCTGTTAAAGTGACAAAAGAACGAGCAATTCTTTGAAGGAGGGAATGCTTGTAACATTCAGCCCTAAGAGTTACAAACAACATTCCACAATTCCTATGGTGACCAAAACCTCTAGGCAATGGCCTATGATTCTGCTAGAAACACTGTCTTGAACATTCAGTAACAACATATGAAGAATGATTTAACGCCTGGCCTAAAATCTGACCATCTCAAGTTCACAAAGGTTTGCATGATCTCAAACCAGCGACAGTATTTCATACGAGTGAACATAACAAGATCGAAACAGTCCATTTGAAAGAGCAGCTCACACACCAGAGGGTCTAAAGAGCCTCTGGAGCCCAGGTGATTTTACGGGGAGGGTGAAGTGCATTGTAAACAATCTGGTGAAAATCTGGAATCACGACAAGCCTGTGAGGTCCAATTCTAAGAGAAACCAAGTTCCTGTCACTGACTCGACTTCCTACAAAGTTGTCTGGACATCAGCATGTCTCAAACAGAACACAGTCCATCCTGACGTTTGGGCAAAACCAAGTGGCCTGAATGCATCTTGCATACCCTGTTCCACAACAGTGCTTTGAGATCGCTGGCACCTAGTTTTCTAATCCGAGGGCAAACACTCAAACGAGAGCAAGAAAACACACAGCAGGGACTCTCAGCTTTACCTTTGCATAACGATGAACGTATTGACCATGTATTCTTCTTCATTTTTTGTTTTCTGCAGCTCTTCTGCCAAAATGTCACTCATAGTACACTGGAGAAGGTAGGGTACCTCCACGTTACGGTCTCCGTCAAATACACCATACAGGGCCTCCCGGTTGTCACAGAAGTTATTCACCGACAGGGCTGCAACACACAACCTGCAAAGCAAGAACACTTTCGTGCTAAGTCTACTCACCTCTCCCTCTCCACGCCCACCTGACTCACTCTTTTTTCAGATTTGCCTATCCCAGTCTTGTCTCTTTCTTCATGACTACAGACTAAGAATAGACTAACCCCAGCTCACTTATATCAACTAATCTCTGTGGGCAAAGAAGAATGATTAGCACATATTTGTGCTTCACACATGGTTTCCCCCACCCTTATCTTCTGACGATTTTATTTTTAAATGGCAGTGAAAGAAAGGGCATAGAGGCATGGGAAATAATACAAGAATATGAAGCCACATGTCCACATTCATTCACAAAACATTTATTAAGGAGAACTTTCATATCAGGCAAAAATGGAGTAACAACTAAAACATTGCAAAAATATATGAAAAACATATAAAAACATATGAAAAGTCTCAAACAACTTTAAAAAAGGCAAAAAACCCCCACAAAAAACCAGTGTTCAGAGACTGGACAATAAGAAGTGCAGATCAGAGAGTGAGACTGGTGCCTGCCCAGCTTACTGCCTGGAAACAATTTCTGGGCTGCAGCACAGGGAGGAGAAACCCAAGTGGAGCCTGGCGGCCTCCCCAGGTGGAAGGAGGACAGGCGGGAGAGTTCAGAGGCGGAGGACTGGTGGGAGGAGAGCTGTGCGGAGGGGAAAGGGCTCTGGCGGCCTGCAGAGTCTCCACTCCACGCCTCCAAGGAACCAAACTGTTTCCCAGGAACTTCGCTGTGTCCCAGAAACTATCCAAAGTGAAACACAGAGAAAAAAAGACTCCGGGAAAAACAAGAAGCCAGGGCATTAGTGAGCAGCGGCATAACTTCAAGCAGCCTAATTTATAGGGAATTGGAGTCTTCAAAGGAGAAGAGACAGAAAAAACTTTTGAAGAATTAATGGCTGAAAATACTTCAAATCTGATGACGTCTATGAACCTACAGATACAAGAAGCTCAACAAACAGTAAGCAAAAGGAAATGAAAAAACTTGACTGAGGCACATCAAAATCAAATGGCCGAAAGCCAGGAATAAAGGCGGGGGAGGGGGGAGGAACAAAGACACGAATGACAGCTGACTTCTCATTAGAAAATGCAGAAGACAGTGGAGCAACATCTTTAAAGTATGATAGGCAAAACTGTCAACCTGGATTTCTAACCCAGCGAAAACAGCTTTCAAAAGTTGATGTGAAATAAAGATATTTTCAGATGCACAAAATAAAAGAATTTACCACCAAAAGACTGGCACTATAAGAAATGTAAATGGAAATACGTGAGGCAGAAGAAAATGCTACCAGATAGAAATCTGGATCTACATAAAAGAATGAAGTGTACCAGAAATGACAAATAGGTGAATAAATACAAAATTTTCTTTTTCTTATTTTTAAAGTCACTTTACAACAGTGGTTCTCAATGGGGGCAATGCTGTCCCTAGGAGACACTTCTGATGGTCACGACTGGGGGCATGGGTGTATCACCTCTAGTAGGTAGAAGGAAGCTGCTAAACATCCTACAGTGCACACAACACCCGCGCCCCCCCGACAACACAAAGAATTATCTGGCTGAAAATGTCAATAGTACTGAAGTTGAGAAATCCTGCTTTGGAAAATAACTGACTGTTTAAAGTAAAAATTATAACAATGTATTTTGGGGATTATAATAAAGGTAGAAGTAAAACATACAACAACAATAACAAGAAAAGTAGGAGAGGGGAAATGGAAGTACACATGCTAAGGTTCTCATAACATACGTGAAGCGATATAATATTACTTAAAGGTCAACTAATTAATAAGATACAGATTATACTATAAACCCTGAAGAAACCACACACACACACAGAAGGGAGGACTAGTAACAACAAATAAAGGAGATAAAACTGAATTCTAAGAATTACTCAACCCAAAAGAACAAAGAAAAAGAGAGAAAAAGGGAATCAAGAACAGATGAGACAAAGAAAACAAATAATAAGTTGGCTGATTTAAACCTAATCATATCAATGGTTTCATTAAAAATAAAAATGGTCTGGAGCAGGCCTGGTGGCATAGTGGTTAAGTTCAGGCACTGCACTTCGGCAGCCTGGGATTTGCAGGTTCAGATCCTGGGTGCACACCTACACACCACTCATCAAGCCATGCTGGGGTGGCGTCCCACATACAAAATAGAGGAAGATTGGGACAGATGTTAGCTCAGGGACAATCTTCCTGAAGCAAAAAGAGGAAGATTGGCAGCAGATGTTAGCTCAGGGACAATCTGCCTCACCAAAAAAACAAAACAAAAAAACAAAAAACAAAAAAACAAAAAAAAAAGAAAAGAAAAAGAAAGGTCTAAACACCCCCCAAAAAGACAGCAAGTCAGATTGGATAAAAAAAAGAAAGAGCTAACTATAGCATGTATAGTTTATAACCTATAAGAAATACATTTTAAATATAAAGAGACAAGTAGATTAAAAGTAAAAGGATAAAAAATGATACACCATGCTAATAAACTAATCAAAAGAAAGCTGGAGCAGCTACATTAATATCAGACAAAGAACATTTCAGAACAAAGAATATTACATAAATGAATTCATTTATAATGATAAAATGGTCAGTACATCACAAAGCTTTAACATTCTAAATGTTTACGCTCTTAATAACAATGCTTAAATACACTAAGCAAAAACTGAGAGAACTACAAGGAGAAACAGACAAATGCATAACTATAGTCTCTCCGTCATCAACAGCACAAGTAGACAGAAAACCAGTAAGGAGATTTAAGACTTGAACAACGGCATCAACCAATTTGATCTAATTGACACTCTACCCCAAAGCAACAGAACACATTTTTTTTCCCCAAAAGCACACAGAATACTTACCAAGATAGGCCATATTCTGGGCTAAAAAAACGTCTAAAATTTCAAGATTCAAGTCATTCAAAGCATGTTCTCTAACCATATTGAAGAAATGGCTTAGAAGGAAATTACAGGTCTAAGTGCTTAGAAAATTAATGTCCTAAGTTCAAATCAATGACATAAGCTTCCACCTTAAGAAACTAGAAAAGTAAGAACAGAGAAATCCCAAAGCAAGCAGAAAGGAAAAAATAAAAATAAGAGCAGAAGTCACTGAAATTCTTAGAAAACAGAAAAATATAGAAAAATCAATGAAACCAAAAGATGGTTCTTTGAGAATATCAATAAAATTGATAAACCTCAAACCAAATTGATCAGGGTAAAAAGACAAGACACAAATTACCAATGTTAGGAATGAGTGAGGGGAGAGGCATCACTGCATATCCTACATATATTAAAAGGATAATAATATTATCAACAAGTTTATGCCAACAAATCTGAAAACTAGATGAAATGGATAAATTCCTTGAAAGACACAAATTACTAAAGTTCATTCAAGAAGAAAGAGATAATCCCGTATTAATGAAATTGTATGCTAAATTAAAAACCAAAGAAAATTTCAGGCCCAGATAGTTTTATTGGTAAATTCTACCAAGCATTTAAGGAATAAATAATATCAATTCTGTACAAACTCTTCCAGAAAACTTAAGCGGAAGAAACACTTCTCAAATCATTCTATGAGGCAAGAATTACCCTGATACCAAAACTAGACAAAGACATCATAAGAAAAGAAAACTAAAAGCTAATATCAACCATGAATAGAGACATGCTCAACAAATTACCAGCAAATTGAATCCAGCAGCACATAAAAAAGGATAATACATCATGACCAAGTGGAATTTATTCTGGAAATGCAAAGCTGATTCAACATTTTTAAATCAATGTAATTTACCACATCAACAGACTAAAGAAGAAAAAAATATGATCATTTCAATTGATGCAGAAAAAGCCTGTGACAAAATTTGACACCCACTATAAAAACTCTTAGCAAACTAGGAATTAAAGGGAATTTTCTTAATTTGATAAAGGGTGTCTACAAAAATACCGTCAGCTAACATCATACTTAGCTGTGAAAGACTACATTCTGACCAGAGATATATGGACCAATGATAAATAAGCATGTGAAAGGATGATCAACAATCATTAATCATTAGGGAAACGCACATTAAAAACAAGAGATATCACTATTAGAATGGCCAAAACCACCACCACCACAACCTGATAATAACTAACAAGTATGGTTAGGATGTGGAGCAACTAGAATTCTCATACGTTGCCAGTGGGAATGCAAAATGGTAGACACTTTAGGAAACTGTTTGGCAGTCTTCTAAAATTATATACTTATCATATGACTCAGAAATCCTACTCGTAGGTATTTACCCAAGAGAAATGAAACATATGTTCATACAAAAACCTCTGTGAAACTGTTTATAGCATTATTTGTATTTGCTAAAAACTTCAAACAATCTAAATAATTTATCCTTCAAATGGTGAATGGATAAACAAACCATAATGTGTCCATGCAATGGAATAATACTCTGCAATAAAAAAGGAACACATGTAACATCACAAATGAATCTCAAATGCAGTATGCTAAGTGAAAGAAGCTGGATGGAGAAGGCTATACACTGTCTAATTCCATTTATATGACATTCTAGAAAAGGCAAAACTAACGGAACAAAAAGATCGGGAGTTGCCAGGGGCTGGGGTGGGGAGAGGAAGTGACAACAGAGGGGCAGGGGGGAGTTCTAGAGGGTGGTGGAGCTGCTCATGGTTACACAATGATAATCTTTCATCAAAACTTGCAGAGCTGTACACTAAAAAGGGTGAATTTTACTGAATATAAATTCTACCTTCTTACTGTATATAAATTAATCAAAAGAAAACAAAAATTAAGCACCTGATATGTATCATGGCCAGAAAACAGAGCGATGAACCTGAAAATATAGTCCCTGCCCTTAAGGAGTGTGGGGATAAATAATAACAGCAATAAGCATTATCATTAATAGTAGCTAACACTAGAAAGGATTACTACACAGCACACATTGTTCTAAGTACTTCACATATGTAACTCAGGGGATCCTTATCACCCTATGAGGGACAGGGAGTATTTTTAGTGCCATTTTACAGAAATTAAGCCAAAGAGAGGTTGAGTGACTGCTCAAGGTCACACAGCAAGCAAGTAGAGAGCCCAGATGCAAAGCCAGGCAGTCTGGCTCTCATCTCAGTACTTTGAAATTCCTGCCTCCACTTATTAAGAAAAATAAGTCACCCCAAGTTATAAGGCCAGTAGTGGCAAAATAAAATTTAATAATATAATATTAAATCTTCTAATTCTGTCTCCCTTCTGTAAGCTCCTCTTTCTGCTGAAGCTTCCTGTTTGTCTTTCCGTCTGAGGAAGAACCTACATTATCCAGCTGCAGCTCCCTGCTCAGGTTTCCCCAAAGGACCCGAAAGGACCTGACAGGGAGACAACACGGCACCCCTGGGGCAGGAGGGAGGGGGAGAAGAGAACCGACACCCATGGGGATTTGGAGGTGGGACCACCACAGTTCTCTCCTTCCTTCAAGATGGCAAGCGGCAAGTTCCTTGTTTATATAACCATATTATCTACAATTCAAAAAGAAAACACTTGAGAAACTTCTGGCAAAACCAAAGGATGAAAAAGGGGAAACAGAGTGAGGGCTGGGTGGCATGGGCCTCCTGAGGTGCTGGTGGAGGTGATGGCGTGCAGGCGTGCTCACTTTAGGGTGAGTCATAGAGTTGTATGCTCATTTACGTACTTTTCTATACCTATACTTCAATATAACAAAAATTTAAAAAAATTAATTGTACAAGGGGGAATTATGAAGAAAAAACAGATCTAATTGGCCATGGCTTCACTAATATACAAGACTAGATTATAAATTTTAATATCCACAGATGTTTAAAAACCAGTCTTGGATTTCACACCAATGTTCTGGAATTAGAAAGCAGTTTCACATACTGGTGTTCTAAAGTAAGACATAAGGTGTTTTACCCTAAAAAGAAAGATCTCTAGGAAGGAACTCTGAGTGCTCCGAAGAACGTATAATTTCTTCCTCTTTCCCCCAAAGACAATGATATACAGTGCAAAGTACATAGAAATAATGCAACAACCAGAGCCCAGGCACAAGCAGTTATTTGGCCTTTTCAGGGCAAATGGAACAGAAGTGTTGAAAGGGGGGCTGCCTCTTCTCTAGACAGCACAACGCCAAATTGCACTCTTAGCAAAGAGGAAAGGATCAGTGTGTCAGATCCTGAACTTGAGTTGATTTTGTTTTCTGTCCCAAAGAAAAGCAGTCAGCGTGGCAACCACAATTCTACCTTTCATTTTCCATGAAGGGTATTCAGCTAGTCAGTCCAGTGAATCTTAATCCTGGATGCACATTAGAATCACCTGGGGGTGATTTTAAACCATTCTGATTTAGAGTCTAGGTTGGAGAACTTTTAAGTTCCTCGCCTGACTGATTCTAATGTGCGCCCAGGGTTGAATACTAATGTTAGCTATTATTGGACCATCCTCCACTTTCCGTCCTTCCCTTACTGTCAATGTTTGTGTTCCTAAACCTTAGCTAATTAAATTATGACTATTCTAATTTATAGGGTTCTTTACTGTTCTGGTACTAATTATTAGCATCTCTTCATAAAAAGCAAGCAAGCCTCACAATTCTCAGGAAAACTAACATTTGCATCTAAGACAGGGAAGGTTGGTGAAAATAGGGAAGAAAAAAATTAAGATGGACAAGTGCTGGTGGCAAGACAAGCAGTTGACATTACAGGGAAGGGACATCAAACTCCTGTGAAGCTAATTCGGATTGTAAAAAACAGCTCCATGGAACCAGTGACTGGTCAATAATATAAGTGATCTCGAATATGGACAATCAAGGCTACTTCTCCCTTAATACTATCCCCGTTTTGCTTGGTAAACAGGCTTCAGAGAAAGATAAAGGGGCTTTTCAAAGAGCAGGGATGCATTTCAATACTTAGGCCTTCTCCACACACTGGAGTCTCACATAGATGTAATGTGTCAGTTACACGGTATCCTAGCAACATCTCTCACAAAGAGAGAGTATGTGATGCCAAGCAGAGCTCAGCTTAATGTCCAAATGTAAGTCATGAGGTGGCCTCACATTGGGGAAACATGCTCAAATAAAGGTTGCATGAGGAAAGAGTGTGCCAGCACTGGGTTTCTGTCGGCCCTACTAAAGAAGGGAGGCGGGCAGGAGGCGGTTCTCACTCCCAAGTTTCACCCACTTACTTGTTTTTCACTCCTGAAGCTTCAGTGTAACCATGGCTCCATACAGCTGGGGCTCCAGATGCATCTCCTGCTGAAGGCTGATCAATCTTGAAACAGCGGATATTACTAATGAGAGAAATAGAGGGGACAGGACTCATTAAAACCAAACGTGGGAATTGCTACTTTTATCTGAGAAATGAAAAACACCTGCTAAGCATTCTATACTTACCATTTCTTACTGTGTTTAATGTGTCTGAAATATTTATCAGCAACAAGAACTAGCTACTCATCATAATGAAAACAAAGGGGTACATGCATAGCGCATGAAAATTAGTTTTTATCAGCATCGAATGGTGATTATTAGAGCCTTTCACACACATTGCATTAGATGGCTGCTCTCTCCTTGGCACGAGAAAAGAAAACTTAACTATTAAGTTAGGGGTATTCTTAGAACACGAAAACCCAGATTTGAAAAGAACGAAACTTAAGCCACAATTATATTATATTTGGGAGATGTGAGAGAATTCTGCAACATTCATCCTCAAATCCAATTTCTGCCCACCTCACCCCCTCAAACATTTCACAGATATTACTGAGGACTTGCCATCCCGAAGCTTCCAATTCTTTCCTCACACAACTCTCCACGCTAAGACAAACGACATAAAGTTACAAAGTAAGTGACGGGCATTTCAATAAGTTGCACGTTAACTATGCATATTTAACTGGGAGACAAGTCCTTATCTCACCTCGGCCCCCAAATACCATAATTGATCCAACAGGACCCAAAACAGAACATGAAAATGGTAAACTTTCCAATGGGTTTTATTATAAACCAGCCTACTAGAAAGCACTCAATACCCCCAAACAGGAAGTCACACAGATGTGAAGCAGGTTTTTAAAAAGGCTGGCTACCACATGGTGAAATAAATCCTGCTTACTTGTAAATTGCCACTAGTTTTTCCCCTATTACTAAAATAAGAGAAAGAGCATATGCGTAATCTCTTAACTTAGAACAACACCTAAACACTATTGTCACGGATCTAAGAACTTAAATTATCTGTCGGCATTCATTAATTCCGAAATATAACAAATACTAAATACCCTTCCTAAGAACCATTTGACTGTAAGAAGTAAATCAATTCCTCATATTATACACTTTGATTCTAGAAATAGCTGGTGGCAATTTCTGTGAAATTTAAGAATATTTTGTTAAAGCAGTTTCTACTCTCAGTTATCAGCAAACACTCACTTTTCTCTTTACCCTAAAAACTGGAAAAATATAAAAATCATAGATGGTACCAATAGAAAACCCCCAAATCAAATTAATACCTCATTTTACAGCAGGGCTATATATCCTCTTTTCAAAGTTTTCAATCCTACCAATAAAAGAGGGGCATTAAAAAAGAAAGTCCACCATTATTTGCTTTCCATATGACCTGGTACCAAATTTTATCCATGTACAATGGTAAACAATGCAACAGGTTTCTCAAGGCATACCTTAAGGCTCTCACTACATCTTGGCAGGCTTTCTGAATTCTAGAGAAAAACTGAAGGCCCACTTCTAAAGACATTTATGCTTTTTACAGAACACAGAGCCTTCAACGAAATAACTCCACTTTCTAGCCTGACTATTAAAGAAAAACATAATCCTTAAACTCTTTCATAATCCTTCCTGGTGAAGAAGCAGTTTCCCCCTCTCTGCCTAGCTGAATACAGTGTGGCTGAGCAGCTGTCTGAAGTGGCCTGAATGCTGACTCTTGTACATCTTTAAACGTGTCTGAGAGACTGGGAGCTGGAGCTCAGTCACACAGAAGAGTCACCATACGCACTTATCCTGGCTCCCGTAGAACAAAGAGGCCAGCCCTCCAGGAGCGCAAGTAACACATTAGCTATGGGAACTCCTCCCAGTTACTAAGACGCCACAACCTTGTGGAAACTAAACAGAAGATAACATTTTGACATAAGAACATTACGATTTCATCGTCTGTCACTAACTTTTTTTTAAATCTGGGAGCACACACGTCCTTCACTGTAGCAGCTCAGGCCACTCCAGCAACACATGCTCACTGTAGAGCTTGAAGAAACAGATTTTCTCTTATGTATATGTAATTCCGGGGCCATTCTACATATGTGGTTTTGCACCTTTTTTCTAATTACATCATGAACATTCTCCTGTGTCATTTTATATTCATCATAAATATAATTAGAAATATCTTGATGACTATCTCTGTGCCTAAAATGAACACCATATTTCTGACTGTTTTTTAGAATAAACTTTTGCCACAGAAAACATTGGTCTAAGTATGTGCATCTTTTAAAAGCTTGATACGTAGGTCCACTAGCTCTTAAGAAAAGCTACATCTGTTCACAGTCCTCCAGCAGTACCAAATTTGAGGAAGAAAATGTTTTCATTTAAATATCTTCTTTGATATTTCCTTGATATACTAATAAGGTTGAACAGATCTTTTCAGGTAACTATTTATACTTCTTTTGTTAAATGTTAATGTCCTTCGCTTATTTCCTGGCTGAGTGAGTACTTTTCCTACCGCCTTTATAAAAACATTTTTTATTAAGAGCATTAATGCTTTTATTTTTCATATTTTTTGCTAATGTTTCTTCTTAGTTTGTCATTTGCCTTTTAGATTTACTCCTGATAGCTTTTAAAATAGGCATTTAAAACTTTTATGTATAAAAAGTATTTTTATATACAGACATAACAAACATCAAAACCCATCTATATATATTGATTTCTCTTCTTGTGATTTTTTTCTCCCCTTTTTTGGCCTAAAAAGTCCTTTCTGGCTTGTAAATATATTCACATGATTTCTTTTTACTTGAAAAAATTATTTCATCTTATAGATTTAACTCTTTAATTTAGCTGGAATTTATTTTGGTGTACAACAAGAATTCAACTTTTATTTTTCTCCAAACAGTTACTTCCATTTATTAACAAGTTTTGATATAATTTTTAATACAAAATTTCATATCATATTTGTAAAAATACTCAAAAGTTCCCTGTATAAAGATGAAACACATTTTGCAAATCCACGTACTCTTAATTCTGCAAAGTCCCTGAGAGGGTACGTGGGCCGCCCTCCTCATCTCAGAGAGAAAACCGAATCCGGGCTGACCGAGGGACGGGGCCAAGGCTTCACGTGCTGACAGACTGGAGAGCGCCTAGGTCCCCTGTGGCCTCCTAGGACACTCGACTAGGCAGTATTCTTCAGTTATATATCGAAATCAATATTCTCATTAAGTACTTAAAATGTCAACAAACAGGCACTAATCAGGCCAATTCCATCCGGGAATCACCTTAAGTGATTTTCAAATTTTGGTTTGCACTAAAGCCTAGGATAGTATCAACAGACCATTAATACCCCTCTTCTTTTCAAAATTCTACTCCTTTTTAGTTTTTTCTAAGATAATGGAAGGCAACTTTCAGCAACAGATATTACAACAGGATTTAAGTGTAGATGGCATACGCAATGATGAATGTGTGTCAATGTCCAAGACTGTCTTTAAGAGATACTGCAAAAAATTCTGAAAATTCAGAAAAGTTTAAAGAAGAAAATAAAGCCCATCAATAATGCTATTATCCAGAGAATAGCAGTATTTTAACATTTTGTTTTATAACCTTTCTGACATTTTCTAGGTGTGCACATGCACACAAACTTATTTTGCAAGAAGTGGGATTATACTATGCAAGTTCCTTGTAGACTTTCTTTTCACTTAACGTCATATGTAGAGAGCTTTCACGTTAGTAATATAACTACATCATTGTTTTTAATGTCTGTATAATATTCAACTGTGGAGCAAAATTTACTTAGTTTTATTGATACACATTTAGAGTTCTGTGATGAACATTCTTATAAGACATCTTTGCTAATGAAAAATGTCTACCTTTAATGTTTTACACAGTGAACTTCAACCTGTAATTCTCCAAACACCAAGACTGAGACGGCCTTGGTGAACTCCTTCCGGAAACAGGAAGAGAACTTGGCAGGTTCTAACTACTACACAATATGAGTTTTGTTTACATAATCTGAATTTTAGTCCCAAACTGTTAATTTCTCCACACTGTGCATCTCTTTCAAAATCCTTTCGTACATTTGCATTAAGCATCACACCATGTTATTAGTAATGAGATGTAAGCTTGTGTCTTGGTTGTTCGTTGCTCTCCCTGTGTCTTTATATCCCGTTTTCCTCTTTGTATTTATTATTCTCATTTTTTCTGGATATTTTTTCAGAAACTTTCTGAAAGGACATGTGAGTATCCAACTATTAAATTTTCTGGCCCTCCGTTTTGGTGAACTACAGACTCACAAATCACTCACTTCAAATGTGTGTAGATAAAGCTACTGAGTCAATGGATGCTTCGTATTTGGTGTAAGGATTTACTAGATTATAAATCCCACTGTCGGTGAACACTGATGGGGCTGCAGTGCTTCACAAAATACTTACTTCAGCAGTTCCAGGGTTTTGTGATCGAGGGTAAGTCGGGGGTTTCCAGTGAGGTCTAGTTCTTGCAGTTTTGAGGGCAAGTTTTCTGGTAAAGTGACTTCGCTTAGTTCATTACAGCTCAGGTCCACGCACTAAAGGAGCAAGTGGAAACAAGAAGAGACGGCCTGGAGAAGTTGTTCAGGTGGTTCTATGCCCCTGCTCGTTGCAGAGAATCAATCTGACCATTCACTATACTATGCCGGCCAAATGCAGAAAAATAAGTTTGTCTGCTACTCTGCCATAAACATTTAAAACAGATTTTGCTAAACGCAGTTAAAATTTTTACTTTCTTTGAATAACACAGAAATACATGCTCCTTACTGTCTTTATTTATATCTTTATCCTTTTGTTTATCTCTGCATTTAAAAATTAACTGAAAAATCTTAAGGATAAGCATCTGTTGTGGCCATGAGGTCATAATCACAACGTCAAAATGGAACAAACATTCAAAATCAGAAGATAATTCAAAAGAAGCTAAATAAGAAATTGGTAAAAGACTAGCGGGGGGTGTGCCTATTATATCCAAAAGAAAAAGGCATGAGTCGAACACGGATCCTGCCCTCCAGGCTCCAATACCTGGCCTCTGCAATAGCTCCTGCCTAGTCTCACCTGGGAAACCCACACAAAAAGGGTCAGCATATTAATTAGAACAAAAATTCTGTGTTATCTGTGAATGGGAATAATACCTCCTTTCTCACAAAACCAATGTAAGGCTTAAACAAGGTAAATCCTAAAATGTGGGGCTGCACTTCCGCTATGGGAGCAGGGAACCAGGGTAGAAGGAGGCTCACCCCGTGCGAGAGAGAACAAGAGAAACTGGCGATTTTTCTGGATAAAAGAATGTGTAACACACAAGTCAGCAGAATGGGGTGGAAAGCATTCAATTATCTGGCTTGAGCTGGACCTGGCCGTAATTTTTAAAGGATGCCTAAACAGTCTATTAAAAGTCCTAAGATGGTTTGAAAGGCAAATTGTACCCAAAAATTTCAGAATCTTAAAAGTGGATAAAATCATCTTTATTTGGAAAAATTCTGAAAGAATTTAAATCTCTTATGGATTGGGGAGGGGTAGAGATTGGGTAAAACGAACACCTATTATTTTTGGAGAAATATATTCTCAACTGACTTCAAATAATACAATCTTTCCACACAAACTGTTTCATTCCTTTGTTCCCAAACAGTAGCAATGATATAAAATCATATTGCAATTTTAAATAATTACTTATTATAAGAGCATTATAACCACATTACAAAAAGTTGGACAAAAAGGCTTAGGAAACTTACCCTTAAATTTAACACCCTAACACAACCAGTTAGCATTCTATTTTTTCTTGTAGCCTTATTATTATTAAAAAAATAATTTTTAAATCATAAATGTAGGTACAATTTCATTACATTTTACTTATTCTATATCTTCACTTTCATCATCTTTAATAACCTTAATACTTTGAGTAGAAGTGCAATAATTCACTTAACCTAAACAGTAATAATTGTGAAATGGTCATCTTCCTTTTGTTTTGTTTTTCCAACTATAAATAATGGTTGCATGAATAGTCAACTGGACTTTAATGAAAAAGTGATAACATAGTTGAATACTGGGCTACTCTGTCACATACATCAGCACGGATAAGACAACAACTGGACTAAAAACCATCTACTAGGTAATGATGAAACTATGAGCTTAAGGACTGACAGTGCGGCTAACTTAGAGCATAAGTAGTTGACAGAAACAAATTCAGAGGTCACAGCATGCATTATAGGGAAAGATTAAAGACATTTTAGAACACTACCGAATTTTATGAAACTGGCTAGTAATGTTTTTTAATGTTACCTAAAGATTTAAACTTTCAGAGTTCCGCAGATGTAATATTCTTTATTCCTTAAATTACCAAATTATAAAATGAGTTCGGTAGGGTAGCTACTTAGAAAGATAATGCTGGTGATGTTACGCCATGCAGATCTTCTTAGAGGTGGTGCTTATGCACTAGGCCCACCCAGGCCCATTTAGTCACCATGTCTTTAATTCGCTGCAGCAGCCACTTCCCTTCCATTTAGTTTCGTTATCCTGTTCCGAACAACATCATATTTCCCCTGGAGGACTACACTGCATCTTAACTTTGCTTTCAGTCTCTCTTCCCTCTGATCCACTCCCCACAATGCTGTCACAGGGTGATTTTCTGCTGTGGTTTATTTCATCCGGTCAAACTCCAGCTTCAGTCTTTCAGTAGCTCCCCACTGCCCTTCAATCTGCCACCAAACTCCTTGATAGGTCAAATAAGGCCCTTCGTCCCCACCTTTCACCACCTGCTTCCTCACACTCTGTATTCAGCTATGTCAAAGTTAATTCTAGTTCCTGCATGTGTCATGTTCTCATTTGTCTGTGCCTTTGCACATATTATTCTCTGTGACTGGCACTCTTCAAGCTATCCTTGCCTTTTACCTGGTAAAATCTGCCTTATTCTTTTAATACTCAATTCAATGCCAACTCCTGTTTCAATTAGATATCCCTTGTTATAAATACCTGCTTATTTATTTCTTCCACTCGATTATGGCCTCCTGGAGAAAGGGATTGCTTCTTCTCGTCCTATATCCTAAGTGCAGTGCATTGCAAGGAGTAGATGCTCAACAAACGTTTTCATTGAAAGTATGAACAAACAACAAACCAATTGCCTAGCACTTGGTAGACAATTATTTGTTGAATGAATAAATGAAGGCATCTTACAAGAAGGTCTTTCAGTAATTAAATCTGCTAGGATGAGAACTGAGATACATATGCGTAGGTTAAATCCAGTCTAGAGTAAGTAGCATTGCAATCTAATTCTGATACGTCTTAAATGTGATTGTTTATTTCTGCATGAGAAGGCAACTATTTTCTTTAATGGTAGATAAGCAGAGAAACACGCTTTTATAGATCTGCACATCAAAGGAGGTTTGTTCATAAAAATTATAGGATGTTGGTACTTGGTGCCAAGTTACTGGCGTTAACATAGATTTGCTCTACTTGTAAGTATTATTTCCTACCCTTTTAATAGTCCTCAACACTTGTTGGCTGAAAAATTGTAATATCCACCACTAAGAAAACAGAAAATTTTGGGGTGAGACTGGAGAAAAAAACAGTACCAACATATTCTCTCTATATTGTTTCAGATATGTATCTCTGTTTTAATGCATTAAAATTCTGTTGAAAATACATTGTTAAATAGAATGTCAAATCTGGCTATAACATGACTAACAGAAAAGTTACCTTTCCCTCTTTCAGGCCCATTCTAGGATATAGCAAAGAAAAATTACTTTGCTATATTCACAATTCTGGTAAGAATACTCAAAACAGAATTATCCAAACCTCAGAAAAAGTGAGATAACTCATAGTTGAGAAGGAACTCATGATTTAGAGGGAAACACTGTCAATAAATTTAGATAAAAGCATAGAAAAATAGTCAGTGTATCTTAAAGAAAAAGAAATTCAATCACATATATAGTTTAAGTAAAGCTCCAATATCTTTATTATGATGTTTTCCTCAGAAAACATTACTAATGGGCATATCAACTTTCATAGCAGTGTGTTATATATTATCTGCCAAATACTTGCCTGTACTGCCCTGAAATAGCAACCCAACCTGCTAGCTCTGAGATCCCGCAACCCTGTGCTCCATCCTTCTCCTGACCACAGCTAGTCCACCATCTCAATTGTGCTCCCAACAGCTCTGACAGTTCCAAAAACGGGGCTCCCAATCACCTTTCACATTTCCTTGCCCTCACAAGGTAAAAGCTGGTGAGGTCTAACATGCTTCCCCCACTGAATAGAGTCACTCATTTTAATTTTGAATCCATAAGAAGCAAATAAATCCAAGTATTCATTCAAAAGAACACTTATTTAATACCTATAAAGTGGCAGATAGTAAGCCAGATATTAGGGATCTACAGAGATGGCAGACACAGTCCTCACTAGGAAGAACTCCCAGACTAGAAGGGGAAATAAACAATACTAACTCCAGCTGCTGTGATCAACAACACATCCAAGTGTGCACAGTTGTGCCGGCAAAGGGGCACCTACTAAGACCTCAGAGAAGGCTTTCCAGGAGGGGATTTTTGTAAAGAATCAAAGTTAAAGATAACAAGGCAGATGAGAACAGGAGGCCACCTAGGGAGAGCTAACAGCATGTGCACCAGGCAGGAGATGAGAACAATGCATGGCGCATCAGGAACAAACCATGAGTGGTTGGTGTGGCTGGAGACGGATGGGCCTGAGAGCAGAAGATGGGGGTAGAGAGGCAGGTAGAGACTAAATGGAGAACTAAAGATTATGTGTCATGTGGAAGTAATCTGTACTACCTCTTCCCTCTCTTATAGTTATATAGGAACCAGAATATTTTAACTTCTTAGTAAAATAAATATACACATATGTATTATTTCTCATTATCTAACTTCTAGTCAAATTCTCTTATAACACTTAAACTACTATATAATCCTAATGTTGTAAAAGGCTGTGATCATTATTGTAGGAGGTTCATACATCTAAGTAAATTTATTAACTAAGTGAGCTAGTCTGAACCTTCTACCTCAAACACAGACCTCAAAGCCAAAGTTCTATTTTTTATATAAAATCATATTTGTCTATAATTATTTAGAAATGTATACTGTTTAAACCTCTCCACCTTTCAGGCAGTTGTAAAAGGAGACCTTTAATCTTGTATAAAGCCTTCCTTTTAAATTTACATACACTATCTGTGATTTTTCTCAACTGGATTTCACATTTAGGAAACCTTACTGGCTTTGATAAAACAATTTGATAAAAATGACAATCAGGGTAAAAATTTCTTCTAAAAAATCCTCATTTCACCAAATTGTATTCTATTCCTCCAAACAGTGAATTCTCTTAAACACTAACACTACATTATTTGCAAAATTTGACTTTAAGAAAATGTACCCTATATAAACTGAGCAATTCCTTTACATCATCACTTCCTAAAACGGGTTATGTGTACCACTGGGGGGGACAAAGTCACAGCACACCTGGCCCACGCTTCCGGGGGCTTCAGTTTTACTCAAAGATTATTGAGAGGACGAGTTTTTATTTTTACCTTAAAACTAACAAAAATGGTAAAAAGTAGAACACAAAATTAGCATGTAATTTTAGTTGAAAAGGAGCTTCAAAGAAGTTTGCCGGTGATTCCAGGTGGTATCCCAGATGTCGGGGAGTATGAGCTCACTTCTCTTTACCCTTAGGGACAGAAGAGTTTGAAGAGCACGACGGTGACCACTTCACAGCCTAGTCCTTTGTGGGCTCATGGTCACAAGTACTCCTTTCTCCAGGAGCATCTCTAAACAGACTTTAAATATGCATGAGCTCCCAGAGGACCAGTCATTTACCTGTATGGATACATAACCCACTTCATAAAACGCATGCATAATTTTGTTGGCGAGGATATGGCTCTGAAGCTAAAAAGATCTGCTGAAATAATTTTTTAAACTAGAGTTAAAAAACCAAAGTATTCTGAGTTAATTCAGTATATCAATTTTGAAAGAGAGAGAGCATGAAGTCCTAGCTTCCTACTAGTCCGTTGCTAGAGAGGCAGGGAGAAAAGTGGCTTTAATAGCCACCTCCTGGTAGACACTGCCTCATTCTTCTTTCCTTAGCCCTTGTATGGAACCCTGTCCCAAAGAGGAGTGGACACCAGATTCCTAAACTATCAGAAAACTTCCCCAGGAACTTTTACTTAGATTCCAGAATCATAACAATGACTGCTCCTGGTTTCTGGTTTTGGATATGTGGTACAGACGCCTAGATGACCTTCTAAGTCTACTAGGTCAACTACTCCACCCAAATGACACCTAACTGGTCTCTGCTCTGTTTTCACTTCCTTTATCCTACTTTCCAAAGAATTAATCTCTTTTCTTTCATCCATTCTGACCCCGAGATTTCCCCATTTCTGTGTGTCTTTATGACTGAGCTGTTCTCTCTCTCTCTCATCTCACTTTAGAAACAGGGCTTGATTCCAAAGGATATTCAACTTCCTGTAGCCATTGTTCTCGAAAGTGTGGCATATTAAAAATACTTCATACACCATTTCCCAGTGAAAATAACACAGATCCTAGAGATGAGTTCACTCAACTTATCCACATAGTTTATTACTGGATAGGACAAATGTGAAAATAATCTTCTGAAGAGAAGTTAAATACTTTAAAAGATGCTGTTCACCCAGTAGTTAGAATCAAGACACCACAGAACACAAAAAATTTGACAAAAAAGTTGCTGACAGGGTGTTTAAATTACTGACTTCATTCACCATATTTGTCAAACATTTATTTCACCTGCCTAAACCATACTTCAGAAAAGGTTAGAATAAGTCAATTAGAAGTTACTCAACTAAAAGCTTGGGTTTTGTTGCAAAACTCCTACATTATCGATATGACTATTGTGTGGTTCCTTAGAAGGTTCTCTGAGTAAGGGGAACTGAGTGCCATATCCATGGCCACCTTTACTTTTTGGGTTCATCAGCCACTAGTAGCCTAAGTGCAGACTTCGGCCCAGGACCAGCAAGCCCAGTCTGGCTTATGTGGTGACTCTGGGATCATGTCTTCCTTTCTAGGTGAGAGCTGATCGACATCCACAAGGAAGACTGTCTATCTTACAACCAGAACAAAATATGACCTGCTCCAGGAATACTGGACTGGTGGTAGGGGTCTGGATTAATTTGAAAGTGCTAAACAAAGGTGAAGACAATAATACCAAGGAACAAAAGTACTATGACTTTGGGTCCTCTTGGGCTCACCAGAAAACTCTGAAAGATATAATTTTTTCCTACTAACAACTTATATGACCTTCCTGCCCAAGTACAGAAGTTGATGCCCAATGATCACTTTAACAGACCTCATTGAACGTACCAAAATGAAAAGAGACCAGATCTAAATTTTATCCATGATTAGAGGGTGCCTATAGTTTGTTTTAGAAGTATGTGAATAATGGCTTAATTTTTCAAGTTTTTTAAAAAAATACACTTAAGCATATATAACTTAGTAAGGGGACTTGTTTACTCTTTTTTCTTTTTTTGAAGAAGATTAGCCCTGAGCTAACATCTGCTGCCAATCCTTCTCTTTTTGCTGAGGAAGATTGGCCCTGAGCTAACATCCATGCCCATCTTCCTCTACTTTACAGGTGGGATGCCTGCCACAGCATAGCTTGCCAAGCGGTGCCATGTCTGCACCTGGTATCGGAACCAGTGAACCCCGAGCCCCCGAGAAGCGGAGCGTGTGAACTTAACCGCTGCGCCACCGGGCTGGCCCTGTTTACTCTTTTAAATAACTGGTTTTAAAGCTTTGGTAACAAATGGTGAATAAGCACTTTCCTTTAATGTCTTAGAAGATGAGACTGCATGGAGAGAACTGGCTAGTTAAAATACACCAGGATCTTAACTCTCTTTAAATTATGTTATCTGCTAGGTTTTTATAATTGCAATGACCTTAATACCTTTATGAAATACTTTACAATTACAATTATTTTCAAGAAGCAATATGAATATAATCTAGTGTTATTAGCTCAATAATAAAATTTTAATATAGGCTGAAGTATTTCAACTTAGGAAAAATATTATTTCTTTTACATTAAAAACATGCCGTAGGGCTCAGTTTTCAGTGAAGACTCTCATGGGTATTTTATTATTTGAGATGCAGCAACTATTTTTAATAGGAATTTTCTTCTGGATGGTTTAAATGTGCATAAGTACTTATACTGCAACTTAAAATAGTCTCATAAGAAAGAACACTAAAATATCAATTTAGAGTTCTAAAATGATATAACTGCTACTTTTTCAATAACACTATCTGCCTAGGGCTGCAAAATTTATACTTTTGTACATAAAGATACTTGATATTGCTCACCTCCTCCAAAAAAAACCCCCAACAACAAAATCTCTATCTATTTGGTAATGGAAGAGCTGGATCGGAAAGACTGGACATTTGTTAACGTAAGGAAAAAGCTATAGACATATCAGCTGGGATAAAAAAAAAAAAATCAAAGAACAAAAGAAGGATAAACAATTTAAAAAGCAATTCCAGAAGCAAAATTTGAAATGGAGCTGTAAAGCCGGGTACAGAGAGAAGACAAGACAGGAAGGAATTAAACAACAATAGAAGGCACCAATTTTAGAATCCAGGAATCCAAGCAAGGGTCTAGGAGAAGATTTGCTTTCATAGAGTAAGATTCGTATTTTGCAAAATCTAGTCAAAACCTGAAAAGTTTAAACATCTATCTGTAGCTGCGTTTTAAATTAGAGACTTAAAAAAAAACCCAACACACCAATCTACAACTAAGAGTTATATAACATTAAAAGACAGGTACAGAAAGCAAAATGAGCGAATGGGAGGTTAACGTTGAGACTCCTCTCTCCCTGTGCTGGTGTAGCATTGTGCATGGTGCACAGAGACCAGCTTAACAAACTCCTGTGAAAGATCCCACAGCACAGCCCCCTTGTCCGGTCATGGGCAGAGGAGGAGCCCCCTGGAAAGCTTAGCTGCCAACATCATTCCTGTGCTGGAGGCAAAGATTTGCTTAAGAAATTGCCTGGATTTTGTTGATCACCAGCCAAAACAGTTGCTCCATATAATCGACATCACAGCTGAACCATATCTAGGACTTGTATTAATTATAGCTAACACTTATGGAGTTCTCCGATTTCAAAAGCTTTAGATGTATTATTTCATTTCAGCCTCACTGCAGGACTGTAAAGGAAGCGCTCTTTATCCTTTCTCTCCTTTTACATATGAGGAAACTGGGCAATTCAGCAATTTTAGCCAGGATCCACCTCTAGGTCTGTCTCCCTTCAGAGTCCTGCCTCTTGACCACTGTGGAAGGTACTACATAGAAAGTAAAAGCAAAATGTTTCTGCTAATTTAAAGTAAATGTTCTAAAATGCCACGGTGATGTATCAGACGGTAATGCACTCAAAGTAAAGTATTTCATGGCTTAAGGCGCACACACACACACAAACACACTTATAAATGGCTTGTACACGCATCAACCATATGAATTAATAAAAACTGCTGTGATGAAAAATTATGCATGCTATTTAAAGGGTCTTCAAATGTTTCTATAATTTTTTAATCTGATACATAAAGTTTATACCAGAAAGTACCTGAAAAGTGAAAAATGACCAAGTAGGATGACTTGTTCCTTTTTAGGATATTAGAATATGCTCCAAATCTATAACCACTAAGTTATTTTTCATTAAAACTGATAATCAGAAATGCTAAGATGCAAATGAAAAACTACATTATATATAAAGAACTTTCTTTTTTTTAAGGAAGATTAGCCCTGAGTTAACATCTGCTGCCAATCCTCCTCTTTTTTGTTGAGGAAGATTGGCCCTGAGCTAGCATCCATGCCCATCTCCCACTATTTATATGTGGGACAACTGCCACAGCATGGCTTGATAAGTAGTGCACAGGTCCGTGCCCGGGATCTGAACTGGTAAACCTTGGGCTGCTGAAGCAGAGTGCGTGAACTTAACTGCTATGCCTCTGGGCAGGCCCCAAGAACTTCTTCCTTTTGCACCAAAAAAACCACCATGACTAAAAAGTTGCTAGATGGTTTTCATTGTAGTGAGCTGGTTTCATCCCATGAGTTCACCGTGAGTCAGGAGTCAGGAATCGCAGACTGTCTCTGCCACCAATTTATGGGCTTCATTTACACAAATCCCTTCATTTTTTAGCACCTCAGTTTCCTCACCTATCAAACGGGACTAATATCTGTTCTGCCAGTTTCATTCAATTGAAATGAATGTCTGGTGACAGTAATGATGCTATATCTCCATAAGCATTTACGACTGATAATTGGGTCCTGTGGTGGTAAGATGCTATTTAATCAGGGGAATTGGCGGGGAGGGGTGGGCAGTGGTACTGTTAACTTTTTCAAACTGCTGTCACACCTGATTCAGTCTTTGAGCCTCATAACCACCCTGGAAGTAAGAAGGACAAGTATTGTGAGATGGGAAACAGTCAGGTGGCTATATGTCCAGCTTCAAGTCATACAGCTAGTTAGGGACAGAGCCCAACTCCTAGTCCAGCACTTTTTGTTTATTGCTTTTTTTTCCTCTCCGGACTCAACAGTGTGGCCAGTGGTTAGGAAGGATGAAGAGTCTACCTTCTGTGGAAACCCAACAAAGTTGCAAACATCCTGAATTGACGAATTAGAGAAAACAATTCTCTCTGCTGACTTGAAGCTTGGAGTTTATGGACTCAAACCACATACCTTGATCTCCGGGAGCTGCATAACTTCAGGAAAGACCTCAATGCAGTTGGAGTGAGCGATCACGGTGTGCATGCGCCTGCAATTCATGATAGTTGTTGGGATGGCTTTCAGTTTATTCCCACTGATATCAATTTCTTCCAGTTCCTCCAGTTTTGCCATTTTACTAAAAAAGAGAAAATCCAAGAGAGAGGGGTTCATAAAATAATTACAAGGCAATTTAAAAAGAAAATAATATACAATGAGAATCAAAAGGGGAATTTACTATGACTCTAAAGATTCTTTAAAGATTCACTTGTAATATCCATTTTAACAAACATGACAATTTTTTCACTATTATTTTTGAGTATCAAAGTATTTTATTATTTAATTAAATTAATTAATTAATTATTTTTTAGGAAGATTAGCCCTGAGCTAACTACTGCCAGTCCTCCCCTTTTTGCTGAGGAAGCCTGGCCCTAAGCCTGGCCCTGACTTAACATCCGTGCCCATCTTCGTCTACCTTATACCTGGGATGCCTACCACAGCATGGTGTGCCAAGCGGTGCCATGTCCACACCCAAAACCCCAACTAGTGAACCCCGTGCCGCCGAGAAGCGGAACATGCGAACCTAACCGCTGCACCACCGGGCCAGCCCCTGAGTATCGAAGTATTTTAACACCTCCTTCCCCAAAACCATTAACTTCAACTCTTCAAATTGGTAGCAAAAAGAAAAAGGGATATCCTTTTCCTCTTAAAACTCTGTGTGTGAATTTAGTTATCCTGGCAACAATCACTTTGCAGTGTAGCGTAGTCTGAACTCTAGTGAAAATCCTACTCAAATGGGTCACAAGTCAGCATCGATCCAGTATAAGCGCTGTAAAAGAGCATAGTTTAGAGCAGGATTTCTTTGTATTGGCACTGAAAACTAAAGGGACACAGAAGGGAGTAGGGCTAGAGCTCACACGACCATATACTTTCTTCTAAAACCCCACTCCCCAAATTCCTCTGACATCATTCGTGATGACAAGGTGGTGGTGAGGGGAAGGTATGCGGCAATGGCATCTGGATCCTCTCGCAACCTTCTGGCAATGCCCAAACCAAACCGTACCCAAAAGAAATTTATCTCAACTCCTGCTAAACATCTACACAGAAGGAATCTCTCTGACATCACCTTAATAACGTCCTAAAATTATTTAATGCTTTTAAGAATGTCTTTTATTATTCAATCTTAATCTACAATTAATCTTAATAATATTAACCAATAATTACAGTAACCAAATAAAGAAAAACTCCAGAATAAGGGTTTCTTGTATTCCCTCTATAAATTTAGAGGGAAAAATTCCTAGCTTCTACAATCCTATTATAGCATCTACCATTTCTCTGATCCTTTTTCTACCACTGGTGATGCTGGACTCAAGAAGCACAGGATTCCCAGTGAGTGTAACTGAAACTTATAATCTGAATTATTTAGTTTACAGTTATTGATATCTTCTCTGCTTGCTGTGCTTTCGTTTGTAACAATAAACCTTTAAAAAATTAAGGAAGAAACTCTTTATTACTTTTTTCCTATCATCTCTCAAAAATAAAGGTTATCTTATTTGCTTATCTTGAAAATAAATACATGCCAAAGAGGCAACAAGAAAGAAGTTTTTATCTTATGAGATCGGATCTTTTAATATCATAAACATCCAACATGGTTTCAGGATATGCTATAAACAACATTATACACACAGATTGTGAAGTAATCCAGCTATGATAGCCTGAATTTATAAGACTATTATTTGAATATGTTGTCATCATATTTTGAAAAGAAATATGGAGAAATCAATGGGTAATAGGGCATGAAAAATGATTGAAAGTATTGAGATCAGGCCCAAGAAAGGAAAACTTAAGTTTCTGTCCCTCAACACAGAAAGAAGGTGGTTGAAGAAGGACTTGATTGCTGGAGCGTGTTCGTCATGCAACCGTTTCAGCAAGTGTGGGCTGAGAGTCTAGCCCAGGCCAGACCTCAGGTGAGACATGAGGCTGGTGGAGACACATCACAGCCCTGACTCCTAAGGAGCTCGGGGTCTTGTAGGGGAGCTCCTGTGCCACAGCACAATCTCCAGAGAGACGGAAATATAACAAGATAGATTGTTATGAGGAGCATGAAAAAAGTCTCTGTACTTAGGGTAATTATAACTGGCATGGATCACTAGGGGATAGCGTCAGAATTCAGACTGATGATCATTTCTCCTGCAGGGCTCAGTTATTCACCATCTCAAATAGGACAATGAGCCCTTTCAGAAATATTATTGTTATGTGATTACCATTTTTTCTTCCAAAAATACCATCACTTCATTCTATAGTAAAAGTATATTGAAGTAAAAAAAAAAAGTTTAATCATTAACATCAAATGAGAAGAAAAATTAAAAGATAAATATATACTATAAAACACAAAGTAGTATTTTAAGTCAATGCATATTTGGGCCAAAATTCCTCCTTTAGTAAAGGTTTTAACAGACTGGTAGCCTTGATGGCAGCAGAGGGAGGCTGTGCCAATATTCTGCTTTGGCCCAACGCTGAGTTGCAGTCAGCAGTAGAATACTAGAGAGGTTAGTGCTTGCTTCTCCGTGTGGGTGTGTGTTCCAAGTCCTTACTTGCTAGATGGATAAATGCCAGTGACCTGGAAGTGGAGTAAATGCGTCATGGCAGGCTCAGTGTGTAGATTCACCCAAAGCTAGACACAATGCTACTGCTCTCAAAAACTAGAAATTAAAATTAAAACAGAATTAAAAATGGAATCTTCAGAGAACCATAAATTATCTGTAATGTCACACAGTTTCTATGGTTGCAGAGGCCACCACTGCTTTTTATACCGTTAAGTCCAAAAATAAAAGCCGGCAGCTAATTAAGAAACTTTAGGTTTCCAGTTTATGTTCTAATTCTCACGCCCTATATTAGGTTAATTTTTAAAAACTAATTTGGTTAAAAAGAAGCAAAAGAAAAAATATACCTACTAGATAATATACTTTATTTCAAAATCATAAGAATATTCCAGTGATTGAGTCTTTGGATACATTCATATTGGAAAAACTAACACATTTCTCTTTAGGGGAATGTTGATCATGACCTATATAAAAGACAACTGTGAACCAGAACCAGGGGAACAAGCTTTACATTATCTGGGGAATAAACATTTTAGCTTTCGCCTTGCCATCTATGAATTCATTTTCAGAAATGCAATGAACATCACTTTGCGATCTTCTTTTACCTTGCTGGAAAGCTTTGAAGTCGGTTATAGGCCATGTGAAGGATCTTCAGATGGGGGTGTCCTGTTAACAAGGGCACACATTTATCCGTGAGGTTGTTATTTGTCAAATACAACTCCTGTAAGATGCTGTTCGTCTCTTCAGAAAGTGTGGCTGGAGGAAGGGTTTCCAGTTTGTTCGCAGATGCATTCAGAAATCTCAGGCTACAATGACAAAAATGCAACAGAATCTCATTGATAAGCCAGAGCTCTAGTCAAGCATCCTGATCGAAATCTGGCATATAGGGAACTGGGATTAGAAACATGAATTTAAAGATAGGCCCTGGCTTTAGCAGGCATACGGATATGCAACCCCACTATCTATGACGAACACAATAACTATTCATGTGTGTTAAATACCAGTGATAGAAATCAATTTTTATGGAAGCACAAAGGTGAGAGGAAGTGATTAATTTTATAGCTTCTAGGAAATGGAAGGGAGTGATAAGGTAGAGTTAACATTCTGTCTTAAGAGAAAAACAACTGCCTACTTTTAAATAAAAGAGCTCTTATAAAACAATTAGGCATTAGATCACAGTACAACTAAATCACATAGTGACTAAATCCTTTTCAGTATAATGTTCAAACCACATTTTACTGACATACATTCATTCATAATGCAAGAGATAATTTTCTCTGTATTCAAATAACGGAACAGTATATAGAGGTGAAAATGAAGAACAACTATATGCGTGAACAGGATGAATCTCACAAATACAATACCAAGAGAAAGAAGTCCAGATACCAGAGGACACACTGCGTGATTCCATTAATACAGAGTTGAAAATCAGGCAAAACTAATCTATGACATTAGAAAACAGAGAAGAGAAGCAGTGTCTAGGAGGGCTTCTGATTTTTCTAATATGATAATATTCTGGTTTTTTATTTGAGTGCTGTCTACACAAGTGTGTTCACTTTGAGAAAATTCATCAAGTACTATACTTATGATTTGGCCCCTTTTCTGTATTTATATTATAGTTCAATAAAATTTACATTAAAACAAACAAATAAGATGTATATGCTATCAGTTATCCAAACGATAGAGTGAATAATGGCTAAAACATGAACTTTCTTCACCTAAGGCAATTAAAATTGTCAAAACAGGGTAATCCTCCAACAGTTATTGTGAAACATAGATAAACGCAAAATGCAAAGCTGGAGAAGTGAAACAGAATCCTTGCTGTGATCAAGTTCCAAATCATTCCAAAGGAAAGGGAAGGACAGGGCACTGTGCATGGTTCACGCGGCAGACAGACGACCCCCTGCTTCACAATGGATCGCCACTGCGTGTGCTGCATTGTGAAGCTGCAGCAACCAGGACACGGAGAGTGTTCAGCCCGGAGGACTCACCTGCTATTGTTACCATGGCCAGAGCTGCCTTGCCTCCCCACCTGGACCTAGCCTGTGAATGAAACACCTCTCTCTCATTTCAAACCACGTGAGTTTGAAACTTTCAGCATTCAATTCAGGACTATTCTGCCATATGTTAGGAAAAAAAAATAAAATCTTCCTTAAAAAGGAAGAATATGGAATACCAAGTACAGTTATTGTTAATTTTGGATAAAAAGAAGGCTTTGAATTCAGGAGTCATCACCAGGACTGTCATTCCAAGCTTTCAACCCACTAATTTAATACTCCCCAACCTTGCAATCCCCCCACACTTACTTACACACACACACACACACACCCAACTCCACTACTTATCTAAGGAAAAGCAGCTTCCCCAAAATAGAACATTTTCCATTAAAGAAACACGTATTCCGCTGACATTTAAAAAAAAAAAGAAAAAGAAAAAGGAAGTTAGAAAAGGGCTGTACAGACCATAAATAGTCATGGGAAATTATAGTCGTGTGTGCTACAGAGAAGAAAATAAAGGTCATTCATGCAGTTTCTGAAATGGTTTTGAACTAGGAAGGAAATCAGTTTCAGTCCATAGTTCTTTAAAGTATTTTTACATGTCTGTTTCTTTAGGTCCCATTTATATCATCTGACTTAAATACCCTGGTAAGAATTTCTTCAGTGTAGAATCAGAAGAAATTAAAATGTATTGCCCTAAAATACCATGGACTGGGGCTGGGACACTATCTGACAATCTCATTAAAATACAATTCTCTAGGAAAGATATAGTTATAGACACATGAAAAGAGAGAGAAATTAATTCTTGAATATCTGCATATTTTTAGGCCAGTAAGAGAGAATGCTGTTTTGAAAGGAAAAAAGATGGACTAGTGAATGCTCATCTAGAAAGCCGCAAAAAGGACTTTAAAAACCCCCCACATCTGAATGAAGGGAAGAAAGTGATTTCCAAAAAGACTTGTCCTCTCATCTTGTTGAAATTTGCCTGCACTGGAGGAGCTATACACCCTTTATAGGAAGTTAAGGGGAAAAAATTCCCACATCCTACCCCTCCGGAAAGTGAAACTAAGTTGAAACTACATGAGCTGGTTCCAAAAGATTTAATGTGAACTGAATAAAGCCTGACTGAATCATCTTGTTAGTTAATAGAGAGCAAACAATTGGGCTAAAAAGATTTTTGATTATGATGGTCTCAGGAAAATTAAATTCAATACCCATCCTCTTAAAAATAAAACATTTGTCCCACAATCTCACAATGTTTCAGCACAAGACAATTAAATTCGTTTAACGGTATGGGTGTTGCACTTCCACCAGGACAAGCAAATACTTTAATTTTGCGATATTTCTCTGGTATGGATAACAGTCTTACTCAATACGCAGGGTGTATAACCCCACCTTCTGCTTTCAAAACCTCCAAAAAAGCTAAATTTCTAAAGCACTGTTTGGTCTCAACTCAATATGATGTGATAACCTCCTCAAGCTTCTCCCTTGTAGATTTTTGTAATAACTTATAAAACTTATAAAAGACTGTTAAATGTGCCAAGAAATGTTTTGTCCATATAACCCTCTTCACTACGCAACCCTCTTCTACTAATTAGAGAAAAAGCAGTAACAGATTACCACTTTCTGTCCATTTGTCAGCTGCTTTGTAGAGATCACAGCTCTTCCCCAATTCCTATCTCATTTGATTCTCCCATCATCTCAGACAGCTCCCCCTTATATTTCACAGAAGACAGAAACTGAAGCTGAGAAAAGTCAAATTACTTGGCAATGGTTAAACAATTATCAGTGGCAGAGCCAGAAATAAAGCCTAGATCTTGTCAATCTTAAGAGTCCATTATTCCCTAACACATCTCTCCAAAATTCAGATGTTAAAAAATAGTAATCAGAAAACATTTTCCTAGGCCCTTCTCTCCAAAAAGCTGGAGGTCAAACAGGGCACCTGCTGGGCAGCATGAGGACCACATATGCACAGAACTTCAAGCTCCATTCTTAAAATAACTTAATAAATAGCCTAATACTCAAAAACTTTTCTTAGTGGGAAGTGCAAAAGTCGTAGAGAAAAAGATACTCCCATATGACTCCTGCCCTAAAGCGTTTGGGAAGTGGCCCACAACAGCAGCGAGACAAATCCACTTCCTGCTTCTTGAGCAACTGCTCTGTTCTTCTTTGGTACATTCTGTCCATCTGCTCTGGCACATCTAGGTTTCTGCTTAGCTTTACTTTGCTTGCTTTTTAGTAATTTCCAGCACACCCTTAAATTTTACAGCCAACTTCTGTTCTTGAAACAAAGCACAGGATTTGGTGCCACAACAGATTTCCCTGTTTGTAGGCACAGCAGGCATTCTGCATCTAAATAATTTTTCTGGAGATCACTACTGGGATTTGTATTCTATTAAAAATGCAAAAGGTTAAGAATAAGACCAGCAAAACTCTTCTACTTTTAGACAACCCTCCTGGCCCCAAAATGTTCCAGAAGTGTCAAACAAAATGCTCTCAATTCCTTATCATTTGTCTGTACAACACAACACTTTTGACAATTTCATCTGTCTTCACAAGGCTGATAGCTCTTAAAGCAGGGCTTTCAAACTTTTTATGACAGTAACCAAGAGTAACCAAAATATATTTTACATGACCACCTGGTACAGATGCAATATGCACATGTATAATTGAAAACAAACGTTTCATGAAACCGTCCTTAACCTTACTCTATCTTACACTGATATTTCCTACCCTATCTAATTTTTTAAGTGCTGGTAGAAACCCACTAAATTAATGTTATACCCCGACTAATCCATTCAAAAAAAGAACCACAATTATTGATTGTTTAGCAACACCACCTAACAGTGGGGATTCCAAGTGAAGAAAAAATGCACAGAACTCACACATTATTATTCTGGAAGGTCTGAAAATCTGCCTCGCTTAGGCAATAAAGATCATAAGCTTACAGAGTAAAGAAACAAAAGTTATACAGATGTAAGAATTGTTGAGGGCCGACCCAGGGGCGCAGTGGTTAAGTTTGCATGTTCCACTTTGGTGGCCCAGGTTTTCCTAGTTCGGATCCCGGGTGCGGACATGGCACTGCTTGGCAAGCCATGCTGTGGCAGGCATCCCACATATAAAGTAGAGGAAGATGGGCACAGATGTTAGCTCAGGGCCAGTCTTCCTCAGCAAAAAGAGCAGGATTGGCAGCAGATGTTAACTCAGGGCTAATCTTCCTCAAAAAAATAAAAGGAATTATTGAACAAGAACTTGAAAAGAATTAATTTTAAAAATTAATTAATTAACATTGAAGCAATACTATAAATTGACCTACAGACCTTATTCAAATTCCATCAGTTTCCCTACTGATGTCTCCTATCTGGTCCAGGATCCATTCCCGGATCCCACATTGCATTTCATTATCATACCTCCATAGTCTTCTCTAATCTGTCTTATTTGTCTCAAATGACCTTGACACTTTAGAAAAGCATTAGACAATTATTTTGTAGAATGTCTCCCGATTTAAGTTTGTTTGATATTTTATCATCAGTAGAATAAGGTGATGCATTTTTAGCAAAAAAACACAGAAGTGAAGTTGTGTTCTCCTATCAGAAGGTACGTGATTCTCAACTTCAACTCCCAGAGATTCTTATTAAGTAGGTCAGCGTAAGGCTTCAAAAATCCACAGAATTAAGAATTCTGATGATTGGCCAAGTAGAGTCAGTAGAACTGAGACAAGGGCCAGGAATCTGCATGTTTATTTAATAAGTAATGTGGCCGATTCTGAAGACACATTTTGAGAAATACAGTTTTATTCCACTATGGCTCTCAAAAACATCAGAACTTCACAAGATAGCTCTCTTCACTTAAAAAAAATAGTGTAGGCAACTTGGCTCTTCAAAATGCCAGAAATATCTATCTTTGCCAAGAGGCACCAGTTGTCATGGTCAATCGATCACACTCTCCCCCAATTTTCTGTTCCCTTTTAGTCCCCTTGATATTTACACATGTTCTGTCTGAGTCATTAAAACTTATGGTCTGTAACATGACTAATGCTCTGGAGCTATTTAATAATTACCATGTACTTCATTTGCACATACACTCCCCCTACTCCCACCCCTGAAAATACCTGCTCCAACCGGGGATAAAAACAGACCCTAATGTCCACCCACAACAGGAATCTACAACTCACCTTTAAAGGGTCTGGTATGGCTTTGTTAATTAGCTGACCTCATCAGGAGCAGTCCCCTGGCCATCAAATGAGAGTGCAGATGCAAGATGGAGAGGGAGTCAGCCATCACCAAGGTTTCAGGAAGAACAGAAGGATGGCACTACCTCATCCATCCACTCTGGTGACCCACAGGGAATATCTCCTACCACCCCTGCCCATCTGTTGATGAAAACTGATTATGTGAAACTCTTTGGGGGGGTTTCCATCAAGAAAATCCTTAACTCTAAGCAAAAAGAGGTTGGATGAGAGATCAAGGCCAGTAAGATCCAGGTTAGAATATCCTCCAGTTCACCCCACAGAACCAATCCCGCTCTGAACATAAGATGCAAAATCACAGTCAACTTCTCAGCAACGTATGGTCCATCATATTTCACATCTGTCTACAGTTTTTGAGCTGCCAGTGAAAAGCAAGTCAAAATAAACAAAACTCAAAGATGAATGTGGAAAGTAAACTCATAAACTGAAATTGCTGATTCAAGTCACAAGAATTTTAATAAAATTAGCCTAAGTTTTCAGAGGAAGATAAAGGTACTTCTAAAAGTCATATAACTTGAAGCAGATTCCCCTGTTTGGTTACCAAATGCCTTCCTGCTACCAGGTGATGCAGATTAATACACAGCATTCTAAACCTGTAAAACTTAATAGACAAGATCATGTAATTAAAACCATGACACTGGTTTTAGCAGGCAAGATTAAGAATTAAGAAAAACTCCCAAGAAAGAGAGTCTAAGTTCATTCTTTAGCTCTTTGTCCAATAACATGTGTTTTCCTGACAGTTCTCTTGTTTCCAAGCACAAGTTCTACTTGGAGCATGAACCACACCATTTTTTAATTTATTTTTTAAATTTTTACTTTTTTAAGATTGCCACCTGAGCTAACATCTTTTGCCAATCTTTTTCTTTTTTTTCTTCTCCTCTTCGAAGCCCCCCAGTACATAGTTGTATATTCTAGGCATAGGTCCTTCTGGTTGTGCTGTGTGGGACGCTGCCTCAGCATGGCTTGATGAGAGGTGCCATGTCTGCACCCAGGATCCGAACCGGCAAAACCCTGGGCTGCCGAAGCAGAGCACGTGAACTCAACCACTCGCCATGGGGCCGGCCTCAGCACTATTTTTAACTTATGAAGACTTGTATTCAGACCCTTTCCTCAGTTATATAACCAAACAAAAACTGGTAATAATAACTTATTACCATAAAAGATATGAAAAAGGAAGCATCTAGATATTCTTAAGATTTGTATTATGGAGCAGACTGAATGGAAGGAGGACTGAAGCAAAGTGTCACGGCTGCCCGAAGCTATCTGCCAAACACACAGCTCTGTATCACAGAACAAAGTGCTCTTCTTCACACCAGGAGCCTAAATCAAAACCACACATTTCAGTTTCCTGCTTTTTCACCCTCTCAAACACCCCTTTTATTACGGCTTATTGTGTAGTTATTTTAGACTCAGCATTAGAGTGTAAACTCCCTGAGAGTAACACCTGTCAGTCATTTCCAACCCCCTGCAGCACCCGACACCAGGACTTCAACTTATTCAGCCCGGAAGATGTCGGCTGTCCTGAACTGAGTACACCAGAACAAATCACAACTGGCCCACCTGCAAGAAGCTTGTCACAAAGACTCCTTCCTCAGAAATCCTCTTTAATATTTTAAACTTCGTGTTTTCTGGGTTAACCTGCTCTCACAACTGTCAGTACTAGTTTATTTCTTCCCCCAAAACTCATCCAACCAAACAGACAATCTCTCTACATTTTCCTGAAGGTAAATTATCTCTCAATAAAAAGCTGTTTTTGCTTTTAATTTAGGTACATAAAACCTCCATTATTTAGGTTTTGGAAAGAAGTATTAACTCTTTAACAAGTAGTAAATAGTTTTGTGAGAATCATTATAAAATCTTCTGTGTTTTGTGTCTTCCAACAAGTGAAATACTACAAGAAAGTCGTTCAAAAAAGAGCTAATCAACTTTACCCCACCCTCTTCATAATCCGATCTGCCTGGGAGAACCAAACCTCTCCACTTTTCTTTCTGATTCAGAGTCGTGGCTATTAAGATCAGTTGCTACACTATGCTGGAGATGTGGCTATTACAGTGGTTGGAAAACAAAGGCACTGGAATATGCCTTCTTGAAAAAGTTTATTTCAGCCTTCTTGTTCATTTGCTTTTCTCTCATTAAGAAAAAGCCAGATTCTTACTCTTTTTAATTCACCCAGCCCCACCCAACTTTCCTGTGCCAGAAATACCTTTAGCCGGTCTGCCCTCCTCCCAAGATCTACAGAGGCTGGCTAACTCCTCTGACAACCGCCCCTATTTTCCAAAGTGCAGTTGGCTCTGGATAGGCCCATCTATTCAGACTATAGGAATTTCTGCCTAAACGCCTTTAGCTTACACTTTTGCTCAGCTTTTACTGTTCTCTATGACAGCACTGTCCTCTTTCACTGGCTCAACTCAGGTGCTAATTTTTCCATGTTGCATTACTAGAAATATTCCAGTTCATGCAATCCTTCCTTTTCCAACTTAGAGATTCCATCTGGGAACAGTACGAAACATGTAGCATGGGAAAACCAAGATTTAGAGTGCCCTGCCCACGGTCACAAAGTCAACAGTTCACGCAGTGGTTCTGCACCCTGGGAGTCAGCAGAATCTCTTGGGAACAATCTAAATTATAGTTGCCCAGCTCAAATCCTTGTTAAAACACAGTCTCCTCGATTATACTCCCTCAGGGACATGTTTTCAGATCTACCCTGGTTTTCAGGCACCAAGAAGATTCAATCGCCGCTTCCTGATTGCCTTTAGAGAATGACAAATGCAGAGAATTGTCCTTTTAAAGTCAAATCCTCAGAAATAATGATTATTATCTATTGCAGAGCTCCAGCATTATTTGCCTGCTTTATTAGCCATGAACTTATCAGACTTGACCAGATTCAGAAACGGTTTTATCTCACTCAAAGACTCCTAAAACCTGAATCCATCTATTTGTTTCTGTAGATTCAGTGTAGACTCTCTGTAGGAAAACAAGTGGATTCTCATTGTAAAACTGCACCCAAATTTTGCTTAGTTAGCCTTACGAAAGAAAACACAAGGTTACAACATAACTTGGAATTCTCCACAGGGGAAGAAATCGAATCCTATAATGTTCATAGCAACAAAAAACACATGTCTAGAGTTACCCATAAGCTGTGCACTGTACTTTGATATGAATGCGAAAGTAAGAACAACTCTTTAAATGACCTTGACACATTGCTCTTTTTTCCACAGGAATGATATAGCACTGGTCAATTACAACGTAACAATACAATTTTCTCACAATTCCATTATTTCTCTATAATTATTCCAGTAGGAATTCATTGTAACTTATGTTAAGTACAGAGAATAAATGTTTTTTGAAAATGAGGAAAACAAAACCAAAGGAAAAGGAAAGAGGTGCTAGAATGTTCTCTGCCCTGATCCAGGTGATGGCTACAGTGTTATATACATATGTAAAAGTTCACTGAGGAGTAGGCTTAAGAGCTGTGTATCCTTTTTTTTTGGAGAGGAAGATTGTCCCTGAGCTAACATCTGTCCTAATCTTCCTCTATTTTGTATGTGGGGCACTATCTCACCGTGGCTTGATGAGCAGTGTGTAGGTCCACGACTGGGATCCAAACCCATGAACCCTGGGCTGCCAAAGTGGAGCGCGTCAAGTTAACCACTATGCCACCAGGCCGGCCCCAAGAGCTGTGTACTTTTTTTGACTATAAGTTATATCTTGATAAAAAGATTTTTTAAAAAAGGAAAAGGAGAAGAAGAAAAGCAATGCAAATCCAAGAATGAAGGTAGTATTTAAGATTCCTTAAATATTCTATTGTTCTTTAAACAAATATTTGTTGAGCACTTTGCTTTATTCCAGACACAGTGCAAGATGCTGAGGGTGAAACTAAAAGGATTCAGGCCACCATGATATAAGCATTTTAGTATAACGCACAAGGGACCTGAAGCAAACAAGACGTTCCAAAGTCAGTTAACAGTTACACTTACTTAAAGCTTTCTTTAAAAATAGTACTGCATGTGGCAAATTTTCACAAAAAATAGATTTCACTTAATGATTAAACTAACCTCTCCTTCAAATCAAAACAATTTCTTTAAATACTTAGTGAAACCATTTATTTAGGAAAATACTGTTTGTTCAAAAGAAAATAACTTATTTAAATGCAAGGGAAAAACTGTGGTAAAGATAAGAACAACTGGTTTAACAAACAAAAAAACAAGATAACTAAGCAAACTCTAGGAAAATCTATCTCTGTCACCCAAAGTCACAAAATATGTGAAAGCAAGGACAGAGAATCGTAAGATAATTCAGCTGAGCCTGGTGCAGCCTGCATCCGTTCTGACCAGGCAGCAATACAGGAGCACACTTCTCACCCCTGTTTTATTCCTACACCCTCACAACACACACTTATAAGCAACTCAACCCACTTCTCACCAGAAAGGAGAGAAATTAATGAACACTCTATAGGATAACCTCCGCCTCCATCCCCTACAAAATGGTAAGAGAAGTGGCCGGCAAAACCATTTTCTTCTTAAATCCAGGATCGACAGATAATCAGAAATGGTCTCTATAAGACAAGAATGCTAACGAGGGAGCATTGTACAACTCAGATGAATAACCAAAACAAACAAGCCGCTTTACCTGTCCGCCTTCATCAGAAGGTTCGGTGGTAGCTCCAGGAGCTGGTTGTGTTGCACATCCAAGACCTCCACTGAGGTTCTTTCTAGCCTTTCAGGAAGCCTCGTCAGCTGGTTGTGTCCTGCCAGTAGTTTCCGGAGACTACTATTACAAAATAAGCTGTGCAAAAAGAGACAAAGACAAAATGACTTACAGCTAATTTGGGATAAAGATTAAAAAACGAATAGCACTAGGAAAGCACTTAAAATTCTCTCTCCAAAAAACATAAAGTCAGGGGCCGGCCCTGTGGCCGAGGGGTTAAGTTTGTGTCTACCGCTTCAGCGGCCCAGGGTTTCGCTGGTTTGGATCCTGGGTGCAGACGTGGCACCGCTCATCAGGCCATGCTGAGGCGGTGTCCCACATGCCACAACCAGAAGGACCCACAACTAAAATATACAATTATGTACTGGGGGGATTTGGGGAGAAAAAGCAGAAAGAAAAAAAAATAGATTGGTAACAGTTGTTAGCTCAAGTGCCAATCTTTAAAAAAAAAAAACCAAACAAATCCATTCAGAGCAACTGAAAACTCATTTTAACATAACTCAAACTTGGAGCTGTTCACATTTCAATACTTTCCATACTTTAAAAAAAGGGCAGGAAGAACAATAAAAAGGGATATTTAACAAAGAAGCTTCATTTAGTGAAAGAAAAAAACCAGTTTCATAGGAGCAGATGCCGAGGAGAGCAGTCTAATCTTGTTAGACTTCCAGGCAAGCTGTATGAGGCTGTAGGCTTCTCGAGGTAGGGATGTGTCTGTCTTGTGGCAGCCTGGAACAGGGGTATTTTACCCACAATAGATTCTGAATCAAGTTTTTTACCTACAGGATCCACATTAAATAAGAATTCTTTTATCCAATTAAACTTTTACAAATGCCAACTGATAAAATGTTATATTTTTCCTCAGTTGCATTTCATAATCATAATTATTTCTCCCTTTCATCACTTCCCTAAATCTGTATATTTTTGTTTTCTGGTTGGTTTAATCCCAGACCCAAGTGGAGACTCCCTTCTAAGGACAATACAAGGCACTTAATCCGCTATTTTCTTTTGAGCCTCAAGGAGCTGTTTGGGAGCTTGGCTGTTTTCTCTCATGGGTCATCAAAACTGCAACATATGATAAATTCTTGTTAATCTAATGTAAATCTGCTCTATGACTAGTGGAGACTTCAAAAGTTGTACGGAATAAAACAGGCCCTGTGTTTAAACACAGAAATCTGGGCAATGGAAAAGTGTGGTTGTTTTTTGCATCGGGACCACTTTGGAATAAGATTTCTTCTCCACTGCTGTCAAAGAACGAGTCTTCCTCATCTACCTCCTGCTTTCGACCATTCTGACCTCACTCAGTGACATCCAAAGTTGTTAAAATCACCTCCATTACAGCTATAACTTTACTCACTTTCAATATCAAAACTAGACTCTTTGCTTTTAAAGACCCTAGCAACCTGTCTCCATGCTGTCACACCACGGGTTACCATTAATGATATTTGACATGCCTGACTTCACAGTTTTAAGCATCAGTGTGACAAGACAGACCATCCAGGACTGCTATTCAGTCACAGTTATCACAGGGGGCAGTCTCTGTAACGGTCACCTCAACCCAATAATTCAGGATTTGGTTCACCAATTTTACTGTCTTGCTGGGCCTAGGGTACAATTTAGAATTCTTAGAGGGTAGAATAGGGTTATTTATTATTCACACACACAAAAACACACACACTTCACCTTAAATAGATGGATAACTGAAAGATGTGAAAAAATCTTTATTTTGATTTTTCCAAATAAAAATCTAGACTTGATAACTACAGGATGAGTATTAAGTGCTAATTATTGGATAGTTCAATTCTTTTGGATACTGTGTAAGCATTAAAATAGTTTCTTTTCATTTGAATACATTTCCACTTCTAAATACTAATTTGTTTGGTCAAACCCTTCACAGTTCACTTAGATAAACAAAGCTTGAATATTAAATCAAATTCTAATGACTCACTGTCTTGCCTGAGAACTAGATCAATGACAGGGCTGATACAAAGTGTGCAACTAAACACCACCACAAATGAGAAAACAATACATATTGTTTTTGTTCCACGTGTTAAAAACACACACACACAAACAAACATTGTTTAAATTCCTTCACAACAGAGCATTTGGAATTTGCTTTGAATAAGCATTTGTTTAGATCCTAAAAAAGCCTGTACTAATGCAGAGCAAATCAAAGATTAATTAACTTTGGGAAAAACTGGATAAAATATCAGTTATCTTGTATTTATTCAATTGTTGGTTTGCATATACAGTATCTTTGTTGCAGCCTACAGTGAAACTGAGGCTTTAGACTCCAATGTGCTGTATCTGTTGGATTGGGGAGGTCAAAGTAGGGAAGAGAAGAGAGATAATGGAAGGAAAGATAACAGTAAAAGATTTTTTCAACAAATTGTTTTTTCCCATTAGTGATAGCCTGTTTTCATTTTTTGCTGTTTGTCTCCTAAAAGGGTCTCTCTCTCTCTCACACACACACACATGCAATGTTGTCCACAGGGCACATCACCAAAGTCCTTCTCTTGATAATGGTGATGGGCTGCACTGGGTCACCTAAATGCTCAGTCAACATAAAACTCTAAAGCGGAAAGCATTTTCAAATGGATTGAATTTATAGATATAACGCATGGCTGAGGAACAAAGTAAAATTAATCAGCTGTCCAGGGATTGAAAATGTAATTCAGATTTCTTTTATGAGAGCTATAGTGTAACACAATGTTATCCAACAGAAATATAATATAAGCTACACATTTAATTTTAAATTTTCTGGTAGCCACATTAAAAAAAGTGAAAAGCAACAGGTAAATGAATTCTCATAGTACTTTTTATTTGACCCAATATATCCAAAGTATTATTTTAACATGTAATTAATATACAATGTTATTGAGATATTTTGCATCCAGAATATACTTTACAATTCAGCACTTCTCAGTTAGGACTAGTCACATTTCAAGTGCTCAATAGCCCCTTGGCTAATGGCTAGTGGCTACCATATTGGATAGCTGAACTCTAACACAATTGCTAGACTTACTAAGCACGTATATTTCATAATCTTTGTTCTTTACAAACGAATAGAGGCATACTGATCGTATACCTTTAAAGAGCGTGCACCCAAAGTAAAAGTTTACTCCAAATTAGTGATAGATTTTTACAATATTTTCATGGATATATTTGACTATATACAGTTAAAAACAACTGACTTCCTCTGTTCAGTGATTGGCTGAGAATGGAAGAAATAGCTAGACCGGCGGCGTAGCAGTCACTAGCCACAAACGGCTATTCAAATTTAAAGTAATTAAAATTAAATAAAACTTAAAATTCCATTCCTCAGTCACACTGGTCACATTTCAAGTGCTTGGTAGTCACATGTGGCTAGTGGATATTGTACTGGCCAGCACAGATATAGACCATTTCAATCATCACAGAAAGTTCTACAGGACAGCACTGGCAGAGAGTACTCTTTTGGTTATTAATTGTATGGCTAGTCACTACCAGCCCAATAATGTTTTGTGCCACAATCAGTCAACGTGAAGATATTTGTATCTATGGACACAAGACATCATCACATGGCTATTTTACAAATCTTGCTATTAAAGTGAAAATTATGAAATAAAAACAGTAACACATGTTAAAAGAGAGAAGACAAGCAAAGACATGTTCTTAGACCTTCTACTCCAAATTTCACTTTAAGAAAAACAGAATCTAGTTTGCTCTTTCTAATTAATAACCCAATAATCTTTTTTTTATCAAAGTTATGTTTAAGGAAAACCAAAAATTATTTGTGGATAAGGTAGACATGTTCAGTTAACAAACAGAAGGGGTAGATTATGAAAAAATTAAGATTACAGAGGTGAACCAATTATACTGTTTGTTGAGTTCTTTAACATTTCTTTTGGCTTATTTATACATTTTCACCAGCCACGCCTCCTGCATGGCTTTGAAAGGTCGGGCTGAGAGTCAAAGCCTCACTCTACTCTTAGCTGCATGAAGAAATTCCATAATGTGAAGATACCACATGAGGCTTTAAAAGATGCTAAAAGGTTTTCAAACAAACTCTTTACAGGTTCATAATAACAAGTTAAACATTGAATCAGCAAATTTTTAATTGCTTTATCTAATTGGGGATTCTCTAATTTGATCTGTAATACTCACCGTGCAGGAAGTTCACATATTTGATTATGGCCAATATCCAAAACTTCCAGCTTTCGACTTTCACATATCCACTCAGGCACGTTTTCTAAGCGGTTCCTAAATATAAAATAAACAATTTTTTTTCTTTGATTGGAATTTGGCCTAAAATATGGTTTGAAACTCAAAATAATTACATAGAATAAATAAAACTTCAAATGAAATACCAAAGTGTAGTGAGTATAAATCAAAAGGATGTGTATTCACTTTAATCTAGAAGCAAAATGAACTATGATAGGGAATAAGAAATAAAGAAAAAGTAGGAAAGGACATAGTTATAACATTTGCATCATCTCTAAAGTCCCCAAAAAAAGTCTAATCCTCAGAACTGCTATCCTAAAAAGTCGACAAACACATTCCAATTTAGGGAGAGGATATCTTACACTGGAAAACAGACACACACACACACACACACACACAGTTCCAGTCAAGTCAAACAGTCAAATGACATAAAAGTTTTATTTTCCAATTTACATTTTTGCCCTTAACATTAAAATAATTCTCAAATCCAGTAGCTAACACAAAAGCATAGCCATAGATAAATGGAAAGAAATGGCAGCGGTGAAAAGGTACACTGACCCTCAAGACTCAGAATTACTTATTTGAAAACATCTACTTAGGCATTAGATGGTAATTTCAATTACCAGAAACAAGTGAACTAAACTAATGATGATTTTAATTATTAAATGAATTGACCACTTCTTATACAAATCTACTATATTTGAATGTCTCCCTAGTCATAAACAGCTATTAGCCTTTTACCTTCTTCTCTTTTTTTTTTGGTGAGGATGATTGGCCCTGAGCTAACATCTGTGCCAATCTTCTCTTTTTGTATACAGGACGCCACCACACCTTGGCTTGACAAGCGGTGCATAGGTCTGCATCCAGGACCCAAACCCAGAAACCCCAGGCTGCAGAGGCAGAGCACGTGAACTTGACCACTATGCCACTGGGCCAGTCCCTTACCTTCTTTTTTAAATATGTGAAATGACCAGGAACAAAGAATCTAAAAGGGTATATATGATCACAATTCTTTAAAAACAGATGAACAATTCTGTGAAAATATGATGCTTGGAACAAGGACAATATGAGAGTAAAAGTTTTTACTATTAAATCAACTTTTTAATTAAACTACAGAAAAGAAGGCATTACTTTCTGCTTAGTGTCTACATAGGCGCACACAGTTCTGGCTTTGAAGTCCTAAAGATCGACACACATAATTATTTTATTTTCTAATAGTTAACCAACCTATTCTTATTGAGTTAACATCTCAATAAGATAGGAGAGTGAAAGCATCCTTGAGTATAAGCAATCTTAATATATAGTAACAAAACTACTATAAGTGATAAAATAGCCTGGAACTTTGAACCTGAGGAACTCTAAGGACCTAGGAAACACTATGATGAGTGACAGCCCAGTTCCTTTAGCTAACACAAATACTCACACAAAAGGAGGAGGGTGAAATCCTGAGAGCTATGTGAGGGGAAGCAGAGATTTTCTAAGAAAAAGTCCTACATAGAGGGAGGTGGATGAGGCAGAGCATGTTACAGTGAGGATTCTGGGGACATGAGAGTTACAAAAGAAAGATGAACAGCATTTAAGTGGCAGAATTCAGGGACAAGCAAGACACAATAGTTTCCAATCCAGTCTCACTTAGGGGCTTCAAGGGGTACCATTTGCAATTACATCCTATAATTGAAAGGGAAATAGATTCACTCTATGGCCACCTGGCGAGAAGAAATCTGTTCAAGATAATTATATGCACCCATGTATGCAAACACCACTCCTGCACTGGTCTTTAATTTAAAGGCTATAGATAACATTCGATGCTGACAGAAAAAAAAAGAACTTAATCAGGTAATGTCTGACTTCAAGTTCATCAAACAAAACTATCCAACATGAATTTAGTAGGAAATGCATAAAGCACTACTCATAAACGATTTTATAATTATAAATTTCTAATAAAATTGTAATTTTAATAATTCTCACAGTAGCTAGATTCTGACAAATTCTCACACAGTTATGATTGAGAATATTAGTAAAATAACTAGGTTTGTGCACTTTCATGACTAAAGGCAAATTATGCACTTGACATATTACATAGCAGTTGTATCAGATTTTACACACTGAACCGAGTTAACAGTTGTCATGTTGAGAGGGCTGCATACTCCTACGCACTGTGATTGTTCAGAAAATTTGGTGTATTTCCTTTGGAATTATGCTAAAAGTGAGTTTCCCCAATTTCAGTGCGTTAAGATGATTAAAGTCTAATTTGTGTAAACACATGCTTTGTGCCTTCAGGAAAAAGTCTCTATGATATTTGTGGGAACTGGAATAAATATGACACACTACAGCAGTGAATTTGTGTAAAAGGTGAGATGGTCAGCCTACCAGCAAATGAGCTGAGGAAAGTGAGCAGGCTGTACAGAAATCCTACTTTGGTGGGCTTAGTCACGACTTTCTAAGGTCTACTGAGCAAGGAGATGTATGTAAAAGAAGGGAAAAAAATCAAATAGATACAGAACAATATTTTTTAAAATGAAATTAATATCATTTGAGGGAAAGACATGAAGATTTGGTTAGCATAATTAAAGAACTACTGGACCTTCCAGCCATATGACCCTCAACTCATTAATCTTTCAAACACAAACCTGGCATTCAAATTGGTGTTCACACAGACACCTTGATTCTTCTGGTTTGAACTACAGTATACAAAATGTAGTATTTTAACTAACAGATATTTACAGACATTTTTAGAGGGTAAGTAAAAATGACTGAATTTTTTATTACTTACCTTCAAAATATATAAAAAGTTCTTATGCATAAGCTCAGACAGAATTAACTAATAACTTTCAGGCAGACTGAAGGGCACTCTAGCACTTGGCTTCTTACCTTGAAACGTCCATGTAGGACAGATAATTCGGAACTGGGTAAACATCAAGTTGAACAAGTTCTAGGAGGTGGAAAAAAACACAAAAACATTACCATTCAAGTGACACAGAGACTCTTTTTGTATGTAGAATATCATTACTGTGCTTTATTCTCCATTGTTTGTTTAGATTAGGAAGTACAATACATCCGTTTGTTCAACTTTGAAACTACAGGAAAGTACAGAGAACTTCTAATTTAATCACAAGATCTTATTCAGAGACTGAAATCAATCACTCATTCTGCCTTCCGACCTCTCTCTCAACCACTTACTGTGGCTCTCCTCTTATTATACATGTTACATTTTATCTGGAAGATTAACTGTATGAATACTGTTTTTTTGAACATTCACGGTTCCTTCCATAAATCCAAACACATCCTGGCTTTTACCTTTTTCACTCTACGGAAACAGCTCTCCTGAGGGTCACAACTGACTTCCTCTACTCAAATCTGAAAACCCCTTCTCAAAACTGTATGAAATGTGACACCACCCTCCACCTAGGGCTTTGCTTCTCGGAGAGGGTAGTTTCTAGATGTTCTGCTGCCTCTCTAAACACTTACCAAGTAACTCACAGGTTCAGCTCCTATCTGACTGCCCACTCTGGCCCTGGCTAACTGAGGGTTTTGTAAGTCCACTTTTGGTACCAGCTCTCTTCCCTTTTCCAGTTACCTTATTTCCATGGTTTCAGGTACCAACTCTGAGCAGATAAGTCTCAATCAACATCTGTAGTCCTGACTGCAAATTCGTGTTAGCTCACATGAAGACCATTACAATAACCTGGATTAGCAGGGGAGTGGATTACTCCACTCTTCTCCCATAAAAGCACTCTGCGCACCACTTTCATAGAGCATCACTTCCATCACATGCCTCCTTTGCTTAGGAGTCTCCACTGGTTCTCTACAGCTTACTGTATTGACTTAAAGATTCACCATCTGACTCTAAGCCATGCATCCCATAATTACTTAACACTCTCCAGCAGTCACCTATGAGTTCAGAATCCCGTCTTCTCTCATCTGCCAAAGAAACCACATTCAGATTCTTCCCCCTTTAACAGGCTCTGTGGCTCCTGGCAATCCAAATCCTATAACCCAGGGCAAGCCCCATGGCCGAGTGGTTAAGTTCGCACGCTCCACTACGGTGGCTCAGGGTTTCGCTGGCTCAGATCCTGGGTGTGGACATGGCACCACTCATCAGGCCACGCTGAGGCGGCGTCCCATGTGTCACAACTAGGAGGACCCACAACTAAAATATACAACCATGTACTGGGGGGATTTGGGGAGAAAAAGCAGAAAGAAAAAAAAACCAAAACCAAATCCTATAACCCTTCAGTGACCTGTAGCTATTTCAGGTTTGGCTTGATTCCAGTGAGATGACAGTAAACTCATTAAAAAAAATCCCTCATCCTTTAGAGCTCATGCAGTACACTATGCATAAAACAAGTGCTTCATGAGCATTTGTTCAACCTGTAGGGGTAAATATTTGTTTTCATTCAGTTGTCTGATGGTAGGGAATTGAATCTTCACTTTAGCAAACATGACCATATGACCTTTTCTTTTTTAGAACTGCTATGATTTCCAAATTCTAAGGAAGAGATTTTATTAAATGAGTAAGCCTCTTGCTTTGTGGTGCCCCTGAGGGTAGAGAATTTAGTTTTCTTTTAAGGTGAGTTCCTTTGTTAGTGGAACATGAAATCTGAGACCCTGAGGGAGTCCAAAAGGGACCTTCCCTTCACTTTCACTCTCCAGTATTAAATCAAGATTCCAAATTTACTGTCTTAATAAGGCAGCCTAAGAAACAGCTCACCCCCCACCTTCAAACAGAGGAACCAAATCAAAAGTGGGAGTAACTTGTCTAAATATCACAATATGAGAAGAACAAGTTAGGAACCATAAAATTTTCTTTTTTGATTCCTTTAAATACCAAACCAGCATTATTCTTTGATGATTTTTATCTTAGCAAAATTTGACACTTATTTGACTAAATGAGGAAGGAAAAATCAAAGCGAGGCAGACAGGATGGCACTGGATAGATTCGTGGAACCAAAAGAGAAACTTTGATGTGGTCTATGTTACATACCGTTAGAAGAGGCATAGAGCGCTTTCAGGAAGTAGCCACAGATGTTTAACGTCACCAGTTGATTCCTTTCACAGTGTAAAACTTCAATGTTGTTGAAAATCATAGCATCTAGATCACCAAGCTTATTGTCGCGCAGATCAAGCTGAGTGACATGCTGGAGAAAGTCCACTTCATCTGCTATTAGCTTCCTAAGTATGTTCAGTCTTGAGAGGAAAAGGATGCAAATAGACCATAATTAACTGCAATGCTATAAATAAATGGCCACATCCTAACATGGTAAGGTAATGAGAAGGGACTCAAGTCTCACTATCTCATAGTCCTCCATGATTTCTTTAATCTCATCATCAGGCCTTCCTTAACTGGCCAGATTCTCTGGCTATTTTTAGCTATAACTCCATAAGGTCATAACCTTGACAATATATTCGGAAATACAATTTAGACCACTAAGGCTGGAAGAGAAGCATGCACATTGATTTCATTTTAATTCATTTCAAGAGGAAAAAAAATCCATTTAAACATTTATTTCCAAAGAATTTGGTTGAAAGAACACAAGAAACAAAACCCAGAACAACCCATTAAGCACATTACGACTACACTGAATATTTAAGGAAGGAGAGAAGATGAGTGAGCAGGTAGATGAGCAGCGACATAGGACAGAATTAAAGGGTGAACTGTGGGAAAAAAATGAATGGGAGCCACATATGCACCAGAGATAGGAAGGCAAATATCTGGATTTTCAACTGGTTCAGGACCAAGGATTAATTACCAAAATTATCTCCATCTTTAAAATATTGCTTGAGGGGCCGGCCCGGTGGCGCAGCGGTTAAGTGCGCACATTCTGCTTCGGTGGCCCGGGGTTCCTTAGGTGCGGACATGGCAGCACTTGGCATGCCATGCTGTGGTAGGCGTCCCACATATAAAGTAGAGAAAGATGGGCGTGGATGTTAGCTCAGGGCCACTCTTCCTCAGCAAAAAGAGGAGGATTGGTGGCAGGTGTTAGCTCAGGGCTAATCTTCCTCAAAAAAAAAAAATATATATATATATATACACACACATCTAAAAAAAAAAAGGAAGATTGGCAACAGATGTTAGCTCAGGGCATATTGTCCTCACCAAAAAAAAAAAAAGATAATAATATTGCTTGAAAGAGCAAAGTGCAGAAAATACTGAAATTTGGCATCTAGGATTCACTGAGAAATCATAAAACAAGAGACAATGATAGGATCAACAAGTCTAGGATACAGCAAGGCACAGGGAAAACCTGCAGAAGCTCAGTCATGAGGACTAGCGAGCGAACAGACTGAAGGTGCAGAGGATAAGCTGCCAAGATTTAAGTAAATAGTAAGAGAGACTTACTATTCAATATATATATAATTCAACATAACAAAGACACATTTAGCTTCATAGGGGAGAAAAATAAATGAAATCAAAATCTCAATTCCTGGTTTGCTGGCTACGCCCAACTCCTTTACAAGCAAACAAACAAGAACCCTCTACTTCTCATGACAAAGCCAACAAAGTGTGGAGATCATGCACTTGGTTAGAAGAGCATTAACATAAAGGCTGCAGCTTAGAAAAAAGCCAAAGGTTCTCAGTAGTGACTTTCTGCTCTTTGAAAAAATAAAATGATGGTAACCAAGTTATTAAAAGCAATATCATAAAGCCACTGAAACAGAAGGATGAGTGACAGATAACAGATAGCAAAGGGCCAGGATTTGTCAACCTGCAAACATAGCATAAGACCTCTTCCAATGTCCCCAACAGTGTTTTTTTTTTTTTTGCTTCTTTTTTATTCCAGGTTTTAAGATTTAAAAACTGGCCTCTACCCAGCAATTTTCCTATTTCCAAATGCTCACTAGATTACTAGAATATGAATACGGAATAAAAAGAAAAAACAAATCTCATTTTGGATACAGCAGACTGCAGGAATTAACAAAATGCCCCATGTTCTCCCTAATCTATACTTTAAATTACCTTCATGTGGCATCATCATCTTCATTTGAAATAGCTCCCCCCCACAATATTATTGTATTAACATTAAAATAATTAAAGGGTTGGTTTAATAAGGAGACAAAAGAAAATCTGTAATGAGAGGGAAGATACTCCAACTATTCAGTTTAAATTGCCAAGTCTTATCAGGATTCAAATATCAAAAGCTTTCAGGTTCACATAATAATACAACGATTTAGGATAAAGTTTTTTGAGTGTGAGAGGAAGATTCACCCTCAGCTAACATCTGTTGCCAATCCTTTTCTTTTTTTTGCTTGAGGAAGATTAGCCCTGAGCTGCCAATTCTCTGCTGCCAATTCTCCTCTTTTTGCTGAGGAAGACTGGCCCTGAGCTAACATCTGTGCCCGTCTTCCTCTACTTTATATGTGGGATGCCTACCACAGCATGGCGTGCCAAGTGGTGCCATGTCCTTACCCGGCATCTGAACTGGCGAACCCTGGGCCACCAAAGCAGAATGTGTACACTTAACCACTGCACCACCAGGCCAGGCCCATAGGATAAACTTTTAAAAAGGCAAAATGTGGTTAAAATTTCCTTCCAATAATCCCCTTGGTTAACACAACCATTTTATTTATTTCATAAATATTCACTGAACATTTACCATGTGTAGACCGGCAGCGTCAGAGAGGATTATATGTTCTACTTCCAGTTTGCTGCTCAACACTTTGCATATATGACCTTGAGTAAGTCATCTAACATTTCTGTTAATTCTAACTCTAATCTGTAAAACGAGGAATTATACCTTCCTTGTCCTACAAAGCGGGTGAGAAAATGAAATGAATATATGAGCCAGTACTTTGCAAACCATGAAAGGTTATGTTGATGATGATGACAATGACCTTGTGTCAACAAGAGATGTATAAAGCAAGGTGTTTGTCAGCAGATTAAGTAATTTAGTGAGGAAAATCACATACGCTTTAAAATATGAAGGATAAACAATACTAGTATGTGGTAAGTGCCATAAATGACGTATAAAATACAGAGTATGGTCAAAAAAGAAGCTACAGAAGAGGAAGCATCTTATCTGAATCCCAGGGGTAGGCAGAATTTAACAGATGCAAATGGGAGAAGAAAACAGTCCACGAGGAAGAGCAGAATGGCCTTTGGACTGAAAGGAAGAGCACAGGGAGAATTTCAGGCGCGAATGTAGGAGCTCTCAGGAGTGCAGGGTATGTGAGAAGTGTGAGAACATGGCTATAGAGGTGGATTAGTTAATTAATATTTGTTGAGTATTATACCTTAAATGATCACTTTTAATCTGATGTAACATTTCTATCTGAAGGAATAAAAAAATCAATAAAACTAGCTTTCCGCTTATACAAACTAACTGAAACACCCCTTCCACTAGCTTCAATTTAAAATATTAAGGCAGAATAAACAAATCTGACCAGACGTCCCCCTCCCCAGCTCAGTGGCCTGGAGGGAAGCAGTTATCTACTCCCGATCATTCAACATTTACAGTGTCCAAAGTCTACTCTGGTATTTAAATACCCTGCAACTGATCTCATCTAAGAAGACCCAATTAGAACTGGAAAGCTGAAGAATTTATAAAGGTCCTAATAAGAAAAGTTACTTCTAGACATAAGAGATTGATCTTATTTGTAAACTAATTCGGATCAAGAGAAATGATGCCGTCTTATAAGTACCAGGTAATGCAGAAATCCTCTCATGTTTGTTACCTGAGGTCAATACAACCATCATTATACTGCTGGCTGGCTAAATAAAAAAGGGCTTAAATTCTTGAATATGAAGGTTTTCTAAATCCAAGGGACTCAGAGGCAAATAATGTTAACAATTTAGAAAGAAAGTTAACAAGACAAAACTTTTTGTCACATTCCAAAAAGTTCTCAAAGTCAGATCAGTTATTACCATTTGTACTCCCTGAATTAAGAATTCTAGGTCTAGAGCCAGCCCTGGTGGCCTAGTGGTTAAAGTTTGACGCTCATGGCTTCAGCGCCCTGGGTTCACTTCCGGGTCACGGAACCACACCACCTGTCTGTCAGTTGCCATGCTGTAGCGGTGGTTCACATAGAAGAACCAGAACAATTTACCACTAGGATATATAACTATGCAGTGGGGCTTTGGGAAGGAGGAAAAAAAGAGGAAGATTGGCAACAGATGTTACTCAGGGAGACTCTTTTCCTGCAAAAAAAAAAAAAAAGAATTCTAAGTCTGCCTATTGCTAACACTTCTCTAGGTATGACAGCTTGATACCATCAGTCTGAGGAAAGGTAAAGCCAAGCAATTCTCTGTGGGACTGGAATGAATGGGCTTCCTAGGCCAAACTACACAAATGGAGAAGAAACGGGGGCAAAAGATGATGCTGGTTTATACTATGAAACTCAATAGGTATGAGTGAAGGTCTGGGGTTACCAACAGGGAGGAGAGTGGGTAGTAAACAAGGAAAGAACCACGTTTGACAAATGGTGAGGTATAAAGATGCCAAGAACAACAGCTGAGCAGATTCCGTGAGTACGAAAGAGTCCTCAACCAGGTGATGATAACAACACATACCACTCGCTGGGAGGGTGAGGCATTTAACTCAATTCCTTCCAAAACTCTATGAATTAGGTTCTGTTATTAACCGTAATTTAGAGACAAGAACACAGTTGCACAGAGACATTTAAGTATCTCACCCAAGATTTAATGTGGCTAGTATGTGATCATCAACCCCTGGCTAGTTTGGTTGAAAAAGTATCAAATTGGGCAAGTCAGTATTAAGGCCTAAGCCCAATATGTTGCTTTGCAGGAACTCAAGCTCATGACAGGCTCTTGTCTTTCCTTAGGAAAGAGAAATTTAGAATAGCTTCCTCCTCATGTACAAGTTCTTTGTGCATTGGAAACTAAAACTGAACCTCACGTACTAAGAGATGATTATCGAGCCTCTTTGATGTGGCAAGGATTATGCTAGTGGTTTTCAGTTGGACTTTAGTGTGACCAGGATTCAAAATACAGGCTCCCTGCTCTTGCAAGGGGTGAGAGTGGAGGTTCTAGTCAAACTTAGGCCTAACAAGAGATTATGAGTTTTATATTTTGTGAAGTTTTGTGTTGTTGTAAATGAAGGTCAGAGCCACCTAAACAGAGAAAAGGGAAAAATAAGTTAAATAAATAATTTAATTTACTGACTGCATTATATTTATTGATTACAATATATTACATTATATTAAGTTAGAGAAGCCAAGGAAAGAAAAAAATTGAAGGAGAGATGCTCAATGATGTCAACTGCCTCAAGCCACAGAAGAGGAGGACTAAGAGAGAAAAATATTCACTCTACTCTCAATGATACGGTTTTTATTCACCATAAACAGCTCTCTCTGATTCGATGGCCCTATCCATGTAAATTAAAACTGGGTTCAAATTTGAAAAACAAGATAAGACCTTCAAGACACATGGTCATTCACCGATGAGAAATTTTTTTAACAAGTCTCCTACTGTTAATCATTATTCTTCCCTCAGAGCAGAAGTAGAAAAATGGGCCCTAATTGCAACTAGCCAGGCTGCCTGCCTTGACAGGAGAATGTCATCCAAAGGGCTATACCCTAACCCCCTAAATATAAGCCAACCACTCCAATGGGATATATTTCTTAAAAATGGTTACCTTAGATCCACGTGTTTAATGTGAGGCATTTTTCGCAAAGCCTGTAGCCTAAGGGTCTCCATACAGTTTCCAGACATACAAAGTTTATCCACAGCAGTTAATTTCTCCAATACCTCTGGAATGTCAGTGAATTCATTGAAAGAAAGACCGAGATAACTAAGCTGATGCATGTTCTCCAACTCAGCAGGAAGGGCCTGGAGAAAGTTTCCATCCAACAAAAATGTCTGCAAGCTATTAAAGAAAACATAAGAATTATAAAGAGAATGTGTAAATTTTACATCTTTATTATCAACACATGAGTTCCATAAGTATAGATCATATTACCAGAAAAAGAAAATGTACTATCCTTTGCAAAATGCATTAGGGCAGGGCCTGAGGCAATAATACACCAGAGAGCAAAGATCAGAGATAAGCATCTTAATCTTTTGTTGAAAATCAAAATTATGACCAATTTTCCCAACTTAGATAGGCATAAATGGGAACATGAGCTAACTGCAGTATGAATCAGCCGAAACACTCATCTTTTATTATTTTAAAAATTGACTTTTAAGTCTTAGAATTCGACATAATTCAGAAAACGAGAAAGTAACTCCTCCCATGTTTAGGCACAGTCATTTGTAGAGATCCAATTTAACAAGGTTATTTTAAGTTTTTACAAGATTCTATTAAGAGTAAAAAAACTAAAAAATGAACTCGACACAAGAGCTTAATCTCTTGGTTTGGGGCCAAGACTTACATGACCAACATAACAAGTTAACTAATCTCATGTGCTGCAACCTGGCTGCAGGTTCCCAGGGGTTTCTGAGGGACACTCCGCAGGAGGGTTTAAAGTACGCACTTGTGCATGACTCCGACGGCCGCCGGGACTGCGCGAAGGGTGTTGCAGGACACATTCAGCTCAGTCAGGGTCGGAATATTGCAGACTGCTAATGGGAAGTCCCCTAAATGATTATTGGAAAGGTTAAGACTCTTCAATTTGGTGAACCTATTACGATAAAACAAAACAGAAGAAAAGACAAATGTCACAGATGCATAACATCACATAATTTTAGCAGAGCCTTAGAGATAACCTAGTGCAACTCTAATTCAGCTGAGGAGGAAATGGGGCCCTCGGAGGCTAAGTGAGCAGCAGAACTGGAGTGCACATCTTCAGACTCAAGGCCAGTGTTTTACCTAAAATACAAACATTATTTTTAAAAACAAACTTGTCACTCTAAAATAAGGCTATTTGAGGAGGTGAGTTCTGCTGGAGTAAGTTTTTCAGCTTTACCTCAGCCAGCTTAATTAACACATATGAAATGATAATGGAGAGAAAGGAAAAGAACAGGTAGATCCAGTTCTTCTGAATTTCTGTGTTACCCCGGTCAAGTAAAAAATTTTTCTGCCTCACTTCTCTCAAATTCAAACCTGAAATAATAAAAACTTAACAATTTATCAAAGCTACACTTTCTCTAAGGTAACCAAGTTTTGTAGTCCCAAATTTAAGAATCAATTATCAGGGACTGGCCCAGTGGTGCAGTGGTTAAATTCGCATGTTCTGCTTCAGCTGCCCACGGTTGCTGGTTCGGATCTCATCGCACCGCTTGGCAAGTCATGCTGTGGTAGGGGTCCCACACATAAAGTAGAGGAAGATGGGCACGGATGTTAGCTCAGGGCCAGTCTTCCTCAGCAAAAAGAGGAGGATTGGTGGCAGGTGTTAGCTCGGGGCTAATCTTCCTCAAAAAAAAAAAAAGGAACAAAGAACCAATTATCATTCCTCAGTCTCTGTCCAACACTCAATACTGCTAACCACACACCTCACTTGAAGTTCTTCTCATCTCACTTTATCAACATTTTCCTCACCTAGCTTCTTCCCAGCTCTCTCCAAACTTTTTCTCCTATTTTTCCTTCTTGGTTCTTCCTGTCCCACAGTTAAGTGTTCCTCAACAATCTGTTCCTTGTCAGCTTCTTTTCTCTTTCTACATTGCCTTCCTTGGAGCCCCTTTACTGCTCTGTGAACAGCTCTCTCTAACCCATCACACGCCATCGCTTTTGCCCTGAGTTACCCTACAATATTTCCAGTCCAAAATGGAACTTATCATCTTTATCCCAGACCAGCACTTCCTCCTGTTCTATTTTTGTTAAAGGCTCTTTCATTTTCTCAGTTGTCCAAACAATTACAGCAATTAAAGAAGTCATCTTTAAATTTTACTTTTCTGTGCACAAGATCTTATATTTGGCCCATTGCCAACAACTACACTTGTTCTATTTGAGATGAGAATCAGATTAGTTACTATGTTATGGTAATTATTTTAAAACCATACACACAAGGCTAAATACTAGGCAGTATGTACCATGCCTACAAGACACTCACATCTTAAAAAATAAATCCAATTCAATTCAATCAGCAAATTAAAGAAACTGTCATGTGACCTATTTGTTGAATTCTGTAATAAAAAATGTTAAGCTTTGTTCTAAATATCTAGATAAAGTCTATTCTCAACAGAAAGCTGGTAATGTACCTATCTGACAGGTTGGAAATGTTACCTTGATTTTTTATAATAGCTGTTTTCTTGGGTAGATGTAATATTATTTTAAATTTAAAAAAACACTTAAGAAAGAATTACTGCTAAACTTGAACAATCATTTTTGGTTTTTAAAATTTTTAAAAATTTTTTTGGTGAGGAAGACTGGCCCTGAGCTAACATTTGTTGCAAATCTTCCTCTTTTTGCTTGAGGAAGATTGTCCCTGGGCTAACACCTCTGCCAAACTTTCTCTATTTTATATGTGGGATGCTGTCACAGCATGGCTTGATGAGCAGTATATAGGTCCGCACCCAGGATCTGAACCCAGGAACCCCCGGGCTGCTGAAGCGGAGCACGTGAAGTTAACCACTATGCCACTGGGCCAGCCTCCTGAATAATCATTTTTGAATTTGTTTTATGTTTTACAATTTGACTCATTAAGCCTTCTTAAAACAAAGAATGCTTATCCTCTTTTCGGATTAACTATGATTTACACAACACAAGCTAGAATTATGGGGTCTATTATTCCTAGTCCAGGGGTTCTCAAAGTATGGTTGGGGGATCCCTGAAGAGACACCTGAGACCCTTTCAGGAGATTCCCAAGGTCAAAACTATTTTTATAACAAGACTAAGATGCCATCTGCCTTTTGCCACTCTCATTTTCTTCCATGTGTCCAGTGGAGACTTCCAGACAGTACTCGTCCTTGTGATAGCATACCTGATTGGATGCAGAAACAGACGTGAAAATCCAACTAGCTTCTATTAAGCCAGACATTAAAAGATTTACAAAAATGTAAAACAATGATACTCTTCTCCCTATTTTTATTTTGTTTTAGAAAAGTTATTTTTCATAAAAAATATGTACATTAACAAGAATGGTTTTATTATTTTTCTAGATGAATTAATATATATTAAAACATTTTTCAGTTTAAATTTCTAATAAAGTAAATATCAATAAATTTAATCCCCATAAATAAAAGCCGCTTAGGGTCCTCAATTTTTGAGAGGGTAAAGGAGTCTTGAAATAGGGTTTCCAGATAAAATACAGGGCATTTAGTTAAATGTGACTTTCAGATAAACAACAAATTAATTTTTTAGTATAAGTAGGTCCCAAATATTGCATGGGACCTACTTATACTAAAAACAAAAAATTGTTGTTTTTCTGAAATTCAAATTTAACTGGGTGTTGTTTTTTTTCTTCTAAATCTGGCAACTCCCTCCTGAAATAGATGAAACTGCTGTTCTAGTCCAAACAAAAACAGTATCCTACTTTCTAGATATGTTTCTTCATTTGGTAGAACTGGCCACAGTTTTAAAATACGTATGCAATTAAAATGAACTTTTTAAAAAAAGTTCCTCCAGGAAGGAAAAAGATCCACTAGACATTCTCCTACACAACGCAGTACAAAGACTTTTCAGAAAGCGGAGAATGGAAGGATTACAATTTCAATATTTACTCGAGATGGAAAATGGAAGCACTGGCTTTTGGAAAAGTATCTGTCAATAATAGGAGGGAAAAAAAGGTATATTCATGTATGCAAACAAATTTACTAGGACCACACCACTCCTGAGAACAAAGGAAAGCAGTAGTGAGTTGAATGAGTAAAAGGCAGTTGATAAGCTTAAATGGAAGAGAGGGGAAAAAAAAACCCTCTTTTTTTTTTTTGAGGAAGATCAGCCCTGAGCTAACTACTGCCAATCCTCCTCTTTTTGCTGAGGAAGACTGGCCCTGAGCTAACATTCGTGCCCATCTTCCTCTACTTTATATGTGGGACGCCTACCACAGCATGGCTTTTGCCAAGCGGTGCCATGTCCACAGCCGGGATCCAAACCAGTGAACCCCTGGATGCCCAGAAGCGGAACATGCGCACTTAACCACTGCACCACCAGGCACCACCCCCAGAAAACAAACCCTCTTAACAAGTACCCTCCATTAATTTCATTTACATATCTTTCAAGTTTTAAAATGGTCATCAGCTCTAAATATAAAGAAATGCAATTATTTTCTGCATCAATTCAATGATAGAAACACTACCAGACCTTATGGTAACCAGAACTGCTCTCAGTCCCAGGGGCTGCGCCCCACAGAACAAGGAGTCTGGGCTCCCTCGCACAGAGCCGCACTGTCCACACCACACCCCGAGCCCAGGGGCTGCCGAGCACCCGCAATGGGCTAGTTCAAACTGAGATGTTCTCTAAGCATAAAAAACACACTGGATTTCCAAGACTTAGTACAAAAAAGAATGCAAACTCATTAACAGTTTTTTAGAACTGATAATTTTGATATATTGCGTAAAATAAGATATTATTAAAATGAATTTCACTTGTTTCTTCTTTTTCTAATATGGCTACCAGAAAACTTAAAATTACATATGTGGCTCGCACTGTATTTCCATCAGAGAAGCAATCTCTGCATACTACGAACAAGTAGGACGCTGAAATTCCCTGCTCAAATGACACCAAATCTGTTTTCAGGGCTTGTGTGGGCCTCTTCCCTGGGCCCATCCTCCATAAGTATGTGCCTCACGGGCCCTAGGGGTGAACAGAGCTTGGACACGTGGGCTGCTGTCCACATCCTTGCTGGGTGAGGGATGGAGCTGGAGATGGGATGAGAAGAGATTCGGGCCACTGGGCTAGCTCTCCCCTTGCTGCCATATCCAGTGCAGAATCCCAAGGAGTCTGAGGATTCTAAATTTGAATCTATGCTTGCAGGTCATTATACAAGCACATGTCAAGGGAGTGGGAGAGAATGTATTTGTTAGCTTGATTATACTTAAATATTTAGATATAGAGTATGGGGCCTCCATTTATACTCTTGCCCCAGACCTGTACATTTAAGGGCTGATTCTGATTTGTAAGAACCTTAAATTTCTCCCACTCCTTCTCACTACATTCTCCCCCTGCCTCATGCTCCTCCCTGTGCAGCCCATCCCCCAAATTCTTCCCAGAAAAGAACACAGTGTTCAGTAGTCTTGTTTAGCAAACAAAGCATGGATTGTTTCTGAGAACTCAAGTTCTGGATCAGAACACATTAAAACTCATCTGTTTTGGAAACTGAAACCCTTAGCCTTCTTAGAGTTCCACTTTTTCTTTACAGATGTGGAAAGCAGTCAGATTACAGGCACCTGCCAATTCAGAAATCCCTCAGAGAAAGACAGGGCAAGTCCACCTAGAATCCACTTCCCTCTGGTCTTACACTGTGTGAAACAGATACCAGAAGGCAATGTTGAAGAGAGAAATAAGAGACCAAAACGGGGAGTGGGTGACCTTTCCTCCCTTTACCTTCATTCGAAAAGAATGCAGAGGAGGGAGCAAGGTGACAGCACAGGCACACTGTAACAGAAGACAAGACATGTCTCCTACAAAATAAAAGACTTTCAACTTGGTCATGTTAACTAGGTGAGCCAAATAGACCCAGACCCAAATTCTAAAATAAAACTGGTTGGCTTTGGAAAAACACATATTTGGTTAAATGTTTTATATATATATATATATTTTATGTTTGGTGAGGAAGATTGGCCCTGAGCTAACATCTGTGGCCAATCTTCCTCTATTTTGTATTGTATGCAGGACGCCACCACAGCATGACTTGATGAATGGTATGTAGGTCCATGCCTGGGATCCAAACCTGCAAACCCTGGGCTGCCGGAGCAGAGCACACAAACTTACCCACTACGCCATCAGGCTGGCCCCTAAATAATTTTATTTTAAACTAATATTAAGTTCTTAAATCTTAAAATACTTAAAATGAAGTTACATTATATTCACTCAGGCTACAGATATTGAAGCTGGGTACTTGAGGGCTACTGTAAATATTCTAAGATTACCTTTTGACCTTGTTAATGAAAAGAAGTTAATGTTGTCACTTTGCTGTTTTCTTGTTAACCCGAGGAGTAAACTCAAGACTCACAAGGATTTATGAGTTTGTTTTTACAGAACAAAGAGAATGTCTTCAAGGATCAGCACATAATCAGCTCTCAGTTGCCTCCGATGCCCAGAAGTCAGACTGCCCAGGGGCTTATGTGGAGTGAAAGAAACATGGATTACCCTTTGTTTCTCTGAAACTCCTCCTGCCACACCCACCCCTTAGCTCTATAAAACTCCCTGCCTTCTTCTCTTGTTAAGGCTGATTTGAGAGAACCCATGCTCTCGCCTTCTCATCTTGGCCAATTCAAACAAACTTTTCTCCATCTCCAAGCACCCATGTCTCAGTGTTTGGTTTTATTGCACATCAGGCACAGGAAATTGAGATTAGGAGGTGTGGTAACAATTTTTCCTCATAGCTGTTCAACATATGTAAGTTCAAAATACTCACTGTCCTCCATGGCCGGTAATGCCGCCCTCTGTAGTGGGGAATGAGGGTGAAAAAGGAGTGCTTTCCATACACTACTCTGAGGCCATTCTTTGACCTGTGACTTAGAATTATTAATAATTGATATCTACTTATATTTAATACTTTAATAAGCTGTAATAGAAGAACAGGAGAGATGAGAAGTAGTGATGTTGAAAGGCAGTAGATTCAAGTTGTATGCAATAGTCATACAATTTCTCTGAGCCTGGATTCTTCACCTCTGGGCTTGGGAAATGAAAGAAAATGACCTCAAATGCTTCTTTTATTCTCATTTTTGATAACCCTCGGAAATAAGGAAGATATATCCACTTCAGTAACTTTATTTAGCCTTGGTGCTGTGTGTGCATATGCACATATGACATGTTTTTAAAAAACAAGCCAGTTTCTTGTTTTTGTAGTTTCTAAAGCATCAAAAAAAAAATCATTCCTTATTATTGCTAAACTGATCACTGTAGTTATTACAATCATCATTAAAATAATTTTTGTTGGGGCCGGCCTGATGGTGCAACGGTTAAGTTGGCACGTTCTGCTTCGGCAGCGCAGGGTTCACCGGTTCGGATCCTGGGTGTGGACATGGCACCGCTTGGCAAGCTATGCTGTGGTAGGCGTCCCACATGTAAAGTAGAGGAAGATGGGCATGGATGTTAGCTGAACATTTACATTCAAACCAGTTCAGGCACAGTCCAGTGCTCCCAATATACCCAACAATCTGAAAGGTCTGACTTCACTTTCCAGAGCCGGCAATACGCTTTAAGGACAGATGTAACTTGTATCCATTTGTTCTATGATAGAGCTCAGAGCAGAGAAAAGAAATCAAGTTAACATTTATCCTGAGTCTAACGAAGAGTAATCTTCTTAAAATAAAGTCACACAGTCTGGTACTAGTAGTACATTTAGCAAATGGCAATGGGAACTGTGGGCATTTAGAACTCAGGTCTGACTTAATCCAAGCTTCCAAGGCACACTTCTGTTTTTAATACTGTCACAGAAGAGTACAATCAAACACACCTGAGAATCTTTGTTGTTAGTGCCGTCGAGTGGATTCCGACTCTGAGGAACACTGTGTACAGCTGGGCAGAACCCTGCCCCATCTTTTTGTGCCATCCTCTCACCTTCTGGCGCTGTATCAGATGGTGTTGCGCTGCTATTCACAGGGCTTTCATGGCCCATTTTTCGGAAGTGAGTGGCGAGGTCCTTCTTCCTTGTCTGGAAGCTCTGCTAAAACCTGTCCACCATGGGTGACCCTGCTGGTATTTGAAATACTGGGGGCATAGCTTTCAGCATCACAGCAACACGCAGCTGCCACAGTATGACAACCAACAGATGGGTGCTGTGGATCCCTGACAGGAAAGGAACTTGGGCCATATTGGTGAGAGCACTGAATCTTAACCACTAGACCACCAGTGCTGGCTCCTTGGTAATCTACAGAGACAGAAAACTCTAAATGTGTGTTTTTACAAAGAAACACTGAAGTGCCTTTCAAACAAAGCTGTCCTAAGGGCCAGATAACAAAGTGTATGATTGTTTGCAAAGGATGGGATGGGGCCTTGAGATGACAGAAGGTCAAAAGAAGACCTAGAGAAAGATGGTAGAATAGAGCTGATAACATCACTGCTCTGCCAAATTAGTGCCAAATTTCTTTCATTTGCATCTTCTATCACATTTATGTTGCAAAATAAAAGCATAGTGACAATGATACTGTATCTAGTCACAAAACGTGCTAACCTATCCAGTGGTTTCATCTATTAATGTTCTTACTTGTTCCTTTCTTTCTCCAACTTCACAGCCATAACTAATTAAGAGTAAAGCAGGAATAGCACACATCCTAAAACTGCTATTGAGGGAACAAAGCAACCATTAGCTTTGTCCCTGCACCTGTCTCAATTCCCTTTTAATCTAGACAGCAGCATACATGCTATCATAGTCTACAGGTAGCTTTAAATGGATTGTTTTCCTCAGTCACTAAATTTCCAGGTGTAATCTTCGAAGGCACTCCCTGGAACAAATTATTTAACTCTACAAAAGGGAAGAGTGCTTAGTTTCTTACATTAAAGCAAAGGTTAAAATGCATCTCATTCATGCATCTGATTCCCCTACCTTTATTAGGTAGATATATAGGTTTTTAAAATAGATCAACTACAGCTCTACAAGCTTATTTTATTCTGGCCTCTAAAAAAAACTACTTGGGAGCAAGTGCTCCTTAGAAAATGAAGAGGAGCCATGTTTTCCAAGGGCAGGAAAGAAAAAGCAAACATTCTACAATACCAAAACTGAGAAAAATAAACACACAAATGCCGCTTCTCATATACCTTCCCCTCCTGGGCTTGTTGTGTCATGATCATAGACGTACTTAATCTTTTCTTCTTTCTCAGCATTTATCCACTCAGTCAATCTACACTCAAAAATTTACGTACAAGGTTCTTTCTGCATCTGAGTAAGGGGGATGGCTATATATATCTCTATATATTTAGGAAACAAAACCAAATAAATAGCATGACGACTATTTGGAGACATAACATGAATTAGCTTTAGATCCATGTAAATCTTTAGTAATTTTCCTTCCAGGAACTAAGGGTATACTAGGAAAACTTGACTGTAAAAATAAAGTAACAGTATGGTGGAAGTAGTTCTATTTTTAAACACATCCCAAAAGTGCTTAAAATGAGTGTCACACATTACACTCATGAAGAGAAAACCGAATATGTTTTACTCAATGAGCCTAACGGAGAAAAATCAATATTATTTTCTGGAGTTATTATTCACTACAAGTGGGTCAATTAAAAAAAGATTCCCTGGGTGACTGGGTTTCCGTTTCATAGTAACAGTCCATGTTTAACTTTATTTTTTCCCTGTGGGGGGACATGCTAATACACTTTGGAAATTATTAGGCTTCAGTATTAAGTAATGAAGGGCCTGCTGGAGGGCTGGAGCTGTAAAGCCCAGCTCTGGGCTTAGTCCCCTGTGTTCCAGCAATTACGAAAAGCAGGCTCCCTAATGGTTCAGAGTGGTTGCACCTTAGTGGAGAGTTGTCGGGCTGTCAGAGCTCTGTAATACTCACTAAGTCAGCTTTTAAGAGAAAGACTGCTTTTATTTGATTATCAAAATAATACATGCTCATTTTAACAAGTCAAAGTATAGCAGTATTTAAAGAAAATGTTAACAGTGTCTCCTACTTCCTTCAAAATCCCATCCTCCCGAGATAACCAGTGTCAAGACTTTGATATACATCCTTCCAAAGCTTTTCTTCCTTATAAAACACATACAAGCATAAAGGGGAGATAACCTCCCTCCCTATTTTTTGAGTGGGATTATACCACACAGATTTCTGCTACAACTTGTTTTCCCGTCAAATACAAACAAATCATCCTTCTAAGTCAGTACATAAAAATCTAACTCACTCTTTTGACAGCTGCATAATACAGAGTAAAAATGTACCACAATTTATTCCAACCCTCCACTGACTGACATTAGGAGTACTCCCAGTTTTTTTGCTGTTAGAAGTAATCCGGCATATCTGTTTGTGCATCAATGATTTTATTTTGCAGCATTTATGAGTGCCCCAATGCCTATCTATAATTCTGAAATCCAACGGGATCTAAAAATTCAAAGATTTTTTTATTGATTCATGTGGTAGGAAAAGCTGATGTGAACTGATGTGAATATTCATTCATTCTCTTTAGAATATGAATGTTTCTGCTTATGAAGTGCTGTCCCAAACCTTGCTGGAGGTGTTATACACTGTACTACCTTTAGTAATCTGAAAATCTCTGAAATCTGAAACACAAATGGCCTCAAGGGTTTTGGATAGGGGATTGTGAACCTGTATTTCTAAAAGTTGCGTGCAAGAGTATATACAATTTAATTTTAATACACACTGCAAAAATTACCAAAAAGTTGTAGAAATTCATACTCCCAATCAGCCATGAAGGAGGTTTCTTTCTTTCCATGCTACCTTCACTAGCATTTAATGTTAGCATCCTTTCAATTGTTCCTAATCTGATGGGCAAAAAGTGGTATTAGGTCATTTGAATTTATATTTCTTTTTTTCTTTTTGGAAGAATAGCCCTGAGCTAACATCCACCGCCAATCCTCCTCTTTTTGCTGAGAAAGACTGGCCCTGAGCTAACATTTGTGCCCATCTTCCTCTACTTTATATGCAAGACGCCTGCCACAGCATGGCTTGATGAGCAGTGCTTAGGTCCGCACCCAGGACCTGAACCGGCAAACCCCGGGCCACCAAAGCAGAACGTGCAAACTTAACTGCTGCACCACCGGGCCAGGCCCTCAATTTATATTTCTCAGTGAAGTTCATCTCTCTGTTAAGGTCATCTTCTCTTTTGAAACACACATTCATATCCTTTGCCCATTTGTCTACTGAGTCGTTTGTCTTTTACTTTTCAATTTGTATGAGCTCCCTGAACACTATGCGCCACACAAAGTGTCATATGCTGCATATGTGTCACATGACACTCTCACCTACTGATTTGTTTTTCCCACCTGTTAATGGTGACTTTTGCCACATACTAATTTTATTTATTTATTTATTTATTTTGCTGAGGAAGTTTCGCCCTGAGCTAATATCTGTTGCCATTCTTCCTCTGTTTTGTATGTGAGCCACTGCCACAGTATGGATACCAATAGATGAGTGGTATAGGTCCATGCCCAAGAACCAAACCTGGGCCACCGAAGCAGAGCATGCTGAACTTAACCACTAGGACACCAGGGCTGGCCCTAATTTTTAATTTTCATCTACTCAAATCTGGCAATCTTTTTTTTATGGAGTCTATGTTTTTTTCCTTGCTTAAGAAAGTCCTCTTACTCTACCCCAATGTGGTATAAATGTTCTCCCATATTTCCTTCTAATTTTATTTTTTACATTTAGATCTTTATTTCACCTGACATTTATTTTTACATGTAATGTTAGGTGGAGGTCTAACTATTTTTTTTTTCCTGGTAGCTAATTATATCAACACTATTTATTAAATAAATCATCCTTTTCAATATCCATTCAATTTAAATTTCATACACTAGGGGAAGAGAGAACAAAAAGAGAAAGCTTAGTGCTGTTCAAATAAAATAGACACAGAGTAAAAACAAGTTACATTTGGGCAAAAACAAGTTAAACTTACTTTTTGTTTCTCTTTCCTTTTTTTCCAAGAGAATTTATAAGATCAAGTGACTGCATTTTTGTTCCTCCTAAGACTCTAACTTTTGGTTTTGAGCTGGTAAAATGCTTTAATAAAATGATTAGTTTGACAGAGTAACTTTCCTCTTTTATCTGTAGAAGAACAAATCTTGGGAAGGGTATCAAAGTACTTTTTAAAAAATTGTATTGAATGCACCTTCTCTCAAGAAACATTAGTTAGGGGCCAGTCCCATGGCTGAGTGGTTAAGGTTGCACGCTCCACTTCGGTGGCCCAGGGTTTCGCCGCTTTGGGTCCTGGGCACGGACATGGCACCACTCATCAGGCCATGTTGAGGCAGGAGTCCCACATGCCACAACTAGAAGGACTCACACTAAAAATATATACAACTGTGTTCCGGGGGCTTTGGGGAGAAAAAGGAAAAATAAAATCTTAAAAAAGAGAAGAAACAGTTAAGTCAATGAATGAAAGAAACATCAGTCAGCAACTTCCTTGATTTACCTTCCATGCACTGCTGAAACTCTGATTCCTTTAGTGTGGAACTTCACTGGCTTGTGAACTTAGTCCTACAGCAAAGTTTTAATATTTTTGCCCCAATCCAGGTATGACATAGGGCAACCTATCCGTGCTATAAGAGCTGTGTAAGAAAGCAAAACAATGTGAAAAAGACTTAAGAGGCTCTCTCTCCCAGACGCAGAAAGAAAGAAATACCCTTTGCCCTATCTTCCTCTTGGACTTGCCTGTGGTTGTGGTGGCATGAGAGACATTTGAATCGTTGGGCCTGCTTCAGAATTGCTGGGAACACTTGCCCTTCAGAAGGCATGACTCAGAACCTTTTAGCACTCACACTGCTCCCCATACCCTCAAACTGTGCTGTCCTGGATTTGACTTGCATTGGTCACGTCTCCGTTTGTCGGTGCAGCGCTTTGTTCCTGTTGTCCCTTTACAACTTCTGAAATGAATCCACATGAACTTATGTACTGCATGCCATTCTGTTCCAAGGCCCGAGCAGTCCACCAGCCTTGTTCCCAGTGAGCACCTGCCAGAGACTTCTAGGAGGTTCAGTGTGCACAAATGCTAACGTGGCACATGACCAGCTTCTCAACACTTGAGCCAAAATAAACAGAAACCATCCCATCTTAATCCTAATGGCCATAAATGACTCTCGGTACAAGCACAATAAACATATCACTTTCTCATGTGACTAGAAAACAAAAATAAACACATGCATATTTTACTTGGATAAAAATGAAAATTCACTGCCACAAAAGGATTTGAGCAAAACTTTCTGAAGACTACTGCAGATGTTAAAAAACAGAATAAGTATACCAAAGCTACAACCCATGGATGTAATTTTTTCAAACTAATAATCAAGGGAATAAAGAACACTCAGTGTTGGCAATAATTACAACGGATAGATTGCTGTAACAGCAAATTAAAGCATTCCCTAAAGAGACAAAATCTTATTTTCACCCTCTTTTAAAATAATTCCAACAGGAGGCATTTATTGATTCCTTACTTTGTGCTAGACTCTAGGCTAAATTAACCCTATGGATACAACTGCCAGCAAGATGGAGCTCCTGCCCACAGGCACGAGGAGGGGACATACAGGGTGGGCTCCCATGAATCAAGTAAGTACATTATATAGAAAACCACTCCAAAGCATAAGACAGTAATCATGTGGAAACAGCAGTCACTAGATTTACAGTAACCCTGCACTAATTAAATTAATGAAAACAATGAGTCACAACCAGCATAAATCTGTCATTTTCTGATTCTTTTACATTTTGATTTATTTATTTTTTTTGAGGAATATTAGCTCTGAGCTAACATCTGCCACCAATCCTCCTCTTTTTGCTGAGGAAGACTGTGCCCACCTTCCTCTACTTTACATGTGGGACGCCTGCCACAGCATGGCCCAACAAGCGGTGCCATGTCTGCACCTGTGCTGCCGAAGCAGAACATGGGAAGTTAACCTCTGTGCCACAGGCTGGCCCCACTGATTCTTTTATAAATTGGCAATATAATGATCAAAAAAAAAAACAAGAAATACATTAGAATGTCACAGTTAAACATATCTCTCTTACGAAATGGTTTCTTTGCTCAATTTATCTATGAGTACATTTTTTTCATTTTCTCACCATCAGATCTGCCCATAGTTAGCCAATTTAATTGCAATACTATTCAAGAGATATTTAATATTAACCACCACACTAGCAGGACAAATAACAAAAATGTAAAAAGATTTCCGCATAAGTCAGAAGACAGATCACTATTTCCACTCCACTTTTCAAAGCAAAGGAGAGTAGATCCACACAGTATACCTGGATGGAATCCCAGCCGAGTCATATAAGGATGTATAAAAACAAAAACCTGATAACATCTCTATCCAGGATATCGCATTACCAAAGGAGAAAATGAGCATAAACTAAAGCCAGAGAGAATAATTCTATCAGGAAAATGTGCTTAGCCATGAGGAGCTTAAGCTCACATCACAAATAGACGAGGCATATCTGGTAGTTAAACAGAAAAAAATCCAACACTGCAAAGTTTACTAGATATAATGCAAGCCTGATCCTAGGACTGAATCACTCATTCACCAAACATTTTCTGAGTTCTTATTATACACAAAGGTGCGTGAAGCACACAAATGTGAATTAGGCATGATTTTTACCCTCCAGGAACTTGAAACAGTTTGGGAGCAAACTTGCTATAATATAAAGCAAAAGATGAAAACTTAACTGGAAAAAAAAAATACCATGAAAGTGCTTACAGAAGAGAAAACTCACTTTTATCTAAGGGATATGAGCAAGAGTTCAACAGGCAGATGGGGATTGGAAACGAGAACATTCAGAGAGAACAGGGTGGTGTGACTGTTTCTCAACTCTAGCATGCACAGTTAAAATGCAGATTCCGGGGCCAGCCCCGTGGCCGAGTGGTTAAGTTCGCAGCTTGGCTGCAGGTGGCCCAGGGTTTCGTAGGTTTGAATCCTGGGCACGGACATGGTACCACTCATCGAGCCACACTGAGGTGGTGTCCCACATGCTACAACTAGAAGGACCCACAACTAAGAATATACAACTATGTACCGGAGGGCTTTGGGAAGAAAAAGGAAAAAAATGAAAAAAAATGGACAAAAAGGGAAAAAAAATAAAATAAAATCTTTTAAAAAAAAGGGGCACTAATTAAAATATAATAATAATAATAAAATGCAGATTCCTACACCCTGTCACCAGAGGTGCTGATTCAGCAGGCCTGGGATGAAAACTAGGTACCTCCATTTCTAGTAAACATCCCAGTGATTCTGATACAGGCATTTCATGAATCATATTTTCAGAAGCACTGATATTGAGGGCAGAAACTCCAGGATGTACTTGGCAACAGTAAACAAACTATATAGTTAAGCAGAAAGAACACCTGTGGTTGTAAAGGATGCTTAAAGACTAGTCCGAGAGTGCCTCGAATTCCAGATGAAGACACTGCTTTTTACTTCTGAACAATTTTGAATGAGTAGTGAAATAATCTATCCTGGGACACATGGATTTGCATATCACATAAATCAGATAACATCTCCTCTTACCTTTTTGCACTTCCTCTACATACCTACATACACACACACACACACACACACACGTCTACATAGGGTGAAAGTGTGCATTTTGACAGAAATTTTAAAATTGTAGGGAAGAACAACTATTTGGAAACTTAGACTTGCCCTAAGTTTCTCTTGTTAATCATAAGTCCCAAAGACATCATCAGGGAGGGATGGGTGTACCCTACTTTAGAGAAGCCACTGTCAAATATCCTGCCAGCTCTAATGTCATCATCCTAGCCCACCAGTGGGAAATGACAACAGGCATATGACTCCTCCCATTCAAAGCTCTATTACTACAGAGAGCATGGTGGGTGACTTCAAAATTACAGGTACTCAGGAAAAATAGAAACTCTCATGGGTCTTTAATTTTCAAAAGCTACACATGTGTATTGTCAGAAGGTGTTCCAGAGTTAGCTGCGCCTGACTGACATGAGGCAGAGGACAGAAGGAGAATGAGGAGCATTGCTGGTTTCCAGCAGTATTCTCACACAGGCAACCAAAGAGTTATTTCAGAAGTCATTGGCAATGATGTTAATCATGTTCCAAAGTCCCAAGTTATGACGACAAGTCACTATCAACAATCACAAAATAAGCACCTGTTGGCCCTCTCACTGCATGCTTTTTGTCCCCTAAGAGCTAGGCAGAGGGAAAAGTTGGTTACCACTCAGAACAACAAATACCTACAAACACTATGTTTAACACTGAACTCTTGCAGTTAAGTTAAAGCTTAGGAAGTACAGCGAAGAACTCCACTAAAACAAACAGAAGAATGGAATTGGCCAGAATACAATAAATAGTCTCACTGGAATCGAGCCAAGACTTCTGACGATCCCTCCCCCCTTTCTATTTAAATGAGCAAAAAGCTAAAGAACATTGCAAAGGCTCCCAACAAGTCAATGGAGCAAACCGTAATTTTATACAGTCTGGCTGATAAATCTTTTGTTTCTGTCCATGCTCCTTCCTCTAAATGCACTGTAGGAGGGAAGAAGAAAATAGGCTATTATTACCAGAAACGAGGTTGGGGACTGATGTTAAGGAGAGAACCAAAAGCTACACAATCTCAGCACCCCAAGCACCAAGTACCGGCTTTCCTTTGATCGAACACTCAGGGAAGGAAAATGGGAATCCTGTGAAATGGAAAGCTTCTCAAAAGGATCAAAATGCCATCTGAAAAGCAAAGCTGTATAAGAAAGGAACTTCCAGCACTTGGAAGAGTTAATTGAAAGAAGGGCATTCTGAAATTCCTCAAACATGTGGCAAGCCTCACCAAAGCCCAGTAGTGGAAATTCCTTCCCAAGGTTATCTCTATCCCTGGGCAGCACTTGTACTAAGTGTTTTTTCTTTACTACATCGGCCATACCCTTTCTCTAGCTGTCAGCAGTCTTGTTTGCTTGTAATATTTTTTATATGGCAGAGCATCTTCAAAGAAACTGAAATTGTTCTAAGTACTGCAGTCTAAGTCTGGTAAATAAGCTGCAAAAACATTTTAGCAGGCCACTCCTGATTCTACTATGTTAATGAATCATCAGTATTTTCATTAAAAGTGACTTGTCAGGAACTACTGATAAAAACAAAAATTAAAATCTCTCTTTCTATAAAAACCTGGGAATGTGAACTTTTGGTAAGGATAAGTAACTAACATGCATAATTTTGTAGCTCTGGAGTGCCAAGATCCCCAAAAGGACAGAGTAGGAAAGAAGGTCATTTGTTTTCCACTCCATGGGGATTAAAAATGTAGAAAATTGAGCTTTCTAAGAAGAAAGGTACTTGATAAATGCCAGGCATAATTATGAGATTCTCAATGCTCATTTCTTCATAACTTTCATTCTATTACACCCACATACTTGCACACCCAACTCAACTTCATTCCTTCTCTCCCACTTGAAAAATCCCTCCCCAACCCCCCGCCCTGACCTCTCTTATTCTTTTCAGCTAAAACAAATTTCACATCTAATCAGAGCTCAAATCACTTCTTTCCTCTAAGTCTTTAATTTACTCTCCTTGACTCAAAGGTAATCTTTACTTTATTTTAGGTTATATTATACTAATTTTATACCATAGCCTCTAAGACACAATCACGCACTTACTCCTAAGTTCCATGAAATCGATCTCTAGGAGACATATAATGTAATGTGATTGATCTATAATCATTCTAAATGACTACTGTCCCCTTAAAATAGTCACCTCGAGTACTAAATACATGAAGTGGTCCCACCGTCCAAAGCATTTTTGGATGCTCTCTTCTGAAAGTTTTAGGATCACATTCTTTTGATTATCTTTGGTGGTGGGAAAACCAACACTTCAATTCAACGAATATTTATTAAGCGGCTTGCCATATATATATATAATCTTCCTGGCTAAATTTTGGGGGCAGGGGAGAGAATAAAAGATAAGGAAAGCCCACTTCTACCCTTGAGGACTTTATATAGATGGCAATTTTACAAGTTTTCAAATGTTTTATTATAAAAGGTATAATTGAAAAGTGCATTAAGTACAAAGAAAGCTAACAATTCAGAAGAGGAAAAGGTCACAAGAAATTGGGAAATAATCAGAAGCTTCAAGAAATAAAAGTCATTACAAATATGCTTTGAAGGGTGGGTAGGATTCACTAGGTGCAGCCTGGGTTTGGCAGGTAAAAAGCAAAAGGAGTGGCACATTCCTTGCAAGGTGAATGTGAGGTATGTTTAGAGAATGGTGAATAGACCCACGGATTTTTTAGAAAGTCCAGTATCACACTGCCTATTTTAAACCTAATGTCTCCTTTTCCAACTTCAAATCCTTTCTTACGAATCTTTTTATATGTAATGTTTTCTGAATCATATCACTATGCAGGCTGTCTTCTCATCTTACTTTCAACCAAAGAGAAATACAATGATAAATTACCAGTCTCACTTCCTCCTACAAGTTGCTACAAATACCTTTTGCAAAGAAGGAGGGTATACTTAACACAGAGTTGAATGAATAAAGACAATTCCCACTACCATTCACTCACATATTCATTCATTTATCAAGTATGTGTTTAACAGTCCACCTGGCAATAGGGCCTGCCTCCGAGGAAGAGCTGATTCCTGCCCTCTAGGAATTCAAAGCCAGGCAGAGCAAACAAAATAAATACAAATAAGTTAAATAATAAACGTGATAGGCCGAAGTCAACTCTTTCCTTGTGGTAACTACACTGTAAGTCACTCAGGCAAAAATTAAATGTAACATCAAATGTTTACAAGTTGAGGCAATATTGCTATCCTAGGCATTATGGCTTTATGAAAACAGGCTCTTTTTTTTGAAGAAGAATGTCGTTGAGCTAACATCTGTGCCAATCTTCCTCTATTGTGTATGTGGGACGCCACAATAGCCTGGCTTGATGAGTGGTGTGTAGGTCCGTATCCAGGATCCAAACCCACAAACCCCAGGCCATTGAAGCTGAGAGCGTGAACTTAACCTCTATGTCATGGGGCCAGCCCCAACAGGCTCTTTTTTAACTATTGCATAAAATATTGTGCAAGTGTGAGGGGACAACAGTAACAAAACAACAACAATGAAATTCAGGCTCTAAAGGAGTATGTTAAAAAAAAAGAAAAGCTGATAGTGGTACATCTAACTTTTTTTCAATTTCAGTGTCACGTATGGTAAAAACCACATTAACAATTCTACAGACATACAAAATTTGTCAAGTAATTTGAACTATCAACTTCTACTGAAACAAAAGTTAGTAATCCTCCTATAAAAAAAAAAAAACTCCATTCCTAGCACTTGCTGGGACACTCTAGCTGTGCTAGCTTCATTTCTTTATACCAGTTCACCTACAAATAGCCAGAGCTGGAAAGCAGATTCACTTCTCTTATTAACGGGTAGAAGTGATAGATAACCACCAGCCACCAAACACAATTGAAACATTATAACCAATTTCTATTTATGATAGTAATTATTTTATAATTTGTCTAATTGCCAACATATAGAATTAAGTAATTTAAGTGTGTGTATTCAGTTATCATCAATTTGTCAAATAATTACTAACACATAGGCTTATCCCTAAAAGTGGTAGGTAGAAGCGATTAGTAAATTAAATGATCTAAGATAAAGAGATTCGAATTCAACTTAAGTGGCAAACTTTCCAAGTACTATGGACAAAGCTATCAGAAACATACACACACAAATTATTTCCATCAAACTTTGCTTTTGAGTTTGCTCTCTACATCGCTCTTTGTAAACACTGCACTGGATGTCACCATGAAAGAACTGATCTATCATCCCTTACAAATTCTAGCTCCTTCAATTCAATATTACTACCCATGAAACTTATTTAATAAACAATGTTTAAAAGAGCTAACTCGATCATACAGTAAAATGTTTGAACACCAATATAATTTGGTAGAAATAAGTTCACACTGCTTTGATACAGCGTTAAAAACAATAAAATTAAGACAAGGGAAGGAAGGTTATATTCCTTGAATTTAAATCAGCCAAGAGTTATGTCCTCTTCACTGACTTTAAGAAGAAACCTATTATATTCTATTAAAAATAATTTTACATTGCAAATAATAACAATCTTAGTACTAATACCACCTGGGTCATCTAAATGGAGATAGGGTTAATCTAAGTGAAGTACTGTCTATTAATAACATAGACAGAGGTAAATAATGCATTATAATTATTAGTGACATACATAATCAGGAAAGAAACCATTAAAACTACGAAAAATTACTCTGATTTTGCCTCTCCTCTATATTTTGAAAACTAACTTGATGAGTTCCAATGCCAATAAAGGAAAAACAAACAGTGATCATTCCAAGAAGAATGTTTTCCCTCTGAAACTGCTGGCCTGTGTGTGTGCATCAGCATGCCATCTTCCATATTTAGAATGCTGCAATTACCAATTTAAATGTTCTGTGAAAACAGCTCGTTTATTTAAGGCGAGAATTTGCAACAGGAAGAAAAATTAAGGGGACATGTGGGTAATAGAAAAAATCTCAGAACTCCTACCTGTTACACATGCATTGCACTTAAAGTTTCTCCCCGGATATTTGTCCTAATATTGTAAACTAAAAATTCATTCATTGAAACTTAGGTAAAAACATAAAAATGAGTCACCCTTTGGTACCTCTCTAACACGTACCCTGTGAAACATACACTGGAGATTAGCAAAAATTCCTTAAACACACAAATAAAAATAAGCAATTAAATATATGGCATATCTCAAAACTATCATACTAACTGCACAACATTAAAAAAAACTACACTGGGGCCAGCCCAGTGGTGTAGTGGTCAGGTTCACGTGCTCTGCTGTGGCAGCCTGGGGTTCGTGGGTTTGGATCCCGGGTGTGGAACTACATACCACTTATCAAGCCACACTGAGGCAGGCGTCTCACATATAAAGTAGAGGAAGATGGGCACAGGTGTTAGCTCAGGGCTAATCTTCCTCAAAAGAAAAAAACCACTAATTAACGCCTTTTAAAGTATAAATATGAGTTTTTAAAATGTATAATTTCAATTCCTAGCATTAAATGTGTGTTTATGTATATGTGTGCATGCACGTACACTTACGAACTTATTACTTTGAAAACTTAGCAATAAAATCTTTCTTGGATAATGGGAGTGGGCAATAAAAATCTCACAGTAGTAGTGGTGAAAAAGAAATTGGTTTAAAGTTTTGATGAAGATCAGCCCTGAGCTAACTACTGCTAATCTTCCTCTTTTTGTTGAGGAAGACTGGCCCTGAGCTAACATCCATGCCCAGCTTCCTCTACTTTATATGTGGGACGCCTACCACAGCATGGTTTGTCAAGCGGTGCCACGTCTGCACCTGGGACCCGAACCGGTGAACCCCAGGCCTCCGAGAAGCGGAATGTGCAAACATAACCGCTGCGCCACCGGGCCGGCCCATAAAGTTTAGTTTTTTCAAAGGGCAACACAACAGCAGCTTCACCAGTTGCTCAGACCCCACATACCAAATCCCCTTGGCCTATCTCCCTCACACTTAAAGCAAAAGAAACAAAACAGAAATCTGTGTTGCTGTGTAAAACTGAAAAATCTTCCACCTTAAACAAATCAAAGTCATGGCTTTATACTATACACGATAAAGTACAAGCAGATAATATGTAACTTGATGTGCTTTGTTTCGCTTTTTAAAAGGAAATGTAAATGAAAGAAGTTAGACACAAGTACATTATATCAAGTACAAAAACAGGCAAAACTAATTGATGGTGTTGGAAGTCAGGATAGTGACTATCTTTAGGGTACAGAGAGGAGGGGCACAAGGAGGGCTTCTGGGGTGCTAGTAATATTCTACTTCTCAATACGGGCACTGGTTACATGGATGTGTTCACTTTGTGGAAACCCATCAAACTGTACACTCACATTTGTGCCTTTTCTATGTTTTTGTTATACTTCTACAAAAAGACTTTCCAAAGGTTATGTAAGAAGGAGACAGACCACCAGATCCTCTCCCCTTCCACCAAGAGACCGTTTATTCTCTGGAAGAAACTGAGCCAGAGAGGCCCTGGCTCAAAGACATCACGCAGAGTAGAAAACACAGGGATCGAATAAAAATCCACACACTAAACCTTGAGATTCCAGCTCTCCTCCCCACTCAGCTCCCTGAACCTCAGCATGCACTGCCCAGGCAGAAGACGGAAGGATTCCTCTCAAGTAAAACCTACACGCCCTAGGGAAATGACCCACAGATACTGTCTTTGGAAGTTCCCCAATGAAACCACAAGGCTCACCCCTGATAGCCCTGGCAATGAAGGCTATGACGGAGAAGCCCTGCCCACAAACCACGGCGACCCATTTGTTTTCCAGTGACTCATCATTAAATAGGAACAGAGACCAAAGGATCACCAAATAGTTAAGTTTCTAACATAAAGGTCAGACACCTATACAAACAGGAAAAAAAGAAATCAAGACAATATAAAGAAATATATAGATACATATACAAATTGAATGTCCTCAGAAAGAGAAGAATTGCACCCATGAAAAAAGAACAGGATGGTATTAAAATGCACACAAATTAAAACAAACAAAGAGCTCTTGAAAAATAAGGAGGACAGAAATTCAGAAAGGTTAAGATAAAGTAGAGGAAACCTGTAAAGAAGCAGGGCATTAAGACAAAGGGATAAGAGAGTGAGAGGATAAAAAAGGAGGTCTCGCCTAACTGCTGGAATTCAGAGGAAGAAAAGAGAAAACCAAATGGGAGGGAAGGATCCCAAGACATGAGAAAGTTTTTCAGAACTGAAGGACATAATTGTTTCAAATCAAGTGTTCACTACAGTGGCTGAAACGAACAGAGTGCCATAAAAAGAAGATCCTAAAATCTGTGGCGGGGGGGGGGGGGGGGAGGGTTGTTAAGAAAAAAAAAAAAGAGGAAAAAAGGTCACCTACCAAGAGAGGAATCAGAATAGTATAACACTTCTTAATAGCAACTGTAAAAGACAGAAAACAATGGTGCACTGGCTTTAAAATTCTGAGGAAACATGTTTTCCTATCTAGAAGCCAACTAGTTATCAATCAACTGTGAGATAAAAATATTTTCAGGTATGCAAAGCGTCTAATAAGTTTGTCTCCCATGTCCTCTTTCTCAGGAAGATCCTAGAAGATAAGATATTCTATTAAAAAGAGAGAGTAAACCAAGAAAGAAGTCAGTAGACATAGGAAAACTAGGGGTCCAACACAGGAGAGACAGAAAGGGAATTACCAGGAACACGACAAAGGGTAACCCCAGGACAACAGTTGTCACAGGCCCACAAGGCAAGCACCTACACCAGCTACAGGAGAGAAGATGCGTCCAGGAAAAAGGTGTTAAGAAGAGGGTGTTCTGTTAGAAAGCTTAGGAATACTGGAGAAAAAGAAAATTACACAAGTGAAAAAGAGAGATTGCATCCAGACAGCACAAGAAAGGAAATGTAATCACGGCAGTTAAGTGCCTTAGCCGTGAACCACAGTTCCATGCTCCTAAGAATGTCAACCCTCAACACTGGCTTAACCAAAAATTGATACCTATATATTGAGAGCATGGGGGAAACAACAGGTTCTGCATGTGGTGTGGAGCAGAGGGGGTGTGAGACAGTGTAAAAAAGAGTTAAATCCTCATCTTCCATAGTAATAAGTCAACATATAATGTCCAATAACAAAAGATTTAAAAATAGCAGTATAGACATAATATTTTGAAAGATGAAGGAAAACAGAAAAAAGGGCCAAAAGACTCAAAAGTGGCTGCCTAGGGAGCAGGACTTGGGTGTTAGGATGGGCTGGAGTTCCAGGCGCCTATTCCTTATTATAAGTCTTGTTCCCTATTAAGATTGTTTTTTTAATCAATATAGGATATTGCTTTGATGGGAAAAAAGAGTTTAATTTTTTTAAAATACAAAACAAAACCAAGAAATGTACAAAGCAGCAGGCAAGAAAACTAGAGAGGGTGAATTGCAGTGGGAAAACAACAGTAAGACAACCAGTTCTCCAAATCACCTGCAACAGTCCAGGTGAGAGAAGAGAAATGCTTCCTCCGACAGCCAGGTGGAGAGCTGGGTATGGGTGGAGGATGGGGATCAAAGGAGAAAGGACGAGGGGCTGAAAAGCTATTTATAGATGCAGAATCAATAGACATGGAGGACCAATGAGGGGACTCTGAAAGAACTAACAGGCAAGGCAATGCCCCAAATATCCTTCCATCTGGTATTTATTTATTAAGTCCACAAATGCTGCCTCTTTGGGAACGTCATATTCCCCTATGTAATTAGAAGCATTTAATTTTCAGGTTACTAAGAAATATACAAAAAGAAAAATACAGAAAATAATGATCATCCAAGTATCCACTACTCAGCTCTTTCAAATTTGCCTCTAATTTCTAATGCCCCTTTCTGTTCTAAGACACCAGGATTCGAGAGTATGATATAAAGTTCTTGATGTTCTGTAATGGAAGTGCAGAAGCCTACACTGCTGTGAAATACACAAAAATATTTCAAAACAACTTCAAAAACAGACAATCATTATGTAACCCTTTGGCAAAAAAATCATAGTAACTTTATTATAGTAGTGTCAGTAAAAACATTATCAGTACATAGGGCATACAAAAACCTAAGTTTAAGAATTTCGCTGTGGTTTCCTTTTATCATCCCCACCAGCTCTGGGAACAAGAAGGAAGTGCTGGAGCACAGTACCCTTAGTGGAGTTCTTCCTGCCTGTGTAACTAATTCAATGTAGCACCAAACTACCCCAGTTGTCATTGTATTATTCTCTGCAAGGTAATCACAGCAAAAATATTCTTTAAAAAAATTTGTAATGCCAGTTTTACTTAAAAATGTCCATGATGATGCAAGAAAGTTATTTCTACTACATCTTGACCTTTGGAGTACATATCTTTGTTATTTTCTGGGTGATAAAATGGGAAGGACACATAAAGCACGCCTGCTGTATACTAAAGTTGGATGGTTATCTCACAGAAAACACTTGCACAATTATTTGAGTTGTGAGCCAAACGAGTCACTATGTTCATGGAATACTACTTTTACTTGACAGAACAACTGACAAACCCGTTATTCAGACTTGGGTATTTGGCAGACGTTTTCTCTACAATGAAGTGAGAAGGTCAATTCAGGAAAAACAACTGACAGTATTTCTTGCCAAGGATAGCCTTTAAGCTTTCAATTGAAAATTAAAATTTTGGAAAACTTGTTTTCACAGTGAGCTTGACAACTTCCCAATACTTAAAAGATTTTTCTGATGAGATCAGTGGTGCTATTAACAACTGTGATTTCTTGAAATTGCATAATAAAAAACGTTAACATTTGTAATATCTGTATTACCCGACAAAACAGAATTTTCCAAATGACCAATACCTAAAGCAGTAAAATGATGCATAGGCAAAGGTCCACTCAAAGTGCAAGAAAGACCAATGGATCCTAACATAAAGGAGTTTAAAAAGTCCACTGACAGGGTGTTTGATTCCACGTTGGAACCAACATTTAAGAAAGGACCCACTTGTCAAGTTTGAGTATAGTATCAAAGAAGAATATTCACAATTATCTGAAAAGACAGTTAAAATACTCTTCCCTTTTTCTACAAATGTACACAAACTTTATAACAAGCACTTATTGCATTATTCTTCCTGGATGTTAAAAAACCATAAACACATAACCACGATGGTTAATTACCAAAGTTTAATCTCTGGTCATTATTGGTCATTTAAGAACAAATGAACAATTCATTATTTATTTAAAGTAATATTCTTATGCAGTTATAGTCTCATATATTTGCAACAAATGTATAAATATCAGAGGCTTTATTTACCACAGAATCGAGATTGATCACTGCTCCAGAAAAGAAAAGGAAAGGAATATGGTAAATTCTTAAATCTGTTTTAGATAGATGCAAATAAAGTGCCTTCCCTCCGGTTCTAAAGGAGCAAGCCCTTCCCATTTAACATGTCCCTCCTGAACCCTCCACACTAACCACCCAGATGACACAGTACTCATGGGTTTAAATTTTAGTTCTTAAATTTCTAAGGAAATGTCTTTTCATGGAAAAAGTTGATCTTTTATAAATTTCAAAAGGAATAATTTAATCTGACCAAACCCCTGTCATTCATAAGTAACATACCAAACACCATTAACTTTTCACAGACCCATTTGTAGACGGTTAAGATTTGTAGACAGAGTGATTTAAAGAGAAATGTTCTCCTTATACAAATCTATCCACTTGATGAATACCATAAATCATTCATTTCAAAGGCAGAAACTTTGAAAAAATTTCAGAATGAGAATTGATAATGTCCTCACTCATAAAGTCCTATTATCCTGCCCTCTGAAAGAGAAAGGTTATACACTAAAGATTTTTAGGTCAGAATATTCAAGAAAAAATTAGAAGCTGACACCCACTCCCCTTTCTAATCATCCACCCGTCTCTGCACGCTCACCTTTGTAGCTCATTGAGGCCCCTGGCAGTTGGTAGGCTAGGATTTTGCCTTAGGAAGTTTTGTTTTAAATTGAGATGAGTGAGGTCTTGGCTGTAGAAGAGGTTGGCAGGCAGATGCTCCAGGCTACAACACGAGAGGTCCACTGAGCTAATACGCTGTGATGCAACCTAGAGGGAGATAAAAACACGATTCCATTTAATACCATCCATTAAGCTACACTTGCTTTCTATGGATAGAAGTAAGACAACCCCATTTGGGAATACAGACACACTATGCAAGTAGCACTATTAGTCCAAATATAAACCAGTAGAGTATTTACTCGGTAGAGAACTGAGTCAAGTACTACAAAAGCAGAAAACAGCGTCCCTGCCTGGAAGGTACTTACAATAACCTAGTATAGGAGACAGGTTACAAAGGGCACAGATTATCCTATCAAGTTTAGTGATATGAGTCATCTCCAACTGTAGGAGTTATGTTCCTGAAAACATCCAGGGCAAGAGAATTCAGAGCTAAGATAACACAAGATTAGAGTAAATACAGGGTTAGGGGACAGATACCAAGATCTAGACTGAACCTATGACAGCCCTTGTATCTATTGATTTAAAACAACACAAATAAAGAAAAGTGGCATCAGTGGCCTTGTACGTATCTTTAATAATAATGGTAGCATATAGTCAGATTCCACTGCCTGCCTGCTGTAAACTTCTGGGGTTGCCTCTCCCATAAAGTTTCAGTGAGATGCTTATAAATTGACTGTGCTTTGCTGCATGTAGGTATTCTAAGTAAAGCTTGTTTTATGTCTAAATATTTATCCACATATTCAAAATCTTTCTGGTTAAATGACTCCTAGCACGGCAAGAGTCCCAGGGCTACAGACCAACTAGCACGCTGGAGACAGAAAGAACGCTAGGCAACCTGTATTTCTCAAACGGTCTCTCCAATATTCTGGGTAACGTGGTGCCTGTTTGTGCCACAGTGCGTGGCTTCAGCCCCACTTACACACACCTTGGCTCCTTCTCTCCTCACACAGGCCGTGGGAATAATGTTCTAGCATCTGGGATCCTCCCTCATGCTCTTTATCTTTTTCAACGCTTTATGAAAGAAACCCCACTCATTATCCATGATCAGTTTGATGTCCTTTTCTGTTACCAAACCCCAGCTTTCTCTTTCTTAATTACAGAAGCAACAGAACAGGGTCCTTAGGAGTGTGGCTCTGGTATCAGTGTGCGGATTCACATCCTAGCCCCACCACTCAGGAGCTGAGAGAACTTGAGTGGCTCATTGAGCTCTTCAAGCTCCAGTTTCCTCATCTATATGACAGGCATAGAGATGACACCTACCTCTACATGCCTGGTACAGAAAAAGCATGCAACAAACGGTGGCTGCTACTACCATTACTACTACTGCCACCACTGCTGCTGCTGTTCCTCCTCCCCTCCTTCCAAACAGAATGATTCACATCCTACAGCCAATGGAATCCGAAGTCTCCTGATGCTAAAAAGATGTTCAGAAGTAAATCTGAATAAAACATATTCTGCTGATAGCATATTTGAGGTTAGAAAGAAATTACTGCACACACATGAAAGCTAAAGGGATAGTGGGATGAAAAAGGCCTGGCAGGGCTCAGCTCAAAAGAGTTTACAAAGGAAGTCTGAGTTTGCATTTTAGCAATTTCATCTTTCCTTGAATTCTCACTATTAAATAAGAAAAAGAAAATCCCAAACAGGGCCAAATGACCCATGTAAACCAAAAGATGTGAAAAGAGCCAGAGTCTAACGGACCTGAAAGGCAGATGCAAACATCCACAGCCACTCAGGATTCCCTGGCAGGAACCTGTTCACAGGGAGTGAGGTTGAAAGTTGTACCTGGAATCAGTCATTCAGAAACATATGCCGAACATGTAATGGTGTGCTGGACCTTATATTTCCTGAGATATAGCAGTAGAACAACACAGACAGTCTCTGGCCTGAATGAGTACACCTCAAGAGAAGAAGAGGGCAGTTAAGATACTACATGATAATGGTTACAATGACTGTAAGTGCAAGGGCTCAGAGCATGCTCTAAGGAGGCAGGGAAGGCTTCCTGGAGGACCTGACGTCCAAGCTCAAGGTTGAAACTCAAGTGCAAATCTGTGTTTTTGTCTGCCCCAAATCCTTTTTCCACTTCTTCCTGCAACAATCCTTCAAACGCACGTGATCCTGATGGGAGCTGCACACACAACAAGCCGACCCTCTGGCTACAGGGGGAGGCGTGTACGCCAAGCTTGAACAATCAGAGTCCGCCTTCCAATGAACCCACAAGATCAAGCTGGGCTAATCAGAGGCCTTCTCCGGGATTTACATATACTGAAGCCGAGAGAGAAAGAACCTGTCCCTTAGAGCTGCAGCTAAAATGAATGAACTAGATTCATATGTATCAACTTGTATTGATAAAAAAGCAAGCTGCAGAATGTCACAAACAGTACAATGCCATTAATGGAAAACATTTTAACACAAACTTACAGAACTGCCCAAACTATGTATGAATAGTTGCACGTGCAATAAAGCTATCAACCATATATTGGTCCTATACCAAATTAATGATAGTGACTGCCTCTAGAAAGGCAGAGAAAGGAACAGAAATAGGAATGGGAACATAGGAGATCTGGAGTTTATTTATAATGTCTATTTCCTAACAAGAAGAAGAGAGGGTATGAAGAAACTATGTTAACATGTTAACAATGGGGAGGCCAGTACATGGAAATTGTAATATTATCCTTTGTGCTCTTCTGTGTGTGTATGTGTTTAGTTTGAAAAAAAATAATGTAATCTTAATAAAAATTTCAGTAAAAATGGGGGAAATGGATGAAAGCAGTCTCCTGGCCTTCCCTGTATTCAGCATTCCACTAGGTGGTACACAGGGAAGATTCTTCCTCCTTAACCAAAGGATCCCCTTCACCCTTTTCAGTGGGCTGAAGGGTGGCCCCCAAAAAGGTATGTCCACATCCTAACCACCAGAATCTGTAAAGATTATTTTATATGGCAAAGGGTGCATATTACCTTTTATGATGAAAGACATTATTAAGTTAAGGATCCTGAGAGGAGGCACTGATGCTGGACTATTCAGTGGGCCCTAAAATCAGTTAACATGTATCTTTATGAGAGAGAGGCAGAAGGAGTTTTGAGAGAGAAGGTGATGTGACCACAGAGGCAGAGACTGGAGTGATGTGGGCCACAAGGTAAAGAACGCTTAGAGCCACCAAAAGCCAGAAGAGGCAAGCAACAGATCCTCCCTCGGGCCTTCAAAAAACACAGTCCTGGCAACACGTTGATTTTGGACTTCTGCCTCCAGAACTCTGAGAGAATAAATTTCTGTTGTTTTAAGTCACCAAGGTTTTGTTAATATGTTACAACAGCCATGAGAAACTATTACCACCTTCTTAAAGTTTTCTGCAGTACTTTTCATTTTCAATCATTCTTTCAACGCGTTTATTGAATACCTACTATGTGCCGACTACTGATCTGGGTAGGCACTTAGTATGCCTCAGCAAACAAAATGAAATCCCTGCCCTCTTTAAACTTACTTCACAAATAAGTAAATTATATGTTAAAAATTGGTAAGTAGTATGGAAAAAGACAGAGCAAGGAAAAGGGGGTCAGGATTGTTGGGAGGGTGGGGCGGTTGTAACTTAAATAGGTTGGTAGGGTGGGCCTCATTGAAAAGCTGACATTTAGGCACGAAGGACATGAGGAAGTTAGCTGAAATGATTTATCTAGAAGATGAACTCAACAGGCAGAGGAAGTAACCAGCGTAAAGGCCCTAAAAAGGAGTGCCTGTCACGTTTGAGGAGCAGCACCGAGATCAGTAAGGTGAGGGGAGAGCGACCGGTAATGAGGTCAAAGAGGTAAGTGGGTGGGGCTGGGCAGCAGATCCCGCAGGGCCTTTTAGGTCATCATACAGACTCTGGTTTTTAATGTGAGCAAAATAAGAAGCGTAGAAAAGTGCTGAGAAGAGCCCATCTCTAGACTGTAAGTTCCATAAGGGTAGGATTTTTGTCTTATTTTGTTCACTGATCTCAAAAAGTATTTGCTAGGCCAGCCCTGGTGGTCTAGTGGTTAAAGTTCAGTGTGTTCTGCTTCGGCCGCACAGGTTCGGTTCCTGGGTGTGGACCTACACCACTCTTCAGTGGCCATGCTGTGGCAGCAGCTCACATACCAAAAGAGGAAGACTGGCAACAGACATTAGCTCAGGGCAAATCTTCCTCAGCAAAAAGAAAAAACAGACAAGAAAGTATTTGCTGGAAGAATGGCAACTGGAATACTTTACCAGCCGTCCTTTCTCACCAGTTTGCATCTGACCCATCTAGGGTATTCCTTCACGTGGAGACTGCCCTGAAGAGGAGAAATTCTATTTCAACTGAAGCATCACACTAAATACTCTCTTTGGACAACTAAGAGATAATGATTAAATGTCAAGCTGAATTCGATTCCTTTCCTCATTCTGGACCGCAAGCTGTTCCTGCTGGAAACAAGGGGGAGGAAACCACATTAACAAAGCTACAACAAACAAGAGCAGTCTGTGGGAGTCAAGGCAGAACTGGGAATATCTACAGCAGAAGAGAAGTTAAACGTGTCATGATGGCAGCGGGGCAGTGAGCTGCCAACATGACCACAAAGGCTACCACGAGCCACACCTCTGCCCAGCCCTATGCCCTGCACAAAGGGGAGATGTTAAGTGCTTCCACCCAGACCAGCCTGGGCACATAAGGACTCCGCCACAAAGAGGTTTTGCTTGACTCTCAAACGAAAAAACTATCAGCTGGGCTACCAACAGAGCACCTATTAAAACTAAGATCCTTCTCAAAATAAGAAAGACCTAAATAAGTAATAAAAATAAACCAGAAAGCCACTGTATACACGTTAGAACAAGCAGCCTTTTATTATTCTAGCTTTTTTCCCCCAAGTAGCAGTGAAACAACAATAGCAGCTAACATTTAGGGGGTGCTTCACTTGGGATAGGCATGCTTCTAAGCGCCTTAGACATAATATTTAATTTAATCTTCACAACAGCTCAGTGTGGTAAGGGTTTATCCTTATTTCAAAGATGAAGGTTAAACTGAGTCACAGAGTGTGCCCAAGGTGCCAAAGCAATGGCAGAACCCGAGCTTGCACTATTAATGCAACACCATCAAACCAGAGCCTAGACATAGTTCAGATCTTGCCCGAAGGGAGGGTCCTCTAACTCCCATGATAAAATAGCAACATAACCTCTCAGACTAGAGCAAAGACAACTCGATGTCACCCCTAGGATAAGCTTAAGCCTCAGGAATGAAGACAGGGCAGTGACAGATGGGAGTCCTCCTGGAGAGAAGCCGAGAAGACCATCTGCTGACCACACACAGACAGAAGGGAAGGGGTGAAGCCCCATGGGGGCACCAGTCCTTACATTCAAGGGCTCTGCCCACTCCTGTCTCACACAGCTTGCCCACCTGGGCAGCAGTGATGCCCCCTGGCAAGCACCTATTCGAATTTTAAAAGGTTACAGGAAAAGTTTAAAAGGCTAGAGAAATTCGGAAAGAAAATGAAAGAAACAGGCACATGTAGAAATTGTCTCAAATCTTTGTTACAGAAAGGGACTTCTAAAGGACCTCACAATTAGAATATAAGATCCTCTTGGCAAAAGCTACTGTGCTCCTATCATCAAACACCAAGAGAGTGGAAGAGACAAAGTCGAGGCCCAAGCAACTCGACACACAGGAGAAAGGGCACAGGCTTAACAATATGGAGGGCATACAGGAACAGTGCTACCACTGCCTAGCCATGTGGCCCTGGATAAATCTCTTTACCTACCTGTCCTTCAGTTTCCTCATCTCAAAAGTGGAATAAATAGTACCCGCCCTATCAACTTAACACGCTGCTGTAAAGAAAAGTTCCTCATTTTAAAAACATCAGGAGAGGCTCTGCAAGAGGCTCTAAGTATCCCTAGACAGCTACAGCAATAGAAATCTATAAGAAAAAGAACTACGGTGCAGGACACTGCTCTTGCCATGCTGAGCAGTTACACAGATAAAGCCCAATCAGACAAAAGCAGAACATTACACTACTCATGCAGTTCACTGGCTATGAATGAGCTACACGTGAAGGGACTCACGTTCTAGAAGAAAAGTTCGAGGTAACTGTGGTTTAGGAAATCAGTGATAGCCTATATTAACAACAACAACAATTTTATTAAGGCTGACAATTAGAGTTAGTGAATTAAATGGGATGCTTTCCCCCCATGAACCTACATACTCTGGGGGATACATTAAAATGAACATGAATCCCAACCACCTGCCCGGGTTGTCTTCCTTACCAAATGACTTGTAAACATGTATATAAAAGGTTACTTGGCCCTAAAAAAGTATCTCCTCCAAAGAACATTGCAGGGTAAAAACAAAAATAATAATATAAACAACGAACTTTTCAGATTAGCTATTGGGCTTCCACACATTTCTAACATGCTACTCAACTTGGCACTTTCCTCCATCGTTTCTTTGCCAACCTTGAGGACACATGTCAGAAAATGTCTCTGCTCTGAGTCTAGCTGAGTTGCATTTCTAAACCAATACGTCTGTCCTAAACATGACCTATCCCACCATGCTTTCAAAATAGCATCTTCCCTTGCAACAGGACTGTACTCTTCATTGCTCTCATTACTCTCGATGTTCACTTAGTGGACAATAATTTTTCACGGGCAAGGGAAAGTTCAGAATAACAGTCATGTGATTTTTCTATCCCCACTCTAGTGAAGTAGTATTTATCCTTATTATGTGCATGGCGAGCTCAAATTAAGCAAAATGACTCTGAAAGGCTTGGTCAAAGCAGCTGAAATAGCACAAATAATTCTGCTTGTGTAAAGTAAAAGACGGCTGTAAACTGGCATTATGAGTCATTAATTGCTCTGGCCTAGCCTTCTAGTGGCTTGGGAAATTATGCCCTGGCTACAGGGACAGTCTCCAGGGAGTTTACCAGACTTCTGTAAAAAATTCTTAACCTCAACTGACCTAGTTTTAATTCTCATCCCCCTAAAAATGCTTTGGGAAGGCATGTGGTAGAAGAACATAAATTCAGACCATTCTAATAATTTATGTTCAATTTCATCCTCATCAATAACGTTTTACAATACTTTAAATCAAACAAAAATTTCCAATATTAACAAAATTTAAATTCTTACTGCTTTAAAACATGCAATCATTTCTTCAAAAAAATTCTTATAGAAATGCCTTAACTTGACCCAAGACCTTTCATAATGACATCTCATTTCTTGATCCTGTACTAATTACCATTTTATAAAATCTGTTTAACCACAGATGCAGAAAACTTTACTATAAAATTAATTACAATATGTACATTAATAATGTCTTAATAGGAGCACATAAAGCTGCGATTATTGGACATGGGTAAATTCTACCTAGAATTCTAATATCTTATCATTTCTTTGCCATAAATTATTAAATGATATGAAAAAAAACCCAAGAAATAAAATACATAAATTTACACACCATTCTAAATCACTAGAGGTAATGAAATGGCAACTTAATGAAGACAAACAACAGGAAGTTCTAGAGACGCTATCATTAATATGCAAAAATGAGAGATGGAATTCTATGAGGGCAAAAGCATTTTGGACTACAATTTAAGATTAGGCTTATTCAAACTAAACGGTACCAGTTAAAATACAGTTAAGATACCAAAGAATAAAAGAGTATAGAGAGAGATGCAGGCTAAAAAAGAAGAAAAAATAATAAACAGATAAAACACCTGGCTCAGTGTGAAAGCACCAGGCTATGACAATATAGAAAAAACAATACTGAGAAATTTAGAGTAAGAGATCCTCCTGCACATCCTGACCTCTCTCTGCTGGGGAATGGAAGGGATGGGAGTGAATGAATCTCAACATGTATTTACCATCTGCCTTTATGAACCAGGCACTGTACTTGGTACTGGAGAGATGTACTCTTTGTCTTCAAAAGCTTAGTCTCTTGAGGACACAGACACTTAAACAACTGTAATTCAAGAACATACGTGCAGGGGGCCAGCCCCGTGGCAGAGTGGTTAAGTTCACACACAATGCTTCGGCGGCCCAGGGTTTTGCCGGTTTGGATCCTGGGCGCAGACATGGCACCGCTCATCAAGCCATGCTGAGGCAGCATCCCACATGCCACAACTAGAAGGATCCACAACTAAAAATATACAACTATGTACCTGGGGGCTTTGGGGAGAAAAAGGAAAAATAAAATCTTTAAAAAAGCAAAAGAACGCACGTGCAACGGTGTGATGAGAGCACCCAGAGCACAGCCTCAGAACTCCCGTGACATTCCCAGGACCGACAGCCCCCTCACTGACACAATGGGCGGGTGTTCCCAGGCCCTTGTGTGGAGCCTTGCACAGGGCCACGAAGAGCAGGCAGAGCTGCGGTGTCTGTCCAGTGAGCTCACTGCACAGCCGACACTGGAAATGGAGACCTGGCGCCTCACTCTCTCCGAGTGAAAAGCAACTTTTGTAAAAGGCGCAGAGGAGATGGCACCAACAGCTTCCAGAATCACTAACCATGTCACTCCAATAGTTATCACCCCTCCACACACATAAACTCCATTGTGTTTCTCAGTAACAACAGAAAAATAGAGCTCAGCCTGGGTGGAGACCAAATCTGAACTCAGAGTTCCTTCCTCATTTCCTTATTGGCAAAATATGTGTAAACAATCTCTTTAGAATGTGACTACCTGAGAATGTCTCTGAGGTCCATTGTAGCAGCATTCCCCAAATGCCGCATCTCCTTGACAGAGTAGAAGGGAAAAGACAGCTAACCACAAAAAGCTTAAATTTTAACTTTCTATTAAAAGAAATAATATAAGTACATACTTAAATGATTCTACTATTAGAAATAAGCTACTTCTTTTGTATTTAAAATACAAAAACCTCAATGTTTAAGTTCCAAGTCTAACCTACAAAGTATGTCTAACAGAGAGAGTTCATTGACATTTTTTCAATTACCACTATTTTTTACTTTATAAAATTATAAATCAGACCAGTGGGTAGAAGAATTTAACTCTTCAGAGTAGTTGTAGAAAATTCAATACTCTGGGTTACAAATATTGGGGTCTTCCAAGATAAGTAAATATATCATGGAAACTAAACTCTTAAGGACATATATTTTTATATTGGTCTAAACTCTCAGATTAGAATGATTTAACTTCAAAATAGAACATGACCAGATGCAGATGTGGTTAATCATATATGCTAAGTTCCCAGTATAGCAATACTTGACTAGTTTTTGAAGAATTAGACAAGAGTAGTCCCCTCAACATTAAAACCAATTTAATCTGCCTTAGATGACTCAGAAGGCTTCTCAGATTTCTTAAATACCTCTTGGCCATCATTTAGAAAGATCACCAATCAAGGTACGGTGGCTATGATCAAGTGTCCTTAGCAGCAAACCCCATTTAACATACTGCTTGGTAAACCACCTTTTATTCTACTACTGAGCTGCCTGGATTTTGCTGACAACTGTGTATATGAAGCACTTCCTTCTGATATTTTCAGCAAATCTCAGTCGTTACTTGAATCTTGGTTGTGTCCCTTCAGGCCAGTGTAAAACACTGGAAGTACAATTAAGGAAGAAGAGCAAGGCAGCAGAACTTGCTGCACAAAGCAGTACTGGACACTATATTCCAGTCCCCTCATCTGCAAAACGGAGATGAGGATACCTCCTCAAGAGTCATTATCTTTTGTTGTAAAGCCCAACTTCGTAGAGTTGTTACAAGTACCTACCTCACAGGGCTACTATAAAGCACCTAGAACAGTGCTTGGTACAAAGAAAAAGTCACCAAAATGTTAGTTATTACTATTTGTGTTACTGCTGTGACTGTCAGATCAATTCAGTAAGCTAAACAATTTTATTATTAACAAAACATATCTATCAACAAGTTGACGGAAAAACAAAACAAAAAGTCTTTTTGTTTTGGTGTTGACCTCAGGAATGAATAATTAATTCACTTTGGACATACTGTCTAAAGCAAGGAAAACAATGGTTACTACTCTGTGCTCATCAGATGGTATCTGCAAATTTATCAACAAACTGGAGAGCACCCAGAAGGGAGGCTAGAGAACAGACTCGAGAACCAAATGACGGAGGGAACTGTTGGAATCACCAGGGATGCTTCTCCCGAAACCAGACTGCTAAGGGGTGGGGGAGGGCACAGAAATCACGCTCACTCTTCAATATTTAGAGGCTATCAAATAAGAGAGGGGTAGAGTTATCTTGTGTTATGCCGGACAGCAAAACTGGGATCAATGAGTCAAAGCTATGAGGATAAAGACGTCAGCTCCCTTATAAGGAAGAACCGTCTTGTGAGACAATACAGGTGTCTGAAATGCTACAGAGGTTTTTTAGGAGAGAAGGAAGTAAGTCTGGGAGTCCACAAGGTCTTTTTGAAATCTTAAATTCTAAATCTCTGAACTAAGAGCCACTTGATGATGACTAGAATTTGAGGTTAAGCTAAAGAAGACTTTGAAAGAAAATGCCAAATAACTGTTAGGGCAATTATTCTAGAAAACCATAACAATTAAGATTGTCTTTTTGGTGAGTACTTTACAAGGGTCTTTCCCAATCTTAAAATAACATTGGAACTTTAAAACATAGCTGTAAGTTCCTCGTTGAAATCTAGAATGTATTTTATTAAAGATAATAACAATATACAGATAAAATCCACCTGAAGAACACATTTCTTCCATTTGCTGAGGTCCTGGCACTCAAAGTTGAGCCTGGACGAGCCCGGGCACAAGGTAAGACTAAGTGTCCTCTTGTTCCTCCCTCACTCTCCCGGCTTTCCCTGCTGGGCAGGGGGAGCAAAAACTCAGTAATTCCAACAGAGCTGGAGAAAGAAAGGGAGACGGGGTGAGGAGACGGGGAGGGAAGATGGAGATACATGGGATGAGTTTAAAATGGTACGTATACAAGTCGGCACTGTTTCACAAAAGCGTGCTTCTTTTGTTAGGAGATAGTAAGCAAGCTAGGTATCTCTTTTATTTGTATAAAATTGGATTACAAAACTTTGAAGAAAATAAAATTAAATAGTTTTAAACTGAAATAACTCAGAACTCAAGGGAAAATCCCTTCTTTAGGAATATATTAACTAGGATTTCAGAACCAATAGTTACCACAAGAAAAAAAGAATGGAAGGAATTAGCAATGTGGAAGAAAGATGAAGCATAATTATAACTACAAAGATTATTTTTACTAACTAACTTAATCACAGTTTTATGCATTACAAAAACAAAATGTAATGCAATCTAAAATATTTCATCTTTGGCTTAAATTCACAGTAGAATTTCTAAGTTCCCTAATTTCATAAACTGCTGTTCATATCTGTAATATGGAAAGACTCCATAAAGTGAATTTTTATGTAATAAATCCATTACTATATTGGAAAGTTAGTTATAATATTTGGTAACATAGTCAAATTTCCCCAAGAAAATGAAACGGAACTAGCAGAGAACCATCTAGACTGGCCAGCACTTTTTTCCTTTATCTAGCTTCCATTGTTTTCTCTTTTTCACACTGCTCAGACATCTGTGATATGACTACGTTTCTACATTTTACACAGTTGTGCCTTTGTCCATATTTTACCTCTCCTTGAAATACCCTTCCCCATCTTGTCTTTGTGGTGAACTCCTATTCATCCATCAAGGTTCAGCTTGCCCATCACCTCCTTGAAATCTTCCTGTACCCAAATATCTCATAAACTGAATTCCAAACTTTTCTCATATCTTTACAAAGAATTGGTATGAGAGTAATCTTGGGGTAGGGGTGACATTTTATAAGCTAAAATCCATGACACTCCGACCCTCAGTTCTACTTCAGATTCTACCATAGACTTGTTAGGCTGTCCTTGATCAAATGGTCCTTAATTCTTATCTAAAGAACAGGTATAAAATGTGAAGGATTTCCAGAAGCCCTGTTAAGCCCTGGACTCCTTAGTAGAATGGTACTGAGAGTAAAGCTTCTTACCACTACAATGCCAATGTAAACAACTACAGCACAGTCCCTAAAAGACAGGTGACAAACCAGGCTGACAGAAAGTAGCCTACTCCCTAAAACACATTTCAAATTAAGAACAAAAATATGTATAAAGATGACTAAGTAATCTTAAAGGGTTCCTTGCAACTATGTCTAATGACACAAATCTATGTGTTGAAAATAGATTACTCAATCCTATTACACTAGAATGATTTGACTCAGGTGGTTAGTGAAGCATTCTTTGAGTAAAATCTGGACAATAAAACACTCTTTTTAAGGACACAAAAGCAAAAGTTCAACTGTGTTTCACTGTCTATCTTTTTCTTGCCTACACTCTGCATGTTAAGAGTGAACCTAACATCTTATGGCAACCAAAAGTTCACTACAGTGACTTAAAAAAAAAAGATAGGCTAGAATTAAAATACTAGGGTTAATAGTGAAAGAAAGACAGCAAGAGTGAGAACCACTGTGATAGCCACAGTCACTGGCAACTACCAGCATGTCAGCCACTGATCAACAAGGAGAAAGACATGTAGACAAGCTAAGTGGTCTTAGGAGGCGTGAATTTATAATGCTGGGCCATACAACATATACACAGGACACAACTGGCTACGAGTTGACAATTGTGGGAGCTGGGTCATAGATACGTGGGTGTTACTATAACATTATCTATAGTTCTGAATATTTGACATTTTCCGTAACAAAAATTGAAAATACATTCATGCACAACATCAAATCAGTGATCTAAATCTCCCTTTAATCTTCCTTGAAATAAACAGATTTTAAAGTGGGACAATACAGTGTTGAAGAAGTGACTAAGGCTTTTAAATTAAAAACAAGTACGACTTTGGCTAGAGACTCACTTGAAAGACTAACTTTGAAAAGAATTCACAGGATCAATCAACATGTCTAAAACTAAAGTACTCCAAAAAGTGGGTCACAAAGACGGACAGCGATGTCAGCATTTCTATAATGTCACTTGTATATCTGACAGGCGCTCTTCTGCAATTCCTGTTCTTCCCTCAGCTACCACCCTCGGCCTTCTTAGATCACCGCCCCTCCAACCACTTTGAAAACATGCTGGATACATGCACTCGTGTTGAGCAAACACAGCCCTTTTCTACACTGCATTCAATAGGCTGTTTACTGAATTTTTAAAGCATGTCAAGCATTAATATTTTAGGGATGACTTTACAATCAATATCGTAATCCTCCCAAAGGAGCTATTTCTTCCACAGTATCTACCGCTAACACCGCCCCAAATTAAAATTCTAACGGACTGCCTTGGGTATTATTTTGGCAAGCAATACTAAGTGCTAAGATTACGTTTAAAAAATAGTAAGTAAATAAGAGCCTATCTTGATAGAACGTGTCTAATTAATAACCTTTTAAAAATTTTCCCAAAATCAAATGAAACAAATTAGAACAAAGATTAACACGTCTCTTGTAGCTAAGATCAAGAAGCATAAACAGAAAATAAAGAATTCCTTTAAATTAATTATCCAACTCATTTTAATTTAAAAATCACTGGAATTTGGTTCTTTTTGTCCTCCCTCTGACTGGGGTGGGGATGGTCATTAAAAATCAGAAACTCAGATATTTCTTTCTGTTGTTGGTTTTTCTTTCAGATCCCTATCAAAATGAATCCCCATTTAAATATCAGGATGTAAAGACAACCCATTCTGTGAAGTTTTGTTTCTCATTAAAAAGAAAAAGAAACTGTTCCCATAGCTTCCCTGAGTGTGACTAAACTGTGTAACTTCCTAATACCTACATATGAGGAAGAAGAGATGACAACGGAAAGGGGAAGCTAGAAATAGAAGTAGCTTGTAATAGTCAGCCTTTGCCACTCCAGATGTCCCATAAGCACATAGTCCCAAATGGGCTGAGGTTCTCATCCTCTTTCCAGAGGCCCCAACCTACTCTCCCAGGATGCTGGATTAAAGAAAAAGATACTGTCATAGGATTATCCTCAACACACAAAGTTTAGAGAAGAGTGTGGCCATATTTTACATAGGATTCATAATGAAATAGGGAGTTCTCCCACTTATTCTATAACATCCAACCTTTTTAATCAGCCCCTTACAACTCATTTTCTCTTTAATTCACTAACAACTCCTAAAAGATTTTGAAATGTGTATCCGATTTTTAAGATTAGAGAAAGGGAAGACAATGTATCTAAAATCTGCATTTACTAAAATGTTTTGCCTTCTGTCCCCTACCTCTGACTTTTCAAGAAGAAATCTTTCTCTCCAGTTTCTGCCATCCTTAATTACTTTACCCCAAAAGCCTGCTGTGGTTGTTAAGAGCAGCAGAAGATCCCTTGCTCAGACAGACTAAGGATATGTGTGTCTTTATCTGTCTAAAATGAAAATAAAAACAGATAATACTTATAAGAGATGAGCGAATCAGTGGCGATGGAAGGAATGGCGGTCATAAAATTATTTTATTTGTTTATGTATTTATTTAGTCAGTCATTCACACCAACACACTCACACCCTCTTACTTACTATGTGCTAGTATAAGTCCAATCATTACATGTATATTTCACACAAGCCCTAAGAGGTAGGTAATATTATTATTCCCTTTAACGAATGAAAAAGCTTAAAATTTAGAAACTTGGATCAGTCACATGGCCACTGAATGGTAGAATCCATGTCTGCTTTACTTTGAAATTCAAACTCTTTACCCCCACACCATTCAGCTTCTCCAAAGACTTAGAGCCTTTCTGAAGGAAAAAGAGGTTTGGGTTCTAATTGGAATTCATTCTAATCAATACCAGTTAACTACTTGTTAATACTAGTAATCCAAGGTAATTAACTCAAAGTCCCTCCTCCCTCCTGGAAGCACTCACCCACACTCTTACGTGTCAAATGTAAGCAGCAGGCGTGTTTTATATGTACATGTATGTGAACTATCTTCTGAATATAGCTACATTACATTTAGCACATACAGATCAAATGCTTTCTAACGGCAATACAATAATCAGCGGAATGGGAAACTCACACCAACATTCCTCTCCCCAATCCTGTTACCATCATGTCCTGTGTCACAATTCTCCCCTCATCCCCTACCTCCCGCTCTTGAGAGGTCTGATGTCTGACATCTGTTCATGGTTTGGATAATCAAAGTGAGTCTCGTTATAGATACACCATCCTATTAGACCATGGAGATGGCATATTAGCCAATCAGCAACAGGAAAGAGTACTAACCAAGCTAACATTCGACATTTCCAATCACCAGCAACAAGTTAGAAATTAACATTTTCCACAGCCTATTTAAGAGAGATTTCATAATCTGCCTCTGGTACTTCACGTCTCTGCTGTCTCTCCAGGAACAGAAGCTCTTTGAAGTCAAGAACTGTATTTTGCCATAGTTATAAAGGTGCAAACATATAGAGTCTAATTAGTGCTATGGTTTCTGACTGAGGCTACAATTCACTCAGTAATTCAAAGTGAGAACCAAGAAACCATTCTTTATTTTTTCCGTTCCTCAGGCTTTATGTAGTTTATCAGTAATCCTGTCACTCAATCTCCAAACATGCCCCAAAACACATCTGTCTACTTCCCTCCACTTCTACCCTCACCTCTTGCATAGAAAACACCACAAGAGCCTCTTGCCAGTTAGACTTCCCTGCCGTCCACAATCCGTTCTCTAAACAACAGCAACGTTAGATCAAGTAACTTTCTGGAAGAAGACTCTTTAATGGCTTGCCATTATGCCAATAATAACATCCAGATTCTTTACTCTGTTCTATAATATAATACGCCTGCCTTCCCCGACTTCAGGTCCCATGTTCCAGGCTTAGGGTTTCACACCATCTTCTCCCGTTGCCTGGAAAGCTCCTCCCACCAGATCTTCAAATAATCCAATACTTCTTTCATTGAAGTTTTCAGTTTAAACGTCCCCTCTCAGAAAGTTATTCCTCCCCCATTATTCTCTGTCATTATTACCTTGTATCACAGCACCATGATTATTTGATATTTTCTTTGTCTTTTTTAAAAAATTTTTTTTTTAAAGATTGGCACCTGAGCTAACAACTGTTGCCAATCTTCTTTTTCTTTTCCTGCTTTTTTCTCCCCAAATCCCCCCAGTACATAGTTGTATATTTTAGTTGTAGGTCCTTCTAGGTGTGGCATGTGGGACGCCGCCTCAACATGGCCTGACGAGTGGTGCCAGGTCTGTGCCCAGGATACGAACCCCTGGGCCACCGCAGCAGAGCGTGTGAACTTAACCACTCAGCCACGGGGCCGGCCCCTCTTGTCTTTTTTTTAATTTATCATCTGTCTCCCCAGCGTAAGCCCTACCCAGAGAGGGGAGTTGGACCTGTTCTTTGCTGTATCCCAGTGCATAAAACAAATACCTGACATATAGCAGGTGCTTAATAAATGCTTGCTGGTGTTAGAACAGTGACATCAATTGTGTGGATGTTTAATTACAAAACTATTAAACTCAATACCTATTAATTTTTTTATTATTGTTTCAATAAGAACAATCTGTCATTGATAAGCTTGATAGTTTACATATACTTTTATTTACATCCTTATTCACGTTTGTTTAAGAATTTATACCTCTGACTTGTTCCAAAAAGAATGTAAAGCAGCAGACTATTACACTGTGCATTTGGTGTAAAAGATCAAAACATCTCCATATAGGACATTCCATAAAGTACCTGACCAGTACTCCTCAAACCTGTCAAGGTCATGTAAACCTGTCACAGACCAGAGCAGACAAAGGAGACATGACAACCAAATGCAATGTAGTATCCTGGATTAGATCAGCGAACAGAAAGAAGACATTAATGGAAAAACTAGTGAAATCCAAATAAATTCTGGAGTTTAATTCAGAGTAATATACTAACGTTGGTTTCTTAGTTTGACAAATGTATCATGGTATTATATGGTATTCAGGAAACTGGGTGAGGGACATATGGAAATTCTCTGTACTATCTTTGCAACTTTTCTGTAAATAGAAAATTATTCCAAAATAAAAAGGTTATTAAAAAAAATCAACATCTCCATATAAAAAGAAATTTACTGCACTTTGATCATAGTTTGGCATTTTATTCTGAATAAAGCAGAGTGTAGGCCACTGACTTTTTGCTTTGAACACATACAACCACTTATATATAAAAGCACAATATTACTTAATACTTGTCTCCTCACATTTGCAACCATAAGAGTAATGTTAAAACATCTAGGCAGATTTACTTATTACCTCCAATATCACATTAATTCTCCATGCAAATCTGAAGGAGAAGCGTCATCTTGCCCATTTTCTCTAGTAGGGGGCTGCCCTGTACATTTAGAATCTCCATTTGCCTACTAGATTGACAGCATCTTATAAATCCTGTCAACCTAAACTCTGCCCATTGCTTCTTCTCTAAAAGGAGGAGAAACTAATGTTCCTAACTATATTGCAATCTCAGAGAAGAGTTTTTACCTGACAAATCAAAGGTGGCCGATATTGCAGAAAGACTTTCTAGACTTTATTCCCTAATTTTCTATTAACTGTTTTACAAAGTTATTTGCAATTCATTCACTTGACAAATAATTACATCAGACAGCAGTCTGAATCACAGGGAACTTGCATAACAAATTGGATTACAAATTTAAAAATACGAAAGTAAATTCCATTGTCATGCTTCTGCACCCTGGAGGTTTCATCATTTCACAAACACACCCAAAACCAAGGCACAAAGTACTGCAATCCACCCATTTGCACATAATTCTATAAAAGTAATATAAAAACATCCTCACGTGTGCACCTGAAATACCAGCATATTTGTCATGTTATTCTGGTTTCCATTATACACACACAAACACACACACACGCGTGCACACAAAGGTATATTGTTTCACAAGTCATGGTGATCTTATTTAATCAAGGGACTATAAAATGGTCAAAATAATTAAGATGAGAAAAGAAATTAAATGATTCAAAAGGAAGAAGCTGAAAAGGTGAAAAAGAGATGGCACAAGATTAGACTGCTTTAAGAAAAAATATTCAGAGGAAGGGGGAAATTTATAACCATTTCTGGGTATTTTGTGGTTTTGTAGTTGGCCTACCCTGGGCCAGTCCCTGAAATAGTCTCAATCTCACGTTGCATATCTATAACATTGAGTAAGTGATGCCAGCCTACCAACTCAATTCTCTTTTTTTAAATATAAACAAAACCTGGCAAACAAAACACAATTTTTAAAAAGCTACTTTTCAGGAAAAATGAACTTTTAAATAAATAAAAATTGCCAACTACTGGCAGTATCTGAAAAGAAGTTTGAATTCATGACTATATTTTGGAACTGGGTAAAGCAGAAAGCAACTCCTGAGGCAGCTAGAAGCTGAACAGAATTCTTGGGTGAGTGCTTACCTTGGAGACTTGTCGAAGCCACCTTAAATACTCTGTGAATGTATCAAAACAAATGTAGTAAGTCTGGCTTTGGGGTCCAGAGGAGCTAAATGCTAAACAGTGCTGGTGCTTTTTCACTTCTTCTACCTATAACAACAAACAAGGAGACACAAAAACAAGTCAGAAAGCAGAACCATTTACACAGTTCACTAACTACACCTTCCATCAGCGAGGCTGCAGAGATTTGCATCCTTCCCTATATATGGTCCTCTTATTACTTAAAATATGTAAGTTCTTGAGGCTGACCAACAATCTGAATTACAAGGAAACCAAAAAAGGGGAGTTTTATCTTCATCAGATTTCCCCACAATAGTGAAATTCTCTTCTTCCTCTTTAAAATGGACACCGACTCCCTTTCCTCTCTTTCTTCATCCTCACAATAGGGTGCCAGGGCTCATACTTTCTCTTGGGAGGATTCCACCTAAGGATTTTTACTTCAGGTGGATTTTTACTTAAGCGACTTTTGTATTACTCTGAATTACAACCTTTATTAAAGAGGTTTTCAAGCATATTAAACAAGTTTTAAAATTTAATGTGAAATTGAGATTAAGCCGAAATAAAACCCTACCATGAGAACTTTCAAGTCCTAATAATGCAGTATTAGAGTCAAATCAAATTTCCACTCCCAGTAAATTCTTCATTTTGGAATAAAAGTCCAAACAATAAACTAACATGATATTAAACAAACTCGTATGTTTAAATTACAAAAATGACCACAAATCAAGTTACAAAGAAACTAAAAAAATTTCAAAGAAGTCTATATCATGCAGACTATGTTCTTGGACCAAAATGTAATTAAGTTAGAAGTCAATAATAAAAAAAAAATCAATTCAAAATCAAAGAACACTGAGGCTGGTCCCATGGCATAGTGGTTAAGTTCAGCACACTCCATCTCAGCAGCCCGGGTTTGTGGGTTCAGATCCCAGGCGTGGACCTACAACACTCATCAGCCATGCTGTGGGGGTGACCCACACACAAAATAGAGGTAGACTAGCACAGATGTTAGTTCAGGGCGAATCTTCCTCACCAAAAAAAAAAAAAAATCCAAGTACACTTGGAAAATTAATAATACACTTCTAAACAATTCACAGGTAAAAAAAAATCATAATCGAAATTTAGAGATTCTTAGAACTAAACCATGAAAAATACTACATATTGAAATTTATGGAAGGCAACGAAAGTGGTACATAGATGGAAGTTTATAATTTTAAATGGTCAAATGAGAAAATGAGGCAGAAAATTAATTTAGTCGGCATGGATCTCAAGAACTTAAGGGAAAAAGTACCAAACCAAAAACTGAATAAACTCAAAGTAGAATAAAAGCGACAATAAAAAGCAGAAATTAATGAAATGAAAAGCAAACATACAACAAAGAACAATGACATTAACAAAGCAAACCACTAGTGCTTTGAAAAAGCTAACAAAATTGAATAGCAATTCATATTGATGAATGACATCAATTGAAGATATAAGTAATATTAACAACAAAAAGGAAGACATGACTACAGATTAAGCAGATTAAAAGGAGGATACTACAAATAATTTTGTGGTAAATTTTTAGAAAAGTATTCTACCAACACTAAATCAAGAAAAAAACAAAGTCTAAATAGTCCTAAAACCATTTGAGAAATTGAATGAATATTTTAAAAAATTCTCAAGAAAATATCAGGCCTATGTTGTTTTACAGGTAAGTTTTACCAAAGTTCTAAGAAATGGATCATTTCAAACTTGTGTAAACTCATGCACCAAACAAAAAATAAACAAAAACGCCCCAATCTATTCTATAAGGCCGGTCTAATCAAAAACAGATCACAGGAATAAAAGAAAGGAAAATTTGGGGTCGGCCCAGTGGCACAGCAGTTAAGTGCGCACGTTCCACTTCTCGGTGGCCTGGGGTTCACTGGATTGGATCCCGGGTGCGGACATGGCACTGCTTGGCAAGCCATGCTGTGGTAGGCGTCCCACATATAAAGTAGAGGAAGATGGGCATGAATGTTAGCTCAGGGCCAGTCTTCCTCAGCAAAAAGAGAATTGGCAGTAGTTAGCTCAGAGCTAATCTTCCTCAAAAAAAAAAAAAAAAGAAAAAGAAAGGAAAATTACAGGCCAATCTCAGTCATGAACACTTATCTTGAATAAAATGTTGCATCAGAAGCCAATAATACAGAAAAAAATATATCAAGGACAAGTTGGATTCACCTCATGAAAAGAAAGATGGTGTAACATCTTTGGAACTATAAAATTAATCACATTAACAGATTACAAAGAAAACCATAAGATCATACCCAGAGTTGCAGAAAAAGCATATTATCAATGAACCACCCATTCATCCTTCATGATAAAAACTCTTAACTAACCAAAAACACAAATAACTCACTTAAGCTGACAGAGGGTATTTATCAAACATCTAAAGCAAACTTCAGTGTTAATGATGAAATATCACTCTCTTCAAGACCACTGATAAGACAAGTATCTACTGTTCCTATTCAATACTGTACTGGAGTCCTGGCCATTACAATAAGACAAAGATTTGTATTAAGGAAGAAAGAAAATTGTCATTATTTGAATATGACATGATTAGCTACATAGTAAACTCCAAAGAATCTACAGACATTATATTAGAATAAAATTTAGCAAAATGGCTGCATATAAGATCAATACTCAAAAATCAACTACATATCTATACACTAAAGAGAAAGCATAAATTTTTTAAGATGCCATTTAATCTAATCTATATTGACAGAGATCAGGCCAGTGGTTTCTTGGGGCTAGGGAGAAGTGAGAGGAAAAGGTGAGAGGGAAGGCATACAAAAGAGCACAAGGAAACTTTTGGGGGTGATATGATCACTATCTTGATCGTGGTGATGGTTTAATGGGTGTATATAGCTATTGTACTCACGGGGTGATACAGTTATCAAATTATCAAAATGTGCACTTTATTGCACGTCAATTATATCTCAATAAAGTTTGGTGAAGATGTAGAGAAAGAGGAACACTTCTACACCGATGTGAGTGTAAAATGGTACAACCACTTTAGAAAACAATTTGACATTATCTTGTAAAAGTAAATGTGCATATACCCAACAGCCCACTAACTGCACTCCTAAGTGTGCATCCAAGAGCAACCTTTCTCAAGGAGGTCATTGTAGGAATTTGGATTGAATGGTTCTTCATTGCGCATTGTGCAGGACTGTCTAATACTTTGGATGACATTTTACTCTCTGAGTCCCTGGCCCTGTAAATGCTAATAGTGTACGCTTGCAACAAAGACATTGGTATTAACCAATCACTATCTACTTCTCCACATTTCTTAGACCTCTTGCAATGAAGGTGAAGTCATGTGACTAGTTCTGGCCAATGATCCATGAGCAGAAGTGGCACGCTCACTTCTGCATTCAAATATACAAAAGCCAGTTAATGAACCTCCAGTTACCTCTTCTCCTGCTTAAGCAACAAAGGAAGGCCACATGTTCCAAATGTTATAAAAGAGCAGAGCCTCCATCAGGCTGGGCCCCCTGTAAAACTATGTGAAAAAAGAAAACTCCACTGACCCACAGTGGGGACACAGTATGAGTGAGAAACAGTTGTTATAAGTCACTGAGATCTGCGGGGTTTTGTTACTACAGCATAACCTAGCTTACGTGAACTGACAGTTGACTGTTCAATCATACAACAGTCAAAACATACACATTATACCAAATAGTCCCTTCGGGCATAGTAACTCTACTTGAGAACTACTGCCCTAGAAAGCTACTTGCATACCAACATAAGACATTCAGCAGCATTATTCATAACAACAAAAAACTAGAATCAGCTCAAATGTCCATCAACAGGAAAACTACTTAAGAAATCATGGGAATTTAGAACATTTACAGAGTGGAACATTATACAGAAATCAAAACCACATAACAAGCAACACAGAATGTTATTATGAAACACAAGACTGAATGAAAAAATTTAATCACAGAAGACCATACACAGTATGATACCAGTTTTATTCAGATCAAAAAGAAGCAAAACAGAGTTACATGATAAAACTTATCTCCAAAAAGTAAGAAAGTGATGAATACATATTCCAGGACAGTAGATACCTCTGGGGTTGAGAGAGGCAATGGGACAGATGTAAAGAGAACACAGGCAGAAACCCTGCTACAGTTCCTAAGTTGAGGAGTAGGTTAACAGCTCTTCAAGTTATCATGCATCATAATTTAACAAATATCAAATAAAGCAAATTATCTAAAAATCTGTTAACTTTTTTTTTTCCCTGAGGAAGACTAGCCCTGAACTAACATCTGTTGCCAATCTTCCTCTTTTTTTTCGCTTGACGAAGATTAGCCCTAAGCCAACAACTGTGTCAATCTTCCTCCACTTCATATGTGGCTTGCTGCCACAGCATGGCTAATAAGTGGTACAGGTCTGTGTCTGGGATCTGAACTCATGAACCCAGGTCACTGAAGCAGAGCAAGCCAAAATTAACCACTACATCACGGGGCTGGCCCCCTAAAAATCTGTGTTAATTTCTCAAGGATGATTTAAATATAACAATGATTATACAAGGAATAAAAACTTATCATTTAAACAAATTTTTTTCAACAATTACATTTTTAAGAGAGTTTTATTTAACTTCACATTTGGAAATCTACATTTGAAAATGTAAAGTCATACTCAAGTGGTGTGTCAAATTTGATTATCACAGCAATTATGGCTAGGTTATGACCAATCTATCTCACATTTCAGTTCTAGCTCTTCTTTACGTAAATTTTTAAAAAACTAAAACCTTCCATTTACTCTGTTTTTCTTTTAACAACAGAACAGAATGAAAAAGGGAACAGACAAACATTAATGAAAACTCAAAGCGCAAGGAGTGAATTATTTTGTCTTAACTCGGTCAACAGGTTTTAAAAGACCCAATTTTTCAACAAACTCTATTTTTAAAGGCATAATGCAAAACAGATTTTACAAGGTTTGTCTGTGAGAAAAGGAAGTTAATAACTTTCAATTCACTCAATGGTAGAAATCCATCCAATAATAGGCCTGGGAAACAGGACAAGCCCCTCGCTCTGAATGAAAATGCTAATTATAACTGGATCTTCTGACCTTATCTGAACATACCATTGCTTTCCTGCTTTGGCTTCTCTGAGCACAATACTCTTTCTGCCCATGTCCTTCATATGTCAAGAGATTTTTCACCCGTCAAGTTCTACCATGATTGTTACCTCCTTCATTACAAAATTCCCTGATTCCCCCCACAAAACGTAATCTCTCCTTCCACTGATCTCCCACACTACTTTTTTGCACCTCTCTTAGAGCAGATATTGTTGTTCATCCTTCATCTCTAGATAGTAAATTATAAGCTACTCAAAGGCAGGGATGGTGACTTACCCATCTTGGTATTTCTGGGATGCCAAGCAAAGTGGCTTCCCCACAGAGGACATTTAATAAATAGTTATATTAAATATACCTATGCAAATGTCTAACAATAGAGAAAAGAAAGAAACAGATTGTTGACCTAACAGGGCATCAAACATTAAATACGCATTTTTAATGATGACCTATGGGAGTAATAATGCTGACTAATTTTTCAGCAATCTGACCAAAGGACAAAATCTTCAGTAATAAAATATCACTAACTCTTCAACGTTCAGACAAAAGTTAAGAAGCAATGAGTTTGAAATGGATGACTGAAATAGATCTAAATATACCTTGCAGCCTGGCTAAAATCTATTTTTAAAAATGATCAAGTATTGGGCTGGCCCCGTGGCCGAGTGGTTAAGTTCGCGCGCTCCGCTGCAGGCGGCCCAGTGTTTCGTTGGTTCGAATCCTGGGCGCGGACATGGCACTGCTCATCAAACCACGCTGAGGCAGCGTCCCACATGCCACAACTAGGTGGCCCCACAACGAAGAATATACAACTATGTACCGGGGGCTTTGGGGAGAAAAAGGAGAAAATAAAATCTTTAAAAAAAAAAAAAAAAAATGATCAAGTATTAGTCTTCTTAGGACCAAAATGTATAATAGTAGAAGGAAAAACCTGACATGGGCTATGTACTCATTAGGAAAGACTAATTTAAACTTATGAATGAAGAATGAACTTGCTACATAGCAGGTGAACAACAAAACAACTTCTTATTGCACACATCTGGTCTCACCTTCGTCATTTCTAATCCTTGAAACCAGCAGATCAAACATCTGCCACTTTAAAAAGTTCACTTTAACAAAAGTTGGTTCTTTATTTTTCCTCTCTATATTCTCCACATCCTACCTTCTTTCCCATGCCCACACAGGGGGAAAAAATGGTAAAGAAAATATTTGTTTAATATGCCCGTGATTTCCAAAAACTCATTTCTTCATCTAAATATGCCTTCCCGCTTATTAACAGATTACCATATCATATAAAAATGAGGAAATACTGACATATAATTATGGTAATTATACCCTACCAATGCTTGGAGTTTATAAATAAATCTGGCCCAAAAAAAAGAATGTAATATTTTCTCAAGCAAGCTGGCTCTTTCTATTTTATAAATGATAAGAATAAAACAGTTAACACTCCCAAGGAAAGGCAGCCAGTAATATCAGAAAGATCTATCAGCTGTATCACAGGTCTTCCCTGAAATAAGTAACATTTCAGGTTTAAAAATTATGACTAGCTATAGAGATAAACTAAAAATGCTAACCCCACTGTTCACTAAACACAAACAAAGAGGTATGGCAAAGTGGGATCAAAGATTCACGCCAGAAAGTCTAACCTTTGATAAGCAGGCTTGAATGACCCTAAGTCGTGGACTTAAGGGTCATTACACTAAACTACAAAATACATGCTCAAGATATCAAAAGACATCTACTCATAAAGAATATTTTATCATCTACAGCCTAAAATATTACACTGAAATTCTAGCTGTTCTATTTTCAGTTCTGTAGGTAAGATTCATGTACTAAGGAAGCAAAGATCACCAGGTTCTTATGTGAGCCAATGGCATTGTCATTTTCCACAACTTCACCAACCAGCAATGCCCACTGGAGGAAGACAACTGGAACTGAATAAGACCTTAGATAAATCGAAAACCACCTACCCTTTATTACAGAAATGGCTCAAGATAAGCTCCTCAATGACACTGGGAAACCTGATGGTATTTTGTTTGTTTTAAACTTACTTTTCCACCAATTAGCGGCAGAACATGCATCTTTCCGGTCAAGCTGTCTTTCACAGATGATACTATTAGGCAGGTCCCACACAGGATGACTTGGCGTCTGGTCCATCGGTTCACTGGCAACTGCATTTTGCCTTTACGGACATTATACATTCCTGAGAGCTGAATCCGTTCAGAGTTACTGGTGCTGTGAGGTTTTCCTGAAACAAACACACGCAAATATTTTAGTCTGTAAGAAATGAGGTTTTTTTCTATTCGTTGGTATAATGGACAGATTACTTGGTCAACAGAGATTACTTATAAGGAAACAATCTAATTTATAACTGAGGGAATCTGAAGCCTGCAGTAATACAATTATGGTAAGAACGACCACATCTACTCCACATATACAATTTAATATTAGGTGAAGAATATTAGGTTTTAATATTACACTTTCCCTCTAAACCCCAGGAAAAGACCGTTTTAACTCCTCCATTGTAACCCGTTTTATTTTCTTCTATATTCTTCACAATTTAATTTTACATTTAAAAGAGAGATGACTTCAAGATTTTTATGAATGGCTAGAGTTAATTTAAGTACTGTAATTGAAGACAGAAGAAAATAACATTCAAGATGATGCATTTAATGAAACTAATCAGTTTTAATGGAATTAACTGCTGATATTCTTCCTCCTACAGATAGTCAATATATATTTACTTTTAAGGAGACAATCAAAAAATGAATGACTTTCCTAATAAGAAAATATTACCCTATAACCATAGGCTAAGTCCTCAAAGATAAACTTAACATTCATCTATGAAGCATGGTGTGCTGTGGTGCTTGTGACTCGTGGAGGGAACAGAGACACAGAGAGACGCACTGAGACTCAGAGACAAAGAGAGAGTTCAGAAGGATCTGAGGAGTCTTGTTTCCTAGATGAAAATGAATTTGGCAGAATGACATTCAGACAAGTCCTATCAACTGAATGGGAGAACTACTGTGATTTACATGATGGAGTTGTATAAACAAGGAATAAAATATCTCCCAGTCGTAGACACTGAATGTATAATATCAGAGGGTACTGAAGCCCATGCTCAGAAATAAATGAATGAGGGAGACGCGTCCTTGAATAGGGCCCAAGCCAGAAGTGTAACATTTATTTGCCTAGATGCCAAGGGCTAGCAAAAAAAAACAGATTCAAGACAAATTATGTTCTTGTGAATATTAAAAATTAATATAAATATCAAGTAGTTTGGATATATGTCTCATACCTACTGGAGAACGAGACAGGAAGAGCAACACCAAAAACAGACCTCAAGAAGATCCAAAGAGTGTTTGAATCCTCCTAATACATACCTTTGGGCAGAAATGTTAGTAACTAACAAAACCAGCAGGTTTGAATTTCACTTCCTTCTTCTCCTAGTATATTAGAATGTTTTATAAAATATTGCACACTACATCATTTTGCTGGGCTGGGCCAGAATGAAGTGGAACCGTGGTTTAGCTATTCGCACTTGGCACCCAGCAAACAGCCACACAGACAGTGCTCCACTGAGTTGTCTGTCCACAAAATGCTAACGCTCCCACAAAGGGGTAGGATGCGCAGGAGACTTCAAAATACATGTGATTTGCAAAGGCTGCCAGTGATGGGTCAGATCGCAGTCATTCAATTGTCCCATTATGTACAAGTTCATTTACACTCACAGAGAAAGACGCCTAGGCTCCCAGTCTAAGAGTTCCTGTCTACATGACAGACTCTTCCTATAGAGAAGAAACGAGAGAGAAGACTCAGAGGAAAAATAAAAGGTAACTGCAAGGCTAAAAACAATAGACAACAGCAATTAGGTTTCTAAAATCCAATTTCCATGACTGTAATAAATTAACATTCTCTAACAAGAGATCTGATCCAAATACATATGTAAACACACATGCACACACGCATGAGTGAGTGCACACACGCACACACACACACACACAGGCTAATGAATGTAAAGAATAAGGCATCTTATTTAGCCACATCAGAGAGTGGCTACAAGGACACTTGTTAACCTGTCACATTAATGTAGATCAGTGAGTAATTAGAGACTGAAGAAAAAGACCACAGAGGTACATAAGGAACAGCCCTTCAAATTGTCCAACTCCACAAAAATCCTAGAGAAAGCCCCAGAGCAAATCATAATAGAGTGGACTAAGGCTGGAAGGGATACATAAAAGTATGAAGACATCAGAGACAGGCTTTTTATTCCCTAGTTAGAAAAATTCCCAAGGGGTCTTAATAGTGCTAGAGCCTAATGGAAAGCCCTGAACATCCCAATCTGAATCAAATCCCTCTTGTCTTGTTCTGACTGAATTTCAATGTCCTTGTTGTCCGCTTCCTCCCTGGGTGTTCCAGATCAGACACACCCTCAGTACTCGGCTGTGTACCAACTGGGCTCTGGAGAAAATGGAGATGAATGAGCAACATAAACCTGGGCAATCACCCAGGCACAGCCTCCTTGTGTCAGACTTCCTTATTTTATGGCAGAAGGAATTGTTTTAGTTCTCCCTGCCAAGTCTCAAACTTCTCAATTCAGAGGAATTCCAATTGTCCTATGCTCTAATGAATATTGACAAGACCAAAGTAACAAACGCTGGCCAGTTTGAAGTTGGATCAGTTGTTATAACTTTTACTTTAGAAATGTTACTTTAATGCCCTACAGGTTTAAGGCATTTCTTACATGATACAGGAGGCAAAGATAGCAAGAGTAAGTATTTCAAACCGAGATAGAGACCTGACTACAACAGAGGATGATCTAAAACATAAACTTTCTCTTACTCACTTGGCACATGGCAATTTGATAAGATGTGACATACATCCATTAAACCACCAGTGGAAAATGAGCACACTGATCACTGCCAATATCATCCTTGTCCCCATTGTGATCTCTCCCTCTCTCTCTCACCCGCAGCCAGTGCCTCCCATGCTCAAGCAACTGTTAATCTGCTTTTTATCACTTTTTGTCCATATTGTTTACTGTGCCAACAGTTCATTTTTTTTTATTGCTAAGTATTCCATTGTATGAATATGCCACAGTTTAACCATTCATCTGCTGATGGACATTTGGATTGTTTCCAATTTTTGCCTATTTTAACTGAGAACACTGGTGTACTGTTAAGTTCTTGTGTGGACATATGCTTTTATTTCTCTTGTGTAAACACGCAGGACTGGTATGGCTGGGTTGTACCATTCTACATCCCCATCACCAGCACAAGAGAGTTTCAGTTGTTCTACCTCCTGGTCAATACTTTCAGCTGTTCTAGTACACATGCAGTGGTATCTTGTTATAGATTTAATTTGCCTTCCATTAATTACTAATGATGCTGATCATGTTTCAGAGCTTATTTGCAATCCACACACCTTCTTTGCTGAGGTAACTAATTCAAGCCTTTTGTCCAATTTTACTTGGATTGAGTTCTTCATATATTCTGAACACAAGTCCTTTGTCAGATATATGACTTGAAATTATTTTCTCCTAGGTCTGGCTTGCTTTTTCATTTTCTTGACAGTACTTTAGGAAAGCAAAAGTTTCAATTTTAATAAAGTCCGATTATTTGATTTATCTTTTATAATTAGCACTTTTTGTGTTGTATTTAAGAACTCTGAAAAACTCAAGATCACTAAGATTTTCCCCTATGGTTTCTTCTAGAAGCTTTATAGTTTTAATTCTTACATTTAGGTCTATGATTAATTTCAAGTTGACTGCTGTACATAGCAAGAAATAAGCAGAGGTTCAGGGTTTTTTTGTTGTTTTCAACAAATGACTATCTAGATTATTCCAGGACCATTTGTTGAAAAGATTACCCATTCCTATTTAAATGCTCTGGCACCTGTATCAAAACAAAACTAGTGACCATAGTTGAGCGAGTCAATTTCTTGATTATTCCTGTTCCACTCATCTACTTGTCTATCTTCAACCAGTATCACATTTCTTGATTTGCTGAATCTTTATAATTAGTCTTGAAATCAGGTAGCATGATTCCTTCTCTGTAAAGAACGACAGTTCTACTTCTTCCCTTGAAACCTGGGTGCCTTTTATTTCTTTTTCTTGCCTTGACACACTAGCTAGAACCTTAGATACAATATTGAACAGCAGTAGTGAAAACAAACATCCTTTCCTTTTTCCCAATCTTCAGTTTTTTTACCAGTGAAAACACTATTAACTGTATGTTTTTCATAGATGCCTTTTATCAAGCTGAGTAAGTTCCCTTCTATTCCTAACTTGCTAAGTTGTTTTCTTTTTTAATCAGAAAGGGATGTTGGAATTATTCAAATACTGCTTCTACCATCTATGGAGAGGAACATGATAAATTCAATCACTTCTTAAATGTTGAATTAGTCTTGCATTTCCAGGATAAACTGCACTTGGTTATGACATATTATTTTCACATACTGTTGGATTCAATTTGCTAAAACTTGGTCAATAATTATTCCATTTATGTTCATGAGGGATTTCAGATTATACTTCTCTTTTTTCATAATTATACTTGTCTTTTTCTGGCTTTGGTGTCAGGGTAATGCTGGCCTTAGAGACTAAGTTGAAAATTATTCTTTCCTCTTTACTTTTCTGGAAGAGTTTGGCTGGAATTAGTATTATTTCTTCCTTAAACCTTTGGTAGAATTCACCAGTGAAGCCATCCAGACTTGGAGGCTTGTTTTTTCTGGTGTGTGTGTGTGCCTGTGTGTGTGTGTGAGAGAGAGAGAGAGAGAAGGTTTTTAACTTAGCAATTTAATAACACAATAATTTCAATTTCTTGTTAGGGCTATTCCAGTATCTATTTCTTCTTGAGTAAGCTTTGGTGGTTTGACTTTCAGAAAGTTTGTCCACTTCATTTAAGTTGTCATATAGTTGGCATAAAGTTCACAATATTCCCTTATTATCTTTTTAATAGAATCTGTAGTGATGTTACTTCTCTCATTCCTGATATTGGTAACTTGATTCTCTCGTCTTTTCTTGATCAGTCTGGTTAGAGGATTACCCATGTTATTAAGCTTCTCAAAGAACCAGTTTTTGGTTTCACTCTCTATTGTTTTTCTGGGGTTTTTTTTGTTTTCTTTTCTTGAGGAAGATTAGCCCTGAGCTAACATCTGCTGCCAATCCTCCTCTTTTTGCTGAGGAAGACTGGTCCTGAGCTAACATCCATGCCCATCTTCCTCTACTTTATAGTGGGACGCCTACCACAGCATGGCTTGCCAAGTCGTGCAATGTCCGCACCTGGGATCCGAACCGGTGAACCCCAGGCCACTAGAGCGGAACGTGAGCACTTAACCACTGCACCACCAGACCAACCCCTGTTTTTCTGTTTATGGTGTCTTTTCTTCTTTTTATCATTATTGGTTCTTTTACTAATTTTGGGATTAATTTACATTTCTTTTTTGTAGTTTCTTAAAGTAGAAACTGATTTCAGGTGGCTGATTTGAGGCTTTTTTCCTAATATAGGCATTTAAGTGTTATGTGAATTTCCTTCTAAGCACTGCTTTAGCTGTATTCCATGAATTCTGGGATACTGTGGTTTTAGGTTCACTAATCTTTTCTTTTGTAGTATTTAATCTACTGTTAATTCCACCTAGTGTACTTTTCATCTCCAGAAGTTCAATTTGGGTATATGTGTTTGTGTGTGTATGTATATACACACATGGCACACACACATATCATATGTATATATCTTCCATGTCTCTCCTTAACATGTGATGCTTTCTTTTACCTTCATGAACACATGGAACATAATTAGAATAGCTGCTTAAATGTCCTTGTCAACTAATTCCATCATCTGTACCATTTCCATGTCAGTTTCGTTTCATTGAGTTTTCTCCTCATTATGGGTCATATTTGACTGCTTGTTTCACATCTGGTAATTTCTGTTTGAATGCCAGTCATGAATTTTATCTTGTTGAGTGCTGAATATTTTTGTATTTCCGTAAACATTATGGAGTGTTGTTCTAAGACACAGTTAAGTTAGTTGGAAAAAAGTTTGGTTCTGACGAGGCTTGCTTTCTAAGATTTGTCATATAAGACCAGAGCAGTCTTAAGTCTAGAGCTAACAGTAATATTAGCAAGCAATACCCTGCTGAGTACTCTGATACCCTGTAAATAACAAGATTTTCCACTCTGGCTGGTAGGAACATGAACTATTCTTAGCCCTGTGTGAGCTTCAAGCTTGTTCACTCTGCTCCTTTTCAGTGGTTTTTCCCCCCAGCCTTGGAGAGATTCCTCACATGCCCACACTGATCAGTACACAGCTGAAGGCTCAAGGACGCCTTGTACATCTCCAGGACTCCGTCTCTCTTAGAAGCTCTTTTCTCTCCAGCACTCTGCTTTGTAAACTCAAGCTGCTTAGCCTCAATGGACTCCCAGCTCTGTCTCTTGAACAGGGTGAATACCAGGCTCTGTCTGGGTTCCTCCTGTCTGCAAGTGAGGCCTGGACCTCTCTCCCATTGGTACGTTGGTACATTTGTAGGGTTCTTCTAATTTGTTTCCTCTCTCTCAAAGCGGGCATCTGTTTTAGGGTTTTGTGTCCTGTGCTGCCTGATGCCCAATGTCTGAAAGCTGTTTCACGTATTTCATCTGATTTTTAGTTGTTTTGGGTGAAAGAGTAAAGGTGGTTCCTGTTACTTCATCTTGGCTGGAACAAAGTGCCATATTTTTTAATTTAACTCTTTCTAATACCTATTGTTCACTTTTATAGATTATAAAAGTATGTTTAACATAATTAAAGATTTTCTTCAAAGGTGCTGATTATCAATACATTTATTACTATATTCAGAGAAGCCCTGTCAGACCAGTGGACTGGAAGAGTTATCTGCCCTTGTCAAAAAATGGCTCCAAACTTCAGTATTTACATAGTTCTTCTCCTCCAATTATTGACTGTAATGAATATATAAGCAACTTCTAATTTGCTGCCTTACTTACATTCAATCCTAAAAAGCTAGCTCTCTACCCTTTTCCATAGTAAAGGAGTGAACTTTGTGCTAAGTCTTTTGCTCTACTCAGAGGTCCTTCTAGACATCCATATTTGTAAGTATTTATCTAAATAGTTCAGGCATGTGCATAATTCACTTTTTTGGTTAAGATGGGTGTCACTATACTACCTTTTGAAACCAAAGGTAAATAAAACAATAATGCATAGTTCATTAATCTCTCTTCCCTGCCACAAATATTAGAATTCCAACCTTAACAGACAAAAACTAAGATAACTGGATAGAACTACTCTGGTGGAAAAACTCTTGACTGAGAATTCTAAAATAGCCTTCTTTATTGACTCAAGTGGGAGTAGGGCATATTATTATAACAACTGCTTTAGACATAGTGTCTCTTAAAGTGTGGTACCAGGACCAGTAGTACTAGAAACACCTGGAAACTTACTAGAAACGCAAATTCTCAGGCCCCACCCCAGAACTACTGAAGAGGCATCTCCAGGGGTGCAGCCCAGCGATCTGTGTTTTAACAAGCCCTATATAACTGTCTGATTCAAAGAACAGCAAGATCATTTTAATGATTAGACAAACCCCTCCATCTTTTAAAAATAAGAGTGGGATTTTGCTTGTTTCTTTCCTTTTTTTTCTCTTCTCCTTTCTTCTGAAATTAAGGCTTCCTTTTTTTTGTTCCTCCTCAAAGCCCCAGTACATAGTTGTATATCATAGTTGTAAGTCTTTCTATGTGAGATGCCACCACAGCATGGTTTGATGAGCGGTGTGTAGGTCCACAGTCAGGATCTGAACCAGCGAACCCCCTGGCTGCCGAAGCAGAGCGGTCAAACTTAATCGCTACACCACCAGGTCGGCCCCTTCTTTCTTCCATTCTGTAGGCGAAAGTCTACACTTAAACGTCATTCCACAAGATGACAGGATTTTAACTTTGAGGGGGAAAAAGAACATAATAAAACATCACTAATTTGGACTTCACTAACTTAGAATTTTGACCAGGAGCTTTTGAAATTAAGTCTACTTACGTCTCTTCAGCAGGGAATTTTACTAAATAAATTAATAAACATGATTAGAAGTGTTTATTAATTTAAGGGAAACTACAACCTGTTCTGCTACAATATGTGTTTCGTTAATACTAATTACCTCATATATGATTGTAAAGAGGGGAATGATGTCAGTATAATAAGCATATTATGTTGGTTTTGAAAGGTTTACTCCACGCAAAGAGAGCCAGAAAAGCAAAGAAAAAAGCCCACAGTAAATGCACTGTTGCAATGTCTGCAAGCCAGTATTTCCACTCTTCTGTTATTGTGCATTTTCATACATATTCCCTAAAGCAGATCAACTTCCAGACACACCAAGCTGCCTGCCTAGGCTGTCCAGGTTATCTCCTGAGGTGCCCAATGTAATTTTGGTTGGTATTTCGGTTACAAAGATGCATGGACTTACAGTCCTGCCATTCCCCAACTCTATTTTCTCATAGACCCTTTTATTTTTAATTTACAATTTTGGAGAACATGAGAATTTTCAGGAACATATATATAAATAGCAGAAGCACCTGTTTGAACTTAGAAGACCACTAAAACATAGAAATAAGCACAAATTTGGTTGTTGCCAATTACACCTCGTTGCTAAATATATCCTAGTATCTATCACCGTGGTAGCTTAAAAATGTCTGCAAATTCTTTTAAACTCTTCCCTTCAAAATGCAGAGCCTAATTCCACTCCCCGTGCATGTGGAGTATACTTGGACTTAGTTACTTGCTTTTAACAAGTAGAACGTGGCCGACTTGATGGCTGCCTGGGACTTCTGAAACGGAGTGGCAAAAGGCATATAGCTTCCTTTCTGCTCTCTGTAGGATCACTCCCTCTGGGGGAGCCAGCTGTCAAGTCATGAGGACATTCTGCGAACCCAATGAAAAGAACAACAAGGTGGGGAACTGAAACTTCCTGCCAACAGCCAGCAAGGAACTGAGGCCTCTTTTCAGCAGACATGTGAGCAAGCCATATTGGAAAGCAGATCCTTCAGTCCCTGTCAAGACCAAAGAACTGTGCCCCCAGCCAGAACTACCCAGCTAAGCCACTCTTGAATTCCTGACTCAGAGAAACTAGGAGATTATAAACGTGTAGTGTTTTCAGTCACTAAGTTTTGGGGCAATAACTAATACCACTTTACTATGTTGGTTTCACTTAGTTCTATTTATCTTAACATAGTAAAATGTTAATAACTTACATTTCCCTAAAGTAATCTACAAAAGTATTTACAGGACTTTGTCTAAACTAGTGAAGGTCTACCATCACCTGAAATAGTCAAAAGCAAGACTAGAACAGCACATTAAGCAAACACAAATTCCAAAACTTTAGAAAATGAAAGTATTCATGATGATATGGCACCAAAAACTAAGAAAGTTTGAACACTACATAAAAGTTAATGGAAGAATTTATCATGTCCCTGGAGCTGAAAATAGTCAGAAGTGAGCGAAAATTCTCAACTCTTACCTTACCTCCTCTACCTTTAGAGCTTAGACTGATAAAACTCTACAGCATGTTTCTTATTGCATATAAATCCTTAAATCCTTCTTGACTACCTCCAGTGACAGAAAGACTGAATTAAATTACTTGCCCAGGGTCATTTCAAGAGCTAGCAGGAGGATTTAAATGACCCCAAAACAAGGTCTAGAGACCTGAGCACTGAACCGGCACCTGGGAATTCTGTCTCAGAGCTGAAAGGCTAAACAAGCTCAGCAAGGCGTGCTGGCAGGAGCTCTGAAACAGATTTAGGACTAGTTGCTTTTAGCTAATGGAAATGACAACCAGCTGCTACATAGATTTGGGGAGGGTTAATTTATGCATTAGATCAAAATATATAAAGTCAATTGCCCATTAAATCTTGCTTCTTACTGACAGCCACTCAATTTGATTAAGTTTATTTATATCTCCCAAATTACTGTAGACCCTTATCCCTGAGAAATGTCATGCCCCAAACCTTTCTCTAATCTCTAAATTCTTGAATACCACTAGAGCTTATAATTTCCCTTATAATATTTATTAAACAATACCTGGAAAATGTGACCTACCCCTTCATACTCAAAGATTCTGTAAACACAGGGCCAAAGTAATTTAAAAGGAAAAAAAAAATCCACCAAAGCATATTCTAATATAAACTATCGTAAAATTAGCCACGAACTTCAAAAACCAGAAAAATCAAAGTAGTGAAGATGATTATCATGACAACATGGTGTAGCAAACTACACTAAATTTAAATGCTGAAAGGAAATGCTGAATGAAGATGAGGTACAGCAGAGGGCCTCAAACGTTAGCAAGCAACAGAATCATCTGGAAGGCTTGCTAAAAACAGACTGCAGGGCACCGCCACCCAGGGTTTCTGATTCAGTCATTCTGGGTGAGGCCCAAGATTGTGCTGATGCTCTAAGTCTCGGGATCACAATTTGAGACCCACTGAGTTACAGGATCAGGTTAACAATCTCTTACTGACCTGGTGGATCGTAAGCATTTTGACTAACCTTGACCAAAAAACCAAGCCAACGGAGTTGGGGAGAAGATGAGAGAAGCAACTGGGAATGAACTAGAGAGCAGGTGCTGCCTTTGACACTCCCCTCCTTCCCTCCTGCTACTCTCGTCACCTGTCCTCACAAGGAACTAGATTCATTTCTCAGCATCTTTAAAGTTCCCTCCATTCCATCATCAAAATTACTTCTTAGTTGTCTGAATATCTGATGCTCACATCTCTTCTTGAGATGTATATTTAGAAAAAATATTTTCTTCAAATGTGGGTTTCATTACAATTTCGCATTCATAGAGACCATAACCCTTCCCTGCTTTATGAACTTCTCCAGCTTATTCCAGGAGCAATATATGGTTAGCTGGTGTGGCCTCCCCTTATTAATCTCACAATTGGCAAAGAAAACACATTTTAAAAATTTCATCAAAGCAACCTTCACCTGTCAGTTCAACGTCTTCACCATCTGTTACATCCCAGAATGTAGTCTCATTTTTCCTGTGCGTAATTTCAGACCATACCTTAAGAGCCTTTTCAACATTCTCGAGTTTTCTTTCTCATTTTATGAACAATTTTTTCCTTGGCCAGAACTATCACTGAAATAGGTTTACTAACTTTTTGTCGTCATTTCCATTATAATGGATGGTAGACTTGTTCAGATTCATAGGTTTGTTAAGCTTCTGCCACACTCAACATTTGTAAATTACCTACAATTTCTATTTTCTGGCTAAATCATCACTTTGGTAGACTTCAGAATTTTCATCACCTGCTTTTCCAGCTGGCTTTATTTCGTGGTACTTCTCCACAAAGAACAATGTCACAAGGCACAAACATTAAAGCATAAAACGTCATGAGTGAAGAGAAACAGCTGGACTTTGCTGAAATGATGAAGCTGGGCAGCAGGCCTGAGGGATGACTAAACCTTAAATCTGAGAATGCTAAGGTCCAGGATACCCCTACTTACTCTAACTGCTCTCAAAACAACAGCCAGTATACTCACCACCTCCTTTAGATAAAAATTGTGACTTGTGTCCGAAGGGATGCATACTGCTGTGGGTGTGGAAATCAGAATGATGAAACTAGACAGCTCCACAGCTCCAGCTGAGTCAAGTTTTCACTGTGAGACACTTTTATTAGGAGAGTGGTGACGTTCCAGCCAGGCATACACACATTCATAAGTAAGTACCAAAATGAAAATTCTATAGTCAAGCACTAATGGTTTTTAGATAATCCTTACCACTATTCCTCCCTCCTGAGACAAAGAAAAACACCAACTACATTTCAGTTTCCTTTGCGGCAAAGAACAGACTTCAGTGGAGATGACATGAGAAGGTTACAAAGAACAATGCCTACACAGTCACATAAGACACAATATGATTCAAAATTCTATTTCATGGTGGTTCTCTCTCGGAGATGGGATTAAAGTTTACTTTCCTCTTTATAATACATACTGACAATGTTTAAATTTGACTTTTATAAACAGAAACAAAGATTTCAAGGGCAAAACAATTTCCTAAAAACATTATTTTCCACTCCTCTCTACTGCATTAGATAATATTCAGTTGACTACCCTTCTCCTTATCAGGTTGGTTAGACTAAAGATGTTGAATCTAGATGCAAAAGTTCTAAAACTGACCTTAAGAAACTATCTTATACAAATGTCACCTCAGAGATGTCTAAAACTCATCCATTCCAAACAGACGACATCCCTCAACTTATTAGGAATTTCTATTCAAAAAAATAAATTTACAAAACCTCCCATTATTAGCTCAGTCCTATGGTTTACCTATAGGAAACTTCAGGATCTTCCTGTGGGTCCTTCCTCATTTTAAACTTTCTCAGAACTGCACAAAAAACCCACAAACTTCCCACAAATTATTTTCAATTACTATTTTAAATACAGCTCTATCACCAAAAGAGTAAAAGGGAGTAAAAAAACAACAAAATAAACAATCTTCATAGTATTATGAACATTTTAGTGAATTTTTTCAATTGTAATTTACAAATTATTTATCTAATTGTAATCATAATATGCATTTTATATCATGCTTTAGCATCTTCAAATTGTATCATACATATTTTTCCAAGTTGTCACTCTTGATATCTCAAAGACTTGCAAAATACTGCATGAGCTATCATTTGTTTACCCATTTCCTCATTACTGATGGCTGTTTCTGAATTTTCATTCTATAAATTGCTAAATCAAAGTGCAAGACTTTTTTACGACTCTTGATCCCTCTTTATTATTACCAGTTCTTTCTAGCCAGTAGCTCAAAATCAGCTATAAATCAAAATGAGCAAAAATAAGCATGCCTCCACTACTGACTATTTTTCCTAAAGGAATGACTAACCTTTCCAGGTATCATAGGAACATATGCAAGAAAAAGACTGCACAATAAACCATATTATTAATAAAAATGAATCCACAAGCACTACCCATAATGGAAACAGGTTTCACATTGTTGATACCAGTAGTTGTGTTTGAATAAGACATACGAAGTCACTACTTTTTAAAGAATGATTAAAAGAAAACAGACTAAAAAAGTGAAAGGAAAAAGCCCTATAATTTTTCTGGTGAAAACTTTTTGTATTTGTACATAGACAAATAGCATTCTAATTTTATCTAGCACTCTCTACGGTTTTTCCTCTCTGTTCCCAAACTCCAAAAAGGAACAGCTTTTTACCAAATGGGGAAAGGAAGAAGGAGAGGGTTACTCTGCTGTAAGTCACTAACTGCGATTAGACGGAGCGGCAAAACACTTAGCAATGATAAAAAACATTTCCAAACAAGTATAACAAAAAGAAAATAGCTGTAAATGACTGTCATGGATTTTTATAGTGCTTGCTACCCTAAAAGCACATTTCGTAAGTCTTTCAGACCTGCGGTAATGATTTAAGACCTTGGTGACCAAATCACTTATTCACAAGTAAGTCTTTTGATCTTCAGAGGATTCTAGAACCCCAGAACTCCAGTCTTCCTGGGCATTTGAGTTCCTCCAACTGACCCCACCCCTTGGTTTGTAGATTCCAGGGTGAGCCAAACACATATCTACCAGGTAAGGTTCTTTCCTACGATGCACAAGTCCAAAGCCTTCACAATATCTGGAATAGACTGAGTGCTCAAAAAGCGTCTGTTAAATGAACAAAAACACTCCTATGTCTGGACCAAAGAAAACAGCCACTTCTCAACACATACAGCAAATTACTAAAACTATACAATCTACAGCTATGTGTTTGGAAGAAAGATAAGAGAGAAAATGGATGGCTCAAAACAAACTTACAGCCTCTAACAATCTTTAGTTTATATTACTGAGGAAAACATTTGCCTAGAATTATCAGCCAAATATTTCAAGCTTCTTTTCTAGAAACATAAGAGAATTTTTTTTTTTAAGGAAAACGGATATTTTCAATGGACAAATAAAAGTCATTTGGCTGAATTGATTACAATGTGTATACATTTTTGAAAAAATAAGCTGTCCTTATTTTCATCATAAAGCGTATTGGGAGTAGAAAATAGATACATATATAAACACTCAAGTGAAGTAGATGTGACAAAAGAATGAGTAACAGAGATCACACCAGGAAGAATCAGAACGATGGATAAATGAGAGGCGTGTGTTCACAACAGGAATAATGTCCATTTGTCATTTTTAGTGTCCCTGGAAATGAGAAAGAAAAATCTGTCTCCAAAACTTACTGACGATATGAAAGGAGTATTTCCTAGCTCATTTTTCAGACTACAAATAAAGTGACCAGAAGAACAAAAACTTTTGAGAAACATGCATTCCCAGGTACCATGAAACCTCATATCAGAAATTTAAAAGCCTGCTCTTCATTTTCATTGTGATTTATAGAAGTAATATATCGTATTGTAATAGACCATGATTCTAGGTCATACTTTTCAATCCTAAACTACCAAAGAGAAGTTTTAATTTCAGTAGGGCAACAAATTATAAAATGTCATTACTCAAAACAACACAGGGGAATTTGAGAGGAATGACTTAGAACACACTGGAAAACCTAAATCCCACATTCAAAACAATCAAATAAAACCTTCATGGTTACAAAATACATTAAACTGACCTTTTTAATAGGAATGGACCAAAATGCTATTTCGCTTATAATAGCATATATTACATATGCTATTTTGGTAGAGACTACCTAGATATTCAACAATCCCATTTCATCTTCCTGGACACACACAATAACTACATTTCTCAGCCTTTCTAGGAATTCGGCTAGAGCCATGCAAGAGGTTCCGGCCAAGAAAATGCGGGCAGAAATATATATGCCACTTCTAGATCTGTCTATACTACACACGCTCTTCCACTATATCCACTGGCCAGCTGGATGAAGATAGTCCGGAAGAACTCTCTGAGGAGCCTCAAAGGGATGGTGAGCCACAAGACGAAGGAGCCCAGGTTTCAGAGTCACTTGGAATGGAGTTGCCTGACCAGAAACAACAGCAATGGACTTGATCATGAGAACAAAAGAAACCTGTATTATGGTAAAGTATAAGATTGGTATGGTTAGTTGTTGCCGTAGCTAAAACTTCCCTAACAGTTATATTCAAGTCAAAATTTCACTCTATCTGGAAGTGAAATAAACTCTGTCATATCACACGAGCAAACATCTGGAACTGGGAACACCAATATTCCTAAGCAGTCGGTACCAAGTTTCCCATCCTTCTTCTGACACATGAGGGAAATGGGGGCAGCCAATTCTAAAGAAGAGTGACTGAGCAGTAGCTTGAGAAGAGAGCAGAATGGCTCTGAGAGCAGCAAATGATCCATCTTTCATTGAAAATCTGTCTTGGAATCATAAACTATCTGTATTAGTTGCCTAGGTCTGCCATAACAAACTACCACAAATTGGGCACTTAAAACGATAGAAATTTATTTTCTCACAGTTGTGGAGTCTGAAGTTTGAAATCAAGGTGACAGTGGGGTTGGTTCCTTCTGGAGGCTCTGGGAGAGAAGCTGTCCCATGCCTCTCTCCTAGCTCCTGGTGGTTGTAGGCAATCCTTGACATTCCCTGGCTGTGGCAGCGTAATTCCAATCTTGGCCTCTGTCTTCATATCACCTTCTTCTCTGTGTATCTCTATGTATCCTCTTCTCTTCTTATAAGGACACCAGTCATTGAATTTAGGGCCCACTTTATTCCAGTATGACCTCATCTTAACTAATTACATCTGCGTAGACCCTAAGGTCACATTCTGAGGTTTTGGGTAGACACAAATTTTCTAAGGACACCTACTACACTGTTGATCTTTGATCTAAACAAGTCCAATTTTCTTTGGTTTTACAGTTTTTTTAATTTGCTAATATTTATAACACTATCTTTGTTCAGTATTGTCACAGTGTATTTTCAATACAACGCAGCGAGCATATTAAGTTTACAATAAAACTTAATCGGGAAGTATCACTTAGAATCAAGCAATTCTTGTTTGCAGAGCTCTAAAAAGATTGCTAGGTAAAAGATGGCATTTTGACTTTTAAATATTAAAGGCAAATGCCTCGGCAGACAAAAGTATCATGTCTCTGAGCACTGTATCCGGAAATTCGAACTAACACTACATGAAGCATTCTGTGATTTCTGTCTGGTGTAGCGATGGCTAGCCAAAGTCCAGTAATCGGTACATTAGTAGACTGTGCCAGTGTAGCACTTCTCCTCCCTCAGCTCAACAAACCTCACTGTTTATTTAACTGTCTTCAAGAGAAACTCTTAGCACTTGAAGAGTACTTAAAAACCACAAAGATTAACCCTGCAGACTGGAACAGTCTTCCATATTTTTTCAACAATTTTACATATTTCTGCTACATACTCAGAACTCCAAATAAAGGTAGCATCCATCAGCTAAATAAACCAACTGGATGATGAATTAAAATGCCCACACATAAACAAATGATTTGCACATTAGTTGTAAAACACTAAACAGAACATACTTACTTAGCATACACATTCATTTAACTAACATCCAGAGTAAAAAAAAATTATCAAAAAATAGTACCTGACATTCAGTTAGTTGTAAGGTGTGCTGAGAAATGCCAATAAAATTTTTAATCACTTAAATGTATTCAAGGTCATCACTATAAACCTATCATTCTCACTACCTTGGATTAACAACTGTATAAACATAACAGTAGAAAAGTCATCATCAATTTCTCTCTCTCCCTCATTACCTTCAGCAAATCTTACCAGCTCCATCTCCCAAATATATTCCAAATGTAACAGCCATCATCTTTTGCCAGCAGAGCAACAAACTCCCAATTAGTTCCCTTGCTTGTTGTGGAAGCCATCTACACCCCTTGTTGTAGGTTGAACTGCATTTGCCAAAAAGATATGTTCAAGTTCCAACCCCCGGTATCTATGAACAAAACCTTATACGGAAATAGGGACTTTGCAGACCCAATCAGTTTAAGATGAGGTCATACTGGATTAGGGTAGGTCCTAATCCAATGACTAGTGTTCCTATAAGAAGAGAAAAATTTGGACACAGTCACAAAGAGGGAAAATGGCCATGTGACAAGAGAGGTAGATTGGAGTGATGCAGTTGCAGAGCCAAGGAACACCAAGGTTTAGCAACCGCCAGAGGCTAGGAAAGACAAGGAAGAATCCTCCCCCAGAGGCTTCAGAGGAAGCACTTCTAGCCTCTGGAACTGTGAAAGAATAAATTTTTGTTGTTTTAAGTCACCCAGTTTGTGGTAATCTGTTACGGTAGCTCCAGGAAACAGGTGTCAACAAGGCTGTTCTCCCTCTGGAGTTTCCAGGGGAGAATTTGTTCCTTGCCTCTTCTAGCTTCTGGAGGCTGTCAACATTCCTTGGCTTGTAGCCACATCACTCCAATCTCTGTCTCCATCTTCACATCTTCTCTGTGCGTGCCTCAACTCTCCTTCTGCTCTCTCTCATAAGAACACTTATGACTGCATTTAGGGTCCTCCTAGATAATCCAATAATTATTCCATCTCAAGATCCTGACCTTAATTACATCAGCAAAGACCCTTTTTCCAAATAAGGTGACATTCACAAGTTCCAGGGATTAGGACGTGGACACATCTTTGGGAACTATTATCACCCTACCATCACAGGCATATAGTCCTAGGAATCTCATGAGTGTGTCAAGCAAATGAATATATCTTTGCTAAAGAGAAGGAAGGGGGAAAAGAGAGAGGAAAGAGGGCTGAAGAAATGAGGGAAGGTGAGAAGAAGAGAGAACAAGGGTTATGAACCATTTCTCCAGTGGCATTATCATTTCGACCAGGAAAGATCCTACCCATCTTTCAAGGCCCAATTCAAATGATGACGCCTCTGGAAAGCCCTACCCAACTCCCGCCTCCTAAGGGCAGAAGTGCTCCCATGTCCCACCACTATATTCATATCTTTATCCTTATCTTCCTTTACCCCTCCACCCCCAATTTCTGTGACTATATACAAACTCTCTGAAGGCAGCAGCCATCTCTTACTCATCTTTCATGTTTCAGAAATTGGCACAGTAGGTAAGAAAAAGTAGGAAGTAGAAATAAGGCTAAAATTTATTTAGTTATTGTTTCATAAAAGTTACCTTACTTAATAAAAGAGAATAAAACTTTCAAAAACTACCAGTGAAAATAGTGGAGATTTCTGTTAATTTCACCATTACAGTCGAGAAAAGGCAAAAAAGGATTCTAGTTGGTTTCTGTAAATTATGGAAGTTCCTTGAGTTCCCATCACTACCATATGCCTTCACAAGATAAATCTGCAACATCAGCACATCATGCATCTCTTTTAAGAGCGAGAGACAAGGTCATGCTTTCACCACGACCTGGTCCAATGGCATGAGAACAGGCTCGGTAACCTAGACACTCCATCCACACCAGAACATCCCAGGGTTTTGTGCTATTGACTGAACAACTGCTACTATATCTGTGCTGGTTCTGTCCAGTCTTTCACCTACAAAACAATATATAGCCTCTGAATCCACAGTCAAGTATACAAGTAAAACGCAACCAAAAACAAACTGTGTGTTTTTGTTCACATCTTAGGTAGTGATTTTTGGTTCCTCTCATGGATTTAGAAAGGAAAAAAGTTTTTAACTTAATATATAGAATATATTTCCCACAGTTTTAAATAGAGGCTAATAATAAATACATTATTATTACTTTAAATAAATATTAATATTTAAGTCTAAAATGAGAATTAAGATGGCAGGATTGAATTGAAAGTCAGAGAATTAGAATTCTAGACTTGGCTTGCTCTGAGGGGAAACACACACACACACACACACACACACACACACTGGATTACCTGATTAAGGTTCCTTCTTGGTATAAAGTTCTAGTTTTCTATGATTTACATATTAACCATTCCTCAGATATTTTTATTCCCCATCTATATTTAGGATGGCTCCTTAGTGTTCCTTATTTTTGTAAATAAGAGTGACAGTTCCTTCACTGTTATTATACCTTTTACTGGTGCTATTTTCTTCTGTAAGAGGTCAGAGGACTGCAATTGCTGAGGTGTTTAACGTGTTAATCATTCCTGTGTGCAATCTGCTAAAATCAAGCAAGTTTTTAAAGATCAGAAGAATGTTCTTTCCAACTCTCCAACTGTGGCATTATAATTAAGGATATGGTGAGGAGTCAAACTCAACAGCAAAAGGAAAAACACAACATTTTCATTTTTACAACCTTTCCAATACTTACACTGTGTATGCCTTCAGAAATAGTCAACTTTGGATAGAATAAGATAGTCATAGTGGAGCTATTTTGAGCTTCTCTCAAATTAATGATTTAGAGTCCTTTAAAAAGCTACATGGTTATGACTTAATTTCCACTGTGATACCACTTGGGTTTTGTCTCCCCAAAGGTAAGCTCCTCAGGGAGAAAAGAAAATTCAATTATTTTTTGTTTGCAGCTACAAAGTGTAAAAATGGAAAGATGGTAATCTCTAGCTTTCATGTAAGATATAGTCTTAAAAATTCAAATTTAGTAACACTTGGTCTTCCAGTCCTCACCATTAAATTTCAATTGATAGTGAATGCAGTTTTATATGCTCTGTGTGAGCACCTCTGTATCTAGCAGCCACTATAAAAGAAGGCGGGTTCCAGCCCTCAAAGCCTTACAGTCTAGGTAAGATAACAAGGGAACTACAGTATAATTTGGTAGAAATCATGATAGAAAAAGTACAGCATGCTGGGGAATCACATGAGAAACTGATTCCAAACAAAAACAATTATTTTAGACAGATATTTAGCATAAGACAACTATTAACAAGTATCTATTTGCATATAATTAGTATGGTAATTACACGATTACATGCATGAATGGAATCCAAAGTATGGATTCATTACATCAGACTTTTAACTTCCCAAATCTGTATCTCCAGCCCAGTCTTCTTCCCTTGAACACCAGCTTCCATTCAACTGTCTAAACCACATCTCCACTTGAATGTTTCCTCCTACTTTCCTAAGATTAACCCATCTTCAGAAAAGGCAATTCCATCGAGTGTCTTGGTCAAAACCCAGGGTGTCTTCCTCAACTCCTCTCCCTCACACACTCCAGATCCAATCCAAACTCCACCTCTGCCCTAGCTTTAAAATACATCGAGAATTCAACCATTTACCAACCTTACTACCATCTACACCAGATGTATTACCATCATTCCTCTAAAGATTTCTGCCATAGCCTGCTAGCTGGTCTTCCTGCTTCTGCCCTTGCCTCATACTAGTCTACTCTCAGCACAGCACCCAAAATAATACTTTTAAAGAGATCAGATCATGTTCACTCCTCTGCTCAAAAGACGTCAATGACTTACCAACCTTACCAACTCGGAGTAAAAGCCAAAGTCTGTGATAGCCTGGCATGTTCTTATTGACCTGGCCTTCTACTAACTCTTCAATCTAATATCCTACTACACTCACCCTGGCCCACGTCCTCCCAGTCAGACAGGCCTCCTTGTCTCAAGGCATTTGAACTAGTTGTACCCATTCTCGCCCCCAAATACTATACCTGATTATTTCTGTTCAACCTTGCCCCCTCTACTCTAAATCATTAACTTCTCAGGCTAATCACCTAAAAACTTCTACATTAATTCTGGGTTTTCACATTTGGAATTTGGAGCCTTCCATATCAACAATTACAAGCAGTTTTAAGTGGCATTTATTCTTAGCCATTGGTACTTAACACTAACAGAATTAATTCACTAATTACCAAGGAGTAAAAATTAAAAATTACATCATGCAGCAGAATGAATCTACACATTTTGTTTCATCAGCTTAGATAAAATCTGACGGCTATTAAATAAGACAAAAAAGTCCTGAGTCAAGAGAACAGCAAGGGAACACACATACACATACACACACACAAAACAAACACAAATCTGAAAACGAATTAACTTATTTTCAGAAAAAGCATGGATTTCTTAAAATTACACCAAAAGTATGGATTACAACTATAACTAAATATTTTTAAAACTGTCTCAAGTCTGGTCAAATCCGTTCTATGGAAACCTCACTGAGAATTATTCACACTTTTTTGTTTAACAGAATATTTTTTTAATCTAAGAAGACTACTAATGGTAATTTAGAATTTTGAGGGGAGAATTTTTCAGATTTGTTATATTTTTTGCAATGGAATTCAGCCTATATAATTCCAGTAAAGCATATTTTCTCTTAAGGTCTGTATTTAAATCAGAAAACCAATTCTTACCCATCCTGCAAGTCCCTGCTTAAATATCTCATATCAGCACCTTTCTTTGCCTACCAAATTAATTTCTCCCTCATCTATCCTCCAATAATACTTTACATATACTTCCTACTTAAAACATGATTCATATAATGGCAAAAGTATTAACCTTTCTATCTTCTGTTAGTTCAGGAGCAAGAATCATGCCATTCCTCTTTGTATTCTCAAAGGACCTAAACCAATGACAAACATACAGTAGGCATTCAATAAAAGTCTAAACAAATTAACTGAAATACTGGAGATAAGAAAATAAGAAACCACTTCTAATGAGGAGAAAAATTCAATTTATATATGGTATTTTCTGATAATAAACTGGATATAAAAGAAACTGCCTCAATTACCTGAAATATAAAGGCAACATAAGCTGAAGAACAGGAAGAACAGTTTAGCTAATAGACTATTCAGAAAGAAGCGTAGAGTTACAACCAATCAAATCTATTACATAACTTGTCCCTCATACACACAAAATACTAAATTTAAAACTTTTTACATTTTTAGGAGCAAAGAAAAACTAATTACTAGTTATGGATACAAAATTCTAGACTGCAGTGATCAAAGACAATCAAGCATAAAACTTTCTTCCCTAAGAGACTATGAATGTGACAAATCCATCCATTTCTTACTCTATATCCAAAAATATCTTTCATTTTCTACATTTATCATTGTTACTGGTGACAAACTCCTTCAGGGCAGCATAATTAGCTTTTTAGTCATATGACTAGCTTTTTTACCCCAAGTTTAGTTGTTCATTCACTTATCTCTTGTTTATCAGCCTTATCTTCCTAGTCAGTTCTGCTTGAGTCATTGAGCTTACAGGCTACAGTGGAGAGGAAACTTCTCTGTTCCTGACAGGAGGCCAGATGTTGCTCCCCTCTGAGACTGAACGCATGCTGGAGTCATCCTAGTGAGTCGTCGTGCACCACACTGGACCCGCCCACTCCCTACATCCCAAGGAGTAGAAGAATTCCGGAATATATCACTGAAGCAATTATTCCTAATTGCTCACCTCAGAATAACCCACATATACAAATGTCTTAGTTCTATTTTAGTTTATCAACTACGCGAGTACAACAATGGTATCATCTTGTTTATGCTTCTACCCCAGAAATCCTAAGCCTTAGAATGAATGCTTAAGACACACAACAGAAATGTCCTTAAAATTTTAGCCTAGTAACTAAATTTTATGTCCTTGAGTTTTAGAGTAAATATAATTAGTGGAAAATATAACTTTCCAGACAAACCCAGATTGATTATGATTAATAAGGACTCTCCTTCACCATTATACTTTGCCAATAACTACGTTAAAAAGATGTGAGAATTTCTTCTCAAATGATAAAGGAGAAAATTATTTGGTGGTTGCATTCTACAATAATTCCTAAAGATGATTAACTTGAAAAAAGAAAACCTAATTAATATATTCAACTTATATTAAACCAGAAAATTTCATTATGAAAGGGAGTGAGGGTAACTTTACTCATATAAGGTATTTTAACCTAAAAGGTGACAACTTTTGGGTAAATAACATACTGACTTAAACTAACTCCTGATGAACCGAGAGTTTTTACCTCAAGGTTTTTATTTCTTAGAGTTTCCTCACACAGCTTTTGACTGTCTTTATCTTACCTCCTTCCCTGAGACAACACTTCAGCTCATGTAATCCCAAACAAATTTACAGGGAAAATAAAACTCTACTTAAGAGCTTTAGAGTTAAAGAATATAATCTCATGCTAAGATCTGAAGGCAAAGTTCTGTTTAGATAAATAGGAAATTATGGATTTCAAAACAGATGTTAAGCTAATCCTCAAAGATTTCAACATTGCAAACAACATTTAGATAGTTCAACTACAGAGAGAAGTAGTGTACACACAACACACTACAAAATTCTTATTTAAAATCTTTTTATTTCCCTAAAAAATGTTTGGAAGTGAGTATTATCTATCTTTTGGAAGAAAAGAGTTTTCTCAAAATCTTAGGACCAATACAAATACTAACCAAAAAAAAGAATCAAACAACAAGTTATTCTGAAAGTATAATATACTTGCTCGTCAGCCCCACTGCTATAACCATTTTTATACCTTATGCCTAAAAAATGGGGAAAGCAGGAGAAAAGATAAAGTATACATAATAAATACTAGGAAGGAATAACATAGAAGGTTTCCTTTCCTTCTGAATCCATCAGTAAGTCCTTTTTGGAATCACTGTAAGAAATCAGTCTAGAAAGAAGAAATAGAAAGGAGCCAGGTAAGAGAAATTACTGGTTTTCCGGATAGTCTTACCTAAATTTTATCTACCAATTCTCCATCTTCTATTTATGCATAAACACACCCAATGATGACCTCAAAGGGAGAGGATTTTTCTTGTGTTCAACAAAAAGACATGACTTCTGACGGTAAAGACACTAGATAAAACTCTTGAGATTGAACTTTTGTTTTCTCTATAGACAGATGAGGAGAAGTGGATGAGCAGGCAGAAAAACCAGTGTACTTGCAAGTTAGGATACTATAAACTAGCAGAAACAGAACAATCATTATTTCTATTAAGACAGCGTTTTAAATTATTTAAAATTATTTGCAGAGGACACTGAATTAGATAAAACAATTTGAAATGTTTTATTTCCTATGATGGAAACAAACAAAAAGGTAATTCTGGCTAGCTATATGGATGAAGAAGAAGAAAAAAAAAAAAAAGAATCTTGACCTCTACCTTGAACCATAAGTAGACATAGACACTACCATAGGAGAATATCTCCATGACCTTAACACAGGCAAAGATTTCTCAAATAGGACACAAAAAGGAATCATCAGAAGGAAAAGATGGACATATTAGAAAACATTAAAACTAAATGTCTGCCAGCAAAACACACCATTAAGCGAGTGAAAAAAGCAAGCTACTGAATGGAAAAAAGACATCTGCAACATATAACTAGTTAAGGGCTCATGTTCAGAATATATAAAAAGAACCTCTAACAAATTACTAATAAGTTTTTAAAAGAACAATCCAGTAAAAAACTGAATCCCCCCCACACCTTTCTCTCTCACACACATATATATCTACAGAGCCAATAAACATAAGAAAAGTGCCCAACCTTAGTTACTAGAAAAGGCACACCATGAGATCACACTATACACCAACCTGAATGGCTGAATTTAAGGCCAACAATACCTAGTGCTGGCAAGGAAGTGGAGCAATATGAAGTCTTATACATTGCTGATAGAAACATAAACTGGTACAACCTTCTGGAACTACTGGCAGGATCTACTAAAGTTAAAACATGAATATCCTAGGACTCATCCATTCCATTCCTAGAGCTTTACCCAACAGAAACATATATGGAAGTACACTAAAAGACACATAAGAATGTTCATGGCAGCAATAACTGTAATTAGAAAAAAAAAGGAAACAATACAACTTTGCGTATACAGTGGAAGGAATAAACTGTGGTGTAATTATACAGTGTAATACCACATAATGAAAATGAATGAATTACTCCTATATGCAAAAGCATAGATGAATTTCACAAACAACCTCAAGCAGAAACTAAACACAAAAGAGTACATATGATATAGTTCTATTTATATAAAGTTCAAACAGGCGGAACTAATCAATAGTGTTAGAAATCAGGATAGTGGTTATGTTAGAGGAGGAGGGTGAAGGTAGTAACTAGGAGGGGCATAAGAGGATTTGGGATGCTGCTAATATTCTACTTCTTGAGCTCAGAGGTAGTCAATTGGTGATTAAGACTTGTGCGTCTTTCTGGATATCTATTTTAATAAAAGACTTGATTTTTTTCAAAAGAGTAATTTGATTTAGAAAACTAACCAAATTTTTAAATTAAAGATAATTAAAATTTCTAGTACGTAAAGTGTTAACACCGATATGAAGCCTTCATATATCCAGAGGGCACACTCTTTAAGAACTAAATATTTTGAGATTATTTTTAAATCTGACTTTAAGAGAGACTTTTAAGGCATAAAATAAATAAAAACAAAAATAGAGGGGCCAGCCCCGTGGCCGAGTGGTTAAGTTCGTGCACTCTGCTTGGCAGCCCAGGGTTTCGCAGGTTTGAATCCTGGGTGAGGACATGGCACGGCTGGTCAAGCCATGCTGAGGCGGCATCCCACATGCCACAACTAGAAGGACCCACAACTAAAAATACACAACTATGGACAGGGGGGCTTTGAGAGAAAAAGGAAAAATAAAATCTTTAAAAAAACAAAAATAGAAGTGATTAAGGAACATGCAATATGCATTCTCCATTCTCCAGCCTACTCTGCCAATTCATCTTCTGCGGCTCACCATGTATCCAACCCTAACTGGGCTTCTCCACACCTTTCTTTCCACACTTGCCCTGCCTTCAATCCTGCTATTCTCTCTGCCTGAAATGGCTTTTCTGAACTCCTATCCCAATCCAATTTTTAATTTGGATTCTACCAAACTAGACTTTCCCACCCAAAAGGCATAATTTGTAGGCTTCTACTTAATTTATACTCCTTGGACAACTTTAAAAGTTGTCATCTGTCTGCCCAACTAAGTTCCAAGCACCTACAGAAGGCATTGTCTCATTGTTTATATATTCTCAGTGCCTGGCACACAGCAGAAAGATGGATGAAAACATTCACATGTGCATGATAAAAAAAAAAAAAAGTTACAGAATGAGACCAAATTACTTTCAATTCAACCAGTATTTAAGTGCTTATTTCACCTAAGATATTTAGCCCTAATTAGGAGATTAGAAACAATCTTTAACTCAGCTGCATTTTGTAGTCCATATCTTGCTACCTCTTTCTACTTATTTTAGTTATCTGTATGATGTTCTAGAGCCACAAATACTACGACTGAAATGCTTAGAACAATTTGAATCCTCAACCTTAGTGAAGTCATATTCTATTTGGGAGAGGGTTAATCCCCATTTGCTCAGGCTCCATTTTGCTCTTTCCTTCCATGGAATTTAATCTGCCCTTTTCCCCAATGTGCGCTCTCCAAGGAGACTTGGGGTCTGCTCTCATTTGCTTCCTGGGTTGGCCCTGCTGCTCTCTTGCTGTTCCACTTCAGCTCTTCAGTTTCAGCAGACCCACCTCTCCCTCTCTCCCCGGGCACACAGTCCATCCTTTCCCTAACCACTGGGGAGTTTGCTGCTGTTCTTTCTTCTGGCCTCTCTTCCCATCAACAACTGGAAGAAGGGGTATGTTCACATTCCCCTCTGCTCATTCCCCCAGGCCTTCTTCGCCTCTGGGTGCTAGCATGCATTCTGGCAAGGAAGGAAGGTAGTCAGGGAAATGAAAAAGGAAGACAAAAAGGAAAAGAGGTACGAGAAGATGAGGAGGAGGAAGAGAGAGGACATAAAAATATAAATAGTACAGATACACAGGAAAACGACACAAAGAGAACAGTGTTCCTGGAGACTAGCAATGGTAGCCTCAGCACGCACAAATATGAATACGACATAAAAGGTAAAATAAAATAGGGAATATGGGAAAGACAAGAAATTGGTAAGAAAACATGTTAAATTGCTGAAGAGACAGAGGGTAACTCCCTAAGACCTGGTGAGAAAGAAGGGAAACTCTGGACATAAAAACAAATGGGACATGCCCACAGCTTGGTGTGAAGAGCGTGTGTCCGAATTCCAGCTCTGTCCTTAGCAGCTGTGCAACTCTGGGCAAGTTCCTTAACAGCTCCCTAAACGGAATGTTTTTGTTCCTCTCTGTTTTAATGTTTTTGTCAGTGCTGTATCCACAGCACCCAGAACAATGCCTGGCACATCATATAAACTCAAAACATAGCTACTGAATAAATGAAGGAATACCCTTAGCCTCTCTGTGATTCAATTTCCTTAGCTATAAAATGAAGATTACATCAAACCAGATTGTTGTGAAGATGAACACATGTAAAGCATTTAGAACAATGTCAGGCATCACAGAAAACATTCAATAAAGTGAGCTTTTGATTAGACATCAAGCTATAACAACTAAAGAAATTAGAGCACACCCCTGGAGAAGAAAAAATTATCAACAACATAATTTTCAAATAATTTATTTTACAAGGTATGGTGATGACAATCTTTAAAATCTGGATAAAAAACTTACATAAATATTTTGAAATAGCTCTTAGGCTTAGTAAAGATGACCACCAATGATACAAATGGTAGTACTTTATCTTACTAATTGTTTTAGAAAAACAAGAACTAAAACACAATCCTGCAGGCTCATTCAGAAGTTTTACAACAGAGTGCAAAAGTCAACTAACTCCAGAGACCTGGGGTCCCATTTTCAAGATAAACATTGGCACACTATCAGAGTAGTTAATCCCAAATACTAAACTATCCAAGTACTTTATAACTACTTTTTAACACATTTGTCTCAGTTGTCCTGCTGAATAATTTTGGTGGTGAAATTATATAAAAACAATTTCTGCACAATGCATCTCTTTAGCTCCAAACCAAAACTATCATGTAAAACATGTCACTTTGGCAAACCTACAGTTAAGAATTAACTACTCTGGATAATTACATTAGAAATTAGCTTTAATTCAACTCTCAATTTGCACAAATACTAAGAAGAGAAATTTCCCATGGAGTGAAAGTAGATAATAAAAGGACTTCATAAAATCAATTTCAGCTGAATTTCTCTCTGTTGGTACATCTACTACCAGCAGTGACAAGAAATCCTTACTCCTAAGCATTGATTAGTGTTTACAAAATCTCACTACTAAGTCAGGCAAAGAACGCAGGTAGCTAGAGAAGCCAGCTCAGTACCCAATACCTTCAAAGTGCTCTGGAAAATAAAGCCCTATCTTATTAAGTTATGAGTCGGATCATAAGTAGATAGGTCAAACTCTCTAAACAATAAAAAAAAATAATTGGAAACAAGACAAGTGTCAAAACTGAGAGGGTCTTTTACAACAGAGACACTTCCTTCTTTTTCATGTGCTCCCCTGGAGGAAAGCCCCATTCTTCAGCCATCCTCACTTCACCTCCTCCAGTGAGAATAATTTTAACTGCATAACTGAAAGACGTTACAGGTGAGAGTTTGTATGTACTACATACGATCAATCTAAAAGCAAAAAAAAAAAAGTTGCCCACCACTGTACAGTTATCTAATATTAATAACTTTAGAGCAAGTTTTTAAAAAACATGAAGACTGCACTTGCTAAAAATAATCAAACCACAAAAACTATAGATTTGGCCCAAATAAATTACATTTATACGAGAAAAATCCTAAAGCCTTAATTTATTTGCTCTGATTATAGTAGCAGAGGGTAGAGGAGGATACTTCAAAATTCCACGATGTACACTAAATAAGCCATCACAGATTATAACCAGTGGAATAAAACAGGGACTCAAATTAATCATGGTCTATCTACAATAAGCTGAAGAGTGGTAATAAAAGAAGAGGAAGTGACAAGCATTACAGTTAATTAGCCACTTGGCTTATTCCTTCAAGCCTTTGCTCAAATCGCAACGAGGCCTATCCCGACGACCCTATTTATAACACCCTGCCTCCTCCCAGGGTGCTGGCACCCCCTTACCCTGCCCCACTCTTTTTTTCCATGGCACCTATCACTTAATATAGTACATAATTTCCTTCTGTTTTAGCTTATCATCTCTTCTCTCCACTAGAATATAAGCTTTATGGTGGGAACACAAATCTTTGTTTTATCCTTAGCTGTATCCTGAGTGCCTACAACAATGCCTGCAGCAGAGAAGTCATCCAATGCCTGACACATAGTAGCCTCAATAAAAAGCTGTACAAAGAATGGCTTGGTACTATTTGTTTTATTATTATAAAAGTGTTTTAGGTACAAAAGAATAATCTATTCTTAACCAAACATGTTGGAAAGTAAGAATTTTATTTATCAGTTTTCTTTACCTTAAGTATCTGAGGATTTAACTCAAACAAACAGGTGAAGATCAAAGTTAACTACTGTTTATTAGGATCAGACATCTGTACCTCACTTTGTCAACATTCACAGATCACCCACCTATATTCAGAATTCTAAGAGCGAGCAACTGGGGCTTGGATTGCAAAAGAAACAGAAAATAGAATTTCTCTTCACAAGCAATTAACAATCCAGATGACAATATGTAATCCATAAACAAAACAGCAATCAACAGTTTTCTGAAACAACCGCAAATTCTTAACAAGTTCACTTCTATCTTCCAGCAGATGGCTGACCAAAACAGTGCTTTGTTGATGTTTTTAACAAATTTTCACAATGAATAATCATACTCAAATGCCTTCTCTTCTCTTTGACTATGGATAGAGTCCCCAGCACACTCTATCTAAAGGCACCTAACTGTGTTGAGGGAAAAGAGCTGTACTTTTTCTTTCTGATAACCTTCAACTCTTCCCGACTTCAAACATTCAAATACTTCCATTTATAAAGTTCAGCCAAGTTCACAAACTATCTGGCAAAACAACAAATACAAAGAGACCTGGGACCTTGGCAGGGAAAGGAATGAAGGTTAAAGCCATGTTTGAACGATTCCTTCCTTTCCTGTACTAGGTTCAAAGTCTTTTTTTCACTGTTAATTCATTGTGGAAGCAATACAGCACAGTCGTTCAAAAACATGGATTCTGGCGCCAGTTAGCCTAGTTTAGATCCTAACTCTGCCACTCACTTCCTTTACTGACCTCTCTGTCTTAGCATCCTCCCTGTAAAATGGTGAACGCAACAGCACCTTCCTCATTAGTTGGTTGTGAGGGCACAGAGGCCAATATATCTGTAAAGCACAGTGACTGACACTTCACACTTACCATCACTATTAGAGCCTCTGAATGTTACCTCTAAATCTTAGAAACTCGGAGGTGACTTTTAACAACGTACTTCAACAAAGTCCATTATGACCAATAATTTTAGGTTTGTCCAGAAAGTCATCACAAAATATAACCTGCTTTGTGAACTGTGAGCTCACATAGGAAAGGAATAAGAAAAATGTTCCATGCATGGGAAGCCCAGTAACCTCTCAAAGATAAGAATGATGAGTTTCAATGTCATACAACAAGAAATTAACATACCTTGAGTAAAAAGATGACACAGTATAACCGTATCTCCAGAACATTCATTGCTGTGTATAAGACAGTTTAGACCAGCCTAAACTAAACTTCTGTAGAAGCAGAGAAACCTGCACAGCAGGCAACTGCTGCAATAATTCAGGCAACAGGGCAATCAGGGTTTAGATTAGAGGGTAAACTTGGAAAGGAAGGGTAGATAGGCCATAGCAGAAGTCTGAGAGTGAGGAGGAGCAACAGGACACTAGGGGTGGAAGGGAAGTCTATACTTTCTGGAGGATGGGATGGAAGATGAGCTTACATTTATTTCAGGTGATCATGGGGCTCAGTTGAAAAGCTTCCTTTAGAGCAGAGGTCAGAAAACTATCATCCAGGGGCCAAGTCCAGACTGTGGTTTGTTTTTGTATGGTCAGTGAACTAAGCATGGTTCTTAGATTTTTAAAATAAAATTTTAAAAGGTTGTAAAAAAAAAACAAAAACAAATAAGAATAAGAATATCCAACAAAGACCTATGTGACCCTCAAAGCCTAAAGAATTTCCTATCTAGCCCTTTACACAAAAAGTTTGCCAACTCATGCCCTAAAGCAATATTACGGTAGATTCCAAAATAAGCTGGAATTGATAGATAATGAAGAGTAGTGTAGGGTCCATGATTTCCATTTTCTCTACTCTTTACTCTGTTGCCTCAATAGAAGAGTTTTGTTTTCTACTCCATCCACTTAATCCTTGACATGGTTATATTAGTAAAAAGTACTGATATTCATTAAAAATGAATCCTTGGGGCTAGCCCGGTGGCACAGCTCTTAAGTTCGCACATTCCGCATCGGCGGCCCGGGGTTCCCCGGTTCGGATCCCAGGTGCAGACCTATGCACCGTTTGTCAAGCTATGCTGTGGCAGGTGTCCCACAGATAAAGTAAAGGAAGATGGGCATGGATGTTAGCTCAGGGCCAGTCTTCCTCAGCAAAAAAGAGGAGGATTGGTGGTAGATGCTAGCTCAGGGTTAATCTTCCTCAAAAAAAAAAAAGAATCCTCCCCCTCCTCAGCATTGCAAACTCCAGGCCTACAGAGCCCACTTTGAATATTTAAATAACATCAGCCAGTTTTGAGTCCTTAATCCTTTTTTGTTATCAACAATAAATCTACAAATAAAATCTAAGCGATTTGTGGGAAAAAACTAGTACTTTAAATTGTTAATTGTAGATTAAAACAGGACTAATTAATTATCCACAAAAACATATGCTTGTGGAATGAAAAGTCATTCTTGCCCATCTCCAAAATCACAAACTAGTATGCCGATTTGTTAAAAGTTCTAGATAAGGACTTAGGACTTCCCCCTCAACATCTCAAAACTAAACAAAAAACCCAAGCACTTCAAACATATATCAAATATATCACATTATGTGTGTATGTGTATATTTATGACATTTCTCCTGAAGTTTTTAAAGAAGGCTTATCACAAGCTTGCAGAGAGCCACTTACCCCCAGAATAAAAATGCTGATTCAAAATTTCTTTAACAATACTTACCTTTCGGGAAAGCAAACTGGTTAACTATGGCAAAGGTCATTAAACATGTGGATAACAACAATAGAGAACCATCCATATCAGAAAACCAAACTTGTAAAACTTAACTTTGATGCAGGACTGGACACAATGGAAATTAAGACCCAAATACTAGGCCACTGGACCCCAGTTTGAGAAACATTCAACTACTCCGAACCAGAGCGGTAGAGCAGGGAACTGCCAACATGGTGTGACAATTAGAGTAGTACCTGCTTTGGAATCAGAAAGACCTATGCTTGAGGGCTGGCTCACCTCTTCCTAACTGTGTGAATTTGTGCAAGTTACTAAACCAAGCCTCCATCTATTCATCTGTAAAACACATACAACTGCCATCTAAATCATATACTTGTAGTATTTGGCATAGTGCCTAATAAATAGCAAGCACTCAATCACTGTTAACCAAATTACTGTTCTAATGTATATAAAGCTCCGTGCTCAATAAACACAGGTCATGGCTGTTGTCAGGAGAAAGCTGAGTAGCAGGCTCTAGGAGACTGTGGACAACAGACAGTGTCAGAAATGGTTGAGGCTAAACAATTGGTAGATCAAGCTCCATCACCAGGTGAATCTGGCAGTTAGGATGAGATGAGATGAGATAGTTCAAACAGGCAAGCTGACATGAAGGTGAATCAGCTGTAGGTGGTAAAGACCCAGCTCTGAAGATTTATTCATAAGAGAAAAAACTGAGTGGAAAAGGTGGAACCTCCGTCTCCAAGCAACTGAAGTACTAGGCTGGAAAGCAGAGAAAGGACTTCAACCGGGGGGCCGGGGCGGGGGTGGGGGGATAGTGCACAGGAGTTGGTGGAGAGTTTGACGGGGAGGAAAGGAGGCTCAAAGAGCACTCTTGTGGGCATGTTGGCTCGATCTTGGGCAGGCTTGGTCTCAAAATACCGAATGGAGCTGAAACTACTGGGAGACTGTGGAGGACAGAGGGACTGTTCAGGAGCCTCAGCCCCAGATTAGCAGGGAACCATGTTGATAAATTAAGAGTCTCTCCTTCCCTTCAGACCCAAGTCTTCGAAGGGCACTTAGCGCCACCCTTTAACGCCAACCTACTGGCCCCAACTATTCCATAACAAGCTCCTCTTGAACCACTCTCTCCCAGCCCCACCCCCAGCCAATCCCAACTTGTGTAACATGCCTCTTCTCCAGTTTTTTCCTATTTCTCCAGATTCTTTTTAATCTTCTTTATGGGATCCCTCTTGTGGAAGGCCCCATCGTCAAGTTCTTGAAATATGGGGGGTTTCCATAAACGTGGGTGGTTTCCAGCCCTAGCTTCTCAGGCTCCTCACTTCTACTCACTTCCATGACTTTACTATTAACTCCCATATCTCAAGGTCAGCCTGGATCTCTCCCCTGAACTATATACTGGTACCTAACTGGCTGCTGGATCTCTCTACGAGGAAGACCCACAAGCACATGAAATCCAAATGCAAATTAAACTCACCATCTTCTCCCCTCCTCATATATTTTCTCTCTGGCTTCCTCATTTGTTACTCAAATGTAAAGCCTCTAATTACCCTAGACACACTGGAGTTTTTTCCTCCGTATCAAATTTACCATCAATCAAATCTCCATCCTCAGTCTCTTGAGCCCATCCTTTCCTCCCTCCAGTCCCTGTGCAACTGCTTCAGTTCAGGCCCTCATTTTGTCTTACCTGGATGACTACTGTAACAATGGGCCTTATCCATCTTACTTAATCCGATATACCTCATCTTTCCACACTGCTTGCCAGCAATGTTTTTCTAAAATGCTAATGTCATCAATTTCTCTGTCTAATATCCTTTAATGATATCCTTTAATGATTCCCCCACAGCCTTTAGATGACAGTAACAATAATTACATCATCAACAACAATAATAGGAAGTAACAATTATTGAGTGCTCACTCTCAGATGTTGGCCTAATTTGATCATCACAACATTCCTGTGAGGTAGGTACAATTATTAGCTCCAATTTACTGATGAGACAACAGAGACCAAAGGAGTTGTCCCACGTCACAAAGCAGGTTAGCAGTAGGCAAAGCCAGAATCCCACCCAGAGCCCCGCTCTTAACCACTGGACCATACTACCTCACTCAAACTCCTAGCATGGCAAAGGAAGTTCTTCAGGACCCTATCCCTGGTGACGTCTGCATTGTCATCTTTCTGCATGTTTTATTTTAACATTCCATCCCTCTAGTCACACTAGACCCACTTGCAGAACCCTAAATGCACCAACATGCTCTCATGTCTCACTATGTCCCCCTGCTTGGAATGCTCTTCTTTACCTCCTTCACCAGGTTAGCTACCCCTCTCACCTTACAAAACTCGGCCAAGATATCTGCTTGAGAATGCTCTCCAGGACAAGGGTTGTCTCGCTCATCTTGGCATCCACAGTACTTAGTGAATGAACGTGCTTTGCTGTCAACACTATACAGCAGGCAGACCCTAGTATCTCCATGTTACAGAGGAAAAACTTTAAAGTGCATCTGGTTCCTTATATGTACTGATTACTGTTAGAAAGGCCCTTCAAGGTACCTGAAAGCCGTATTTCTTAGTACACAGAATCCCATCCAATTAATTTCTTATTAATTTTTCAGAACTGATTTTTCTATGCAAATATCTAGGTAACTTGCAGACCATGACAAGAACCCCCTTGCAATCAACATTCACTGTAAAATCTTATACAGATTTCTAATGGGACTATGCTCTCATCTCTATTCCAAAGGCTAAATTTTATTTTTAATTGCCAGGGAATTTCTTTACGTGACACTTACAAAGCATCAAATATAGGCGAAAACCAACACTTTCAAAAGAGAGCTAAGAAAAAAAGGGAAATTTAAAAAGAAAACCCTCGTTGGGATTGTTGAATTATAAGAACAATTCAAACTCAGAGCCTGACAGTAAAAGGGAAGACATTTTTTTAAACTTGTTTATCAACAGGTGCTCCTTTGCATTAGGTTTGGGGAAGCCAATATTTAGAAGAGTCATCAGGATAAAAAGGTGAGAGGTATGTTAGAAGAAAGTGAGAAGAGAGCAAAAGCGGTTATTTAGAGAGAAATGGGTAGCAAAATCAGAATTTATTTTCCCAAGGAAAAGCGATGCTATTTGAAAAAATTATGAAAAATCAATTATCCTAAAAAGACATCAGCAATAAAATCAACTGTTCACATCAGTGTCCACGGATCACAAATGTGATAGCAAATTACAGTTTCACTCCTGATACTGAAAAATAATCACTAGAGATTCAATAAGTTATGCCTGGGAAAATACTTCTTTTCTAAACTGCCTTCAGGCTCCAGCACTCTGAAAGATGGGAAACTCTCCAAGTCTAGAAGTAAAGCTTAGCCGATATTGTACACTCCCCTTGAGTTTAGTTTCCTATTTGTGTAGCATTCACTTAAAACACAGTCGTAGCATGGAAAGAAGGGCCTAATTTAATCACTCTGATTAGAAAAACACATGCTAAAGTTTGTAAGAACAAAATTCTTCTCCTTGGCTATAGGAATCCAAGCTGATTATATTCAGACTAAGAAAAAGAAGTTATCTGTACAATTTTTTATTCAGAAAGAGAGAAAATATCTCACTCCAGGAAAAAGTAGTGTTTGCCGGGTAGTAATTTTTAAAAGGCAGTTATCCAAGTCACCTAAGGTTTGATTTCCCTCAAGTCTACCTATTTAACCACTTGGACTCTCAGCCCTTAAATGGCAGTCTCTTCAATTGTTAATTAGCCCTTTCAACAAAACTAAGCACCATCTTCCATAAAGACAAAAGTCTTACCTAGTCCCTTCTGGCATTCCCTATTACCCTATTGTAAATCCAGCCACAAAAAAGTCCCAATAACGTGAGCTGTACTATCTTTTGGTGAGAATTCCATAATGCTCGACTAATTTAAAATTATGTGTAAAGATGATGGAAATAACAAAGCAAGAACATTCAATGATGAACCAAAAGGGCTGTCATATTGCTGGCAGGAAACTGCATTTCCCTTTGCAGTTCAAACAGTCAGCAGCAAAGCATACCCATGTAGAACCAAGAAGAGCCAGGCAACACCACAAGAGAAACATGGTAGGACACTCCTCATTTTGGATTGATGGCAATTACTAATACTTTCATATCTTAAAAACTACATTTAAATAAACATCATGGAGTAGAATGGAGATTTTTACAAAACATCTCCAGAGAAAACTTGAGACTTTACAGTGATGTCAGGCTAGCATGCCTGCCTTGGCTTCTATTCCCTCTCTCCAAATGCATGAGCAGGTCTGATTACTGACTTCTTACTTGTAAGTAAAAACTATGTATCTGAACAAAGTTTGTTTTCAAGCAAATCCAATCATCCCACAAAATTCAAAAGAACTACAAACCAGCCAGTAATTATTAAGCACTTACCAGGGCAACACTGAAAGCATGCCTGTCTTCACTTGTCTTGGGAACAGCTGAAAAAAGCCTCTTAGAGCACCAGGCTCTCAAGTCCAAAGGCTGGCCTGGTCTCCGGCCAGCTCCCCAGCTCAGCACCCCGAAAACAAAGCCAGTCTCCCTCACTGCAAAATCGGCTGCCTGTCACATCTCTGCAGTTGAACAACATTTGCCCAGACTCAAGAGCTGCAAAAGAAGGGTCACTTTTAAATTCCCCCTCCCTCTTGCTCCATATCCAGTTAATCACTTCACCCTGCAGCCTTCACAGTACGTCCTGCGTCTATCCCTTCCCCATGTCACTACCCAGGTTAAGGTTCTTGACCTGAACTCTCCACTTTCCTCTTATCTACGGCCACCTAACTACTTTTCCTGCCTCCAGTTTCTCCCCACCACACACCACCAGTATACGCACCACCACCAGGAGGGTACCTTCTCCTGTCCCACTTAAAGCCTGTGACTTTTTCTGGAACATTTTAAATCTTTGTAGTTGTTAACAATAATATCTTGGCTTTCTTAAACCTGGGGATCACGTCCTGTTCTAGATTACTGAGCTTTATATATGTCCAAGACATTCTTCTTTTGGCAATAAGCTTTATTTCAATACTTCTGAATATACCATAACTTGTCCTGCCTTGTCAAAAATCAAATAAACAATGAATACTTTTTCTTGATGGCCTTGCATCATCATTATTAAAGGATATGTAAGAGTACAATAAATGATATTCATAAAAACGTCCTCAGGGACTACTGAGGTCTCAGGCTGCCTGGCTCCCACTTTATGATTGCTACCTCTGATATACCCCAAGTATATCAAGTGCTTACACTGAAATTCTGAAGTGTCTCTTTGGGTGGCCTAGAGGCCATTTTTGCTAGCCTCCCGGCTTAAGGTTGTGTTTGCAATTGACAATGCTACCTGATAACCAAACAAGCAAGGTGTACCTATTATTTAACTTTCTTATTTATAAAGTCTTCCTTCTCCAAATTCTTTGAAAAACTGTGAAGGCAATGACCCCATATGATGCAATCTATGTTTCCTAGCCTCACGTAGAATTTATTAAAAAATTAAGTCAGGGGCTGGCATGGTGGCATAGTGGTTGAGTTTAGTGCAATCCACTTAGGCAGCCCAGGTTTGCGGGTTCAGATCCTGGGCACGGACCTACACCGCTCATTAAGACATGCTATGGAGGCGTCTCACATACAAAATGGAGGAAGATGGGCACAGATGTTAGCTCAGGGCCACTTTTCCTCAACCAAAAAGAGGAAGATTGGCATCAGTTGTTAGCTCACAGCCAATCTTTCTCACCAAAAAAAAAAAATTAGCTGGAAAATAAGTGTACTTACACATAGGACTACAACCACAATAAATGACATATGGAGAGTGCTAAAGAAGAGAAAAAGCCAGAGAATTGAACTTGTTGCTATGAAAAGCATTAAAGGTTTGCACGTTTAGATTTTACATTTATATACATGTATGCACATACACATTATATATACATATAATTGGCCTCAAGTACAGCCTGGAACTATTTACCACTATTTACCTTTGTCAGTCAGAACTTCTGCACCACAGGAGAAGAAGGCTACACTTTAAATGGGCATCAGGGATTTGCAACATGAAGAAACACAAGCCAGACAGCAGGATCGTGGTGCCTAGAGACTAGACATCAGAGGTGCAGAAGGTCTGATGCTGAGTAAGGAGACAGTGATGAAGAGGAGGATGTGGGCCCCCTCCTGCCGCTGGGCTTTCCTAGTGCACCTCCACCCTTCATGGCAGGCAGCAGAATCAGTATTTCACCTCTGCATAAAACTTTTTTTTAAAATAGCCTAGAAAATTTTGGTAAACCTTCAGTATTTTATGAAATCTGACATGTGCTTGTGTGTTAGCTTCTTCAAAAACAAAGGCACTGTTTTGCTTTCAATCAAACAACTAAATTTATTATTTGATCAATATATAGCCACACACACACACAGAGCCATCTCAGATTTTTCAAGCAATGATTCTCTCAGGACAGCAATGCCACCTACTAACATGAAAATGTTCACTGCTAACATTTGTTTCTGGGAAAACAAAAAGTTTTACATATATTCACTAACTTAAGGAAAGAAATTACACAGCACAGTTCAGACTCCTAAAGTATTTTTAGTTAACCTTCCTCTCCCACGTGCCCCGTGTGTTCATCTGACGTGGTATCAGAGTAGCCCTCCCTGCCTGGTTTATTGCCTTGACGCAAGCCTTGATGTGGCTTTGTTTAATTTAGCTTTATGGGCTTCCTTGCCACAACATCAACATCTCCAGCGATGGGAAATAAAGCCAGCCACCTCAATAGCAGGTTAAAGCTGGTTTTTCACTCTCTCCTTATTTGCTAGCACCTAGATAGAAGGGTCTGGAAGAACTGGTTCCCTTTGCACAATACAGAAATAGACATAAGAATGCAAATAGAAAAAAGGAATATAAGAAGTTTCTGCATACAGTCAATTAAACATGCTAACAGAAGGAAAAATGGTATGTAAAATTTTGAATACTCCAAAAAAATCATTCTTTAATGCACTGTGATTTTTCTGAAGCTTAGGCCAAAATTAATATTAGTTGGCACCCCATGCACATATATAATAACCAATGACTGCAAGAGGAAAGACAGCAAGGAGTGGGTGGGAGTAGCCAAGATCTTCTGGAAGTTTCTACTTGCCTGCATTCCATATAAAGATAATTGGGGTTAACTATATTTCAAAAATTGAGAGCATTTGCTAAGTGAAAAAAAAGAAAAAGAAAAAGGCATCCTAAGTAAACCATCTTTTCCCTGGAATCCAGAATTATCTTCTCACATAAATCTGTCTGTTTTAGGTTTATCTATCCAGTATCAAAAACAGAAGCTGTGCCTTATCAACGGCTTGGTATGGTTATTTTAAACTCAAGATTGGTGTTTTTAAACACATAAGATATAACAAGTTTTAATTACAATTTATGATGACACACTACAGTCGATTGAACCAGAACAGCCCCTAGTTAAAAAACAAACCAACCCACCTCTCACTATCTATCTATTTTAGAAGGTTCACTTGAATTGCATAAAATGATGATGTTATAAATAGCATAAAAAAGGAAAAAGCTTTTACCTTTTGCCAGAAGGCACAATTCCAATATAAAGTGAGAAGAGAAGGGACTGATTTCACGTTAGGCTCGCCCGTGGTAATTACGGTAGGATCACACACCCACTGCGGGGCCTGTCTAGTCCTGGCTGTCTCTGACAACAGTCCTCCTGCCTCTTCCCACTATTTCAGATCCTGCTCTAGCCCCTTGGCTTCCTGCACTCCCAGTATCCAGCTCATACAGAAAAAACACAAGCGTGCCAAAGCATACAACATTGGGGCAGTGAAAGACGATCCATCTCCCAGAGATATGGCCCAGGGTTCTCTTAACAGTCAATTCAAAGGAAGGAATTTAAAGAAAACAAACATAAAAGAGCCTTTCAGCTGAGCTCAGGAGACCACAGCCTTAAACAGAGAAAATGCTATTGGCATAACTTCTTCATTGACAAATTATTGGAAATATCAAATAAAACAGACATGAAATGTTTATGACAGGAGGGTACTGAATGAATACTGCACTACTGAGGTCTGATGAAACTAGAAATATTCTCCCAAAGGGAGGAGACTTAGTAAAGATTCTGAACAGAGAAAACGCTCTTTACTTAACAAATCTCCTCTTCCAACCCACCTTAAGCTGGTCTCGATCCCTTTGGTAAAATATACCAGTGAAGCCCACAGCGCTCTGAGGCTCCCACAGCATCACGGCACATTTCTGCCCCCACCTGCTGAGTGGTAGGTTGGAACCAAACCTGTAACGCCACCGGTACTCGTTGTAATTATATTAACTTTCATATAGACAGGGAAATATGAATGCAAAGGAAAAATGATTTCTATGAAAACTAAATTGAATGCTTTGGAGAAAATAAAGTGAATCAATTAATAAAAATAATATTAAAGTAGGTTTGTGGAGAAACTGCAAATAGTCGGGGTGGGGGGTGCTGATAAAAATCTAGTCACCTGGTTCTGAGGCAAGAACTAAAATAAGTCTGTTCCTGATTTAGTTTTTAGTTCCTGGAACTACCTGTTAGCCTAGGAATGTTCCACTAGAAATTGCTGCTCTTTGCTCCTCTCAGATCCTCTCTTCAAAATGATTCTTCAGAGGTATCCTCCCTCCTGGCCTCTATAGCAGAGGAAAGGACAAAAAATTACCTTAAAACATTTTATGTTCTGCTTTAACCAACTTTTTCAATTAACTGACTAAATACTAGTTCCAATCTTATGACGTGAGAGGCTTTATATTAAATAAACTTAACACAAACCATCCAAAGGCACAACGACAAATGTCATTACTTGTTTGACACAAGTGGCAGCTGTGTAACTTGCTGAGAAGGTCGTTCACCAGGGAAAAGTCAGGAGACTGTGAAGGGAAAGGACACCAGCACCATTTTTCCAAATTAATTCTACCAAAGGCAGCTACTATTAAGGGCAACAGCTTCAGACATTCCTTAAGTGTGGATGTGGGAAAAGTCAACATGTTATTCCTCTCCTTTGTAAATAGCACTCAAATTATAGATGACGTTTTTCTTCTTAATATTGACCAAGAAAATTATATGTTTAAATGAAAAGTCTGTGGCAAAAAGAGAAGACAATAGTAAAGCTTATGGGAACAGCTACACATTTTTTTTAATTGCGGTAAAACACACAACATAAAATTCACCATCTTAATCATTTTTAAGTGTACAGTTTTGTGGCACTGAGTACATTCACACTGTTGTGCAACCATCAGCACCATTCATCTGCAGAACTTTTTCATCTCAAACTAAAACTTGGTATCCATTAAACACTAACTTCCCATCTCTCCTGCCCCTGGGAATCACCATCTACTTTCCGTCTCTATGAATTTGATAACTCTAGGCACCTCACACAAACCGAATCATACAGTATTTGTCCTTTTTGTAACTGGCTTATTTCACTTAGTATGTCCTCAAGGTTCATCCATATTGCAGCATGTGTCGGAATTTCCCCCCTTTTTAACGTTGAATAATATTCCGTTGTATGTATATACCACATTTCGTTTATCCATTCACTCATTAATGGACATCTAGGTTGCTTCCACCTTTTGGCTATTGTGAATAATCCTGCTGTGAACCTGGGTGCACAATAGCTCTTTGAGACTCTGCCTGAAGTTCTTTTGGGTATATATCCAGAAGTGGAATTGCTGGATCATATGGTAATTTTATTTTTAATTTTTTGAGCAACTGCCACATTGTTTTCTATAGCAGCTGCACCATTTTACATTCCCATCAGCAGTGCACATGGGTTCCAATTTCCCCACATCGTCGTCAACACTTTTTTTCAGTAGCTATCCTAATGACCGTAAAGTGGTATCTCACTGCGTTTTGATTTGCATTTCCCTAATGATTAGTGATGTTGAGCATTTTTTAAATGTGTTTATTGGCCATTTGTGTATCTTCTTTGGAGAAACATCTATTCAAGTCCTGTGCTCATTTTTAATCAAGTTGTTTTTTGTTTTGTTTTGTTTAGTAACTCTAACTTCTAAGCTTCCAGGCATTTCTCTCTTTTTCCAGAATGGGAGCGATACGCATGCCTGCAGCAGGTGCTTACTCCTCCCCTCAAAGCACACACCGAGATGTTCACCAGGCAAGCCATCACACCCAGCCACACACCGCACAACTCCAGGAGGCCCTACCACACACTGCACCGTGAAAGGCATCCCAAGGGGTTGTGCAGTGGCCCTGCTTTCACCACTCACGTTTCCCTCCTAGCAGGGGCCCGCCACTGCCAGGCACTCATTGTATGTACTGCACATGCTTACTTCTCTCTCCTTTCATCTTATCTCTAAGACTGGCCCTAACTCTTCCCTTTTTTCATACGTTCCTCCAAAGAAAATTCAAGTTTCTAGACTGAAACAGATCCTTTAACAAACACTTTTTTGGCATTTCTCTATAACTAAACCTGCTAAGTTATGGAGAAACACAGATGAATAACACACCCTGTCCTTAGGAGAATTCCAAAGTACCACAAGATACAGAATTCTGTTAAAAAAGAAAAAAAGAGTGGCTTGATTTGGAATTCTTCAGACTCGGGATCAAACCCCAGCTCTGTTATTTACTATAAGTTGGGTAACATCTCTGAACCTTAGTTTTCTTATCCATAAAACATGAATACTACTATTTACATCACAAGGTGGCTGTGAGGATTAACTGAAACACAGTACATGAAGCCTGGCCCAATGTGCTTTAGTTTTCTTTCTGCTGTACTGGTATTCACTGTCTTTCTCTTTCTCTGTCTCTCTCTCTCTCTAATTGATAGCCTGATTTAAGACAGGGTCAGAAAGAGAAAAGAAGGTGATAAAAAGATTTATTTAGGAAGTAGTAATCTCTCTAGAAGTATTTACCTATTATTACCTATAAATTATTATAGTTACTGACAAAGCAATTATTATGGGTCAGGCACTAAGCTATGGACTGAAAATATTGAGATACGGGCCGGCCCCGTGGCTGAGTGGTTAAGTTCACGTGCTCCACTTTGGCGGCCCAGGGTTTTACCAGTTCGGATCTTGGGTGCAGACATGGCACCACTCATCAGGCCATGCTGAGGCAGCGTCCCACATGCCACAACTAGAAGGACCCACAACTAAAACATATACAACTATATACTTACTAGGGGGATTTGGGGAGAAAAAGGGAAAAAAAAAAAAAGCTTGGCAACAGTTGTTAGCTCAGATGCCAAGGTTTAATAAGAGAAAAAGAAAAGAAAATATTGAGGTAAAATTCAAGGACACCTGGTTCTCCAGACTCATCGCTCACGACTCTTCCCCCTGCACTGTCTGCTCCTGCCATACAAATGATGGCATGGTTTTCCTCATCTCTAAAATATAAATGATAGACAACATACTCCTTTCCAACTTAAGCTGCACATCAAGCATGAAGGGTAATGATCCAGGAAAAAGACATGCCCAAATCTTGGCGAAATAGCACAGGGTAGAGGGACAGCTGATGGAGAAGGCCTTTGGCATTCAGCAAATTAGTTTTAAGTTAGGCTCTTCCTACTTCTAAGGAAGATGGTTTTTTCCCCCACACACCATTTAAGTCTATATCAATGCCATTTTTCTCTCCCCAAAGGGATGTTACTTATCTATAAACAGTATCAAAACTTACAATCTAGGCAGATCAGTCTAGCCCAATACCACATCCAATAGCCACATTACTAAGTTAGAAACGAGCATTCTTTTTTCTCTCTCAGTCCCAAAGTACTGCTTTGCCCCCTATAAACAGCACTCCCTCTTTTCCTGGATGGTGTTAAATATAATTTGTAAATTATGTAAGTAATTAACTGTTGATAACATTAATAGTTAAGGCAACAAAACAGAGGAATACAGTAGGAATCTTAACACTGCTTTGGATTTTGCACAAATTCTCTCTGTCCTTCTAATGATAGTTTTAAAGAGTCTTAACTGGCTCTTTATCTACAGCTGTGACATCACCATTGGCAGCCGCTGCACTATAATTGTTTTGGGGAAAAGCACTACATCTCTGAGCTGCTATCACATGCATTCTCTGCTCCCTCCCTATCATCCAAACACTGTATTTAGTGAACAATATAAACAATACATCAATTAGAGTCCTTTAAAATTGAGAGTCAAACAAAAACATACCAATTATCTGGTTTTCCATGTTTTAGAACAACGTAATTTTGGAACTATGATTTATTTGCCTCAAGTTATAAATAATGAGTATTCAAATTACTCTCCCCTCCTCTAGCACTTGTCATATTAATCTTTTTCCACAAATATCTATATATTTTCTGACTTCGTGACTCATTTTGCCTTAAGCAGGCCATGCTTCAATTTCTTGATTATGGCAACTACATCAAAAAAGAAACCACAATTACTAAATTCCAAAAAAAGATCCCTATAATCTTCTGTCGATTGAAGTGTCAGTGAAAGTAGACTTGTGCTCTGTTTCAATTCATTCTGAAAAAATCAAATTAAGACTGAATGAAATAAGAGGAAACTGTGGATCCAACAATGTACCACATACTGAAGCTGGCTATATACCATTTTGCAAACCAAATGAGGTTTTTGGTGCTGATTCCCTCATTTCTTCAGCACACAGACAAATTTGTGGCTTCAGTACTCTCTGAATTTGCACTACTCACTTAAATGCAAGATGACCTGCACTGGAACTAACTCAGCCTGTAAACTTCTCTTTCTTCTAAAGATGAGGACTGGTGGATGAGACCACAAAACCTATATCATGGCATCCTAGTATACCAATTTCTATTACCTCATTTTAAGGCAGCAACTAAAATTAGAATTCTGATCCTGCTTTCCTGCTTGAACTACCCTTCAGGGTGAGAATATTCCACTAGAAACTTTTGTTTCCTTCTTTGAGATGACGCTTTAGTGGTAGGTTTCTCAACCATGGAACTACTGACATTCTGGACTAGATAATTCTTTCCTGAGAGGCTATTGTGTATTACAGGATGGTTAGCTGTCCAATGACAATAGATGCCAAGAGCAATCCCCCTAGTGTGACAACCAAAAATGTCTCCAGATGTTGCCAAATGTCCCCTGGGAGGCAAAACTGGCCCAAATGAGAACCACTGCTTTAGAGGTATTCTACTGTCTCCTTCTGTAAAAAGTCTAGGCTGAGGAAAGTGTAATCAAAGGATGAGAATAACTGCAAGACTCTTCGCACTGTCTTGCATTTTAAAGATAAAAATCCTTGAAGACTGTGAGCCTGGCTCTGGAGTTAATAGTGTACCAGCTGCTTAGTCTCTGACTAGATGGCAGACAAGAGGCCCCTCCTCACTGAAGCCCCTGAGTGAGAGATCAGACCTAAGTTTCGAGAAGTATGAGCTTTTTAAAATACAAGTATAAATGTTCCCTCTTTCTTTCCAGTATGGGGACTGTCATGCTTATAGTCACTCATTTCACCATGTATGAAAGATGATTTAATTAGGTTAAGACACAAGTTATAGGCTGTATTGCAAAACATGAAGCAGCAGCGGCTCTAAGAGAAAAAAATGCATCAAAAAGAAAGGGCAAAAGAAAAGCTTTTCTTCAAGGCTTCAAGTGTCCCCTCTATAATGGTAGTATTCACGGATCAGAAAAGATATTTCATGAGTGCAGCCCAATAGCTTCTTGATGCAACAAGCATTACAATACAGCATTTATCGAAAGGCATGCAGGGAGTACTGTCGAAATCCAGTAACTGCAGGCGACTCACCTGACCTTGATCTTTTTAAACTCTAAAAACAAATAGTCTAACTCATCAAGTTTTAGCACAAGTACCATGGATGGGTATCATTTCCATACCATTTCCATCTTCTGGCAAGAATGATGTTTCATTGGTCCCTAAACTACTTAAGAGATTCTCATAAACTTTCACCCAGGCTATTTACTTATGAAAGCTGAAATCAACCCAAACCATGGCAAGTATTCAAAACACTACAAAAACAAATAAATTTATTTTACTACAGCACAAACAAACGCCAAAAAGCAGACTAGTGAGGGGCCAGCCTGGTGGCATAGTGGTTAAGTTCACATGCTCTGCTTTGGCAGCCCGGGTTTCAGAGGTTTGGATCCCAGGCACAGACCTAGCACCACTTGTCAAGCCACGCTGTGGCGGCATCCCACATAAAATAGAGGAAGACTGGGGGCCAGCCTGGTGGCGCAGCAGTTAAGTTCACACGTTCTGCTTCTCGGCGGCCCAGGGTTCACTGGTTCAGATCCCGGGTGTGGACATGGCACTGCTTGGCAAAAGCCATGCTGTGGTAGGCATCCCATGTATAAAATACAGGAAGATGGGCATGGATGTTAGCTCAGGGCCAGTCTTCCTCAGCAAAAACAGGAGGATTGGCAGTAGTTAGCTCAGGGCTAATCTTCCACAAAAAAAAAAAAAAAAAAGATTGGCACAGATGTTAGCTCAGGGACAACCTTCCTCAGGCAAAAAGAGGAAGATTAGAAACAGATGTTCACTTAGGGCCAATCTTCCTCACAAAAAAAAAAGCAGACTACAGAAAGTCAAAAAACAAATACCATTTTGCTCCAAAAATATTTGATCTTAATCTGTCAAAAACACCACTACATTGCTCTTTGCTATACCATCTTTAACAACACTAAAGTCATTATCCTTGTTACTTCTACTCTCAGTTGCACCTTACTCAAGGATAATTATTAAAGTCAGTGAAGAATACAATAAAAATCACATTATTGAAATTATCCTTGTAAATTCCTTCCATTTGTAAATTCTTCGACGTAAACAACATTTATAGTTTATACAAAAGATGGGGTACATATAGCTGAATTCATATGTAAATTAAATTTATATATGATATGTCTGCACTATAATAAAACTATTTTAAGCAAGAATATACAAATGGCAGGGAGAGCTCCACTATGTACTAGTCAACCCTTCAGACTAAGTTATATCTCTTTAGATGACAATATTGTGTGCCAGTCCTGAATTATTCTGCCAATATTCAAATATCATAATTCAATCAAGTAAAACTACTACTTCTTGTTCCTTACATCTATTATACATTTTTCCTAATTTTGTAAATAAATGGTAGTCTATATCTGGTGCTTCTGCCCTCTCTCCATGAATCTCACTTGGTTGAGTGCATGAGACTTGCTACATGCTCACAAATGCAAAGCAAAAATCATGTTCAGGAGACAGCTGCTCAGTCAGACTCATAGATATTTGCTAAGACAAGCCCCCCCCGCCCCGTTGAGCCAGATGAGTACCGGTACATGGAAAAGGAAATGGGAAGCAAAGTGTGTAAACATGTAACAAGACAAACCTCTTCTGTTTCTGAAAAGCATGAAATCATCAATATGGCTGAAAATCCATCATTACAATAGGCCTTAGGACAATAGAGAATTCACAGTCATATCCAAAAAAAGAATGTAAAACAACAATGAAGAGTCATTGAAACCTCATCACTGCCACCAAGCATAATCTGTGACGGGAGCAACTGGCACTTGCTCACAAAACATTTGTTAGTAGCCAAAACCGTTTCTTAGGGGATCTCCATCTCAATCAACAGAATTCACGGTTGAAAATTTCCCCAATATATTCCAAGCTACCTAAAATCTGGTGAATATAGGTACTTTTTAAGAAGACACACAGCAAATCAGGGTTCTCTTCATTGGGCTATCTGCCTAACGAACATCCAGTATGAAAACTGGAGCTTAAATGCACAAGAAAAGGTTGTTCTTTAATTCTAATAAAATTAAAATAACTCACATTTTGAAAGACATTTTAAGATTAGAATAATTCATTTTGTGACAAAAAAAATCATCCCATCCCAGGTTGGGGGTGGAGCTACATGCCTCTTAATACACTGGTTTTCATGTGGAGCCAGAAAGGGGAGCATAAAATCATGCCGGAAGACAGTGAAGATCAGAATCAGAGAAACAGGCTGCGAGAGGTCCTCAGAGCAGGAAGGGCCTGATACGGGCACCAGAAGCCAGAGCTAAGTGCTCAGGGATATCCAGCCAGGTCAGACAGAAACAAGACGGCGTTTCCAAACAAGTAAGAGAAGTGGGATCTGTGCAAACACGGTAGACAGCAAACGTCTACTGCCCATGGCTAGGCTCCCACAAACAGGTTGGGTGAGCAACCCTCATATTAAAGAAGACATGAATAGTGCTGTGAGAGTAACAAACTATCCAAAACTAGATGCAAGCTATGACCACCTCAGCTGACATATGACTTCTTATAAAACCACCAATTATTGAGTACCTATGAAGTACTCTATATACCTTATCTAACTTCAGTCGTCACAGCAATCCTATGAGGCAGGCATTATCAAACCCATTTTAGAAATACCGACACTAAGAATCAAAAAAGTTACATTAGGGGCCAGTCCAGTAGCACAGTGGTTAAGTTCACACGTTCTGCTTCGGCGGCCCAGGGTTCACAGGTTCAGATCCCGGGTGTAGACATGGCACCGCTTGGCAAGCCATGCTGTAGTAGGCGTCCCACATATAAAGTGGAGGAAGGTGGGCATGGATGTTAGCTCAGGGCCAGTCTTCCTCAGCGAAAAGAGGAGGATTGGCAGCAGATGTTAGCTCAGGGCTAATCTTCCTCAAAAAAAAAAAAAGTTACATTATTTTCCCTAACTCAAATAGCCAATAAATGATAAAGCTAACTTCCAAGCCACAGTATTTCTGATTCTAAAGCCAATGTTGTCAAACTGACAAGAATAAACTGCCCATCACCTCTAAATGCATGTTTTTCTCATTTAAGCACACAATCCAAAAGGTTAAGCTACTGACAGCATGCTGTTGTTGAGGGTTCCAGCTGCATTTAACCATTTGTTATGTATCCTATTTACCAGGAGGCTGGAAAGGATCTGAGATACCATATAATCCCAGGGAATCCAATGACCACAAGGTAAAGAGGGGAAGGAGAACAGTGCTGTCAAGATGCATCTTGACACAACATGGAAGGACCTAGACTCTTCTGGATCAAGAGGATGCCAACAAGTACAAAGAAAGAACTTGACAAACTCCAGCAGTCCTCAAAGTGTGGGTCTCGGACCAGCAGCATCAGCATCACCTGGAAACTTGTTAGAAATGCAAGTTCTCAGGCCCCATCCCAGACCTACTGAATCACATACTCAGGATGGGGCAGCAGCAACCTGTGTTTGAACAAATCCTAGAGGCAATTTTGATGCTCAAACAAAGTTTGAGGACCAGTGAACTAAAGAATATACACTGGAACATACAGTATTCTACAGTCTTTCTTAAAACTGACATGTATCTAAGATCGATGAAGAATTATATTAACTTTAAGTAAAAGAGATGTGCTAAAGTAGGACACATTGGGCCAAGTCACTTATACAATTCTTAAGTGATTTCCAAAGAAGAAAAAGTTTGGGATCCTTGAAGGGTGATAAGGCCAAAATTAGTGTTGGCTAATTAGTACTGGCTAAAGACAAACCTTTATTATCTACATAAATAATAGTATCAATTTTAAAATCAATACCTCCAAAAAATCATGCGCAGGATTTCTTACCACAGCTGTTACTTAAAAAAAAGCAAGTGAAATAAACCAGACCACTTCTGAATCTTTTAGGTGTTTTAATGTTCTGATAAATTAAACAAATATGCCTTTCCATTCTAGCAAAAGCTTAATGATATCTGGACAACTATCATAGGTATCACATATGCATGCAACCTATAAAAATTCCCCAAAGTGAAAAAATGACTGGTTTGTGTCTGGAATTACTACGTACTGTTAAAAGAGGACAGACATTTAAGACCATTTTATTCAACCCTATTATTCTATAAATTAGGGAACTGAGGGCCAAAAGACTCATGTGGAGAGTTGGCTACTGGCAGAACTAAAACCAGAGCCTGGGCCTCCTGACCTCCAGTCCAGAATGCTCTCAATCCACTACCCTGCCTCAGCCATAATCTAACTTAATAAAAAACAGACTGCATGATCTAATGACATTTCAGCAATTTCCAAAAAGCCTCTAGAATTAATATAAACTTAAAGTCTAAAAAAACAGGCAATTATTATTCAGCTACCTCTCTTAAAGAATTGATAGTAATCATGACCTGACAAATTGAATAAAAGATAGGATCTTGTATCTGCATACAGATCCAGCCACAAGAGACAGTATCTGTTTCTACCATAATTGAATTCTGTACTATGTAATGAAAAGATGAATCAATTATCGAGTAATTTAAATAGACAGTCGTATGAATTAGTACCTGTTTAGTCATATGTCGTTTTTAACTCATCACTTTATTTCAGTGAGGATAATGATAAGGATTACATTCATCCCTCTTAACACTTAACAGAGCACCCACTATGTGTCTCCATGCACAGGAATACAGCAGCGAGTAAACGAAACAGCAAGGCGCAGGCTCTCCTGAGGATTACTGACCAATGATGAGAGGGATGGTGATGAATACTACCAAGACAATAAAAATAGTGTAATCAGATAGGGTGACTGGGGAGAAGGAGATACTGGTAAAGACCTCTCTGACAAGGTGACATTTGATCTGAAACCTGAAAAAGGCATTTGAAGGTCTGAAGGAAGAGGATTACAGCCAGAGGTGACCGCAAGTACAAAGGCCGAAGGAGGGAATGACCTCACCTGCTCAGAGGGCATGGCAGCTGAAGCCAGGCTAATGAGGGAAGAGGGATAGCAGATAGGGCTGAGAGGCAGGCAGGAGGTTGCAGGCCTGGCAGGGTGTTTGGATTTCATTCTAACTGCAATGGGAAACCCCTCGAAGGTTTTTAATAGGAGCACAACAGGATCTGATTACTTACGAATACAACAGAATCATTACAAATTCTAAACACGCCTTTGAGTTTATCACCCCAGCAACTCTCATTCCCTGAACTAAAGATGCACAAGCCCACAGCTAAGCTCATGGGAACACAGGAGTCAGAAAGTTTAATTTAAAATATTTCCAAAGCACAGTTTGAGCAAACACGCAAGGCATGACACCATATCATCAAGCTATAAACATTAAATCAACACATTAACATGCAGTTACTCTACAAGCTAAATTACTGTATCTATTGGACGCTTAGCCTGTGTACAACCTAGAAAGCAGTCATAAAATAGTTTCATGAGATGCCTATTAGAATTCTAAGGCTACCTCCACAAAAAACAAACCTCCGAAGAACTTACTCTGAACACATGCTTCTTTCTACATTTCTAAAAATATGTAATCTTCCTGCTTAGAAATCTATGTCTCAAACCAAAACATAGCAAGGACTTGATATAATAGCTACAGTATACACATGTCAAAGAAAATTCAGAATAATGAACCAATGATACTCATAATTCTCTTCAACACATCCTCCATGGCCAGTTCAACAAAAATTACCTCCTAATTAAACTGAAGGTTACATTTAGTCTTCCAGATTATTCCCTTTAAATTAGGGCCTCTAAATATAAAACCACAAAATTAAAAAAAAATAATATAACACCCAAAAATTATAGGCTGCCTAGTCTTCTCTTCAAGTCGATGATTTCTACCACTGGTTTTTTAATTTCCAAAGTTTCTCTAATTATTCCCTTAAAAAAACAGGTATGAAAGTCTCCTATATCACAATGTGTGGCCTGTGTTAGGAGCCAGCGGGAATACCAAAGGCAATGTAAAGAGAGTTCAGGCTAATAAAAGAAATAATGACAACAGAATGTGGTAAATACAATAACAGAGATCATGCCCAAGTCCTCCAAGTTTGGGATTATTCTTTCATATAGAAAACTGGCTGATTCAGTCTCTCTCCACATCATATTCTGTAAAATGGAAATTCTGTCAGGAGACATCACCTAGACTTAGGCAATTTTTGGGAAATGAATAGTTACTGAGGATTTTTCAGCAGGGAGTAATACAAACAGATTGAGGTTGAGAATAATAACTCGTGGCATTATAGAAACAGATCGGAGAAGGAAGATACCATAACACAGGACATCAATGGGAAGGATATTTTAATGTGAAGGTTAAAGACAAGGAACACTTGAACACAGAAAAAAGAGTTTAAAGGAGAGAGTCCTTATTCCAGGAGAAGAAAAAAAAGAAGAAATTTACAACACATGACATTCGATTATGGGGGGCGTCTAAGGCCATAAGAACAAAAACTGAGGTTTCCCAGAGAAAAAGGAATTCTGCCTCAAGACAGTAATAGAGAAATTCCGTCTGAATTTCAAGACTGTCCTGCAGGTTTTAGACTCAAGACTATAATATCAACTCCGATCTGAGTTTATAGCCTACTGGCCTACCCTACAAACTTCAAACTCAAGACTTCAACATGGACTCTTCCTTGAGCTTCCAGCCTGCAGGCCTGCCCTAAACATCTCGGACCTGCCAGCCCCTACAATCAGGTAAGCCAATTCCTTAAAAGAAATCTTTTTATATATCTATATAGAGAGAGATATAGAGAGCACATATATCTATACCTATATCCATCCTGTTAGTTCACTTTCTCTGGAGAACCCCAATACAGATACAAGTCGATTTATATAAAATTACAGAAAACAGAAACTAATATGGAGTGACTGAAAGTAGATCATTGGTTCCCTAGGGCCAAGGGAAGGGAAGGATAAACTGATTGCAAAGTGACAGGAGAAAACTTTTCCAGGGTGATAGAAATATTTCATCTTTTTTTTCCTAAAGATTGGCACCTGAGCTAACAACTGTTTCCAATCTTTTTTTTTTCCTGCTTTTTTCTCCCCAAATCCCCCCAGTACATAGTTGTATATCTTATTGTGTGTCCTTCTAGTTGTGGCATGTGAGACGCTGCTTCAGCGTAGCCTGACGAGTGGTGCCATGTCCAAGACCAGGATCCGAACTAGCGAAACCCTGGGCCGCCACAGCGGAGTGTGTGAACTTAACCACTCGGCCACGGGGCAGGCCCCAATTCATATCTTGACTGTGGTGATGGTTTCACAGGGGTATATATGTCACAACTAATCGAATTATATACTTTAGGTGGGTATACTTTAAATGTCCATAAATCACACCTCAATAAATTATACCTAAACTGGGCAACTGGGTGAACGATTGTACCATTGGCTGAGATCAAGAATACGAGAAGAGGTCCACGCTGAAATGGATTAAGCTTTAACCCCGGTAAGTTATGGTCCTGCTGGGATGTCCTACGTTTGAAATGTCAACGCATTTCCTTCAATGCAAGAAAACCTATGAATATGAGTCCAGGCTTTCAAAGAGAAATCTGAGCTGCTTTGGGAGTTGTCTATACAAAAGTGATAAGAATGACTAGGGATAGATTGGATGAGAACAAGATAGCAAGAAAAAGAATGCCTTGGTGTCCCATGGATTATGCTATTGGGTCTTCTGCGACCTCAGGGAGAGCAGTTTCAATAGAGTAGTAGGGCTGAAAGTTGCACCAAAGGCAGTCTTAGAAAGAAAAGGAAAATTTTTAAAAGTGACAGTAATGTTATGGGTTATTTTTTAAAAATCTACCTATCACAGCAAAAGAAAAAGAGGTTGATAAATGGGAATGGGAACCAAGAAGGATTTTGGTTTTTTGAGGAGGTATTTTTGTTTGCTTGGATTTTGCTTTTGCTATTCATTTGATTTGACATATTATTTTGTTTTGCTTATACACCTAAAAAAATGTGAGTGCTTTTATAGCCTGAGAGAACTAGCCCACAATGTACATAAACTGGTGATACAAAAGAGAAGGGCAAGGTTTCTAAATGGGAGATCAAGAACACAGGTGGAAGTGTTACCTTAAATAATCCTCTCAACGGGTACTACAAATTCTCAGGACAACTTTCACATTTACTGAAATTTTAAGTGTGTGTGTGTTGCCTCTTTTAAAAGAAGGGGTAGGGATCATTATGATATTAGCTCAGTCAAGGGTAAGGGAAGAGACGACTTCCTAAGTGCCCTCTATGTCAAAGGCTTTCACATTTATTATCACATTTAAACACCACAACTTCGCAATCCATTTGTAGATGAAGAATGAGAGGGTCAGAGAAGTGACTTTCCCAAGGTCAAAAATCCAGTTGGCAGCAGAGGAAGGCTCAAAAGGAAGCTGGTCTGACTCCAATCCCCTTGTACTTCCCCATGCCATGCTATGCGCCTAAGAGTGTGGAAGTATCATAGGAAAACAACACTGCTTTGATGCCACTGTAGTGAATAATATGTGGGAAGAGGAAAAAGACTGCCTACAGCCACATCTTACACAGCCTTGAATCTAGCCCAGCTAATCAGATTTTGGACAACAGGCAGAATGAACCAATAAATTAACACACACATCACAAAAAGTTTGTGACATTTTCTACCAAATTCACAGCAGCATCAGGAATGGCTTTTCATTTCTTTGAGCTTCCTCAACGTTAAAATACTCTTCAATTTTGGCAAAGAACAAAGAAATACAATACCTACCTCCCCCTAAAAAATTGTTTTTAATAGTCCTTCCCCAAATCTGGCACCTTGTGGTGACAAAGAAGTATAAATAAAGAGGAACTTGACATATAGCCAAAGTTCTTACCAACACCGGTCTCTGAAACTTACTACACTTCCAGAGAGAGACAATAAACACATACTCAATCAAGGCAGATAGCACCAAAAAAAGAGTTCACTCATGCACAAAGCTCCAGACTGCATTAACAGTCTTGAAGGGCTATGATAAGGTCCCACCTTCTACATAACTCTGAGATTTTGACTAGCTAACGCAAATGTCCCATTGCATTTCTTGAAGTTTTCCAGCAGCTAAAACCTATGAAACATTAAAAAAAAAAAGAGGGGGGGGGCACCGCAGAGTAGATTCAATTCAGCAGTACCACAAAACTGAAGCTGAAAAGATACTCTCAAAACCCAAGAAGCATAAGGTTCCCAGAGTGACCATATCCAGACCTTTCTTGCTCATGGTGTTTCTGGCACCCATCCTTTCTCTTTTGCTTCCATAAACCATCACATACTGCCTGCCATCTTGATTGACCCTTGTCATACCAGCAGGGTCCACTGTACCCAGTTTTAGTTGAGTTTCTTTTTTGAGCAGTTCTAACTATTGTAAGGATTCTATTTCGTGAGTTACTCTTTCTTAGAGGTCTTTCAAAGAACAAAGAGAAAAATCTAATTATTTTTAAAAGCAGAATAAAATTCACTCTTAGAATTACTAGACAGGTCCAATGGACCATTTTATGAAACTAAGATACACTATGGGATCTTAATGATCTTTTTTTTTTTTAATTGAGCTTATGACAGTTTACAACCTTGTGAAATTTCAGTTGTACATTATCATTTGCCAGTCATATTATAGGTGCACCACTTCACCCTTTGTGCCCAACCCCCACCTCACTTCCCCCTGGTAACCACTAATCTGTTCTCTTTGTCCATGTGTTTCTTTACCTTCCACACAGGAATGGAGTTATACAGAGTTTGTCCTTCTCTATCTGGCTTATTTCACTTAACATAACACCCTCAAGGTCCATCCATGTTGTTCTGAATGGGACGATTTTATCCTTTTTTATGGCTGAGTAGTATTCCATTGTACACATATACCATATCTTCTTTACCCAGTCATCAGTCAATGGACACTTAGGTTGCTTCCATGTCTAGGCTATTGTGAATAATGCTGCAATGAACATAGGGGTGTGTGGGTCTTTCTGAATTGCTGATTTCAAGTTCTTTGCATAGATATCCAGTAACGGGATGGCTGGGTCACATGGTATTTCTATTTTTAATTTTTTGAGAAATCTCCATGCTGTTTTCCATAGCAGCTGCAACAGTTTGCATTCCTACCAGCAGTGTATAAGGCTTCCTTTTTCCCCAAAACCTCTCCAACATTTGTTATTTTTTGTGTTGGTTATTTTAGCCATTTTAACAGGTGTAAGGTGATATCTTTTTTTTTTTTTTTGTAAGGTGATATCTTAGTGTAGTTTTGATTTGCATTTCCCTGATGATCAGTGATGATGAGCATCTTTTCATGTGCCTATTGGCCATCTGTATATCTTTTTTGGAGAAATGCCTGTTCATGTCTCCTGCCCATTTTTTGATCGGGTTGTTTGATTTTTTGTTGTTGAGCTGTGTGAGTTCTTTATATATTATGGAGATTAACCCTTTGTCGGATGTATGATTTGCAAAGATTTTTTCCCAGTTGGTGGGTTGTGTTTTTGTTTCAATCCTGTTTTCCCTTGCCTTGTAGAAGCTCTTTAGTCTGATGAAGTCCCACTTGTTTATCCTTTCTATTGTTTCCCTTGTCTGAGAAGACATGGTGTCCAAAAAGATCCTTTTAAGACTGATGTCAAAGAGAGTACTGCCTACATTTTCTTCTAGAAGTCTTATAGTTTCAGGTCTTACCTTTAAGTCTTTGATCCATTTTGAGTTTACTTTTGTGAATGGCATAAAAGAATGGTCTATTTTCATTCTTCTGCATGCGGCTGTCCAGTTTTCCCAAGAGCATACGTTGAAGACACTTTCTTTTCTCCACTGTATGTTCTCAGCTCCTTTGTCAAAGATTAGCTGCCCATAGATGTGTGGTTTTATTTCTGGGCTTTCAATTCAGTTCAACTGATCTGTGTGCCTGTTTTTGTACCAGCACCATGCTGTTTTGATTACTATAGCTTTGTAGTATATTTTGAAGTCAGGGATTGTGATGCCTACAGCTTTGTTCTTTTTTTCTCAGGATTGCTTTAGCAATTCAGGATCTTTTGTGCCCCGTATGAATTTTAGGATTCTCTGTTCTATTTCTGTGAAGAATGTCACTGGGATTCTCATTGGGGTTGCACTGAATCTGTAGATTGCTTTAGGTAGTATGGACATTTTAACTATGTTTATTCTTCCAATCCATGTGCATGGAATGTCTTTCCATCTCTTTACATTGTCATCAATTTCTTTCATGAAAGTCTTGTAGTTTTCATTGTACAGGTCTTTCACTTCCTTGGTTAAATTTATTCCAAGATATTTTATTCTTTTTGCTGCAACTGTGAATGGGATTGTGTTCTTGAGTTCTGTTAGTTTGTTATTGGAGTATAGAAATGCTACTGATTTATGTAAGTTGATTTTGTACCCTGCAACTTCGCTGTAATTGTTGATTACTTCTAAATCTGATGGATTTTTTAGGGTTTTCTATATATAAGATCATATCATCTGCAAACAGTGAGAGTTTCACGTCTTCATTGCCCATTTGGATTCCTTTTTATTTCTTTTTCCTGCCTAATTGCTCTGGTCAAAACCTCCAGTACTATGTTGAATAAGAGTGGTGAAAGTGGGCATCCTTGTCTTGTTCCTTTTCTTAGAGGGATGGCTTTCAGTTTTTCCCCATTGAGTATGATGGTGGCTGTGGGTTTGTCATATATGGCCTTCATTATGTTGAGGTACTCTCCTTCTATACCTATTTTATTTAGAGTTTTTATCATAAATGGATGTTGTATCTAGTAATCTTATTTTTCATGTATCTTGAAACACTTTGCTATCTGCAAGGTGTTTCATGCCTGCAAATCACCCTAAGATTACTTCATTATTAATAAGCAATTATTTCCAAATACACTTTTTAAAAAGGACTAAAATAAGAAAACAGAAGAATGGTGGAATCATCTAGAGAAGGATGATATAATAATGAAATAAACTGTTACTATTGTATCATCCTTCACTTGTTTTACTGCATTGCCCAAAGCATTACATGATCTTTCAAGAAAGTTTTAGACTGAAGACATTGACTTTGTCATCTGCTTTTAGCATTCATTGAACACAGTGGAGAATCCAGAATTTTTCATTTTCTGCCCATAATGGCAAAGAGAAGAAAACTGACAAAGGAAGATGTCACAATTAGACAAATCTAATGATGAATGCAAAGAGACAGATGACAGCACTCCCGACTCTAATGATGATGATGATGAAATTAATTATATAAGCAAAATCTCTAAGTCTTCAAATGAAGACAGCCTAGATGGATTTTTCTCAAATTCAAGAACTGATGCATGAACAATATATTTTGAAGTACAAAAAGAAAGTACGGTATTCTCACCCAATAAGTCATGCACTATTTTGCAACAAGAACATGGACCATACCATTTTGCTAAAAGGGCCTGTGACAGTATTTGTTCTTCTATTATGATGTTTGTATGCCAAAACTTACTTCATATGGTTCGTTAGTAGATTGCAGGTTGAAATGCTGAAGACGGGACTGAAAGGAAATACATGATATGAAAATCAAAAATATTCATTAGATTGACCATGTTAATTGGCATTTACAAACCTAGGAATAAAAATATTTTGCAATTAAGGAGCAAAGATAATGATGGCCTTCTTCCTTCAACAGAACTATGAGTTGTCCAAGACTGCAAAGAAATTCTTTAAGCATGGCATTTGATGATGCAAGTGCAAGAAAAACAAGAAGTAATGATAAGCTGTTAGAGGTATATATGAAATCTGGAATCAGTATTTACAAGATGGATATTTATAGATTCAGGCATAACAGCTGATGAGCAGTTAGTTGCATTCAGAGAATGTTACCCATTTTGGAGGTACATACCTTCAAAACCTGGAAAACATGGAATAAGAATTTGGATTTGCTATGCTTAAATTCTTGTTTAAAAGTCTCAATAAATCTGTTTCTCATTATCCCTTTATTGTTCTGTGAATTATTTGTAAACAAACTTAAAAACACACAAAAAATTTTAAGGAGCCACTGAATTCAGATAGTGAATGGTAACAGACTATTCTTCCTGGCATATGGAAGATAAAGCAGCTCTGGGACATTTCTGTGAAAGTTTAAAAGATGTTTTTGGAAAGACAGAATATACATTTTTGAATCTGAGCGTGATTAAACAAGAGTTTGTTTAAAATTATGGTTGTTTATCGTCCCTCCCCACAGCAATCACGGCTAATTATTCTACTCACTTGAAAATCAGAAACCTTTTTTTTCAATTGGTCAATAATTTTTACCTCTAACATGATAGGCTTCAAAACTCTATAAAACATCCTGGCAGAAAACAGGGATTATAAGAAATCTTCTTTAACTCCTTTCTATCTCTAGACTTCTGATGCCATAATACCAAAAATTTTAGTCAAGGTTTACATCCAACAGTCCATTAAAATTCAAAGGCGTTTCTAATTTACAACTTCAAATCATACTTGACTACTTTTTTTTTCCTTCAACTAAATAATTATCTCTGAAACTCTGCATATAAAATACTGAGTGAATGAACAGTTCTTAATAGTTTTCTAGACATCAGAGTTATTTTAAGGACTCAATCTTTATCATTATCCTTATTGTTAGTAATCATTTTATACATGATGCATTAAACTTTCAAAAGTTTATCCTCTATTCAGCTATGAAGATCAATGAGTGCAGCAAACACCACTGATAGACTGCCATCCTCACCACCACCACCCACCTAAAGAACACAACATATAAACCATTGTCTTGATATCTATAAAATAACTCAATTGTAATTCTGACACCTAAAGGTTTACTAAGATATAAATTTTTCGCTTTTATCCTAATTAGACTGCAGCTTCTGAGATTTTAAATACTTGTATTTGTTTTCTATAGTTTTTTTCATCTCCTTTTTCATTGTTAGGTAATCACATAATTTTTCATCCCCACCCACATACTTGCCTGATACTGTCACTGTGAACGCGTATAGCAGCTTCTTTCCCAATTGCATATTTCTAATATAACCACAGAACCAAGCTTAGCAGAATCATATTTAAAGATAATGAAATCTGAGCTAGGTAAGGTTTAGTGACATCAATTTAGACCATTCAGAGACATTTTCTGCCTATTTTCCTACTTTTGCCTATATTCCAGAGAGGTAAGATTGTTACACAGCCTTTTGTTGTTGTGCTGTTTCTGTTGCTTACAGAGTAATGTAATTATTAAACTCATATCCCAGAGACTTATAAAATAGCCTCCCTCCATCCCCAGCCAATGATATCATTGTTGAATTGTTTTCAATAGAGGCTCAAGCTGTGCTTCCTGCCATACAGCTTATATCTGGTTCCGTTTTGGGATCTTCTCCACTGTATTCAATCTCTTCCATTCTCAAGGTGCCTACTCATTGATTTGAGACTTGAGGAATGGGAGAGAATGTTGTTTTCGTTATTTCTTTTCATTTTTGCTTTTCTTTAATCATAGCAGCTGAAATTTTTCATCCAAGCTGTGGCTTCTTTGACCACTACACTGCAGTTCTCAAATTTCTAACTTTAGACTTCTCTGGATAGTTTCTTTCTAAAAGAGAAATTAAATAAACTTACAAAACAGGGCTTCTTGGCAACACTCCTTTTCCCAGATACAGAGGTGCTAATGGGTTCTCATCCCTCTCTTGAAGCCCTAAGATGACTTGAGCCTCAGATCCACTCTCTTTTCTACATTCTAATGTGGTTAACTAGTGCCAGCCAAATACTGCATCTTAGCATCCTTGTTCCAAAACACTTTGTGGATAAAGAGGGCCATATTTAAATGGGCTGCTCCCTGAACTGACTAGTTTTTTGCTACTGTCCTCTATGAAACCAGACAGATGACGTGGGGAGCACAATCTAACATAAAAGCAGTATACTCTGTCTTTTCCTCCATGCCCCCAAACACATGCTACCACCAGATTCAAACAGCTGTTACCTACTTACCTACTTGGAAATGCAAGTAAATATAAATATTTTCAGAGAGAGTTCAGTCCCTGTGTTCTAAAACTCTGTGGCAGTAGCAATTCTCATGAGTCATGACTTAAGATTTTATGCCTATGCCACCAGGGAGTCATGCTCCAAACCTAAACCGCTTCACTGAAAACTCTCAAAAACTGAATTCGTTTTTGCCATGTATGTGCTGTATCTTTTCATGTATGGAGGAAAGGATCAAATCCAACAGAAAACTGGAAATGATTTTCTAGTCTTATATAGTAATGGGTGTATTCTAACAAACTCTCGGACTTTCTCAAGTGGGAGTAGGAATTGCAGTTTTGCTCCCATAATCCAACGCAAGCACATGTCCTAAATTTCATTAACTGCAAGAGGGCCAAATAACACTGTGGCACTTTTGAAAAGATGAGGCAATCTCTGGTCGCCTTTGAAATTATTATTTTAATTTTACCTTTCCCCATTTCCTGTTGGAAAATTAATTTTCTTGATCTGATATTTGTTCATTTCCATATTCTGTGATATCATAATACTATAATTTAGAGACTGATACTCAGATTATATTCGACGTGAGATGTTTTTCATTTGTTATTTCCACTTACCCCCCCCACTACCACTTCCCATAACCCAGGATTTGGCGGGGGTGGTTGGCAGGAGCTAGGATTTAATCTGTGGATGGCAGTTAATTACAAAAGTAACAGGTCCCAACTTGTTTCTACTTTCCTCTCCCAAGAATATTAATAAATATCTATACGTTTGTAGACAGTCTATTTCTCAAAAACTTCATTCTGTATCTTTTACTCTCATAAAACAACTCTCAGTAACTAATCAGTAACTTATTTTAGAGATGGAGGCTTTGGCGTCGAGGTGAAAGAAATTCAGTACTTACCACCCCTACTCCCCCTACCCCCCCAAGTTTAGAACCAGTGAGAAACAAACAGGATGCCAGACAGATAGAGGTAAAATATCAGCTTTATTACTAACAAAGCCTAGGTGGGAAAAGGTAGCTCAGGTCAGTTAGCCAAGTGATCTTGCTAATATTTCAGCCCAGAATTAAGCCAATTTACCTAGCCAGTCGAGGTACAGCTCAACACCACAGGTCTTCCTGCACAGGCCCGCCCCTGTAAAACTTACAGCATGAACGGGCAGGGCAGAATGCAGGCTCTCTGCAGGAAATGATGAGCTGCACTAAATATGCCCAGTGCCATTTTCCAAACTCCAGAAAGATAAGTCACTTCTCCTCCCCTAGAAGAGTAAGTGACGGTTCCTAGAGAGGCCAGGAGTTTTACCATAAAGAATGCTCATTCCATACAAGCAAACACGAAACCAGAGTAAAGGAGGTTCCCACCCAACATGTAGCATCGAAGGGACCTCAAGCTGTCCCCAAATCCAGCAGGACATTCCCAAGTTCCCACACCTTGTTGTCTCCGACTGAAACACTTTTCCTCTCCTTCTATCTAAAACCTATTCATCTTGCATTATTAATCTCATCTTCAGGGCTGGCCCAGTGGTGGAGTGGTTACATTTGTGTGCTTCACTTCAGTGGCCCAGGGTTGGCGGTTCAGATCCTGGACACAGACCTACATACCGCCCATCAAGCCATGCTGTGGCCATGTCCCACATACAAGATAGAGGAAGACTGGTACTGATGTTAGCTCAGGCACAATCTTCCTCAAGCAAAAAGAGGAAGTTTGGCAACAGATATTAGCTCAGGGACAATCTTCCTCACACACACACAAAACTGTCTTCAGTCTTCTTTTTTGTAGGAATCCTTATAAGTATTTATCCATTTTGAGAGCATTTGCTTATTAAAAACTAAGTGGTATACTCTATAAATCCACTTAAGCAGGCACATGTAAACTGTAACAGACTGCAATACGCTGAAAAGAAACAATGGACACTGTTAACTCATCTTGCATTCTTCCCTTTTTATGACATATGATCAAATAAATGACTTACAGATCCAATGAAGGTACCAAAGTCAACGCACACATCAAATATTGCTAAAGCTTAATTTAAATATAAAGACAAGTTTTCATATTTTCTTCCTACATGCAAATGTATCTATCTGCATACTCCCAATGATGTGAGCACCCCTCTTTGGAGACCACCACTTGAAGAAATGGGGAGTGACATCAGAGCTGAGCTTTAAGAAAGATAACTCTGGTAGCAAAGTGGAGAGGTAACAGTTAAAAGACCTGAGACCTAAAATAAAATAGTGGCAATGAACATGACAAAGCTATGCACTCGATGACAGGGGTGCAATCAACAGGATTTGGCAAAAGGTTAGATTTGGGGGTGGTTTGGAGAAAGGAAGTGAGGGAGAAGAAAGAATTTTGGATGATTTCAAGGTAACAATCCTGAATGACTGGGAGAATGTAATAGCATTAATCAAAATGCACAAACAGCAATTTGAGGGAAGGACACAGAGAGATACTTGAGAAATATTTACGTTTAAAGGAAAAGTGGAACAGAATCTAATGAAGGAGCTAAAAATGATCAATGACACTGGAAAAGAACAAGGACAGTAAAGAGTCATAGCAGCCAAGGGAAGGGGAAAGCATTATAAAAGGATGAGATGATCTTCTATGTCAAACACTGTCAATAATTAAAGGAGACAAGGGACAAAGACATTAGTAGATGTGGTAAATAACTAATAATAAAAGCTAACACCTACTGAGTGCTTACCACCCACCGGGCATACTGTCCTAATGTTTTACAAGTACTAACTCATTTAACCCTCCCAAGAACCCTATGAGGTAAATATTACCATCCTCATTTTGGTGATCATCAAAAAAATTGCCTCCATAATAAAGCAGAGGTAGAACCCAGATCGGATAGGGTTGTGAAGAAATGAGAGTTGAGAAAGACGAGTTATAAAAGATTTGCTTATAAAACAAAAGGATAGCAGACAGAACAGTAGCTGGAGGTGAAAGTGGTTTTGTTTTGGGTCTTTTGAGGCTATTTGAAGGTTTAAGCATTTATCAACTGAAGCAATAAAATCTAGGGCTGCTCAATAGGAAAAATATCCTAGTGCCACTGGGAAAGTCACAGTTAGAGAGGACAGGGGCATGCTACCAAGAGTCCAGGGAGCAGGTAAGGAAGGACACACAGGAGAGACTGGCACAGCACCACCAAACAACAATGTCACAGTGCCACAGACTGGCTGACTCTGCAAAGAGAGAAACGAAAAAGAAGGGACTGAGAAATAGTAAAATCTGAGAGCGGATGGGACAGAAATGGCAGTTGTGTAACAGTCTCCGTCTTCCTTCTGGCCCAGCCCTTGGGTGGGGTGAGCAGCACTGGTTCAGTATAGACTGCAAGGGGCGTGCCCATGATTCCTGCAGGCAAGATGCATGTACCTGACCAAAGGACGGAAGCCGTGGCTGAGGACAGTAGGTGCCCAGTGCCCCACTTACAACCTATATGGAAATCACTTGTGATCTTCCTCTGTTTGGGAGCACCCTGCTTCCTTCTGAATTCCAAAGGAGGTCAGATAGCATGGTCACAGGTCATTACACTATAATTATTTCAGAAGCACACAGAGTTATAGAGAGAGAAGAATGCTCAGAGAGCAGTGGAGAAGGGTGGCAGACAAGTTACTGCAACCACTTTGATGCAACAGTTTGGCTCACAAGCCCGGCTTTCTTAAGTAGCTGGGAGCTCATGAATACCCTGGAGGCAGAACCAATTGTTAGAGAACAAAAAATGAGTAAGCTAGTCACACTGGGAAAATTTCTGGATGGAAATTTTAATTGGCTAGGTGGAACCCTGGACGGATAGATTTTGTGGATTTAGCTGCAAAGTGGTATTAAAGGGTGTTAAAAAGTAACAGCTGTGTTTTAGATACCTTATTTTACAATTTATATCTCCAAGGTAAAAACACTTAAGAACTCTTTCCCACAGACACCTCTACACAACCATGATGGCAAAATCAGAAAAGGAGTCAATATTTTTAAGCAGATTATACATACATAATATAGGTATTTCCCTTGAGCAATTTATACCCTACTTGGATCAATCGTAAAACCCATTCAAAAAATTAAAGAACAGTTCTAATGTTTAAAATTTAATTTCAAAGCATAAATCTACATGAAAATCATGTTAACGTCAAGAGAACAGAAATGATTTCTAGAAAAACATTTGTTCTTTTTTAAGTTAGTGAAGAGTTACAGAAAGAATATAAACTGAACGGAGAAGACCTGAGTCATAGTTCAGGCTCAGTCGATAATTACTTGTGGGACCTAAACAATCCAGAGCTCTCTTTAAGCGCCAGTCTCTTCACTGTCAATGAGTGAGTTGGACTAGATTCATAGTACATCAAAACCGCAGCTTTATAAACACAGATAATTAATTTTCTAGCACAAAAACAGGCTTCTATTTAGCTAGACAGTCAGGAATATTCTCACAGCACCTATAATTTATTAATTAAAAATCAATATTAATTGTTATTAAAGATAATAAATGCTATCACTTAAGTAATTACTAAGTAAAAACTAGTAGCTCTTCATCAGGTCTTAGATCACCTGATTATAAATGAGAATACAGTCTAGGATGTTTTTCTGTTAGCATTTTCTCAATCTTTAAAAAATGCTTACGGAAACCTGTACTCAGTATCCCTGCTCAAACTTGTAGAACACCTGAGTTTTTTCTTTATGATGTTGATAACCTTACATTCTCAATAAACTATATTCTTTTAGCACCTTGCTTAGAAAACTGTGCTATTTAACAGTCACTATACTGCTTAGAATATTAAAAGTGATGTATTGCTTTTAAGTTTTAAGATTTAATCATCTCCAGAGAACCTGCACATATGCAGGTCTGCTCTTATTAAAAACGCCAGGACACCCATTTCCAAGGGGCCTCACTGTGCAAATTTCATCAAGTTTTGCTAAGCAGACCACTAACAATAACAAACAAAAATCCCACCTATGTAAATCTTATTTTATATTCACCCTTCCTTTCCCAAAACCCTGGATTTCCTACAAAATTAAATTGTGCTACCTAGTTTACAATGTAAATAATTAAAATAATACAAAACATACTGTTGCAGGAGAGAGGAAGTGGAGAAAGAAAAATAGAGGAGGGTACTAGAAAGAACCTCGCACAGAGGGCCACGACCACTCCATGAGGGGGGTTATACTCACGACACACACAAGGCATCTGAGGCTTAGGGAGGTGAGAGAAAACTTGTCCAAAGACACCCAGCTAAGCAATGGTAAAAGGAGGATTCAAAACCAATTATATCCGGCTCCCAAAAATCATACTTTTTTCCCACCAGTTCGCAAGCCATAGTAAGCACAGAATCAGCCACAATAAAGGAAGAAAATTAATGCTATAAAAATGGGGAAGCACCTGTAGCAGGAATTCTTCTAGAGTGGGACTACAAGTTGAAAATGCCTCCAAGGGCCAGGCAAGCAATATAAAATAAAGGGAATTCAATGGAGCTGGGGAACAGGAGACTATGTGTACCATCTAAAGAAGGCAGCTATGTCTCACTTGATATGGGAATGGGCGCCTGGCGTTGCCAGACTTCCTGCTTTTTCTCAAGAGACCTAGAAATAATCTCATTTTTAAAACAATACAATTAATTTTTTAAAACTAAACACTATACTGTTCAAACAAGATACATCTGTGGACCACCAGCATCCAGCCCCTGGAACTGCCAGACTGAAGTTCTGTCTGGAGGCTGTACTACAGTTTCTAACGGAAGTAGAAACAGACAAGTATGGAACCCAAGGGGCAAAGAGGCCAGGTCTGGGAACATCTGGAAAACTATAAAGTTAGATGAATGACTGTATCTGTTTAATCTAAGATGAAATTAGTTATCAGCAGTATGTTTCATTCTCAATTTTTTGGTTTTCAACATCCCAAAGTTGAAGAAAGAAAGATAAAAGAGAAAGAGTGAGGGAGGATGGATGCGCTATATGGTAATGATTTTAACATCCAGGAAAAATCTACTCTTAAGTGAGTCAAGCCACCAGTTATAGAAACTGTAATACCATTAATTCTGAACCAGATAGGATTAATTTCGGTAGCGGTGGGCAATCCCAGTGTCATATCACCTTCTCAATAAGTTTCTAATATGTTTCAGAATTATACTGACATTCCTGAAAAGACACATACAAGTATATATGTAATAGGTCTGAAACAACATCAAAAATGTAATCAAACAGAAGATATAGTTGAAATTTCCAATATAGGAAAAATAATTTTATGTTGTAATTTAGATTTAGATATTTAGGAGGCTGGAACGTCAATAGCCTAAAAAGCTAATTACCGGGCAGGGTAAAAACATCAGAAAGGGTGGAAAAATTTTTGAACAATTATATTTATATATTTCCCAATTATTTCACTATTTTAAAGGCTGTTCACTTTGGACATATGTACTTGAAGTGGTTCATTTTTTTAAAACCAAAATGGGAAAATCTCACTAGTTCAACTCATCCTTCCTGCAGACTCCAAAAGGAAAGTAGTCTGGGGTTGGAAACAAATAAATGGGGTAAGCCATAAAATAGTCAGTAACCAACAAACATCAATGAGGTCCATACATAAGTGTGGAAGAAACTGATCTCCAAAACCAGTATACTACATTGTGGGTTTACCAACAAAGTATAGAATTAGTCATTTCTTAGCCAACAAAGCATAACCAAGGGAAAGTAAGCACATTAGTATGTTACAGTGCAAGAAAGATCTTGAAATTTAAACAGAAATATTTCATAAAGATTTTGACAAATATTATTTAAGCCAAAGATACAAATGAGAATATCATCAGTATACCACCTCTTCTCTTCTCCCCACACATTCTCAATCTGTTGGATTTTCAAAGAAATACATTTGTGAATAAATTCAAAACATTTTAGCTATAAACAACAGAATCTCAGAAAGTAGAAAGTGGACTAAGAGTAAAAAAGTATTTTTATTTTACAGGTGAATGGCAATTTTTTGAGCTTTTAAAGAAAACATTTTCCAAACTTTTTACTTGAAGGCCCAAGACAATTCTTTTCACCTATATTTTTTTTCCTACAGCAATCTGCTCACTAAACGGCATGGCCATTTGATAGACTCCACATCATTATATGCACTCAGACCCTTGCCGTAAATCCCACCACACCTACTGAAACACTTTCTGTCACTATATTTACGTGATTAAAAAAGAAAGTAGCTGTTAAGTTATTTTAAGGATGGTTCTCTCTATCCTCTATACTTTCCAACAAGTAGACTCACAAATTCAACCAATAAATATTTCCATATAAATCCTGTTTTTGACTCATAAACATCACAGTCAGTTCTATAAACACTACATAGGTACACACAAAATTTCCTTTTTTCTTGGATTCAACAAGAGCCTCTAATCTACACAGGGATTTAACCTTACAACCCTCCCATCACTGAAATCACCATGTGATAAGACATGAATTTGCATTTCATTTTCGTGTAAAACTAGTAAGGTGTCATGATCCTTAAAAGGGAAGAATTTTCAGAAATAGAGAAGACAGTTTATTTTTATTTTTTTTAACTCTTAAGAAAATAGTTCATTCCGGTGGCAAGGGTTTTCCATTTTCCACATGCAAAATGCAAGTGTGGTCATTAACTGAAATTTTCTTTTCCGCAACGGGCTTACTGAGGAAAGTAATAAACTTAACAATAAGATGTTTCATCTCCGCCTCAGACCAGTTCACTAAATAATACCCAGAAAGTTAATAAGCCAGAGGTTCTTTACCTCAGCAAAAAGAAACTAGATTTTTTTCTTGGTTCGGTAATTATGGGTTTCTGTAAATACCTAAAAATGCACTGAGGAATAAAGGTTTTGCTTTATCTTTTTTTCTTAAGTTCTAACTGTCACCAGCCTAAAAGAATAAAAATGTGCAAGAAACAGAGTTCTGACCTTCCTCTCACTTTTCTACATAAGATATGAACTATATCAAACGAAAAACAAAAGAAAGAAAAAGCAAAGCTAAAAGAAAAGACAAGGAGAGACTGATGCTGTAACAGCACGGCTGAGGACAGAAGGCGGCCCACTTACTAACTGCTTTATCGTGATCAAGCTACTTCGCTTCCCTGTGCCTATTTCCTCATCTTTGAAACGTCAGTTCACTGGTCCTGAATGAGGTGTTCCACTTTGTCTCTCTTTTTTAAAAAAAATCTGTTATTAATTACTGGATGCCCAGGGTATGTTATACCAGGAGTCCTGCTGAAGAATTGAAAGAAAAGAAATAAATATAAAACTATAAAGAGAGGGAGCACACCTCCACCAGCACATTGCCAGTTTAGCGATCAGCACTCTTTCCAGTTCCCTCAGATGGTGGATAGACAGTGAAGCTTAATTCTGAGAGAAGAAACAAGGATTTCAGAAGTTAAAATGCCCCCCAACCCCAACCCACCCCGTGCCCCATACAAATGGGTTAAGTATCACCAGCCTAGGCCATGCTAGAGAGATAAGGAGAAGGTGGAACATGGCTTTTTCAAAACCCCAGAAAAACACCAAGCCTCCGTTGAAACACAGTATGACAAATCACTACAACATTACTAACACATCTCTAATAGAGAGCAAGTAATGACATAAAAAACTAATTAAATTCACACTAGAGTGTTATCTCATCCAAGTAAAAACTGAACTCTTTCAGAGAGACAGAGTACATGCAATGGCCAATTTCTGGTTTGCTTCATGTCGGTTACTGCTTTTAGGGAGGAGTTCTATAAACTGATGACGGATGATGCATTGAAGGCATTCTCTTTCCTAAAATGCATTATCTGGCACCTACTGCAGTGCTATGCACATCATGTTGACTTAGGTAAAAACAATCATATCCTGTGTCTGCTGAACTATCTGAAAAAAAAGGTTTTAAAGTTAAGGTTACCCCTTTTCCACTCAAGTCTCCTTTTACGTACCATCTTACACCCATAAGAAATGAGCATCATCACCTCTAGAGAGGAAAGCCTCCACCATATGCATCCATGCTGCAAAAAGCGTGGCAGACACTGTTGGTGGCTCATTCTACATTCCGCTTCTTTTTTGAAGATTGGCACCTGAGCTAATATCTGTTGCCAATCTCTTTTCTCTTCTTCTTCTCCCCAAAGCCCCCCAGTACATAGTTGTATATTCTAATTGTAGGTCCTTCTGGCTCTGCTATGTGGGACACTGCCTTAGCATGGCTTAATGAGTGGTGCCATTTCCGTGCCCAGGATCCGAACGGGTGAAATCCCAGGCCACCAAAGCAGAGTGTGCGAACTTAACCACTCGGCCATGGGGCCAGCCCCTGCATTCCTCTTCTTGATTGAACCCCACTTTTTTTTTTTAAGTACTCACCTCTCCTGTCTATGGCCATGTTCTTCAGCAGAAAGTCAACCCTACTCCTAGCTCCAACAAGTAGACTGTGATTTCTAAACCTATCATGGTAACTGGTTTAGAATAGACAAGTGACAATTCTTTCCAATGAAACATAAGAAATCTAACTGGGGGCTTCTGGGAAATATTCCCTAAGAAAATGTTTCAACCACAACTAGAGGGACCCACAACTAAAATATATAATCATGTACTGGGGGGATGTGGGGAGAAGAAGCAGAAAAAAAGAAAAAAGAAGAAGACTGGCAACAGCTGTTAGCTCAGGTGCCAATCTCTTAAAAAAAAAAAAAGAAAGAAAATGTTTCGATTCTTCCTGCACCCTTTTCTTCTTTAGACATTATCATTTCTGGAAGTGCCATCTGGAACTGCTGAAGTAGCTTATGACCAAGACGGAAGGCTGCCTGAGAACAAAGACCAGGTCAAGGATGGCAGAACTGAGAGACAGAAAGGGCTCAAGTCCTCGATGACATCATTGAGTCCCGGATCACACGACCTGTTGTCTGGATCCCACCAACTTCTGGATTCTCAGTGTTGTGAAATACTAAATTCCCTTATGATTTAGGTATACTTGATTCAGGCTGTCCAGCACTTGCAGCCAAAGGCATCCCAGATGACCCATACCATGGTGTAGGCCTCCTCTTCTGAGCACATGGTAGGATTACCCCTCTTGGCCCGCCGTGGTTAGGTGGGGCCATGTCACATCATCCATGTGAACTGGAGTCCTCTAGATCACTCTCTTTTCCCTTTGGCACAGCAACTAGCAATGTTCCAGACAGTGTTTGCTCCGTTGGCCTGGATACCTAAGTAATAATGATGTACAGATCCCCCCTCTCCCTACCCATTGCTAATCCATAATGAATACACATAACATGAGTAAGAATTAAATCTTTATTATTTTAAGCCACTAAAATCATCTGAGAGTTATTTGTTAGTGTAAAATAAGCTAGTCTGTCTAGTACATTTTATTTTAAAAAAATGAATGAAATAAACAAACATTTATCTGAGTTCCCAGTTAGCACAAGTAGAAGGAAAAAACTACGTTCTCACCAATCGTGTTTCTGTTTGCCCTACCAACACTAAAGAAATGGCAGAAAGTTTGCTAAGGGAAAACAAGAGAGAATTGCACCCAAAGAGAGAATAATATCTTCTAAGAAACTCCCACAGTAAATGCCCAGTTCACTCAAACAAAAGTAGTTACAAACTATCTTACCAGCACAATATGAAGGAATTTTCTATCTAAACTTTTCCCTCTTCATTCCCCACAGGAGTCATTAGAGGGAAAGGAGTTATTTATGAAGAAGAAGAGTAAGAACCTGAAGAAAGGAAAAGAATGAGGCCAACATGCTAACAGAGCATAATAGTATCAGATTTTGGACATTCTGGCTAGTTACAGAAGCAAAGTGCTTTTCAACTTTTCCATATCCACGCAGAATTAAAGGATTATAATGATCATCTATCCAGAGGACAACAAAGAAAGGAATATAAAATGTCTAATCTTTATAGCCTACAAAAAAATAATTATTAGCTCATTTGACTACATCAGTTATTTCTAAATGCTGTTATGGTACATTGCATATGTCATTAAGTTACCCTTACAGCAAATTAGAGGGGAAACAACAGCTTCTATTACCCTTTAATACAATAGCTGAGCAGTCTGCCTTCTGAACTTTGTCAAGAGATCCCACCTTTGATACTGTCGATCCAAAGTAGGCGAAGGTTTCTCAGACACCTTTTAGTCCGTTCCATCATACTCCCCAAAGGACCATTCCCCTCTCTCAGCAAAACTGCAAAGCTCAAATCTACTCATCCCTCTTACCAGAAAGCCTTCTCTGACAGCCAAACACACTTTACTACACAGACACACTGGCAGAAGAGCTCAGAAAAGTAAAGTATGGAGGCAGCAGCCTCTAGCTCTAGTACAAGACCTAGAGGTAGACAGGACCCCCAGCACACATTCTTGTGCGCACACAGGCACACCCTATTGCTATCCCAATGTTTGTACCCAACAACTGCCTGGCCCTGGTCCCAAGCAGTCTGCCAGAGTGACAAAACAGGTGATGGGGAATGCCTGCTGCACAGGGATGAAAGGAATTCCACAGCAGAACAGGAACAGCTGAGCAAGCAACTTGGGCACAAGTGAGAGCCCCATATCTAAGTCAGAGCATAATGGGCACACCCCCCCAGAGAAGGTAAGATCGGAAAGCAGTTCAGAAGAACAGCTGCAGCGTTAGGACAGGAGGGGTGGGATGGGCAGGCAGAAGGGCTAGTTTCATGACTGAAACAAGATGCTTTTACCACACAGCCCTCACTGGGAATCAAGAATAGGTGACAGATGACGGAAATCAATCCAACTCCAAAAGAGCTGACTTCAAGAAAAAGCAAAACCCTCAATCCCACAGGATCAGAAATCACTGCAGTGTCTTTTCTCTTGGCCCAAGGTAGGAACTTTACAAAACAGTCCATTTCTCTGAGCAAAGTTGCAGAGAAAAAACTGCCAAACTTTTAACGTCATTATCTTGAGGAATCTACTCTTTTTGTTAATATAATTGTTTGGAAGGTACATAAACAACAGTTAGCCCATGTCACATCCTGAGTAAGGTGAAGTCCATCAAGAGAGTCGGTAACGTGGGTATGGCATGTCCTATTTCAAAGTTTGTGCTGCAAGCAGTAACTAATGAACTTCAAAAGTCCCACTCCCTGCAGGGCAGCCGACTGCAGCTACACACATTTCCTGACACAGAACTGATCAAATTCTTAGTGGCAGTGAATAGAGGACTCACATATCTGTCAGGGAACAGCACCAGATACCAATAAGGCATGCAAAATGCCTGTGCAGTCTATGTGACATTGGATGGGTTTGGTAAGCGATAGTCACTATAAATACTATTATAGAATAAGCCCTCACTTATTTTCAAACTCTCCAGATATACCACATTGAAAAAGTCTTCTTATATGACTTATATAGACTCAGCTGATTAATAATCGAAAAAGAGCTTATTAAAATGATTAAACATTTAGAATAATATAAACATAACTACCTTAAACCATTGCATTTTAATATAAAACATAAACGTGCATTCTATCAATTTTTGATGTAGAGCCAAGTATAAACTCATGGTTCTTACATAAACCACACTTGCAATGCATTCTCTAAAACATTCAGTTTCTGTTCCTTTAAAGCAGGATTATTCATTTATTCAACAAATGCTGAGTGCCCACTACAAGCCAAGCCCTGTCCTAAGATTTAGTAAGGCCTCTGGCTTTTACTCTGAGACAGCAACTGTTGGAGGATTTTGAGAAGAGTGACATGACCTAACTTTAACTTTATCAGGATCATTTTGCTTGGGAGGGTGGAAGCAGGGAGACAGGACAGTAAGCGGCTATTATGATAAATCCAGGAGACAGATGACGGGACTTGAACTAAGGAGGCGGCAGTAGAGATAAGTCAAATCCTGGACATATTTTAAAGATGGAGCCAGTGTAATATTCAACTCAACCAGGAGGAGAGAACTATACAGACAGACCAGAAAACGGCCTCCCAGCCTCCAACACTTGGGAGAAACAGTTAATGTTACAAAGAGTGGAGAGTGAGGTCAATTAAGAGAGCTTCTACCTTAAAACAAACTGTGCTTCATCTGAGAATAAATTTGGTTAAGTTGTTACTCTTTAATCCTAAAACAATATCTATATGGACCAGTTAAAATAATAAAATTTATAGTCTAGTCCCTAACAATGTATTTTCTCTTCTTCAGTAAGAGATCAACTCCAAATTCACTATTGTGGTCAACCAGCTCAACATATCCACAATCCAACTCATTAACCTCCTAACATCTCAGTTTTTTAAAAATAATTATACCCATCTGAACATGTTATTTTAAGGATTAAATAAAAGTGCATGTTACTAAAATTCTATGGAAAGTAGCTATGGCTCTTCTGTTTTAGGCAGAAGGAAGCAGTACTGTGGTGCGGCTCCACAGCCTCTCGTGCGTGCCCGGCACCCCTACTGCTGTGCAGTGCACAGCCCCTACAGCTATAGTCAGCGGTCTACTCTGGGAACGTGCAAGAGTTGAATTCCAACCTTGCCACAAACCTACCTGTATGGACTTAAATAAGATTCTTGACCTTCCTGGGCCTCAGCTGTAAGGAGAAACAGGTAGCAGAGTACCTTAACACCAGGCACTCCCTTGTCACCCTGCCCAAATTTGCTTCTTTCATATTCTTCATTTCCATAGGAGCTAGAAGCCAGTCTCAATTTTTTCCCTTTCTCCAAAGTCCTCATCCTACCTTCAATAAAACCTGTAGATGTTTTGTCTAAACAGCTCTTACCTTGATGGACTCTATCCCCTTTTTCCATTCCCACTGCCTCATTCTCTCTCAAATGAACTTAAACAGCTAGACTTCCACTGATCCCCTTACTTCTGATCCAGCCAGACTCCTACTGGTCCCATTCACCTTTCTGAAATGAATACCCCACATCACTCACCTATAAGGTTCCCCATGCCTACCAAATAAAGTCCACATTCTACAGAACACAGCAAACAGGGCCCTTCACATATTGCTTCTTCCAACCTTATCTTTCCCCTCCTCATTCATCCCCTCCAATGCAGTTTACATTCCAGTCACACAAAACTAAAGCACTTTTCCCAAACTCTATACACTCTCTCAATGCGTCAGGGTCTTTGTACACGTTTCCTCTTCCACATAAATGATGCTAGTATCCCTACATTCTTCATCTGGCAAAATCCCATTATCTTCTAGACATCCTCCTGTGAGTTTAATTTCACACCTTTCACTTAGTTTAATTTCATGTCTTCTATGAAGACGGGTTCTCTGCCTCCCCAGATTGAGTTCTTCATTCCTTCTCTGTGCTCCCATAGCATCTGGTACATACCTCTGTTAGAGCATCTGTAGGATGCCAGTGTCCGTTTCTGAGCTGCAGGGGCCCAGTCTTTTACATGTTTGTATCCTCTCCCCAGTGCCTAACACTGCCTGGAACACAGTACAAGATACATGCATGAGAAACAAATAAAAACAGGCTGCAACTCTTGCGGGTCATTTCAGTTTAATGTAAGTACCTCACATAGCACTATTTTTCCAATTTTTTTTTCAGCCTTGGGAATCTCAGTGTTCTTCCCATAAGAACTTCTTCTCTTAAAGGTCTAGATAGGCAGGCATATTCTGCGGGATTAAATCAAAGACCTTTATTTTCTCTATTTAGGCATTTTCTAGATCAGGTTTCTCAACCTCAGCACTACTAACATTTACAGCCACATAATTCTTTGTTGTAGGCGGCTGTCCTGTGCACTATGGGATGTTTAGCAGCATCCTTGGCCTCTACTCACAAGAGGCCAGTAGTTAACTCCTCCCTCTCCCTAAGTAGTAGCAACCAATATGTCTCCAGACACAGCCAAATGTCCCCTGGGGGACAAAATGGCCCCTGGTTGAGAACCACTACTCTAGACAATATTCCTAAAAATGAAGAAATATTCCCATTCTCCATTTGAAACTGAAAACTTTATTTCAATGTGATGAAGATCATAACTTTAGTGAAACAAAGAAAAATCCTGGCATTAATATAAAAACGTTCAGAATATTCAAAATGGTAGAAACCATTTTCTTTTCCATTTCTATTTCCCAAGTGCCTGGCTCAACAATATGAAGTGGATTACAGACATCTTTAAAAGCAACTGTCCAATGAAAAGTCTTTTAACAAGACAACTGCAGATTAAAGAGAAATAAACCTTTTTTTAATCAAGTCAGTTTAATTTCACTAAATTTAAAACAAAGGGTGAGTGAAAATAATTATATGAACAAAATCACATTCCTGTGTATGAAGTGCCTACTCCAAGCATTGGGGACAGGGCAGTAAATAAAACAGGCAGAGCTTCTGGTCCCATGGTACTTCCATCCCCATCATCAGACTGGAAAGCCAACAGAAAGTGTTAGTAGTACAGTGCCCACTCTAGATTAGCACATACTGTGTAAGGCTGCCATCTAAGGCTCATATAAGCACATACCCTAGAAGAAAAACATCATACCACGAGTAGCTTTAAAGCATGTACTAACTGAGATCTAGTTTGTCATTAGTCATAAAATTTATTAGCAAACATGAGCAATGATAAAAAAAAAGGTAACGCAAAAATGGGGGAAAACTAATTTACACATTACGGTTTTATCTCAGAAATTATTTTCACAAGGTATGGTAACAAAAATGCTTGGGAATATTACATGAAAATATGACCGGTTTCTCTTTCGTACATTATTTTAATAACCTACTCACTAGCATGCTGGACAATCTCTGGTGCAAGACTTATTTCAAATTTAACTAGAAACATTTTTGATATCTTCCCATAGTAGAAAAGACAACTTTACCTAATTATATACTTAAATGTAATAAAACGTTGCAACACATTATCATCCCTACCTCACCAAAAAACAAAAACAAAAGTTCTGCATTATTTCTCTCAATGAAAACTATTGAATATTCGGTTCTTTGCCTTTACTCCATTCTATTACTTGGTTTCCTCTGTATCCAGTCAAGGACTCCACATGTCAGGAACTCTTCCTACCATATCCCTTAAACACCTGTTTGTTTATGTATTTATCATTTTTAAAAACTTATTTCCTGAGCCAGCCCTGATGGCCTAGTGGTTAAAGTTTGCCCCTCTCCACCTCAGTGGCCCAGGTTTGGTTCCCAGGCATGGAACTACACCACTCGTCTGTCAGTAGGCATGTAGTGGTAGCAGCTTACACAGAAGAACTAGAAGGACTTACAACTGTAATATACAACTATGTACTGGGGCTTTGGGGAGGAGAAAATAAAAGAGGAATATTGGCAACAGATGTTAGCTCAGGGCAAATCTTAAAAAAAAAGAATTTATTTCACAAAACATGGCACAACATGCAGCTACATTCTTCACTTCCCTTTAGTTTTCATCCAGTTATGCAGCCCTGTCTTCTACTGAAGATGTTACAGAGATGTGGGGCTGTTTGATTTTTTGTTTTTCAATTGCATGGCCCATTTCAATAAGAGTCTACTGAGACTACTAGGGATCAGAAACTTGAAATGATACCACATACCCAAAAGTCCTGAAAAAGACACTACATATGTAACTAGAATCTAACCTTGACCATCCCTACCTAATAACTTCTCCATTCCACTTTTCAAGATCTAGGCAAACAAAACTCAAAAAGATCGAATTTCCCTTGGGTTACAGAACCACCATTAACCAAGATATAACAACCTGGCAGTTCAAAACTGACGCACTATTGATTTCCTCTCAAGAAACCATCTGTGCTCATCATTCCTTCATTTATTTTCCACCACCACCAGCCTGTCAAAACAAAAAACAAAACAAAACTCAGATCATTCAGGTTCCCTTCCTTATGTGCATATCTATTTTAAAAAACTGGAAATATAAGCAACAATTCAGCATCTATTGGTAAAAGGTCATATATCCAAAACCAAACCTAAAATAATTCTTTCTTTTTTAAAACTCTGCAGAAGGAGGGGATAAAAAGCACTCCTTGGCCTCTTTATACTCCCCCTTTAGATTTTAAGATGTTCACTTGAACTTCTCTCCTGTCTGTGTCAACTCCCAACTTGACTGCTAATACCACCTTAAGAGCTACTCTTCACCCAAAAAAAAGAGAGAAAATCCTTTAAAATACATTCAGTTGAAGGAAATAAATCCCTTGGAGCACACTGCCATCTATTCTTCCGATGCCTCCTACCCTCATCCGACCTGAAATGCTTTTTCTTGGTGTTTTAGTACTATTTGTAAATAGATGCCAGTTGCAGACACAACTTTTCTGTGATTTACTGGGAGTTATCAATCCATTGAGTCACTTGAGAATTTCCTTCATAGCTATCCTCTTGAGTTTGCTTTTTGTTTAGGGTTTTGTTTTGTTTTGTTTTGTTTTTAAGGAGTAGAGCAGGAAATGGAGGGGAAAAAGAGATCCTCACAGTCCTGTGCCTGCCCCCCCTTTCCCCTCCCCCCTCCCCCACCCCTAAATGAATGTGAGAACTTCCTGTAGTGAGAACACCATGAATAGGACCTGGCATCCAGACAGGAAAGATAGTACAGGACTATGAATGCTCTGAATAAAGCTTCTATGCAGCCACTAAATTAAAGGAATTCAGGAGCTGCACAAAGGGCCTGGCGATTTAATGGATTCAGTCTTTTATTTTACGTATAATTAGGCAGCATACAAATGAAAGCCTTTCCCAAGGAGCTGGCCTGCACTAACAAGGCCAGATGACTCCCCCCTCCATACTCCCCATTTCTCCCCTTGAGTTGATGCTTTTCTTAGTCTTAGACAAACATTTCAGGAGGAACTTGTCTAGATATAATAATTCAGCCCACCCTTCTCAAGAAGTACAAATTATCTCTTACCTAGAGGTCAAATTCTGAGGTACCTTCAAGTTTCACTCCTTTATAGATTCCCATACAAATGCATTATTTGAGAGAAGTGTTCAGATAGGGAACGACTGCCTCCTTCCCCCCACAAACACTCTACATGCTTCACACTTATTTTTTAACCAGAATAATAATACTAGAAAATGTTTCCAGACCAATTCTGCTTATCAGGATGACGAATAAGTAGTGGGAAAAACTTAGCACACATCTCTAATGCGCTGTTGTGTGAAGAACCAACCCAAGATCCACTCTGGGTCACCTACACGTAAGCCGCAGGACTCGAAAACCCAAAGGCAGTTAACACTGTATCTTCTTTTTACACACAGCTCTCACTCTGGGCACCTGAGCAATCAGGGGAACCCGAGAAACAGGATTTAAAGTGAACAGACACACAGACAATCAAGCCCACAAAATGACCTTTTTTCCCCCCTCTATTGTACTTGAACCCTTTCATTTTCTCTTTCTTTTCATTCTTCTGCCCAGGCCCTCCCCCTAAAATGCAGTGACTTGACAGCTAAAACTTAAAAAGGAGAGGAGGAGGAGACAGTTTTTTGAGATGCAGCAAAAAAAGAAATGTATTAATGAATAGCAGAAGAAAGTAGAGATCCCAATAGCTTACAAAAACCTAAGAAATTCACCCTCCCTACCATTAAAACTGTAGAATACAGACTTTACATGACAGCAGCAAGTCACACAAGAAGCTACACACAGGAAAAAGAAGAGAAGAGCAAAAAATGCAAAAGACAAAAATTCAGTAGTCAGAAATCTAAGAGCCAATTTGAATCTGAGCAGAGCTCTGAGAAAAACTATCAAGATATAAGTGGCAGTTTTTCAAGACTGTAAAGGCTTTTTCCTCTACGTAAAACAGAGCGGTTACATTAAATGAACACAAAACACGTAGGGGTGTGTGTGAGGAAAGGTGGAGGGAGAGAGGCAAAGAATGGATGAGAGGGAGGGAGGTAGAGACATTGTCACTAGACTAGGCTAAGATTGGAAGCCTCCTGAGGACATGAACTACTGCCTCATTCACTACTAAATCCCCAGTGAACACACATCTGCACACAGTGGCAATCAACAATTAGCCAAAAGAAAGAAGCTGGAAGATGGGGATTATGGGCTGAACTAGTTCCTCTATAATTCATATGTACCTCAGAATGTGACTGTATTAGGAGACAGGGCCTTTAAAGAGGTATTAGGGTAAAAGCAGGCCATTAAGGTGGCCCTAATTCATTCTGACTGGTGTCCTTATAAGGAGAGGAAATTTGGACACACAAACGAACACCAGCGTCGCAAGTGCACAAAGGAAAGACCACGCGAGGACACAGCGAGAAGAAAGCCATCTGCAGCTAAGGAGACAGCCCTCAAAGGAAACCAAACCTGCCAACCCCTTGATCTTGGACTTCCAATGCCCAGAAATGCGAGGAAACAAATTCTGTAATTTAAGCCTCTCAGCCTGTGGTATTGCGTTATGGCAGCCCTAGGAGACTAATACAACGGGAAAGAGGGAAACAGGGAAGGACAGAGAAACGGAAAGGAAGATGTTAAGTAGTTAACCAGGTGTCAGCTCTAAGTTTCCAGAAATTTACGCTCTCTGCCATATACTTTTCCACATTGTAACAAATATTTTTTGACAAGAAGTATGTACCTTTCTTTATAACAGTGGTGGGACTAGGGGTCGGGGAGGAGAATCTGTTCTTTTTTTCCAAATTCCAAGAGGTTTGGAGCTTGATAATATGAGGCTATAAAAACTTAAATTCCTTAAAAAGAAGAATCCCCTATACACATATATTTAGAGTACCTATACTCCTGAGTTAATCTAAACATGTGCTAACTAAATAAAAGGAACAATGTCTAACTTCAAGGGTAATAAGCAAGAAAGAACAAAAGCCATCAGCCAAAAATAAGACCTACAACAGAAAGTGTCAGAGATAAAGTATTCTAAAGTCTTTGTTTTTTGGTTTTTAAGGAGAGGGTGCTGAAGAAATGGTGATTAACTACAGGCTTTTTAGGTCACATATTCAAGTTAAATATTTTAAAGTAACCAATAAAATAATAAAACAAATTACAAAACTTCCAGATGAACAGAAAGTAAAATGAGAATTAAAGAAAACCTTATCAAGAGAAAATCAAAACCTAAAAAGGTGGGAGGAGCAAAAAATTAACAGTTAATAAATACACCAAAATGTAAATCAACAGACTGAATTTACAGATTCTCAGATTAAATTTTAAGCCTGCTGTATGCAGTTTAGAAGATGGGCAACAAAAACAACACAGAAAGAATGTTAAAGAAAGGAAAGAACGTATATCAAGTATTAACCAAAGAAAGCTCAAATAATCACATTAAAATCAAACAAAATACTCATTAAGGCAAAAGTCACTTTAGAAATAAAAAGTCATTATCTAATAATAAGATTCAGCCAACAAGATTAAAATTCTGAATTTACCTGCAATTTATCAAAATAACCTCAAAATATATAAAGCAAATATCAACTGAATTAAAGGAGGAATTTAATAAATTCACAATCAGTAAGAAAGATTTTAACATATTCTCGATAAACTGAACAGTCAAAAATTAGTAAGACTACACAAAATCTGAATGATATAACAAGCATGATCTAACAAACATATACAATAGCCAAACAACCCAACAATTAGAATATATGTGCTTTTCAAGCAAACATGGAACAATTATAAAAACATACCAGCCCACAAAATCAACCTCAACAAATACCAAAAAATCAGTATCACACAGGCACCGTGTCTAACAATTATGCCGTAAAATTAGAAATAACGCATTTTAGATTTTAAATATTCTAATATATATATTTGGAAACACTAAAATGCCCTCCAAAAGGGGTAAAAGGGCAGATTTATACCGTGACAGATGGCAACTAGGCTTTGGATGTTGAACACGTTAGCCTACACAGAAGTCAAAATATAATGATGTACCAAAGTTTAGACAATGTTATAAACCAATGTTACCTTGACAAAAAATTAGTTTTACAAATGCCGTTCAGGGGCCAGCCCCATGGCTCAGTGGTTAAGTTCGTGCGCTCTGCTTTGGCGGCTCAGGGTTCTGATCCTGGGCGTGGACCTAGATAGCACTGCTCATCAAGCCATGCTGAGGCGGTGTCCCAACATGCCACAACTAGAAGGACCCACAACTAAAAAGACATATACAACTAACTATTGGGGGGCTTTGGAGAGAAGAAGGCAAAACAAAATATTAAAAAAAAAGAAACAAAAAAAAAGCCCTTCAAACTAATTCACAAAATAAAAAAAATCACAGTAAAATTATAAAAATATTTAGAAATGAACTGCCTATCAAATGAAAACTAAAGCACCTCATATTAAAATTTGTGGGATGCCAGTAAAGTGGTATTAGAGAGAGATTTATGGTCTGCTGTAGACAGAATGCATGTTTCCCCCTAAAATTCATCTGTTGAAAACTAATCCCCAGTGTGTCGTATTAGAAGGTGAGGCCTTTGGGAGATGATTAGGTCTTGAGGGTGGAGCTCTCATGAATGGTATTAGTGCCCTTATAAAAGAGACCTCAGAGAGTTCCCTCTCTCTTCAGATATATAAGGATACAAGAAGTCAGCAGTCTGTAACCTGGAAGAGGGTTCTCACCAGAACCCAAACATGCTGGCACCCTGATCTCAGACTTCTAGCCTCCAGAACCATGAGAAATAAATTTTTGCTACTTATAAGCCACCAGTCTATGGTACTTTGTTATAGCAGCCGGGAACGGACTAAAATACGATCTTAGAAAAGAAGGGCTGAAGATTAATAAGCTAAGCATCCAACTTTAGTTAGGAATAAAATGAAAGAGAATGCCTAAAAATTGATTAATGAGATTAAAAATAAGAGCATACATTAATTAGCTATGGGGGGAGCGGAACAATGGATTTCAATAAAATCTAATGTTGATTCCTTCAAAACACCAATAATACTTACAAATCCATAGTCAGACCAACAAGAAAGAGAAGGCACATATAAAGAAGACATTGCAAAGGTAGTAGAGATTTCAATAATGTTGAAAAACAAACCTGGAATATTTTCTAGAAAAACACAGCTTCCCAAAGCTGACTCTAGAAGAATTAGAAAACCTGAATATAGCTATAACCATTAGATAAATTGAAACACAAATTTAAAAGCCACCAGACCCAGAAAGTTTAAGCAAGTTCTACCAAACATTCAGGGAACAAACACATAACTCCCATCTTATACAAATGGTTCCAGAAAAAACAAAAAGAGGGAACACTCCCCAGTTCACCTTCTGGGGCTAGTACAACTCTGCAACTAAAATAGGGGAAGAACAGTTCAAGAAAGGAAGTTTGAGCCAATTCTACTTGTATAACAAAACACGACTAAATAAAATATTAGCTAATTAAATTCAGCAAGATAATTTTTTAAAATCTCAAGAACACATGGATCATTTAACATTAGAAAATCTAAACACGTAAATTTATCACATTCCACAGAATATAAACACCACCATAAGATCTCTAGGTACAGAAAAATAATCAATAAAATCAATACTCCTTTCATGATTTTAAAAACAAACTTCTCATAACATTCCTAACCTTATAAAGTTTATCAACAAGAAACTTCAATCAAATTAAATGGCAAAATGAATTCCCTTTAAAGAAAGAAACGAAATTCAGAGAAGTCTCCTATCTCCACTTTCTTTCAACTCTGTACTGGAAGTCCTAGCCAGCGTGACAAGCAAAAGAAATTACATGTCTAAGACCCGAAAGAAATAACACCACCACTATTCACAAGGGATATGGCTGACTGCACAAAATAATTCAGATATACAAACTACTAAACGAACAAAAGCTCAGCAAAGTTGATAAATCTAAGATTAAAATGCAAAAATAAATTACACTGCTATGCACCAGCAAACAATTTAAGACTTGAGTCCACCACTTAATAAAAAAAATAACCATAAGTTGTATAGGAATGAATCTCACAAAGCATGTGGCAGGTTGCTGAGATCATGATGTGTACACAGGTTTATTTCTTTAAACAAGAGAAAAAACACATGTGAAGCAAAGCCAGCAAAATGTTAAGAGTCAACCCAGTAAAGCTGGGCGGTGGTGACCCAGGAGTTCTTTACATCACTCTCTCAACTTACCTTCAGGCTTGAAATGGCTCACGACAAAATATTTTAAAAGAAAGAAATACTGCAAAGCTAAAATCATTTGGGCAAAATCAAAATAAATTAATTGCTGTTTAAGCACATCATTCAAATAGTGTTCATCTTACACTTTTCAAAGGATGTATAGGCAATATGTAGAAAACGAAGAAGAAAATCAAATTGCATAAACAAAAGGTAACAACAGCAGGCAAGTGTTAATACCTGAGGAAACTTCACTATACAAAAAATTAGTTTTCTTCCAACTATCTTCCTCCACCTATTAATATATAAAGCAATCCATTAAGCATGGCTTATAGTCTTCCCCTTGGGGGCCCAGAAATAAATCCAGCAGTCAGCTATATAGATTTAACACCTCTGACACAGCCTGTCTCTGACACGGTTCATTTGAAATTAGTACAGTACTTCAGTTTCAAATCTTTAAATCATAGTTTTCCTCCAAATTGTAAAGACTCTTATCATAATTTTCCTTTTATATTTATGTAGTAAAGAAATATTGGCTAACGTTTACTACCAGTAACTAATTTTTTAAAAACACAGTAACTAAAAGGGGCAACAGTAACATTAAGAATTTTTCTTTTTATCAGGAATTTCTCACAGATTTGGTCCAGTGATTATCATTTCAATATTGAAAGTGCTTTGAAAATGTAAAGCATTCTGTAAATACAGAATGGCGATATTACTATTATCATTGTTGCTCTTGTTAAAATCATCGGCTCAAAAAAAATCCCCTAATATCTGTCAACATTACAGCACTTCTCTGTAATACTCACAACCTCATGTGAAAATACCACATACTTTCAATAAGAGTTTATCACTTCACCCCCCACAAATATGCCACTGAAGGACTCTGAAACTGACACCCCTTACATTTAATAATGCAACTTGTTCCTTTCAGTTCACAATAAAAAATGTAAAATGAGCTGGATTCTTAATGACATGTGAGTTTGTTGATGGTTCAGGGTTATCCAAACTACATTTTCATACATTATCACTAGCTTATAAGAATTCAGACTGTGCTAGAACATGCTACAGGTAACATGTATTTGTTTCTCCTCTTCTTTTACTTATGATAAATTAAATAGTCTTCTGGAGTCAAAGTGTACAGAACTCAACCTCACCCACACTTTTTATGAAAGGCTGTCTGTCAGTAAGCAAGGAAAAGTTCAGGTAGGCTTAACACATACCAAAAAACAAAAACCCAACCTCTTGATTATAATTTTTTTAAGTATGTATTAGTATAACACAAATAAGATTATTAAACTCTAAAACATAACAGAATTTTTAAATGTTTTCAGTAATATCCACATGCCAGGTTTACAAACCTTACTAAATTATAGCAGATACTTCCTAAACTTTCCTCAAGTCTGTGAGCTCTGTCCACGCTGTACCCTTTTCCTTTTTCACACTTGCCGCAAGTCCTTGTTAACAGAGGACATAAACCAAAGGAGGAATTAAAATCCAAATTCTTAGGGGGGCAAAATAGGAAAGCCTAGCTAGTGTGTGTTACAAACCACATGTCAATTGAAATCTCTCATTAAGAAATCTATCCCTGACTTACATGTTATTAATGTATGTGATAAATATTTGCAAATCCATACAGTAGTTATTTCTAATATTGTATAGTGTAGTATAACATACCGTAATTACAGTCACTTTGTGATAATACATGCCAATGGAAGAAGCAGAGATAAACAGCACTGAAGCTCAAACATGGATATGCATTACATGATTTTTTCCTCCTCCTATGTTTTATCTGGTAGCTTGTTTACTGCTTCCTTTCCTCCTTCACTCACTCTATAAGAATTTATTGAGTATCTACTAAGTGTCAAGCATTCTGTTAGGTTCTAAAACTATAAACATCAATTTCCAAACGGGTATGAGAATAAACTCATACAATGCACTAAATAAGTCTTACCACAGATACACAAAGTACAATCAGCTGGCACTCTGACTCCTGTCTGAATAAACATCAATTGTTAGAAAGAAAAACAGCTCTAACACCAGCTCAGAGTAAACATGTAGCAAAAAATTAGAAGTTAACTATCATGCATAGAATTTAAGCAACCCCACACAGATAAAAGTAACTCCTGTTGCTCTAAGTCAGGGTTCAGAAGCCCCCCAGCCCTTTGGGACCAGGCAGGAAACCTGCATGAGAGAAGAGCTCAGGGGGACGTGAAGAGGACAGGTACCCTCTGAAGAGAGCTGCCACCACTCATCGGCTGTACCTGCAGGCATTGCCACAGAAGCCCAGTATGCTCAGATGTTCTGATTAAAAAGAGAAAGAAAAAAAAGAAATTTTGATTTTAATAGGAAACTTTACAATGCTTAACTGATAGCAATTCATTTAAAAATATTTCAAACTGTGTCCACCAAATAAAACAGGTCTGTGAGCCACGTGCAGCACATGGGCACCAGTTTGGAGCTCCAAGTCCTCCAAAAGATGATCCAACTTAAGTCTCCCGATCAAGACAGTAAAAGTCAAGCAAAATTCAAAAGAAAAAAAAATACCAAAAGTATATACCCAAACTTTAAATGTACTCCTGTTAACACCACAGGATGTCTGTAGTCACAAAAATCCAGACTGTGGGAGACTCTACAGAACGGATAACCTGGTTTTTTCAACAACTATATTGCAAGAGAAAGAGAGGAAGAGGGCAAGGGTGGGAGAGAGAGAAGGATAACCTAAAATTAAAAGAAATTTAAAAAACATAAAACCAATCACAAGATAGGGAACACATTTGGGTCATAATTCAAACTAAAAATTTAAGACAATTGGAAATATGAACAGTGACTAAATATTTGTTGAAAAATAGGAATAGGGTTAATTTCTTTACAGTAACAGAGTTACGGTTGTTTTCAAAAAGAGTGCTTATGTTTTAGAGATACTTAAGTACAAAGAAATTTATAGGTAAAATGATATGATGTCTAGGATTTGCTACAAAATAATCAGGCAGAAGGGGCTCGAGATGAAGCAAGACTGGCCAGGAGGAAGTAATTGCTGATGCTGGGCAACGACTACCCAGGAGTTTGTGACACTATTTTGCCTACCTTTTAAAATGTTTTTAAATTTTCCATAAGTAAAAAAATCCTAAAATAAAAAAATTTTTACCTCTTTCCTGTTTACTATCACTTGATTTTATCAAAAGTAGGAAAACAATTCAAAAGATAAAGACCAAGAGAGGGGAAAAGGAGAACAGAGAGTAATCGCTTCAGTACTAACTATAAAGAAACTAATTAACCTGCCCTTAATTGAAAAATAATTGATTTTGTGCACAAATGACCCCAGGACCTCTCTCATTTATGGATAAAAATGTACAAAAAAGAAATCCTATGCCAGCATAATCTCAGTGAATGTCCCCCTAACAGGACATAAAAATTGTAATGCTGTATTCCAACTTCATTAAAATGGAAGTCGGCTGCTAAAGTGCCAAGAGAACAAACCGAGTTGGTGTTTTTTAATTTCCTCAGTCAAACATGCTTGATGTTCAGCATGGCTCATCATTGCCGGGGGTGAGTTAGGGGAAGATGGAGTATACAACAGGGAATGTTTATATACTCATTCAACGAGAAGTACTAATTTTTCTTTTCTAAGAAAGGCAAAATGTGTGGGTGGGGCAAAAAGAGGGTAAAACAAAGCTTTCTGTAAAAACGAATATGAGGCCGGTAAAAGGTTATGCCTTTATTATCAGACCATGGCCCACTAATTTGGGAGCATCTCGGTTCTCAGTGCACAGTCAGTGTGGCTGGGTAAAGAACTAGGTGGCTTAGGAGAGCTAGATAGATGAAGAAGGCACATGTAGAGAGTGTACATAGGAAGGGGAGAAGAGGAGCTGTTCTGAGTGTGTCCAGAACAGAAGGCTCAAGCGAATACAGAAAAGACAGAGTTACTTTTATCCTCCCTCTATCCCTCCTATTGATAAGATGAAGCTATAAAACGATAGTTATGGCAACTGTCCTTGCAAAAGACAAATCTAAATAATGTTTGACAACCCAATGGAATGATTTTCTATTATTCTTAAAATTAATTCCAAACACTAACTGTGGCCTATAAGGCCCTCACAGCCAGACATAACCTGGAGGGCATATCTACCTATTTTGTATTTAACTTAAAGGGGGGAAAAAACCTTTAATGACCAAATCACTCTGATGTCGGCAGAACTTGGCCCCAGATGACACACACCCACCGTCCAGCCCTGACTATTCCTCCAGCCTTGCCTTGTAACACTCTCACTTCACCACACTCACAGTGGGCCTTCCCCGAGGTCCTTAAACATGCTGGGCTCCCCACCTCAGGGCCTTCACACATACCATTCCCCCATGTGGAACACTCTTCCACATGCCCTAGACCCCAAGCCCCTAAACCACTATTTATGCTCAGGTCTCAGCTTAAACGACAAGGATTCACTGCTATAGAAATACATATTTTTCCTCAGTGGCACACATCACAATTACTATACAAGTATGTGTTTGACAAGTCTCCTCCTTGCTGTGAAGTCACAAGGACAGGGACCGTGTTTGTCTTGTTACAGACTGGCATGTAGTAGGCATAAGGTTCAAGAACTATTTGTAAGAAAGGGAGAAGGGAGAGCTCTCCCTGTACAGTCTTACTCCGCCGTTTAATGATTATGTGTCCTTGTGCAATTTGGCTTAAGCTTCTGAAAAGGCAGAGGATCCGTCTGACTCATCTTCCCCCAACCTTCAAAGCACCTTGTGTTTTTGGAAGCAAGCACTCTACAACTGTGTGAATTGACTAAGTAGATGAGAAAAAAAGACAGTATCCCATATAAAGACAGTTTCTGTTATACTGATCAGTGACTTTTGAACATAAACAAAATTTTGTGCCAACAACTGCCAGCCCAATAAATATAAAGTTCCTAAGGGAATAAAACAAGAAAAAAATACATAAAAACAACTCTACTCCCATTCTACTAGGCTCTCCAAATCAAAAGCAAAGCTCTTTTTTTTCCCTCCAATATTACGAGTTTGGCAATTTACCATGTTTGATATGAAGAGTTAACAATTACGGTTCTTTCTCAAGAGTTTCTATCCTATGCCCCGAAACATCTTTATTAGAAATTTACAGAAACTAACTTTTCAACTGGATATAATACTTCAGTAAATATTCAGGCAATTATATTCTTAAGAAAGACCTAACTGCTAGTTTTTCATTTGCTTCAGTAACGACAATTTGAAATCTCAGCATCTAGCCCAGTACTTAGCACAAAACAGAAATTCAATGCTTACTACAATCAACAAGAGGAAAAACAATAGGTTTAACATGGTTTCTTTCTGTCCTTTTTTTTTTTTTAAGGAAGATTAGCCCTGAGCTAACATCTGCCACCAATCTTCCTCTTTTTGCTGAGGAAGACTGGCCCTGAGCTAACATCCGTGCCCATCCTCCTCTATTTTATATATGGGATGCTGCCACAGCATGGCTTGATGGGCGGCGCATTGGTCCATGCCTGAGATCCGAGCTGACAAACCGCGGGCTGCCAAAGCAAATGTGAACTTAACCACTGCTCCACTCAGCCAGCCCCTAACATGGTTTCAAATAGTATTTATTATTTAACAATGATTGTCCCCTATACAATTTGGTTTATATCTATCTAAACTTACAATTTATCACATCTTCATGCTCACTTCATAAACAGATTCAAGCCACAAGTCACTTTAACAACCTAGAAATGGAAAACGCATTCTTCAGAACCAGCTCTTATCTCTGAATTAATATATAAGCAATAGGTCATGGGAAAAAAAAATCAAACTATCTCAGAAGTTCTATTATTCCATAAATGATTTTACAAACAGAAGGGAAATGGGATATAATGGAAGAGACAATTCAAGCTCTGTCATTTACTAGTTGCAAATTTTCTACTGGTTTTTGAGCATCATGTCTCCATATCTACCCCACCCCCCACCCACACTCATAGAGAGTGGGAGTAGGGAACCAAAACCATGGTATCAAAACCGTCCAAAACAAACCTGCCCGATGCAAGCACTGCCAAACCTGTAAAACCGAGTGTGGCAATCATTTCCTCCACCTTCAGTTTACTACCCACCCTTGCCTCCAGTGCAGTAAGGTGCTTTACACTAGTCCAAGAAAGGATCACCCCACATAAAATTCAGCATAGGTTGAAATCACAGTAATGAACTCCCAAAAGAGGTTATAAACTATGATTAGTTGGTTGATTGCTCAAGAAAAAGCATATTACAATAAATATTGACACCTGGTTTTTCCTTACCTTCTAACTCACTAAGAAAATTGAGGCCCAACTTCCTGAACTGTCACTTAAATGAATCTTTATCTTTACCCATCCTTCCTAGCAGCCTCAAAGAAATAGGCAGCCCTCCTTCCACCCACGGTTAACTCCTTCATGGGTGTTCATGATTCCACCCCTTCTTACTTCTTCCAGGACTTTCCTGATTATTTTTCCCTCTCCATTCGTCCTTCATCCTTAGCCTCTCCCTCTCTCTCCCTTCTGGATAGAAACAGTGTTCGAGTTTCTTCCTTCAGGACCTTTTCCCTTCTTCTATCGAGGTATAACTTACATCTGGTAAAGCACACAAACCCTACATGTACATTCAACAAATTGTCATATATGTTTATACCCAGGAAACTAAAACCTGGAAAAATACAAAAAACATTATCAATAGCAGATGGCTCAAGCCCCTTCTCATCAACATCCCTCTGAAAAGTAACAACTATTAGGATCTGTCACCAAAAATTAGTTTTGCCTGTTAACTGGCCTTCACATAGTCATACAGTATGTCTCTTTTATATCCGAATTCTTTCACTTAACATAATCCACTAGCACTTTTTAAATACAGTCATTTCTCAGAGTTGTTCCCTCAACCCTTTCCTCATTCTGCCCACTCCATCTAGCAATTTCATTCAATCCAAAAACTTCAACTACTACCTAAATATAGGTGATCCCTGAGCTCTTTAGACATACCTGGATTTCCTTCAGGCACCTTAAGTTAACAAATCCAAAATCTACTTCACCATCTCTCCTCCTTACCCTAAAGCCAATTCCTGCTCTTACATTCTGCCTGTTAGTTAATAAGACTACAGTCAACCAAACTAGAAACCTCCAAGTCATCATAACATACAAAACCCTGTGGGTCTTGTTCACACTATATCCCTGGCATAGAATATAGTGACAAACTTCCTGACATGGAAGACATACTCACATTAGTTCAGGAATGAATAATAAATCCCAGACTGTTCCTTCTCCCCAACATAAAATCATCCAATAAGACCCAAGAGTTCTACATTCTAAACAACTCTCCGATGTCCGCCGCTCTTCATCTGCGCTCACCTAGTCCAGATCTTCCTCAGCAGCTCCCTGCTCCCCAAGCCAGGAATGCCCTAACCCATCCAGTACTCCTGCTCCTGGTCTACTCCTCCTAATAGTCAAAACCATCTGCCACCTACCCCAACTGCAACAGAGTTGACTGATTCCCTATTTGGTACAACAACCACATTATACAAACCTCAAAAGCAGCACACTCTGGATTGCAATGATTTCTTTCTCCCCTACTAGGCTGAACTCCTTGAAGCAAGGACATTCTTTCTTTGGATTTCCAGCTCCTAAAAGAGTGCTCTAAATGTTTATTAAAGGCCAGGAGAGGGCAGTCTCCAAGTCTCGAGCAGCTCCCTTTCCACTCCATCCCCGAGCTGGCTGCCAGTTAACAAATATAATCATGTCACTACCCACTTTAAAATGCGCAGTAGCTCCCACTGCTTATCAAATCAAGTCCTTAGCATGGAAGGCCTTTCGTCATCTGGCCCCAACCTGCTTTTTAGTCTCATCTCCCACTTTTTATCTCATCACCTAACACCACCACTCGAGCATCTCACCACTCCGTACACACATCGTGCCCTTTCCTTCATGCTTTAGTTTTTGACATGCTCTTTTCATGCAATGCTAGTCCCCCGTTCACACGGGGAATCCTTCCCAGGAAGCCTTTCCAGATCATTCCACTTCCAGGAAGAGTTGGTTTGTCAGGCTTTTGGGTTCCTTTGGTACTGTGTAAATGCCTTCATTTAGGCATTTCAAATTTTATTATAATTGTTTATGTAAATGCCCCCCTACACACACAGACACCAGATAGGGAAGCCTCAACATTCAAAAGGCATTCATCCTGAGAGCCTCATAAGTTTAATATAAACACTCTTTTCAGACCTCTTCACTTCTGTCCATGGCCATGGCCAGCACCAGCATTTATTCAGAGTGTGAAAAAAATGGCTCTTACTAGGAAACCAGGTACATAAATGTTTATATCACCTTCCTGAGAGTTACCACACATATGGTAAGCAGTAGAAAGCAAGAAGGCCCACTGAGATCCGGAAGCTGGGTGGTGAGCCAGGTCCATTTACCAGCTAAACGGATGATTATAATCAGCTTAATGTGCATTACCATTTCAAACTCATCCTCAGCAAAATCTGTCCTCAACTGCTAAATATTTGTAAATACCAAGAGCAGGAGATACACCTTCATTCATTCTCATTTCACCAACTCCTAGCTATCAGGCCTGCTCCTCAAGCTTTACTGAATTAATTAGTGACTTCTCCTGCACAACCTCTTGCTTCCTACTTTCATGAACTGACCCACAATTCTCCCATCACTCAAACTGCAAACTTGTCATCTTTGAGTTTCTATCACCAAAAGAGCCAATTAGCTACTGAGTTCTAGCATAAGGCCTGCAGCTGTCTCCTTTCCTCCTGCTACTGCTCTAGTTCAGGCCCTCAGCATCTCACTGAACCACACCAAGCTCCTAATAATTTCTCTCCTCCAATTCTAATCTCTCCACTCCCGATTCCCCCAATGCTGGTACTTCTTAAACTGTATTGTGCAGACAAATCACCTGGGGATCTTGTTAAAAAGCCGATTATTCAGTTAAATCTGAGGTGGCACCTGAGATTCTGCATTTCTAATACATTCTCAGGAGATGCTGATGATGCTGATCCACAGACACACTTCAAAGAGCAAGACTCCCTTCAATGCTGTCCTGGAATAAAGTGCCTAGCAAGTAGTCAACAAGCAGATGCTTGACTCTCAGTCAGGAATGTATAAGCACAGATTTCTATGCTAGCTAATAAACCGGACTAGATGCCCCCAGTGCCTTCCAGCGCTCAGATTCTATGCCATTCCTGGGATATCCGTGACACTGTCATCCATTTCTCACCCAAGAAGCCTGGTAAAGCTATACCATAGCAGGTATTACTTCAACTATCACATTCACCAGGTTCTGAATTACTAACTATCCACAGACAACTCTGGTTTAGTCTACTCCAATATTACAAATGTTTTTAAAAGATAAAGAAGATATTGTGCAGGGGGTAGTGTAGTTGTGTTTATGATAGTACCTTAAAGATAAATGAACACCACTACTTCCCTTTATCCATCAGTATTATCTGGAGGTTGATGCCACTCGGGTCAATCTATCAGTTTCTTAGAACCAAGAGGGTTGCCAACTGTATTGTTTTGGTGTTTGGTATGGGGGTGTGGGGGCGGGATCAAGTGCACATCTACAGAAGCAGGAAGCAATGACTGCTCCCAATTCTGTATTAGCAGCTGCAAGCCGATTCATGATAAAAGTAAACATTCCAAAGGTACTAACTACAAGAGGATCCCTACTCTCAGAAATGGATTTTTGTGTGGTATCTTCAGAATGACATTATCTTAAGCAATTCCAAGATATCTGTTTATACAACTTCTGTCATCATGTACTTATTTATCAACGAGACAATACCATTCAGTTTTTGTTAAAAACACCAAGTCCCTCCCATGACTTGGATATAGAGCAAGGGATTTTGAGTGTCCACTTTGTAATCACAAGGACAGGTAACTGTTCTCCTTATGACTACATGGATGCTAACATTTCTGTCAATATTCCCCATGAAAATCAGCTTGTCGGGTGTTGATAATGCTCTAATCCTCTGTAAAAATCTGTCACAGGGCACAGAAAGGTGCTAATCACAGTGGAAAATACACATTGGCAGGTAATTAACCTGAATGTTGATTGATCTGAATTGGAAGTATTTTCATGTGAATTAGAAGCGTGACTTATTTTTTAGTCAGACAGGATTTGAATAACCTTTTTCTACCATGGTGTTTTTCATAATTTTAAAACTAACATAAAAAGTAAAATGAAGATTTTTTTCCCCATTGTTGTCATTCAACATTACTACATGAGACAATATTTCACAGAGACATTTGCCTTTCACTTCAAAAAGATTTACAACAGGCCATCAGTAAAGCCAACTTGCCATAGGTAGTACAGATTTTACAGCCATGCACAGAAAAGCTACTTTTGCTCATATGAACATTTAAGAGCTGTTTTTCCTCACAAGAAAGAATTTCTTTAAAAATTCCTTCATCAGTGAAGATCCAGACAGCAGATGGGCAAAGTTAAACCTAACCCAGGTTGTGACCAATCCCTCACTTTCCAAATTTTACACTAATGTGCACTACACTAAAAGAAAACACCTGCCTCCAGAAGACAAACACAGCACTTTCCTTAAACCCAAGGAAAGCAAAACCTTCCCAGGCCTTAAAAAAAGAAAGAAGAGAATGTCTTTCAAGTGTATGTAGGCCCCCTGCCAGGCTTCAGGGCAACCTTGATCATGTGCACAATTGCATTTTCTTTTCAAAAAAGCAAAACCCAGAACTTAGATTTTCACAGACTATGACATCAAGTGGAGCCCAAACGATTCACATGGATAAAAAGGCCTAGATGCCTAGAGAAGGGTACCTGGTAAATCTTAAAGGATTAAGCTGGATGAGTTTATTAATCCTAAATTCAGTCTGACTGGACTCTGAACTAGTAATTTATGGGTGCTCCTCAAACAAGTCAGCATCTCAGAATTACGGCAACAGTCTACTCCTTATGGTCCTTCAAGATTTGCCTCTAGAATCTTTTGGGGATTTAGAAGTTACACAGTGGATTTAGGAGCCTCTCTCCTTTACTGCTACTACAGTAATCTGTGAACACTGGGCCTCTGTCAGAACACTTTTCACCTTTGTATTGTAAACAGCGGCTTGCTTCTTTATTTCCACAAACATGCCTTCAAATCTATAAGTATTTCAAGGGATCCTAGAAAATTCAAATTAGTCACCTTTGAATCAAAAGCACCTCTGACATAGTAGATACAGTAATTACTAGATCAATGAACAAGTGAAAATGTACAGTCTGCCAGTGTCACTGAGCAAAAGTATATCCCATCTTCCCTAATGAGCCCCAATTAACTCTAATTAACATTTGTGGCAATTACTATTGCTAAAAATAATAAAACCACACTACATTTGTATAACATCTCACAGTTTACAAAGCACTTCCACATATATCACCAAATCTTGAACCTCACAAAGTTCTCTGAGACAGATTTTTTTTTTTACCACCTTTTCTCTCCCTCTCTCTCTAATAAATGAGGCTTAAGGAGGTTAAGGGGTTCATTATAGATCTCCCATCAAGCAAAGAAGCAGTTCACAATCAAATCTAGGTCTCTAGTTCTTCCATCAGCGCTCTTTCCACCCTAAGACCAGGGCTCGGTTTATAACAACTAGCACTGTTGTCCTAGGCATTTCCATTCATTTCACTTGATCTTCTCAACAACCTCAGGAAGCACAAAGGGATGATCTCTTTCTATAGAGAAGGAAAGAAGGAAGTAGAGCTCTGGGGTCAGTGGCAGAGCCAGAACTCAAGTCCAGGCCTTAACTCCTTCAAGTCTAAGCTTTCCAAATGCTGCTATGCCCAGACGCCCCAGAAGGTTCTTAGAGACGTTTTCCACATTCAGTAAATCGAAGTGTTACATACTACATACTTAACTAGTTAACTCTAGTGTCAGAAGCCTGGACTTGAATTCTGCCTGTGCCTTGCTTGCTGTACAAATCCAGACAAAAGTTACTAAGTAACTCTATACTCAGTTTCTCTATCGCAATACTGGGGTGATAACATTACCTCATAGGGTTGTTACAAGGATTAAATTAGTTAACATTTATAAAGCATTTAAAACAGTGTCTAGCACATAGTAAGGATGATATAAATGTTTGCTAAATAACAAAATGCGACTCAATTTCTCGAACATTATTCAGCAGGATACAATGATGCTGAGGCAGGTGAATTCTTTTGCAATTGTTTCTTCAAATTATTGGACTGTCATTGTGGAAGAAAGAAATGCTACTCGCAAACACCTAAATAAGTTTGACAACTGAAGCTTTACTTCATTCACTGTTTCAGGCAGTGGGCCTGGAGATTGTCCCCTTAGCTGTCCCTTAAGCATTCAAGTCTTCTCCAGCTAAGATGATTTGGAACTTTGACAACACAACTAAAGGCCTGCAGAAGAGAAACCTAGTTCTCCACCAGACGGACTCGTATAAGGCCATCAAATCCAGCAGTAGTATTTTTGTCTTGTGGTCACTTAATAACTAAGAATTGGTCACCAGTCCATGAAAGCCTGCTTACCAAAGGTGGTAGATGTTCTAATTTGATTTTTCAATGTTTGCCATCCATTACTTTTCCCTCCCCACTAAAACTACTTCATCTTTTCTGGGAGTTCATTTACTCATAGCACAAAAGTATGACGGGTACCATTAGAACACTGGTCCCATATCACAATTTTCTGCTATCTCATCACGGAGTTATTCTGCATTATATTCTTGTCATCCATCTCAGTTCATGACTATGCATGCAAATCCCTTCTCAGGTCAACTACAGAAAAGCTCAAGGTACCACTGGCAGGATCACTACTGATTTCAATGGGTATGTTAGTCTTCATTTTTCTCTATTTAAAAGATGAATCACGTGTGCTTCAGTGACCTTCAGAGTAGTCCCCAGAATTTCCCCAGGAGGGGAAAAAAGGAATTTCTTCAGCATAAATAAGCAGCTCAGATTGCTGCCTAATCCAAGTTAAATTATTCAGAGTTCAAAATTTGGAGAATGGGAATCACTGCTTTATGTCTCCGCTAAAAAATTTCCAATGTATATAATTTCCAATACGTAAAGGAAGAAACCACATCCAAGCAGCATTTTATACTCTAGCAAACCCCACTCCCACCCCAGCCAGTTAGGGATGACAAAGTATCCACAGGAAAGAAGTATCCTGATACATCCACGTTCCAGAAGACAAGAGTCGTCATCCTGAAAGCAACAGTGACAGACAGCTATTAGGGAGTAAAGAAAAGAAATGAAGTCAGATAAAGATCTTTCCCTTTCTCCCTATTTTTCCTCAACAAATGCAAAACAGCTACGAAACCTACACTGCTCTATATCATAAGTTTTAACCCCTGCCTGTTAGTTAAAAAAAAAAGGTGTAAGCTCTCAGGAAAAGTGGCATTTTAAATCAGTGAAAAAACTCACTCAATTGGACAACTCAATTATCCAATAAAAAGCGTGGGGACAATTTGTTCTTTCCTTGTTCCTATCTTAAACAACAGATAGGTTAAAATTTTCGGCATAGAAAATAAAACTATAACATACTACAGGAAAACATGGAAAAAACTTTTTAAATCTTGGGATGGGGAGGCTTTCCTAAGCATGACCCAGAACCTTGACTATCTAGAGGAAAAGATGAACATAAAAGTGTTAACAGATAAAGAAAATATTAGTGACTTATAAAACAAATCTAGTTTCAGGGCTGACCCCGTGGCCAAGTGGTTAAGTTAGCACACTCCACTTCAGTGGCCCGGGGTTCACCAGTTTGGATCCTGGGCGCAGACCTAAGTACCGCTTATCAAGCCATGCTGTGGGGGCGTCCACAGGATGACCTAGGAAGAACTAGGATGACCTACAACTAGGATATACAACTACGTATTGGGGCTCTGGGGATGGAAAAAAAGAGGAAGATTGGCAAAAGATGTTAGCTCAGGGCCAATCTTCCTCACCAAAAATAAAAACAAACAAACAAAAAAACAATCTAGTTTCCCTAAATATACCCCCTGAAACAAATCTATAAGCTAGTAGGATAAAGGCAAATATCCAAAAAAAAGAGGCAAGGGATATGAACAAGCTATTTACAAAAGAAATATGTTACCAATATGTGAAAAAAAAGTTGTACATAATTAAGAACTGCCAATTTTTTTAAATCGAGATTTTCCCCCCCAAGACTATTTACTCCAACCACCCCCTCCCATCCATAAATATGACTACCACCTCCCATCACATCCTACCTCAACACTCAAAGGAGAACATATGTGTGTGCACGTATCACATATGTGGTGGGGAGGTGTAAGAAAGAGAACAGGTCTCCTCGAATTACAGTAGTGTTTACATCTTCCCATAAGGAGAGATCCTTATTACATAAAACTGACTGTCAGCCGCCCCTAGCCATACCCCCTCTCTAAGAGACCATCAAGAGAAATTTCTCCTCTGCTTCAGCATCTGGAGTACATATTCTATATGTCAGATGCAATGTATTTTTACCCCTTTGTGCTTCTGCACTTTAAAAATCTCCTTCCTCAGTCATCTCTGAGGAATTAATTGACTCAGGAGATTAACTTCCATATAAGGGAAGCGAAAACTTTTGCTAAGATAAATGATTAAAATGAAACCTAATATAAAAGGGAATCTCCCTCTCTCACCCCTAAAAAGATTCACAAACTGTCTTTTTGCTAATAGGATTAGGATATATCTTTCTCCGTCTCTCTTTTTTTTTTTAGAGGGAGAGGAGATATTCAAAGCAGTAGCAGATTTCATAATAGAGACTTCCAAAACCAGCAAACAGCAAAAGCCCAAAGATTACTGAATTAAGTTCTTTCAATTTTTTAAATCACACAAAAGTAGAACTGTAGGTGTACCTGAATAAGCTATGTGCATTTAATTGTGAGAAGACATGTTTTTTTCTTTCAAAAAAATTGCTGAAATAAAAAATATAATGAATACTGTATCCTTTTAATAAACATATGTCTGTATGGGAATTTTTTTCATTCAAAATCTATTCTTAAATTTTTCTCCCAAATATTAAAAAAAATTCAGTGATTTATTTTTTCAGCATTTCCATTCTTCTAATAATTTCAATTTCAAAGTACTAGACAAATCACCACTGACTTTCTGATTTCCTATCACTGTAACTCTTCTCAGTCAACTTTAAAGTTCTAGTATAAATCCCCCAAGGGGTAAGAAGATCACTGACAAAGTCTAATTTCCCTCTATGCATTTAAAACACCCAACTATTCCATTAGAAGCTCGCTCCATATAATCTGTCAAAGGGATATGCAACCTCCCAAAAGCACTGATTAGAATGAAAAGAAACTAGAAACACCTTGAAGTAATAGAGAAACCACCAAATGTGTAAGACACTCCATTTTTTTAAACTTTCATTTTGAATAGTAAATATAAGGAGGCTCCAAAGACATTAAGTATACAAATTCATAGCGTGGGGGAAAAAGAAGAATGGACAGATAATCCAAATCCTGAGTGCTATTCCTAATTATGAGACTGACTTGATCAATGATCTTGGACCACTTCACCCTTATGGACTTGCTTTCCCCATCTATAAAAATACAGAGGTTAGAATCTCTACAGGATCCTAAATTCTAAATCTAATCAAAATAACCATATGAAAATTTCATTTTCTTTAAGGGTTTTTTCTTCTACTCACTCTAGGCAGAAGTAGACAGGCTCACAGCTCACTGTGATTAAAGCTAACAAACCAGCAAGTTTTGTACATTTGGATACAGAGTCATCAGTATAGTAAACTTTATAAATTGGTTGACGAAAGTATCTTGCTTTATAAGTCAACTTAAGAAAAGAATCTTACGTTAACTTTAAAAAGGATGTATTTCTTTAAATTCATCTCTAGCATGCTGAAGTCTGCTTTGAGGAGCAGGGCTGGCAGGGAGAGGGTAAATCAAACATTATCTATTCTGTCATTAGTCCTAACTTACACCAAAAAGGTAGTCTGCTTTGGTTGGCAACCTCAGCTGGCTTGTGTATATTAGGTCCAAATCCATTCCTTTCTCCCTGGGAAAAGGCAGGGGATTTGACTGTTTTAAACCCATGGACAGGTCTTACAGAACTTAAAACAACTACAACTCTTAGTCCTTCTAATTTGAAGAACAGGCTCTCTAATGGAGCACCAGAATGTTAAGAGTTGGAAGAGATCTTAGATTTATTCTACTCCAAGCTCACTGTTTTACTGATGAGGAAAGCAAAGCCCAGGATAGGCTGAAATGAATGCCCAAAGTCATACCAAGTTTCCCAACTCTCAGACTAGTTTCTTCAAAGTACAGACCATTTTCTCCCAAAGTGTGAGATAAGACAATACAAATTATTTCCCAAAGCTGTTTTTGAAAAGAACAAGGTTACTTTCACTCAACCCCAGGACACATCAGCCAAACTCAAGAACCATAATGTAGCACCCATTCAAGCACTAAGGTACAGCCCGACGAGCTCTCAAAATGGATGGATGGGAACAAAGAAAGAATTCCTTAGGAATATTTGGAATATATTTCTCATAATTAGCAATAAAGGTAAAAAACTGGTCTGTGTCTGAAACGTCACACTTTGGACCATATGTCAGGAGTGAACTGATTGTAAACTCCAGATAATTATTAAATAGGCAATGAACACAAGTATAGACCATATTTCCTTTTGTTGTATTTAAAAACATGCTTCATATCTGAAAAGAAAGCCCAAACATTCTAACATATTGTGAATGGAGGCAAGTATATGAAAAGACTCATTCTCCAACAGCTCTTCCTCAGATGTATAAGTGAGAAGAAAGAGACAGCAACAAATACAACACTCTTCCCACTTGAAAAGAATGCAGGAAAAAAACCTAAAAATAAAAATCAACCAATTCAAATTACCTCGAACTTCAAATTTCTAATTAGATTTTTCACTCATTATTGAAATGGTCCAAAATAAAATTATTTCAAATTTTAATCAGTCTTCAACTGAATGCTTTCACATAACTAGAAATGAAACTACTTTACTTTTAGCAAGCTTCATTTGGGAAAGTATATACCAAAAATTCTGGATTTTTCTGTTTGTTTTTTGCTAAAGTATTGACATTTACAAACTCATAAAATACACACAACCCACAAATAGAGTATTTCTCTCCATTTCCTATAGAACTTTTAGGTTCCAAACTCAGAGGCCACTGGACTTGTACCTCAACCAGACACTTTACCATTAAATACATTTTACAATATATTAAAGCAGTCTCAAATGTAAAAATACAACAGGGAAACAATTATCTCAGCATGAATGTGGCATTATGAGATGGTCTGCTTTGTTTCATTTAACATACTAAAAGGTACACCAGGGATATATATATTATATACATAACATACAACAAAATCAGCTCTAAATCAAAGTGTAATAACATAACAAGACTTCAGCAAACTAGTAACTGTTATCATGCTCAATTCTAAAGCACAATATCATATCACACAACTTGAAAGAGCTATTTCAGTTAACTAAATATTCTAATGTTCTTTAATCAAAGTATCGTTAAAGTCTATTCTTTCCAGATCCTTGAGTTTCAACTTATCAAAATTTTCCAAAGCCTAGAGCTGAAGTTTCATACAAATCCAAACACAACCAGTGACACAGACTTATGTCATAAATACCTAATATGTCTAAAGAATCCACATGGTCTATTGTTTTGTTTTGTTTTAATCATACCATCTTTAGAAAACCAAAGGTAAGTATAAAAAAAATGGTTTTCCTTAGAAGCACAGAGACATGAGGCCAGATTCAAAACCCCTCATTACCAGTGTTGTACCAGATGCCTGGGATTAAAGGGGTGGAGTGGGTTTTAAAAGGCGGGATTTTTTTAAAAAAGGCTTCATTTTCCCAGACTGTTTTGGACATTTTGATAACATCTCTTTCTCTTTTTCAAAATGTCAAGCGTTTTTAAAGGAAATGCTTTTCTACTGAGTGGCTTCAGGGTCGCTCCACTTTCACAGTACAACAATTAAACTCTTCTCCTGTCCAGATAGTCTGAACTGTGTTCAACCCTGGCACAAAACAAAATCATTAAATCTAAGATGCCTCATTTGACAGATGTCTCATTAAATTCATCTCGGAGCTAAGGTAAGAGATACCTTTGAATGCGGGGGTGCGGGGACACCTGTTAACTTAAGAAAACTTTGAGAGAGAACTGATCTCTCAAAACCCACAGAGAGCTTCACTGACGTGAAACAGAAGATATTGACAGTATGTGGCACATCCAGAGTCTCCTGCCATGGGAGAAATGCCTCTGTGCTGTCTGTGTGTTTAACACATCCCTGGGGACCCAAATAGGATGGAAGGCTGAAGAATCAGGGCATACACCACCAGCTGCTTCACAAAATTCCACAAATTGAATTCAACAAATGTTTAAAATGCCAAATATTATTCAAGGCTTGGATCACATACAATGTCAAGGAATGTTATGTTACCAATAAATCAAATTCAGAGTTTCAAAATGAAAGAGAATAAGTCACAACAAAAACACCTTACACTTCAAAAAACACTAATAATCTTTGGATAACCAATCATTTTAAGGTGGTTGATTTAACAAAAAGATACAACTGTCAACACAGAAACTTTACAAACTCCCTATAATTATTTCAATGAGCACAAAAGACGCACCACTTTAGGAATAACTATGAAATTCAGGGAGAATAGCTTACTCTCTAGCTCTATATAACATATGAATTACAAAAACTGTACAATAGCATAGTAACACCAATAAAGCACTAATGATCACAAAAGGAGAAATAATTCTATTTTAAAATGAAAGGTTTAAACAAACCTTTCTTTCACAATCAGTATTTTCAATACAATTCAAGCCTTACAAGCAAGGCTATGTTTTAAAGGAACGGAATTGTCACACCTCCACCCTCAAAGCTTATCCACTTTTTAGATGAAGTATTAATTCTCTAAACCCAATGAAGATTTAAGGTTTAACAAATGAGATATGCTTGAATAAGAGAATAAAGCATCATTAGGTAAACTTAATTTCATATCAACTTAAATGCAAGTATGACCATTTGCAACCAGAATATTTAGAACACTTTAATATATTTTCTGTATTGCCTACTGATTTGCCAGTTTTGGTTCTTTACATTTTTAAAGGCAGCATGATAAAAACAGAACCATCCACATTTCACGAGGAATATCACTTTGGACTAGAGGATAATATCACCTCATTATCAACAAAAATAGCCTATTTTCTGAATGCTTTTAACCAAGTGAAAAATTCAAGTGTAAATGAAATTCAGCATTGTTTCATGGAAAGTGATATGAATTGCAAAACAGAATATCCAAGCTCTCTCTTCTCAGCTCTGCCAAGGACTGAAAAACCACAAGTGAGCGTCAAACCTCTCTGTGCACCAGTTTCTCTATGTGAAAGGAGGATTGACACCAACTCCTCCCTAAAAATGCTTCTGAAAGGACAAATGAGATAATTTCTGTGAAAGCCCTTTAAGATTTCTGAAGATAAACCCATCATATTAATAGACGTCATCACACCACAGTTATGAAGGAAATGACAGAATGCACTTTCCATCAAAAACAACAAATATAAAATTTAAATATAAAAAAATAAAGTTAAACCCTTTGTTCTTAAAACCAAAAGGAGTGTTCAAGCACACACTAGTGTCACATGTTCATACCACGTTACCCAATACTGCTGTAATTATAGTAATAAGAGCCTGCTCGTCAATATTACAGCTTAATGCTGAACCACCCCTTCTTGGTTTCCCCGTAGGAAACCATGTAAGGTCTGATCATTTCCAGAAGAGAAAAAGAGAATATGAGAGGGGTAAGGAGATTGTTCTCCTGAGCAATCCCAAGAAGTCACACATAAAAATACCTTGTCCAAGATTCACTAGGCACAGGGGGTGTGCTCCCCATTCTGTCAACATCCTTCCCCTCTACGACAATTTGAACTGAAATAGCTAGACTACTAAATCTAAAGGGTAATAGAAAAGAGTCAAAAAATATAGTTTCATACTGCCCTTGATCAATGACTCAGACTCCCCAGGGAGTCCAAAACACAAGCTCATTAATGTTTTGAAGTCCATAACTTACATCAAGCAATCTAAACTCTTAAATCTTTTTAACCTAAAATTACTCTCTTTCAGGGAAAATTTATGACTGATTTTAAAAGGAAATTAAATTTTAATGTACTTAACATACTTAAGATAGTTAACTTCAGATAAAGCCACTTAAATTTTTTCATATTTTAAATCAGCTAAGAATCTGGTTGCTTGATAGGTGCAATAACAATTCTGAAACTAAGTTTTCATTAACAACTCTGGTAATAAGATAGTACCTTTTGTCCAAAGCCTTCTACTTCATTACTTTCATTTTACTTTACCCAAATAAGTATTTAAAAATTCAAAGCAACCACAAATGGCTTTCAAAGCCTTTTAAGAATAACTTGAATCAGGTTATAAATACTAAAATTTAATTGAAAGGTCACCCTCATGAGAATGAAAGTTCTCTGCTGGACAAGAACCTCTCAAAAAAACAGCTGCCTAGACAAATGAGATGGACAGCAAGTAATGAGCTCAATTTAAATATAGGAAAAGATTCAAAAGGACTCAAAGGCAACTTCCTACTCTATCCTTAACTTCAACTACACATATAAACAAAAAGATACGCAGCAATAAATTTAAGAGCACGTTATATGTAAAATTATAAAAACAAATGTGGTAAACAACACCTCCTTAAAGGGTGTCCTCTAAAACAAACACTAATTCTCTTCTTCCTAAGGAAAAGAATTACCATCAAAATGTAACAGTTCCCTGTTGGGTGTGCTGCATTCCATTGCAGCATAGGGGTAATTTCTAGGAATCTCCTCCAGCTTGGTGCAAACCTTCATTACATGTGAAGTCTTGACAACGTCCCCATAATTAGCGAGACCACCTTATAACAAGGCCCTTTTGTTCATTAATAACTAAACTTCCTTGCAAAAGTTCAAGTGGACTCACTATATGCTAAATTTTGTTCAATGGCAAATGAATATCAACACAGACATTTGATACACTAATTTAGACTTAAAATAACTTCAACTTGGTATAAAAACCAAAATAAGCAACTAGACATCTTTATAACAATCAAGCATCTTCCTTCTAGGACACCTGTACACCGGCTTCACATTCAAGAAGAGGTCAGTGTGTGGCTTTCCCATTTTACTAGTCATTTTTACGAGCGTATACACAGAGGCATCTATGTATTTATGCTGTGCATACAGAAATAAAGCAAATAAATTCAGAATGAAGTAACAATTAATGCTTTTCATAAACAAAAATCCAACAAGATTTAAATGACCACACCAGAAATTTAAGATTTAACCAAAGATAATTTGTCCCTTTTTTGTTGAGATAAGTTAAAAAAAAAGAAACCGTGTAGCATCCACCTAGAATATTTTAGACACACTTGAAGAGACAATCGACGAGATTCAAAGATAAATTTCATGACTATGACACCCAAAACCTATCCCATAGACATTTACTGTAATCAACATATTCAATCATGAGGAAAACAAGGGATGCAGAGCTCTTTCCATATAAAATATGTTCAATACTGTTTATTTAACATATCCCTGCTTTATATATATTTCCTTCAATGTAATTAGTTTGGTTATAAGGGCATTTAACATTCTCATGTTAACAAAATATTCTCATTCCAAGTACGATTACCATATAATGCTTTTGTAAAATAACTATTTTACAAATTACATGAGCTACCGGAGAAAATGACATAGATGTAGCTCTTATGTTAAAAAAAAAAAAAAGAATACACACCTATTTTCAAAGCCATAAACTTTTAAAGGCATGTCATTCAGTTGGGACATTATCTTCAGACACTGCAAATGCTATTGTATTATGATATGATTTTCTTTATAAGGCAAAAATCCATCAGATATCCACCTGAATTACAGAAAAACTTGAAACTTAGAGGAACACCTCACCAGGAATTCTACTGGTCTTGCATATTTCAACGTGAGAGTAAAGATTTCTTCATTCAAACTGACTAAACTGCCGCTAAGACACAAGTTGGACCAAAAACATATTAAATTAGAAAGAATGGCTACAGCTTAATGAAGTTACAAGTACGATTATTTTTCCACCATCACCTACAATCTAGAATAGTAAAGCTGGAGAAGATACAACTCTTCCGATTTAATTTTGCTATGCTAACTTTATTTTAAATAAAAGTGCTTATCATTAAGAACATAATGCTTCAAACCAGAGGAAGAAAAGGATGCAAACAACTTACAAACCTCCAAAAGAACAACCAGGATCTATAGATCCCTAATTTAGTACCCACCAAGCCTTCAAGCAAAAGAGAAACATTAGTTACCCCTAGTCAAGAATTTGATCTAATGTCAATTATATCTCAATAACGCTGGAATGAACAAATAATAGAAAAATAAAAACGGATTTTAATCTAGAACTGAAAAAAGAATGAGGAGGATTTTAGATCACATCTCAAAAGAGGCTGACCACTTAAAGTCTTATTGTGATCCCTTTTCCAAGCCACCTTGCAATGGTCAGTTCTGGCTATAAAGGGTGGAAATCAGAAATGAGAGAAAGAAATAGGCAAAATCACTTTCGATGCAAGAATCAAACTTGCAGAGGAGATAGAAATAAAGCAAAAAAGCGCTGGGGAAAAGTATCACTAAAAAGGATCATATCTGTTAAGTTTCTAACGAGGACTAAATGGGCAATTAAGCCTGACAGAGGGCCGCCCGAGTGCACTGGGTGACAAGGAAGGAGCTGCCGGGGTATATCACAGCTAGAATGGCAACTAAGGATAGCCCAACGTAGGGAGAGTGTTGTAGGGCGCTTCTGTGCTCATTTTCCTCTGTTGGTACTAACTGCACGCGATAGTTTACCTGAAAATCCCAAACTGCCTCAAAGCCAACGTGCCATGAGGAGAGGCCCGAAGGCAGCACCTTCATTGTTGAACGTACCACTGCCTCTTCCAGTCTCTGCTTCCCCGACTTCCCGGTGGTTCGGCCCCCTCCTCCACCTCGCTTCCCAACCTCTGAACCCTCAAGATTGACACAACTCGCGGACTGTAAAATTGCTCAATTTAGTATTACACAGATGGCACGGGAAAGCTATAAAGAAGCAACAAAGACTCCCGAGGACCTGCGCTTCCTCTCGGGTTGGGCCACCGGACGGCCATTCGACTCATTTCTCGGTGCCTGGAAGTGCTGACAGGCGCCCGTCACAGCGCAGGGGAGCTCCTTACCTGCATAGAAGCGGATGAGGCAGCCGATCTCCGAGTCCATGCCCTCCTCCTGCACCCTCCACAACTCCCCAAACCCCAGCTGGAAGAGGTAGTCATTTTGGATCTGCAATGGCTTCTCGTCCGCCTCCAAGCGCCGGGTGGTCTCTCCGTGCAGCTGCACGTACAGGGTGGGCGGCGGCAGCGCCTTCTCCGGGGTGGCCCCGGGCCCACCCGGAGTCGACGGGGGGCGGCCAGGGGCCACGGCTGCTGTCGCCTTCTCCTCCCGAAGTCGATCGCGGGCGGCCCCGGCCGGGCCGTCGACGCCCCTCGGCGCTTTCGGCTGCGGCGGCGGCGGGGAGGCCGTCGGGGAAGGCGGCCGGGCGCCCGCTCCGGGCCGGGGCTGCGCGGAGCGGCCGGGCAGGCAGGGCTGGACCGGAGCCCCCGTCGGGGCCGGGGCGGGGTCGGCCTCGAGCTCCTCGGACGACGAGGCGGAGCCGCCGCCGCTGCTGTAGGGGTCGAGCTGGTCGGACACGCTCTCGGCGCTGGGGCTCAGGCTGAAGCTCTCGGTGTCCGAGGCCGGGCCCGCGGCCGCGCCGTCCAGGGGCCGCGGGGCGCCCGGCTCGCCGGGGCTGGAGTCCGAGGGCGCGGGGCTGGCGCGGGAGGCTCGGCGCGCCCACCCGGCCGGGGGGCCGCCGGGCAGCGGCAGGTCGACGGGAGGCGCGCGCGGCGGGCCCCCGACGGCAGGAGGCCCGGGGTCCCGTGGCTCGGCGGGCGCCAGCCGCGGGCCAGCGTCGGGGGGCGGCTCGGCGCCCAGCACCTTCACCACGCCGCCGCCCTTGTGGCCCAGTTGGAGCAGGCGGGCGGCCACCTCGCCGGCCGTGGTGTCCAGCGTGCAGAGCACCGGGCGCAGGTAGGTCGAGGCCATGTGGCGGTCGAAGACGTGCACGCAGCCCCGCCGGAGCTGGTGCCTCACCCAGTCCCGGTCCGACGGCTGCAGCTGCAGCATCTGCCGGTGCTTCAGGAGCAGCGTCTTCCTGTCCAGGCTCCGGGTGCACAGCGATGCCGAGGCCGAGCAGGAGGCGGACAGGCCGGCGGCGCCCGCGGAGTGCGAGGCGGCGGCGGCCGAGCACGACGACGAGGACGAGGACGACGACGACGAGGCGGCGGCGGCCACGGACAGATTCCGCTTCAGCCGCCCTCTCCGCAGCAGAAGGGAGTTGGCGCCGCCGCCGGCCCCCGGCCCCGGGACAGCCCCGCCGGCGGGGGGCTGGGGCGCGCCGCGCCGCCGCCTGCGCCCCGCGCCTCCCGCCCTGCCCGGCAGCGGCCCCGGCTGCGCCTCGCCGGGGGCCTCTTCCCGCGCCCTGCCGCTCGGGGCCGCCGGGGTCAGCGCGGGCTCCGGGCTCCGGCCGCCCCCAGCCGCCGCCGCCGGAGCCGGAGCTCGGTCCTCCCCGCTGGGCTCCGGGAGTCGCTGCGCCGTCGCCGCGGCGGCGGGCTCCATTGCAGTGGGGCTTCGCGTTTCCCCCCCAGCTCCGGAGGCAGCGGGCGGAGAGGGAGGCGGAGAGGCGAAGGTGGGAGACGGCGGCGGCGGCGGAGCGGGGAGAAGGGAGAAGCCAATGGCGTTCGGCGCGGCCGTTCCAGGGGATTATGTGGCAATTCGGAGCATTCCGTCGGTGTCTCGGTGTTCCATCCCGCGCGCCCGCCCGCCGGCCTCGCCGCCACCGCCCCCCCACACACGCCCTCCCCGCCGGGGTCGCGGGCTCCCGAGCGCAGGCCCCGCCCGCTCCCCCCACCTTACCCGGGCGAACCAGCCGCGAAGCTGGGCTTATTGAATATTAATCACGTGCCGGGAGCGGGAAAGCGGGAGGCGGGCGGGGCGGAGCTCCACGCAGGCCTCATGAATATGCATCATTAGCATGACGGCCTTCCAGGGAGGAGTGGGAACAGCCGGAGGACGGCGGGGAGGCGGGGCTTCAGGGTAAACAAACGTTACGCGTGCGTACGAGGGAGGGGCGATGGGGCAGTTTCCCGGGAGGTTCCTGCGTGGACCTCAGAGAGGGGGCCGCCGAGAAGGGAGAGGCGCGCGGTGCACCTTGGGAGTTGTAGTTCTATTGCCGGTACGGGCGGACCTGAGGGAAACATGGAGAACTACAAGCCCCAGAGATCCTTAGGTTACGCCCCCCCCCCCTTGCAGCCGGCAGCTGGCGGTGGACAGCGTGTATTGTGCCCCCTGCTGTTGAACTCTGTGGCCAGGAATGTTCCTGTTCATTAACTTGTACCCGACCTGGCCACTCCCGCTCCCCAGAAGACTTTCATTTTTTTCTGCTAATTGAAAGTGAGGGCTTTGAGGGACTGTAAACGGTACGAAGGTCCCCAGTCCTTGGTCCTTATCTCCACCCGTTATATGAGATACTATTTATATCAGCTCACGGCAGGATAACTGGCCGTCAAAGTGGGCCAACCTCACTTTTTCCCCACTTTTGCAAGGCCGGGGAAGACAGGCAGTGTCCGGAACTTCTAACTTGGACGATTGTTGAATGTGTTTGGTGGAAATCGTGCAATCCCGAACCAATCCTCTCCCTCTCCTATATCTGAGAAGGAAAAGGGCAAAGGGCTGAGATCGCATTTTTGCCCATTGATCTTAAAGTTTGAAGTAACTTAACGACACAGAAAGCAGTGGAAAGTGGAAGAAACGTTGGAATGGAGACGGTGGGATATGAGATGGGCTGGTCTTGTGTGTTCTCTCTTACGTCTTCCCTTGTTTGGGTTTTTTTTTCAATATTCAGAAAATTTTATTTTCTACTGCTACGGTGTTTAGTTGTGGTCTGAAAAGTTGCTCTTTCTTATTAGTTAAAACTATTGTGAACTAGACTAGGGTAGCTTACTATTAAAAAGAATTTAGTAAACCTTTTTAATTGAATTACCATTCAGATTGTTTTATAAATCTGGATTTTCACATATGAGACTCAGCTGCGTACTATCCAGGGCTTGCCTTAACTTAAAGTTTCTAAACTTGCGAGCGACGGGGGAAGAGAGAGACAGAGAGAGATCAACTGGAACTTATAGCTGAAATAGAAATTGATACAGGCAAGGAAAGTCGTGCTTAGGTTATCTACATAGTTTCATTGAAGAGGAATGTGGGTAGCTAGTAGGGCAAAAAATATTTCTCTTGATTCTTAAAATTTATGAAAATAATTTTCTGTATTTTTTCTTTGAAGTCTTACCCCTTGGCCTCATGAAACTAATTTTTATTGCATTTCAATTCAATCAACAGCACAGAGTTCCATGTTTTGAAATTAGGGAGAATGCAAATTCTCCCAAGAGAGATAAGATAGTCAAGTCAATTAATTTAACAAATAATTATATAACATTTTATATACCAGTTGCTGTGTTACAACAATCGAATAAATCAGACACTGTCCTTGCTTTCATAGAGTTTATAGATTAGAGAAAAAGGCATTCAACAAGTGAGAGGGGTGTAGGGTAGGGGAAAATAGAAGATGCCATGGGAAGAGACAAAAATAAAACAAGGGGAACTGACCTAGTCTAGGAAGTCAGACAATAGAGACCTAACTTTGGATGATATTTTCCGGAATGAATGAAATGGAGCACTTGATGAAGAATTAGTCTCTGAGAGAAAGCAAAGAGGCAGAGAAAGAGGTAAGATATTAAAGGTAAATTTCAACTATACTATTCCATATGTTGCCTTCAGTAGCCCCTAAACAATTAGTTTTAGAAATGAAAAGAATGGTATTTTAATTTAGCCTTCCTTTAATAAGATTAAAAAACAGAGCATGTTAAAGTTCAGTACTAAAACGTGGACTGTTTGTATCCCTTTATATTTGTTGGTTCCTTAATTGATTTCCTACAAACCTCTTTAATGTTTGCTATATTAAGAAATATATATTAACTCCCAAATATCTGCTTTCTAGAGTTATATTTCTTTAGCTAATGTAACAAACTCAAGGAAAGTTTTTTCTTAATCATAAATACTGTCACCATTTGGCCAATGTCCATGTGCATCCTCTCCAAGAAATTATAATAGTGTACTTAATCTATCTCTGGTTTATGTCATTTAGCTTTACAGTCACCACGACTCTGCCTTTTTATCCTCTAGGAATTTTATTTACTCTTTGAAGGCATCTGTAACCAAAACACCTCCTCCAAAAGGGAAAAAAATTAAAGAAAAAGCAATTCTCTGAATTACTCAGAGAATTTAGTATCCGAAGTATTGGAGGGGGGAGGGTTTGGGGAGTCAACATACACACCTGCCAGACTTGGTACAAGAGATTTCTAAATTGGGAGGAGGAGAGGAATAATGAATACTGGTAAAGTATCTCAACATCAAGAAAAATGAAGTACATTCCAGACTCAAAAAAACATTGTTGGGGGGTGGGGAGGAGGGCAGAACGTAGAATATAATTTCTACATAGAGAAACTATTTCATGCATAGTGTCCTTAATCTGAAAGATGCCATATTCCATTGTACGCAGAATAATAAAACTCAGAGTTGAGAGGAGAGTAGAAAAGCAAGGGTCTATGGTGTGTTCCATCCCTTGTTCCACTTCCAAATCTTTAATAAAGTTACTAAACTTGGGCATGAGAGGAGAGAGAGAAAGAAGATGAGAGTTCATAAAGAATAGGACAGTCTAGATCAACTGGAACCTCGTAGTTGAAATAACAGACATTGATGAGGACAATGAAACTTGTACTAAGAGCTTGCTGGTATCGTGGAACTTCATCCAGACCATCTGCCAACCCATACTATATAACTTCTCTGAATAAGAAAGGATTTTGGTCAAGGACAAATGTTTTCCAGACCCTCATGAAATAGCAGCTTCTCCTACTTAAAAGAAGAGTGGGGAATAGGCCCGTATCCTGAAACCACGTAACTAACTCATGAATGTCTCCCACCCGTTAAAGTGTTCCAAATGTTCAATCTAATACGACATTTCTGACTAGCCACACTTTTCAAAGAATCACATCTTAAAATGTTAAAAGATAATCCTGAAAAGAAACAACAGATGTAAAAGTTGCAAACCCTGATGCCAACTTGTTAAAATATTTTCACAGCTAAGTATAGAAAAAGGGAACATAATTTTCAATTTACTGCCACAGTTTATTTTATGCTGTGCGATTTATAACTGACTTGCTGTGTTTTGCATCTAGGTTAATCCTGTTTGCATCCTTAGATCCAAGATAAAAGAAACCATCTCTGGAAATTTTTTTCTTAATAATAGCAGTTGGAATTTTAATAGAGGCATGAATTGATAGCTGGGATGGTTTCAGTCTGAACTGTTAAGGGCTCAGCTGTGTCCAGAAATAAACTCAGAAAGATGCAACATACAATGTAATACATTTAGTTAGTACATTATGAGCAAGGAATCTAATTATAGTTTCACATTTTTGTATCCCTTGAGCTACTAGTGGTTTACCATGCCCAAATTGCTCACTGTTTACTCATTCTTTTTTACTAGGAGGGACCCATTTAGCCAATTACTGCTCTACTGCACTAAGTGGGGCCCAGGTGGCCAAACTGAATTCACATGTTCCCTGCTCACTGCAGGATGAGATGGTCTGGGCTCTCTAAAGCCTTACCCCTCCCTCACAAAACTTATCCTTTCAACTCTATCAAGAACTTAGATTGCCAATATCATCTTAGGTAGTCCACTTTATAGATACAGCTTGATAGCTTTTCAGATTTTAGTGTGCCCTTTTTAGTCCCATAATTCTTTATCTTATTTCGCACATCCAGCCTTATGGAAATAAACAGATATGTATATCTGTGTCACAACAGCTAACTATTAGACCAAGAAATAGAGATCATGTAATCCCACCACTTCTGGTAACAATGTAAATCATCTGGGACGTTCATTCAATAAGTATTTATTGACCTTTTATGTGTAGGCACCACTTCCTTCCAGTAAATAGTATAGACGAAAATACCTCTTCTAAGGAAGTTTATGTATAGTCATTGTCATTTTTTTAATCTTTAGTTAAAATTGACCTATCTTCTTCTTTTGTATAGATGGTTCTTATTTTAGGTAAATGGAATAAATGAAAATCTACATCTATAACATACAGTATAAATATTTCTTCCCAAAGTATTCTTTACTCTTCCTCTTATACATATGTGAATTCATCATACAATTGTTTTAACTACTGGGCTCCTGTAATATTAATGCATTTAAAATATGTTAATTTTAAAAGTTGATTTATATCCACTTTTTTAGAAACCCATTTTGGGTTCTAACAGGTGCCTAACACTGCTTCCATCAAGATTCATATCTAACAAAAATCATTCTTACGTCATCCAAAGCATGTCCCCTGAATCTTCCATGACTAAATTAGAAAAGTATCCAATAATGATTTCTCTATACTTAGAGTCATTAGTTATACTCTGAAGAGGCAGCATGGTTATTCTCCTTTTTGCCCCAAAATAGAAAGATTATGAGACACAATCAGTCCCTAGAAATCTTGCCTTTCCCCACTGTTTCCGACCACATCCACTGGTCTGGACTCCTAGACACATTGTTTCTTAGGGCTGCTGCAACAAAGTACCATGAATTGGGTGGCTCGAAACAGCAGAAATTTATCCTCTCACACTTCTGGAGGCTGCAAGTCCAAAATCAAGGTGTCCACAGGATCGGGCTTCCTCTGGAGGCTCCAGCGGGTAGATCCTTTCTTGCCTCATCCAGTTGCTTGCATTCTTTGGCTTGGAGCGGCATCACTCCAGCCTCTGCCTTCTGGTATCTGTCATCTCATGGCCTTCTCCCTGTGTGTCTGTGTCCAAATATCCCTCTTCTTACAAGGACACCAGTCATTGGATCAGGGCCCACTCTAATCCCTTAGGATCTCGTCTTAACTTGATTGCATCTTCGAAGACTGTATTTCCCAATAAGGTCACATTCTGCGGTTCCAGGTAGATGTACATTTGGGGCGGGGGGGACACTTCAGCACTCTAAGTGCTTTATATCACTCCTCAAGAGTGACAATATGAAATTTACCAGACTTCTGGATTTCAAGGATTAGTAAAATCCTCCCCCCTCAGAAAAAGTTGGTGACCAGACTAGGGCTTTTAACTTTTTGCTCATTCATTTATATATTTATTGAGTCTCTGGTATATGTCAGGTACTGTGCTAGGAGCTGAGTATATAATAGTGAGTAAAAGTCATACGCATTGCCCTCAAAAACATTTTTAAATTATAAATATTATTAAAATACTATTAAAGAAAGTACTCTTTTGTTTTTCTGCTGAGGAAAATTTGCCCTGAGCTAATGTTTGTGCCAGTCTCCCTCTGTTTTGTATGTGGGTCACCACCACAGAATGGCTGCTGATGAGTGGTATAGAGCCACACTCAGAACTGAACCCAGGCCACTGAAGCGGAGCCCACCAAACTTAACCACTAGGCCATGGGGCTGGCCCCAAGAAAGAACATTTTAACCCACACAAAAAAGTGGGAAGACAAATCTCAGCATAAAAGGTAGTTCCTTTAAATTGAAGAAAGTTAACTTTATGAAAAACTCATTACCTTGCCCTTTTTTTTTTCTCGTGTTACCATAGATCAGGAAAAATACCATCCCAAACCAGTACCCCATCTCAAAGTGGCATTTGGGAATCTCAGCACTGGAGCTTGCAAAGAGCTGCTGTCTCTAGTGCTCTTCCATTCTATAGCCAGTAATAGATGGTTACAGTAAATACAGAGCAAGAATTTAACAATTTACAGGGCCATCGTGGTGGCATAGTGGTTAAGTTCACACACTCCACTTCAGCAGCCCAGGGTTCGCAGGTTTGGATCCCGCGCCAGACCTACGCACCCCTTATCAAGCCATGCAGGCATCCCACATATAAAGTAGAAGAAGATGGGCACAGATGTTAGCTCAGGGCCAGTCTTGGTCAGTGAAAAGAGGAGGATTGGCAGCAGGTGTTAGCTCAGAGCTAATCTTCCTCAAAAAAAAAAAAAATTTACAGCCATCTGTTGCCATATGGATCAAAATATTACAAAAAATGACCACTGCACCAGTGCCATGGAATATGTGTGAGCTTACCATTCCTCTGTGGGAAAAACGGGGTGCTAGGACAGTCAAGCAGATGGGCTCATGCTCAAGTGGGTGTATTAATAAGTCAGGTATAATGATGGTGACAACGGCAGAATAACATTCTCAGTCTTCTACACATTCCATAATTTGAAAGGTGGCTCTGTATAGTATTTTGCGGGAGTTTAATAATACACAAGGCTGGAAGTCAGAAGTCCTCATTCTAGTCCTCGTTCTATCCTAACTAGTTAAGTATGACCTTGGGAAGACATTTGACCTCAAGGAGGCTTCTGTTACTGATAATATGAAATGAAGGGGTTGAACTAGATAGATAGTGTCTCTAAAGTCTCCTCTGGCTCAAAAAAAAAGTCTGATTCTTGCTAAAAACAAAATAATCTAATTTGGAATATTGGCAAACGTTTTTGTTAGTCACAAAGCAGAGACCTTCACATTTAGAAGCTATTAATTTGAAATAAAAAGACTTTTAAGAGTGATTTTTGCCGTTTAAAAGAATTTTTAATGCTTTTAAAATAACAGCAGGTTTATTCTGACGTTTAAGAAAACTGCTGGGTTTTCGGTCCTTTGCAATATGAATTTGTCATGAATAGGAACCAATCCATGACAATAAGATCCACCGCTTCAGATTCCCAAACTCCAGGGTCTTTATCAGCTTTCCCTTTATGGTCACAGATGGGTAGAAATCTCATTAGCACAAAGTAAGGTCAGCTCCCAGGGCTAGAACGTCAGCCCCAGGGAGCACATATTCACCAGGAGACATGGACAAGGACGTGGATAGCAGCTGCAGGTCACAATGCCAAAACCTGGAACCAAGCCGAATGTCCATCAATAGAATGGATAAAAAAGTACTAGCATAGTCCTACACTGAAATACCAAGACAGCAGCAAAAATGAATAAAGGCAATATGAATGAATCTTCAAAGCATGTTGAGTAGAGGAAGCCAGACACAATAGAATACTTACCATAGGTAATTCCATTTATATCAAGTTCAAGAGCAAACCAAACTAATCTATATTTTCTTAGGGATGGAATTTAGGAGGTAAAACTGAAACGAAAGGAGAAGGAAGTAAATCACACAAATCAACTAGGTGGAAGCAAGTGGGTTGTGACTGGGAAAGGGCATATGGGTGGCTTCTGGTACACTGACAGTGTCTGTGTCTTGACGTAGGTAGTTACCTGGGTCTCTGCTTAAAAAAATGTCTTCCTCTGTACATTTGTGTTCTATACCCCTTCCTGTTTGTGTTATACTTTGTAACAAAGGGTTTTTTTAAAGATCAACCATATGGTTTTGTGGTAATCAGAATTTCTACATTTTGTCCATAATTAAGAGTTTAAAATTATGCTATTTCCCACCACTTGTTTAATTCATTTATAATTTTAAAAATTTGATAAATTATAAATCTAATATAATTTAGGAGAGAACTTCAAACATTACAATTCTAAGAGTAATAAGTTCATTATAGAAAGTTTAGACAATATTGACAACTATAAAGATGAAAGGATGAACAAAAAAATCCAGGGACCCAGAGTTATTTTCACATATTTCCTCCCAGATATTTTCTATGCATTTTGATGTAATAGAGATCACAATGTAGCTACAATTTTCTATCCTGCTTTTCTCACTCAAAACTGTGCCTTAAATACTTTTCCATGTCATTCGAAACTCATCATAAACATCATTTTAAATTTCTAGATAAAAATGCATTATGTCCACACTTGGTGGCCTAGTGGTTAAGTTGGGTGCACTCCACTTTGGCAGCCCAGGTTTGGTTCCCAGGCACAAACTTACATCATTTGTCAGTGGCCATGCTGTGGCGGTGGCTCACATACAAAGAGGAAGATTGGCAACAGTTGTTAGCTCAGGGCCAGACTTCCTCAGCAAAAAAAAAAAGCATTATGTTGGAGATCCATAATTCAATTAAGCACCTCCATAAAGAGTGAATTAATGATCAGGTATGACACTATGCTGGCCCTCAGTATTTTTATGCTATTTTTTGTAGTCTTCTACTTGTGGAAATATGAATACGATTAGAACCACTTTTGCTACAGTCATCTTTCCTTATCTTCCCACCCTTCAACCGCAATTTAGCAATGTTTAAATCAGGCAGAGTCTGAAGTGCTTTGTAGGTGAGCTTATGGGGAAGTGGAATTGAGGAAACATTTACTTAGATTGTAACATGCCACGGTAGGGTGGCCAGATTTAGCAAATAAAAATACAGGACATCCAGTAATTGCAATATTTGGACATACTTATATGAAAAAATTATTCATTGTTTGTCTGAGATTTGAATTTAACCGAGTATCCCATATTTTTTCTTGCAGCGCTATGCCAGGGCCACTGCCATGCCTGTTGCATATATTTTCTAACTTAATCTCTTTGACCCCTTTGAGAGTTGTATATGATTGCCATTGTCAAGAACTCAGAAAGGTTCAGTAACTTTTCTAAGGTCACACAGCTAGAAAGAGGCAAAGCAAGGATAGAAACCCAAGCTTTCTGACACCAGGATTAGGGCTCCATGTTTGGCAGTCCACCCACTAGTGCTTGGGTAATATGGACCCAACTCTCCCTCACTGAGGGAGGGTGTTTTTCGTTCTCACTTGTTGCCGTTGTTCCTTTTTTTAAAAGTGCTCATCACTCCTTTGTAATGTTATGTTAAAAACGAGTACCAAAAGAAAAAAAAGTACTGGACCCAGGTGACAGGGTCAAGCTACTGAACGTGATTCGACAATGAGGCCCAGGAAAAGAGGCTTTTCATTGACACAGAGCAGCAAGAGGGATTTGACCCCCCACCCCCGACCCCTTCACCCACCATCATACTTTCTGATGACAACCACTTGGAACACTTTTATTTCAGTTGCTCCTAGAAACCCCGGGAGTGTTTGTGTATTTGTTTTTTGATGGGCTTTTTTTTTTCGGTTTTACATAAATAACGCAAAGGGTGAACCTTCCAGAAGTGGTTCCTCTGGAGTCTGGAAGGAAGCATGACCAGGGTGTAAGTTATCTTCATCTTCTCCAGTCCAGGCAGGACCACTGGCCAAGCTAGCAGAACAACCAGGATTGTCTCTCTTGCTCCTCCTCATTGATCCCTTTTAGCCTTACTGCTTTCCTTCCGCACACAGATTCCTTCCAGACAAGCCATTTGGCCAGTCCCCCAGATTCTCTACTGCTCTCAGGCAGAGGTGAAACCTCCCTGGGTGAAGTGAGGAGGTGCTTGGAGGGGAGTGGTTGCAGGAGACAGAGTGGAGCTGAAATAGGATAAAATGACTAAGTCCCCAACCCCCCGCTATGCTCCTGAGATACCCTGGGTGTGGCTCTGGTGACAGAGCCAGGTGAGGTATGTGGTAGAGTTTTGGAGAAGCACACAGACGTCAACGTGCCTCCCACTGAGGCTGCCAGTCCTCACTCCAGGCAAACATATCTGGCCAATGGCAGACAGCTCTGACCACAGGATCAGAGGCTCTCTCTTCTGCACGGGGCAGGGGGAGCAGCCAGCGATTGCAGTCCCCCTCCTGAAGTCCCGATAGCCATCAACCCCCAAAGCAGCTCAGAGTCCCAGCACCGCAGCGAAGCTGGCACTCTTGGAAAGCTCAACCAACTTGTGGGCAGATAAGGTAGTCGGTCCAGGCAGCAGGTAGCAACTCCAGCGTGAGTTTATTAATTCCATCTTCACTATGTGTTGGAGAAAAGGTGACAAAGACAACCTTAATGTTCCCGTCTGCTGGACTAAACTTCAGACAGGCTTCTTCCGACTGCAGGCCCCAACCTCCTTTAATTAGAGTGTTTTCTTTAGAAAACTTGTCACTGTCGATTCTCTACTCCTCTGAGGTATATGTAAATGTTTTATAAAGCCTCTTGCCAGTTTTACAACCTAGACATGTTTTGCTCAAAGACATGGGAGGTACCTCTTTGAAATGTCATCATCAAAGGAGACAGGGGTCCTATCTCCCACTTCCCGTGGGAGGATAGGAGCCTAACTTCAGTGGCTGTCTTGCTCCAAGTTGCAAAACTACCTCCTGTCATAAAAATAGGAGAAGTTTATTTCTCCTCTGGATTAAGTCAATTAGCTAAGAGATGGCCTAACATCCTCCAGCACTTTTCCACTTTCCCACCCCCAGCCCTTAAAAACCCGGCCACCCCTGCTTTAGTGGAGTGGAGCGCAGACTGAGTTCTGGTCTCTCCCCCTTATTGCTATAGCCTTAAACAAAGTCTTCCTTGCCTGCTTAACTTTGGTGCAATTTTAGCTTCGGAAGGGAGAATCTAGTTTCTGATTTTTACCCCAGCTTTTAAACAAGTTATAATTTTTGCACATTGGCATCATGCTGGTAAATTAGAATTGCCCTGGAACAGAATTTGACATAGATTTAAAGCTGCAAAAGTGGACACTTAAGAGATGTGACTTGAGAAGAAAGGCTTTCCTTCCCCAGAACATCTCTACACTTTCTCCAGTAGCCTAGCTTGACTTGAAATGACCACAATCAGATAAAGTAAAAGACGTGAGGACAAGGTCCTTGAGGGAGAGAGAGATCTCACCACTCTTAGGCTACAATTAAGATGCTATGGGGCACCGTACCAAAAAATTAATTTGAGTGGATCTTAGACCTAAATGTGAAAGAAAAATAACAGAACTACTGAAGGTGACCTTGGGATAGGCAAATGTCTTAAGACACAAAAGAACTTCTGCTCATCCAAAGATATCAACAAGAGAGTAAGGATGCAAGCCACAGACCATGGAGAGACAAACGCTTTATGTTCGGAATATTTAAAGAACTCCTGCAAATTAATAAGAAAAATAATTTTCAAAGATAACAGGGAATACAAACACTTAGACAGGCACTACACAAAAGAAGATATCAAGAAGCCAACTAGCATGTGAAAAGGTGCTCACCATCATTGCTTATCAGGAAAATGCAAATTCAAACTACCTAACGTACCACTACACACCTTAGAATGGCTAAAATTAAGAGTGACAATACAAAGTGATGGCTAGATGGTAGAGCAACTAGAACTCTCCTGCATTCCACCCTGGAAAACTGTTCAAGGTAGCTACTATGGCTACACATATGCCATATTCCACTCCCAGATATGATCGCCAAGAGAAATGAGTGAATATTTTCACCAAAAAGTAAATACAAAAATATGAATACTCACAGCATCTTCATTCATAAATAGCCAAAAGTAGAAAACAACCCAAATATCCATCAATAGGAGAATCGATAAATAAACTGTGGCATATAATTATGCAATGAAATATTACATAGCAATGAAAAAGAACACCCTACTGAAACATGTGGTAACATGGATGAATCTTATTTTTTTTGAAGAAGATTATCCCTGAACTAACTATGCCAATCCTCCTCTTTTTGCTGAGGAAGACTGGCCCTGAGCTAACATCTGTGCCCATCTTCTTCTACTTTATATGTGGGACGCCTACCACAGCATAGCTTTTGCCAAGCAGTGCCATGTCCGCACCCAGGATCCGAACCGGTGAACCCCTGGCCGTCCAGAAGCGGAACATGCGCACTTAACCGCTGCGCTACCAGGCCAGCCCCTGGATGAATCTTAAAGACATTATGTTGAGCAGAAAAAGACAGAAAAGAGCACAGATTGTATGACTCCACGTATATGAATCAAGTTTAAGAATAGGCAAAACTGTGAAATAAGCCAGTCATAAAAAGGCAAATACTTTGATTCCACTTATATGAGGTAGCTAGAATAGTCAAATTTATAGAGACAGAAAGTAAAATGGTGGTTGTCAGGGGGGAGTTATTGTTTAATGGGTGTAGAGTTTTGAGTTTTGCAAGATGAAAAGAGTTCTAGAGATTGGTTGCCCAGTGTGAATGTACTTAACAATGAAAAATGATAAGGATGGTAAGTTTTATGTTGTGTCTATTTTAACACAATTAAAAAAAATAATAGACAAAACTAATCTAAAATAGAAGTTAACCTTGATCTGGGGCAGTGACTGGAGGGGGCTTCTGGGCTGCTGGTAAGTGTTCTATTTCTTTACCTGGATTGTGGCTTATAGGTGTGAAAGTTCATAGATCTGTGTGATATGAGTTCTTTATGCATAATCCTTTAATAAAAGGTTGGTCTTTTGTTGTTGTTATTTAAGACACGGAACATTGGATTTGTTTAACACATTCATTACATAAAACTCTGGGTTCTGAGCGTGTGAGATAGGTGACAGGTGGTGTGTTGGGTAGGATAGGCAGGCCCAGGGAAGGACAAAGTTGGGGTGAATATATGGAGAAAATGCCGAAATAGGCAGCAAAATCTGGAAGAGGGGGTAGAATGGCATTCACCTTGCAACTTTGTCCGTGAGCCATAACTCCTACACTTTCCCTAGAAGCTAAATGTTCTGTGCTAAAGCACATGGACCAGGACCTGTTTCCCTTTATTTGAACTACAAATGAACCTACAGATTGGATTTAAAATGAGTTGTATTTATTGGCTTTGGGCAATACAATATTATGATAGAAATTGTGATGGTCCATATTCCAGTCATCTGTCAGTGGCCATGCTGTAGCAGCGGGTCGCAGAGAAAAAGAGAAAGATTGGCAGCAGTTGTTAGCTCAGGGTGAATCTTCCTCAGCATAAAGTAAAGTAAAACAAAATAAAATAAAATAAGTTGTGATGGTCTAGTTATGCAGATTAACTCATTAAAGAAATTCTGATTGAGCCTTAGCTGTCTGCCAGGCACTTTGGTAAGTACAAAGAATCCACTGATGACCACATCATCCATAGACTCTCGCTTCTTGGATCTAGTAGCTTTACAAGGGGAAACTCTGCCAACCAGCATTGCTCCTATAAAAACAGATGCCCTCAACTGCCCATCAGGAATCAATTTCTCAAACTGGGATTCAGTTCTGTCCTTTAGAATCACATAATCTGAGATCAGAGAGAAGGATGGAGACAGCAAAGGCAAGAGGGAAGGAGGAAGTAAGGGAGGAAGGAGGTGACTATTCCATTGGGTTGGAATGCTATGTATGCAGTTCTTAAAATTAAAAAATAGGAAAAACTCAAAATCTGACAATAGAAGAGGTTTTTTGCCCCTGAATATTGCAAAGAACGAACAAACGTTTTGTAATTATACCTTTTCTGTATTCTAAAGGTTGACACGACTATTAACGTAATTTTCTAGAATTATGACCTACTTTACCACTGGTGCTTAAAATTATAAAAACCTAACTGTGAGATTAATGCGTTTACATTTAAATCAGGCAAAGGGCATGAAAGATAACGATGTGGGAAAGGTCGTGTTTATATTTTCCCTACTCAAATGTAAGTACATAAACAGTGTTAGTCAAAGTTGATTGATAAGATTTATACTTAATAGTGATATCAAAACACAGGGAGAAACAAGTTTTAGGTAATGTGTTTAAAAATTTTTGAAAGGTTGGAGATTCATAATCCAAGATTACAAGACTCAGGGAGAGAGAACCACATAGAATTTCTAAAATATATATCAATTTATAGTATTTTATGGTATCTGCAGTCTACCTCAGTTCTATCTTAAACTAATCATGGTTGGAAAATGGACATAATGTCTATATAGGACTGAGCACAAACAAGCTTGATTTATATATTAAAATTAAGGGGGAAAAGGCACTTTCAAACAAAAAATCTTAAGCCCACTGCAAAAAATGGAAAAAAGAAAGAAAAGCTAACAAATTCTAGCTGTTGTTGTTTTACATAAACAGTAAGATAGCTTGCATTAAATTTACATCTAAAGATCAATTAAATTGTAGAATAGTTTTTTTAGATTAAAGCTTATTTTGTAATCCATCCAACTTTTTTCAGGCTGGATGATAAACCAAGAATAACATGTGTTGCAAAAATAATACCTTGTATCTTTATGGCACATTCCTGTTGACAAAGCATTTTCATGTCCGTCACCTCACCTGATGATCCCAACAAGTCTGGGAGGTAGATAAATGACAGACATCATCCAGATACAGGCAGTTCTGATTGGGTGCTCCCACTCATGGAATTCGAGGACAAAGTCTCTGAAAATAAAGAAATATTGAAAGTAGACATTTATAGAAATAGCCCATACTAAGATGTAAATATATTGCTACAGAGACCTGAAAACTAACCAAGTTAAATCAAAGTGATTACAGTGTGTGCTCAGGACTAGAATGTACTGCAACCTTGCCAACTGTGTAGTCGTATAACTGTCTGCAAGAAGGATGTTTTAGGAGAAGGACTGTTATAATCTGAAGGGAGCCAAAGAATAAGAATTGACTCACATCGTCTAGGAAAAAGATGTTCTCCTCCATAATAGAGGTAAGCATAAGTTGTTTTGGGAGCATCTGTGTAAAGCTCCCTGAATCAACCTAGAAGGGAAGGCTGGTAGTGAAGGAAAGCTTCCCAGAAGAGATGCATCTGAGCTGAGTCCTGAGGGACAAGGAGAAGTTAGTCATGGCAAGGAGAGGTCCCAGCAGAGCATATGGCTGACTTGCTGTGTGATGGTTATCTGTCTGGATTTCACTTTCCTGTCTATAAAAGCCTGTGACTCCTTGACTCTGCTTTTTATGCCAGGTGACCAAGTGCACCAATAAAAAATCAGAAATCTTCCTCTAGTGGCCAACATAAAGTTCAGTCCCTTTGTGGCTTCTCACCCAGCGAAACCATAAAAAGCATTTCAATGCACCTTTACCTATTAGTAGGAAGATTACGTCTTCTCTTGCCAATGTGCTAATACTGAAGTACAATGTTTTCTCTACACCCATCTCAAAGAATGATTAAGTCCAAGTCATTCAAGGAAAGTACGAAAGTCAGCAAAGTGGCCAGGTAGTCCAGATGTGCAAGAAAAATATGTCATCTACACTGAATGTGTGCAGCCTGATTTAACAGTACAGTACAGCTAACAGGACAACTGTCCACATGCACATTCATCCCAGAAACCAGTTATCACCATGCTAAATCTGGGTAAAGACCAAGGAGAAGTGGAAAAGGACACAAACAAGGAAGAAACTACTGAGGAAAAAAAAGTCATAAAATCATCTTATATACTTCTATTAAAAACTTGACCAATTTTTGGCTAAAGAAAGCAGACTGCAATATTCATTTAACTCTGATCTCTCAAGAAATCCCACAGAAATGGAAGTGGACTTTAAAAAATGATGATAGATAGATGGGTAGGTAGATAGAGAGGAAGAAGCATGGCAATAAAATTTTGAAGCTGAAAATCTGAGAGATGAGTGGTAATCGAGTTGGCAGAACTAAGAAACTGAATTCTAAGGCAGCAGTGGGGAAAGCTGAGAAGGAATGTACTTTGCAATGCAGAACCTTCTAAAAACACAGGAACTGGTGACAACAGGCTCTCAGAGGGAGTAAAGGTGGGACTTAAGAGAAAGCTGCTAATCTATTTAGAAAGCAATGATATCAGTAGATCTCCTGTGCCCTTCACCTTTGGTAAAACTGATTGCCCTTCCCAGTTTATTCTCTGGAAAAAGTAGATAAAATAGGGAGTTCTGGGATGGGGGACACTAAATATAATTGAAGTTGGGATTAAAGTGGAATTTGGCACACCCAGTTCTTTTCCTCTACCCAGCCTCCAGACCCAAAACCATCACATGCGGTTGAACACAGGGCACCTGGCTGAAGGAGTGAGTGGGCCTGAACTCCAGCTCCTGCTCTGCTCACCAGCCACATGCCCTGGTGTAGGCTTTGCCCAGTTGCACCTTTTCCTCATTCTCCAGAAGGTACCATCTGATCACCAAACCCTGCTCCTGCAGAGCCACCTCCCAGAGAAGGCATCTTTGCCTACTTCTTACAAAGCCTAGCATGGTCTTGAGGTGACCCTGCCCGGGGCTCTGGCAGCCAAACTTACAATCTTCATGAAAGATCCTTCTCAGGGGTGTCTGACCAACCTCCCCGAAAGCACCCGCCTGGGGCCTCTGCCATGGGACTCTGCAGCAAAGCCCAAGATGGAGGAGCTGCGTGCACACAGCTTCACCCCTCCCGAGGAGCAGCCGGCCGGGAATGCGACCCAAGGAAAACCTTTCACAACAATGGAAGCAAGCTGAAAAAGGCAACTTGAAGGAAACAGACTTTTAAAAGCTACTCATTGCTGATTCAGAGAAGAGAGAACATTGCCTGCGTGAAACAAGAACTAGAGGGTAGAAAAAGAAACAAAGAACAAGAAAGAGCTTTCTGAAATTAAAATAGGATAGAAGAAGTGAAATTTTCGATAGAAAGTTTAGGAGAAAAGTTGAGGAAATAGGAGAAAAACAGAGAAGAAAATTAGGGAAGGGTTAATAGTCAAATACTAGGAAACAAAAATTATAAAAGATAATTTCTAGAATTAAAGGACATAAGTTTCTAGATTGCCAGGGCCCATCCAGTACCCAGCACACTAGATTGAAAAAACAGATCCAGATCAAGGCATATCATCATGAAATGTCAAAATATTAAGGACAAAGAAAAAAAACTTTAAAGATTTCTTGGGTGGGCAAGGGGGGACAAGTTCCATTCAAAATCTGAGGAATCAGGGGACCCCCGGGTGGCGGGCGTGGTAGTGAAGTTTGTGTGCTCCACTTCAGCAGCCCGGGGTTCAGGAGTTCAGATCCCAGGCCAGACTTATGCACCACTCATGAAGCCATGCTGTGGTAGGTATCCCACATATAAAATAGAGGAACATGGACACAGATGCTAGCTCAGGGACAATCTTCCTCAGCAAAAAGGAAGATTGGGGGTGGATGTTAGCTCAGGGCTAATCTTCCTCAAAAAAAAAAAAAAAAAAGTCTGAGCAATCAGAATTGCTTCAGACAGCTCAGGAGCAAAGCAACAGACTATGGAGTAATGCCTTCACATTTCTGAAGGGAAAGGACTCCCAACTTACAATTTGGTACTTGATCAAACAACTAATTATAAGTTAGGGTCAGTAGAAATGAACTAATGAATGAACAAACAGGAACAAAAAAGAGTTAGGGTAGAATAAAGATACTTTTTTAGGTTTGCAAAATTCCACAAACTTTACCTATCACTTTCTCTTTCTTAGGAACCTACTAAAGAATACGCTACAGATAAATGAAGGAATGTGCCAAGAAATAGGAAGTTAGGGGATCCAGAAAACAGACACCGCAATTCAAGAGAACAGAAGAAGATCCTGGGTTGATGATGATGGGAGACTCCATGGTAACAGGAGACTCCATGGTGAGGGGAGACTCCATGGTGAGGGGAGACTCCGTGGTGAGGGGAGACTCCGTGGTGAGGGGAGACTCCGTGGTGAGGGGAGACTCCGTGGTGAGGGGAGACTCCGTGGTGACGGGAGACTCCGTGGTGACGGGAGATTCAATACGGGAGCTGTACATGCGGCAGGCCTGGAGGGTGGCCTGTCTGGGATAGACTCCTCTGGAGATGCTTCCACAAGATAAAATTGATAAAATGCCTGGTGGCTTCCAACACAGTGAGAACATATGTGCTCTCCCAGTAAAGAGTCTGGGGCTTAATTCGTGATAAGACAACTGTGTGAACAAAATGCAAATTATTAACTTCAGGGAAAACAAAGTCTTAGAAGAAAGGAAACGTAGTCTTAATACTATGTTCCTCAGCAGTATTACATAGCTCAGCAGAGTTACATAGTCACAAGAATTGTTGCAATTAATCTAACCCAAATTGTGATTTAACTATTTGGGGAGGGTGCATGGACAGAGAATGCAAGTTTGTGGTGGTGGTGGTAAGAGAGAGAATGCCAAAAATGGAAAAAATGCAAGAAGCAGCAACATAGACAGGCTATTTTGTGATAAGGAGGAAATACCAAAAGAAATAGCTAAAAGGATTGAAAACCTTTGCCTTTAGGGAGAAGGAAAGGGGAGCAGGGAGCTGCCAGCTTATGAAATAAAACGACTTGACTCATTATGGACAACACTGATGGAAACCAAGATTAAATTTTAAAAATCACAAGGCCCACCCATACTTTTGTTGGAAAGAGGGAAGAAGGGAAATAAACAGTTTAAAATCAAGCTTAGGTTGCAGTAGCAGCAAGATATTCAGGCAATCTGAGATATGAGACTAGAGCTCAGGAGGCAAGTCGAGGTTTGGAGTAGAGATTTTGTACTTATTTAGATGGAAGAGAATTAGCTCTATAGGAAAAATGATATTGAGAAGAAAGAGAAGAGGGCTTGAACACAAACATTTTGTAAGCGCCGTTTAGAGTGTCAGGAGAGAAAGAGACTCCCTTAAGAGAGCTGCCAAGAAAACCAAGGAAAAGAGGAGTTTCAATGCTGGGGGAAGGGAGGGTGAACAAGGTCAAGTGCGCAGGGGGTCAAAGAGGCCCAGACCGTTAGAATAAACAATGAAATTTCTAAGGAGGGTATTCTCATCTAAGGATTAAGTTCACACCCTGTAATGAGCCTTAAATTAAAAATAGGTTTTGGGTTTTGGAATGATCTTGTATTTTTCCAGGTCACCACACAATGACAGTGACCCTGTTTTCAATAAATACACAGTTGTCTTTCATGGTGCAGTTGCACAAACCCTGCATTAATAAGAAAGTGAATCTTAGGGCATATTGTCATTGCCATTCCCATACAAAGCTCTGTCCCTGTTTCTTTTTCCACACAAGGGATGGCATTGTCTGTGTCAGTGATGAGCGTTTGAGCTAAAGTTCATGGCTGGCCTAGGATCTTCCTTTTGGCTGCACTTCCCCCGTGATCAGCTGCCTGTCATAGGCTGTGGTGTTACTGACACCCCAAACAAGATAGAAGCACAGGAAAACAAACAAAATGAGGCTGCTTTTCCTTGCAAGCATGTCAAAGGCTACATTCAAAATACCAAATGTTATATTAAGTCTCATCTTAAGATGAAAGCAGACTTGGGGAAAGATTTCACTATTACATTTTGCTGAGTCGAATTCAGGGCTTGGCTTCAGGACTAAAAGCATAATTGGTAGCAAATGTTCCCTAATCTCACCACAAGTGATTTTCTCTTTCTAGTGTAGATTGCGCTACACACTTCCACACCCTCCAAACAGATGCAAGACGACCAGAAAAGGCTAGTTTTGTATTTTTCAAAAGCCCACCAAGACACTTTACTGCTGAATTTTCCCATTTGCTTATGTTGGTTATTGCTGCCTTCCAGAAGATTCCATCTCACGTATCAGAGGGACAAATGGTTAGAAGAATGGTATTAATTTGGAATTCAAAAAGCTTACACCAGTCCACTAAGGACACCCAAAACAGCATGGTGAGCAAACATTTTTTGTGCCAGTATACTTAGCAGTTTCTCCCTAAATGTCAACCAAATGAATACTCTTCAGGGGTCAAAACAATATTTCCCCAAGGTCAGAGTTTCTGGAGGGTAGCATCAGAATGACCTACAATACCACTGTTAGGTGTCTGTTTTCCCAGACAAATCATAGGAATGTCTGTAAAGCTGTGACTAGCTGAAACATCTTTCTAAACTGCATATTTTGAATACAGATGAGGGAGTGATGAAATTGACACAGATAAATTAGAAATGTACAAATATATATGATACTTGAGACCTGGGGATAGAATGAGAATTGAATGGGGATAGAATGAATGAAGATTCATTGGTGGGCAATATATTCATACATCATATCATCTTACACTTCTTTCACTCTTTAAAATGTTTTTCAAACAAAAAGTACAATGATGAGATCAGTTTTAAATGATACATGAACATTCCGAGTCTGTTGACTTAGAGCAGTCATAGGGCCACTTGGGAAATAAAAGACATAAGAGGCTTTTCTAGAATCTAGCCCTGCTCCTCTGCAGTGTCAAGGCAGGTGGGTGGGGGGGTCTTCAGGGATGACTAGGGTGAGGATGGAGGGTAGGACCAGACGTTTCTTTCCCACCTAAGTGGCTCTGCTTGCTCTGCAGGTACTGCAAGAAATCCTTGCTCTGCAGGTATCCCGATTTAGCAGTTACTTTCCTTATTAGAGGTTACTTGGAGTTTATCTGATACGAGCCCTGAAACGCAGTCCCTTCAGCAATGGAAAATGTCCTCATTACTTATCAGAATAAGATTCCTTATCGGGTGACCACTTAAGTAGAAAAGAACTTCTCAGTTGGAGAAGTCAGTCACACCAAATCCAGAGAGAGGCATTTCTTAATATGCTGTCTTAGAGCTGGGACAGTGAGGTGAGCAACGAGGAAGAGAACTGACATTTCCGCGTGGCTACTTTTAGCAGGGTCCTCTTTTTTAAATTTATTTTTTATTTTTATTTTTTTGAGGAATTTTAGCCCTGAGCTAACATCTGCCGCCAATCCTCCTCTTTTTGCTGAGGAAGACTGGCCCTGAGCTAACGTCCATGCCCATCTTCCTCTACGTTATATTTGGGACGCCTACCACAGCATGGCTTGCCAAGCGGTGCCATATCCGCACCCGGGATCCAAACCAGTGAACTGCTGGCTGCTGAAGCGAACATGCCCACGTAACCGCTGCACCACCAGGCTGGCCCCTAGCAGGGTCCTCTTAAGTGCTTAACAAATTGCATCTCACTTCGCTCTTGCAGAACCCCCGGGGGGTGGGCTCATTCCAAAATCCTGGTCTCTATCTACCAGGTGATAAGTTGTCCTGCTCCTGGCGGCCTCTCTGGCTCCACTCCACCATTCTCCCCCCCTTGCTGGCTAGTTCTGCCCCAGCCATGCAGCCCTCTTGACTGTCCCTTGAAGCTACCAAACAGGTTCCGCCTCTGGAACTCTGCACAGCCGCGCTGTCCCACTGTCTGGGTGCTCTTCCTTAAGTGAGCAACAGGGCTCCCTCCCTCACTTCAAGCACATGACCCCTCCCTATTTAAACAGCACCTCTCCCATGCTTTCTCCCCTCACCCTGCTTTATTTTCCTTCATGTATTTGTAGTGGGTTGAATAATGTCCCCAAAGATTTATGTCCACCCAGAATGTGACCTTATTTGGAAATACGGTCTTCACAGGTGTAATTAGCCAAGGTGAAGTTATACTGGATTCGGGTAGGCCCTAAATCCACTAAGACTGATGTCCTTCTAAGAGGAGGAAAGGACACACAGGGAGAGTGTCGTGTGACTACAAAGCAAAGATCAGAGCGATGCAGCTGCAAACACCAGCAGCTGGAAGAGGCGAGGAAGGATTCTCCCTCATCGCCTTCAGAGGGAGCATGGCCCAGAGGACGCCTTGATTTCAGGCTTCTAGCCTCCAGGACTGTGAGAGAATAAATTTCTGTCTTTTTAAGCCAACAAGTTGGGGTTCTTTGTTACAGAAACCCAAGGAAACTAATACAGCATTGTCTCCACCCGACGTATATTTATTTATTGGCTGGTTTGTTGTCTTTCTCTTTCCTCCTGGGACATATGTTCCTTACGACGGGACATGGGTTATTGTTGTTCGTTGCTGGGTTTCTAGTGCCTAGAACAGTGCCTGGCATATTAGTAGCACAAAATAAGTATTTGTTGAATGACTAAGTGAGTGAGGAATGAATATTTCCATTTTACGGAAGACCAAACAGGCTCAGAAAGATCCCACTGAGTCCAGGTTCACCTAGCTAATAAATAGGCAGATTGGGATTTTAGGCCTGTCTGACTCTAAAAACCATAAACTTTTTACCACACTGTGTAGGCTTTTATTACATTGCCAACTTTTCTCTTTTAAAATCCACTGGGTAACACAGGCATCCTTTCAACTATTATGGAGTCTGTGTTTGAGTGAACAACTGGAATACATATGGAAGTTGATTCTCTGGGTACTTGTTATCATCTCCTAGCTTTGACAGACACCAAACTCAAGTGTTTTTATGTTGGTTATAGTGGCCGTGCCTGCCCCCACTGAAAGCATATGAACTTTTATTAGAAGATTAACTTTTCCACAACCAATAGCATTCTATCGAACACACAAATTCAGAAGTCCTTTTGCGTAAATACCTTTCGTTAATTTGTGTACAGCTGCTCTGTGGAATAACTTTCATTTTAATTAATCCTGAGTAAGTACTCATTTTGTCCATAGAATTTTACCATACGTCATTGAGATAACTATATTTCTCCTTGTCTTCTTAACAGTAGATTTCTCTGTCTTCTTCAATTCAAAGATAAGAGTATAGGCAGGCTTTCTCCAAACTGCAATCTGTAAGGATCTTGAGGTCTTACTCGAATACACAAAGCAGAAAATGTGTTGACCAAATATTGCAAAAAAAATTTTTTTTAATGATCCATTTCTAAGAGGGCATCAGGATTAGGAGATTATTTCTCATTTTCACCTTTTGACAAGGACCTCTATCCCTCGATTTTTTGCTTGTTACTTATAACTCTATTCCCAATGGAAAGCCACATGAAGCCCTTATCATTCTTACCACATCTGGGGACATAGAGCTTCCCTAGTCACCAGTTACCAGTTAGTGTGTTCCCCTGGAAGTAAAACATAGACAAAATGCTTTTAAAACTCATTTTGCACCACTCCTGCCATCTCACACCACAGGTTGGTAAAGATTTGCAAAATAATAATATCCAGAGTGAGCAAGGCTGGCAAGAAGGGGCACACCAGTCATCAGGGCCAGGTGGTCAAGACAGCTGGTTCAGCTCTCAGCTCCCACAGTTACTTGCCATGTGACGTTGGGTTGGGAGATGGAGAAGAAGAGAAGCGTAGATATGCATCTAATTTCTCCTGTGACTAAACTATCACACCTCCCCCCGCAATTCGTCTATCTTGGAAGCTGCTAATAGTTATACATCATTGGGATGAGGACTAGAAACCAGTAATCAAATGTACTTAGGGCAGAAAGTACTAGAAGAAAACTTGGGGAAGAATTTACTTTAAAATGGTTTTGTCAGGTTATTTCAGTAGATAAGGTGAGCTACCAATATGTTTTGTTTTATTTTATTTTTTAAAAGTTCTTTATTGAGGTAAGATTGGTTTAGAACATTATATAAAGTTTCAAGTGTACATCATTACATTTTGATTTCTCTGTAGACTACATCATGTTAACCACCCAAAGACTAATTACCATCTGTCACCATTCATGTGCCCTTTATCAATTTGGCTTTTTTTTTTTTTGGTGAGGAAGAGTGGCCCTGAGCTAACGTCTACTGCCAATCTTCCTCTTTTTGCTTGAGGAAGATTGTTGCTAGGCTAAAATGTGTGCCAATCTTCCTCTATTTTGTATGTGGGACACCGCCACAGCATGGCTTGATGAGCAGTGTGTAGGTCCACAATCCAGATCTGAACCTGTGAACCCTGGCTGCAGAAGCGGAGCACACAAACTTAACCACTACACCCCAGGCCAACCCCTCAATATGTTTTATTTTATAGAAAAGTAGATAATTAAGTTCATGAGCACACATTTATGTATTCAGATACATCAATTTATTCAGAGGAACATTTAATTTTAGCATAAATTCAAAGAGGTTGAAAGCTGCTTAAATAGGAATTCTGAAGACCCACCTCAATTAGATGTCCTTATCTACTATCTTCTATTTTTCTATGCTCACTGAAATGAAGCAGAGATCACAGTTGCAAACTAGAAGTTGTAGCATCTTTGCTTTTTGGGGACTGCATATTAGAATTGTGTGACAGCTCATCATTAAGCAAATTAATAATGTCCTAGTAAATGTAACCAGGGCACATTGCGGCTGGATCAATTTTATGCGGGCTGCTTTGAAAATAAACTAGTTTGAGACCAGCAGGAGGCCTTGTCATTAATGAATGCTTCTCTTTACTTTCTTTTCTTCAGCTACAACTCATTTGAATAAGAATGTCATTTTTAAAGCTCTGGATTAAAGAAACTCATTTTTGAGGAAATAATAATCCCCTTACCCTACTCTACTCCCAAGCCAACCGAAAGATCTCTCTTAGTCTACAGCAGCTCCGTGCACAGACCCAATGCCTTTTGATCGTCTGCTTGGCCCCCTGGCCAGATGTGATGAGGAGCTGGATGTGGCGAGACAGTTTCCAAATGTGATGCTTGTGAGTTTTCTCAGGCCATAGAGGGCTGAGTGATTACGGGGTATTACTCCAGCAGAGGAGCCTGACCACAGAGAGGGCATCCCGTACAAGAGCCTGCAGCAGCCAGGACCACATGGCGCAGTAGAAAGGATGAGAGAGAAGCAATGATGTGTTTTGGGTCTCTAATGTATTCTAAGAATGGTCAGTTGAGTCTCCCTTGTTTTCTTTAGAAACCAACTGCTTGATTATTGGAATCTCTTCTATAACGCTATTTTATTGCACTAAGAAAAAAACTTACCTTATTTTCCATTCGTATGACATCATTAAAACAACAAACAGGGAAAAAGAGAGATCAATAAATAGTAACATAAGCGTCTACACAGCAGCCAACATTGTTAAAAGGAAAAGCAAATAGTGTCATTGTTTCCCCTTTGAACTATGGCCAGCAAGTACTCCACAAAGAGTGCAAACACATAAACAGGGCCTCTCCACCTCCCAGCCAATGAATTCTCTTAATGCTTTAATGTTTATCTAGTGCCTTTCCTTAAAAAGAGAGAAGATTTCTTAATTTCCCCATATAAAGTGGGTAGGACAGACCAGAAAGACATGAAACCTCTGATCTTGAACATGACCACATAATTAAAACGTGGCCCCTGTGGAAAATGGCTCGTTGGTGGAGGTGAATTAACTATTCTTAGCACACAAGGCCAAACAGCAGATCTGGAAGGGTCACTTACTAAAGTAACAGTCTGTCCATGGGGGAAAATGTTCACTATTTTTATTTTCTGGAAGGTCATCTCCAATGTCAAGTGTACATTTTGGTTTGTAGTGTACTTATACTTTAAAAAATGTTTAATCACCTATGATTTTGAAAACGTACGCATGGTACCAAATTCAAAAGATACAAAAAGATTTACAGGGAAAAGTTCCCATCCCATTCTCACTCCCCAGGGAAAACCACTAGTACCAATTTCCTGTGTTACTGTCTGGAGAAACTTCTATGCACACACACGCATGTGTGTCCTGAGGCCTGTTTTCTTCTTTTCACTTATCACTTCATCTTGGATATGGTTCCACATCGGTACGCAAAACAGGATTTGGTCTATTTAACGTGCTGTTGAAGAACACCCTATAAATGGTAAAAGTGTTTGATTTTTACCTAAGGGGCACTGGGAGGTTATTTATTTTTTTTTAAAGATTGGCACCTGAGCTAACAACTGTTGCCAATCTTTTTTTTTTCCTGCTTTTTCTCCCCAAATCCCCCCAGTACATAATTGTATATCTTAGTTGTGGGTGCTTCTAGTTGTGGCATGTGGGACGCCACCTCAACGTGGCCTGATGAGCTGTGCCATGTCCGTGCCCAGGATCCGAACCGGTGAAACCTTGGGCCACTGACGTGGAGCTCACGAACTTAACCACTAGGCCACGGGGTCGGCTCCCCGGGAGGTTATTTTTTTTAAACAACTTTATTGAGATATAATTTACATACCATAAAATTCCCCCATTTTAAGTGTACAATTAAATGATTTTTACTAAATTTATTCACTTGTGTGACCATCACTATAATTAGTTTTTGAACACCTCCATCTCCCCAGTAAGATTCCCCCTGCCTGTTTGTAGTTATGCCCCATTCGTACTCCCAGACCAGGACCCCTAATCTACTTTCTGTCCCTATAGGTTTGCCTTTTCTGGACATTTCATACAAATGGAATCATACAGTGTGGTGTCTTTGTATCTGGCTTCCTCCCCTTTGCATAATGTGTTTGAGGTTCATCCATGTCGTGACATGTATGAATAGTTTGTTCCTTTTTATGGCTGAATAGTATTCTTTCTTTTTTAAAGGTAGTCTTACTCTTTTTTTTTTTTTTAAAGATTGGCACCTGAGCTAACAACTGTTGCCAATCTTTCTTTTTTTTTTCTGCTTTATCTCCCCAACCCCCACCTGTACATAGTTGTATATCTTAGTTGCAGGTCCTTCTAGTTGTGGGATGTGGGACGCCGCCTCAACGTGGCCCGACGAGCGGTGCCATGTCCACGCCCAGGATCCGAACCCTGGGCTGCCACAGCGGAGCGCACGAACTTAACCACTCGGCCACGGAGCCGGCCCCAGTGAATAATATTCTATTGTATGGGTATACCACATAGTGTTTATCCATTCACAGGTGACAGGCATTTCAGATGTTTCTAGTTTGGGGCTATACTGAACGATGCTGCTTTGAACATGCATGTGCAAATTTTTTGTGGACGTATGTTTACATTTCTCCTGTGATACCTAGGAGAGGAATGGCTGGGTCATATGGTAGGTGTATGTTTACCTTTTTAAGGAACTGCCAGACTGTGTTCCAAAGGGGCTGTACCATTTTACATTCTCACCAGCAACAAATGAGAACTCACTGGGGTCTTCAAGTTGGCCATTAGAAGCAGGCTTTGCCTTTAAACTGTAGGCTGGTATTGGGTTGAATTGTGTCCTCCAAAAAGATGTTCAAGTCCTAATCTCCAGTACCTGTAAAGGTGACCTTATTGGGAAATAGGGTCTTTGCGAATGGTTGAGTTAAGATGAGGTCTTTAGAGTGGGCTCTAATCCAATACAACTGTGTCCTTATAAAAAACGGAAATTTAGACACAGAGACAGACACGCATAGAGGGAAGACAATATGAAGACACAGGGAGAACATCGTCCATGAGCCAAGGAACACCTGAGGCTCCCAGAAGCTGGGAGGGAGACGTGGAACAGAGTCCCCCTCACAGCCCTCAGAAGGAACCAACCCGCGTTCGTCTTGGACTTGTCGTCTCCAGAACCGTGAGACCATAGGTTCTTGTTGCTTAAGCCATTCAGTTGGTGGTACTTTGTCATGGCAGCTCTAAGGAACTAACACAGACCCTCACCTCTACGGCTGTAAAGTGAGACACACTGTGTTTAAACAAGTCCGTTCTTACCCGAGCAGGGAATAAATTGTACCTTCTAAGGGATAACCAGGAAAGAACAACAGCGAAACAGTTGTCTAGGGACCACCTCATTTACCTAGTAAGTACAGAGCTGTCTGATTTATGGCCAGATTTATTATGTGAGTTGTCTTTCTAGAGCTTGAACAATGTTGGGGTCTAAAGTGTAACTATAGGACGAGACCTCTTGAGTAAAGCGGGTTGTGTAAAGATATGCTTTGATTAGCCCACTTAACAAGGGAAAATGTCAAGATTTAAGTCATTTCAGTTTTTAGGATATTTTTATTTATTGATTCTACCGTGGAAACCAAAACCTTAACTCTCCTTTGTTTTTGCTTTTGCTGTCCATTTATAAGGTAACAATATGAAGGAAAATGCTTACTTTTCCTATAGCTAGCCTGAAAATCCCCCAGTACTAGATGTGTATCCTGTTTGCCCCTTCAAAACTGCTGTCCAGCCTTCTCCACCCTGCTCTGTGCCCCGAGAAGCTGACCCGTCACACTGTGTCAATTGGCCCCTACCTCAGCCTTCTGGCTGGGCTCACTAATGAGAGCACTGGCAGGGAGGTCAGAGGACAGGGCCCTCATTCTCCACTCCTTCCCTCTCAGGCCACCACAGGTTCGCTGTCCCTGCCAAAGGCCACAGCTCTGGTCACGCTGCCCCTCTTTGGGTTCAGATACCTGCTCCTTCCCCTTGCCTCAGGGCTCTTGGGGGATGTAATAGCTATCTATGGCTATGTAACAAATTACTACAAATTTAGTGGCCTCAAACAACAGGCGTTTATTATCTCACATTGTCTTAGTCCATTAGGTCTGCCATAACAAAGTGGCATAGACTGGGCCACTTACAAACAACAGAACTTTATTTTTCACAGTTCTGGAGGCAGGAGGTCCCAGATCAGGGAGCCAGAACAGGTGGATCCTCTTTCAGTTGCAGATGGCCACCTTCTCATTGTGTCCTCACGTGGCAGGAGGGGTGAGAGAGCCTTCTGGGTCTCTTTCATAAGGGCACTAATCCCATTCATGAGGACCCCACCTCCATAACCTAATCACCTCCCAAAGGCCCCACGTCCTAAGAGCATCACACTGGGGATTAGGTTTCAACGTATGAATTTGTGGGGGACACACACAGTCCATAACACACAGTTCCTGTGAGTCAGGGGTCTGGGCATAGCTTACCTGGGTCCTCTGCTCAGGGTCTCAGAAGCCCACAATTTAGGTGTGGGCTAGACTGCGTTCCTTTCTGGAAATTGGAGCTTTCTCTTCTAAGCTCATGGGGTTATTGGCAGAATTCAGTTTCTCGCATTTGTGGGACTGAGGTCTCCGCTTTCTTGCTGGCTGTCAAACAAGGGCCACTCTCAGCTCTTAGAGGTTGACCACAGTTCTCTGCTACATGGCCCTCAGACAACACGGAGCTTGCTTCTGCAAGGCCAGCAGGAGAATCTCTCCTCCGGTCCACTAAGACAGATTCTTTACAATGTAACTTAATCACAGGAGTGACAGGCTTCAGGAAGCTGAGACAGGCATCCGTGGTGTCCACTCAGCTGCAGGTGGGGAGAGTGAATGAAGACAGAGTGAGGCTCCCGAGCTGGAAGCCAAGCAGAGAAACTTGGGGACAGATGACTAATGGGGAATCTAAGGAGTGAAATGCTGAGTGGTGTGCAACGTAAACGCTCTCTCACAGTCTGTAAGATTTCTGTCTCTCACTCCTGCCTCAGGTTGGCATCTTCTCTCTGGGGAACAGAAGGAAGGACAGAGTCCTGCTCTGAGGTTAGTTTGCAGTGTGAACAAAAAATGCCCATAAAGATGACCATATCTGGGCACCAGAACTCCTGGGACACTGGAAGCCACACTGCTCCCATCAGCACTTTGGAAACTCATCTGTTTATGGTCTTCTCCATCTTAAAATTTTTTTTTAACTTTCAGTTATTTCACCTTGGAACAGTTTTTCAGAAAATTTTCCTGTTAAAGTGTTCCCACATTCGTAGACCACTGGTCTCAAGGCATAGAGAGGCCCTGGCAGAAGCTAGAAAACTTGCCCTGTTACTCAGTATTCCACATTTGAGATTATCTCATTAACTATCCTATGACCCATCTTCAAAGGATCCAAGGCCAGAAAAATAAAACCACTAAAATACAAGCAGCCAAACAAGGGCACAGTCACATCCTGCAACGTTACATTGATGTGAGTTATTTGAGAGACGTGGAAGCATCACCTTGAAATTCCACTGAGTTTCTCCCTGAAGACAAAGTCATGCCAGTCATCGAGGTCATTCTCAGGGACAGCATGGAACAGTGGGCCTCAAACTGTGGTCGCCACACTGGCAGCACCAACATCACCTGGGGCACTTAAGAGAAATGGAAAGTCTTGGGTTCCACAGACCTACTGAGTCAGAAACCCTGGAGGAGGGACCCAGCAGTCTATGGTTTAACGAGCCCTCCAGGTGACTGCCACATGCTGTCCTCCCAGAACCTCTGGCTGGAAGGAGAAGGATTAAAGACTTCGTGACTTTCGTTTGTATGTTTAAGGTAGCGCCCTTTAAAAACAGAGAGAGGTGGGCCAGCCCCGGTTGCCTAGTGGTTAAGGTCCACACACTCCACTTCAGTGGCCCTGGTTCAGTTCCTGGGTGCAGACCCACAGCACTCATGTGTCAGTGGCCATGCTGTGGTGGAGACCCACATATAAAATAGAGGAAGATTGGCAATAGATGTTAGCTCAGGGCGAATCTTCCTCAGCAAAAACACCCACAAAAAACAGAGACAAAGAGACAGAGGGAGAGAGAGAAGGAGCGAGAGGAGGAGAGAGAGAGGGGGAGAGGGAAGAGGCAGAGGGATAGAGAGAGAGAGAGGGAGACTTAGTCTCATTCCTCCAGTAACTGAGAAGCAGTGGTGTAGTGATGTATTAAAATCAGATCTCCAGGGTGTGGAGCATGGGAGGCACAAAGCCCTGCTTTGTGGCATTTGTGAATTTCCGTGGTGTAAATACTGCCACCACAGCCTATTTCAAGCAACCAACATGAGGTTGGAGAATGTGGAACAGGGACCTTGTAACTGGCACAAGTGGACTCCACTACTTGGTCAGAGTAAGGAGAGGACTTGTGCTGTGGCCCTTGGTAAGTCCAGTCAATCTCCCTGGGGTTGTTTATCAGGTTGAAAAATTCCCTTAGATCAGGGTTTCTCAACCTTAGCACAGCTGACATTTTGACTGGATCATTCTTTTCTTTTTTCTTTTTGAGGAAGATTAGCCCTAGGCTAACTGCTGCCAATCCTCCTCTTTTCACTGAGGAAGGCTGGCCCTGAGCTAACATCCGTGCCCATCTTCCTCTACTTTATACGTGGGACGCCTACCACAACATGGCATGCCAAGCGATGCCATGTCCGCAGCCGGGATCTGAACCGGCGAAGCCACCAGGCCGGCTCCAGGACTGGATCATTCTTTGCCCTGTGCATCGCATGATGTTTAGCAGCACCCCTGGCCTCTATTCAGCAGATGCCAGTACCACCCCCACCCCCATTCAGTTGTGACAATCAAAAATGTCTCCAGACATTGCCAATTGTCCCTAGCACGGCAAAACCACTCCGTTAAGAATCACTGCCTTAGGGGCTGGCCCGGTGGAGCAGCGGTTAAGTACACATATTCCACTTTGGTGGCCCGAGGTTTGCAGGTTCAGATCCTGGGTGCGGACATGCCACCGCTTGGCAAGCCATGCTGTGGTAGGCGTCCCATGTATAAAGTAGTGGAAGATGGGCACGGGTGTTAGCTCAGGGCTAGTTTTCCTCAGCGAAAAGAGGAAGATTGGCAGCAGATGTTAGCTCAGGGCTAATCTTCCTAAAAAGAAAAAAAAAATCACTGCCTTAGATTGACCTTTCAACCCTTTTCAACTCTCCAGAAGATCTTTTTGTTTATATCCATCCTTTGGACTATTTTAGTTCCATCCCCACAATTCCAACTCTGACAGCTTTCTTTCCTCTGCTAACAACGTGGAGATGACTTTCTGGCCAGTGTGCCAGACTTGGTTTATTATTCACTCAGTTGTTTATTCTTATTCTTATTGTTGTTGCTGTTGCTGCTGTGCTCAGTGGCCAAGATTCTGGTTATGAGATTGGTATGTTGCAGATGATACTATCTGTGGGTCTTAGTATTTCATTCTCAGCAGCATGAGGTCACATTACTTTTTTAAATTTATTTTTATTTTTTTCTTTTTCTCCCCAAAGTCCCCCGGTACATAGTTGTGTACTTTTAGTTGTGGGTCCTTCTAGTTGTGGCATATGGGATGCCGCCTCAGCATGGCTTGATGAGCGGTGCCATGTCTGTACCCAGGATCTGAACCAGCGAAACCCTGGGCTGCCGCAGCGGAGTGTGCGAACTTAACCACTCAGCCACGGGGCTGGCCCCTGAGGTCACATTTCTTTCTACTTGTTGCTGTTTCCTTGTTCTTATTTCTTAGTTGTCCCTGGAGGATTAGAGATCACTTCCTCCTCCTTTCACCAGACTAGGGAGTAAAATGATTTATTTGACTCTAATCTCCCTTTCCTTCTCTACCCTTTGCTTTAAAAAGTAACAAATAAGTTTTTATCTCCATATAATGTAACAGCCCTTCCAATTTGTTAGACATTTAATAGTACTTACAAAGTACATCTGCCCCCTGCAGATGGACCTGAGTGAATAAAATCAGGAAGATTTTCCCAGCCTCTAACATTTTAAAATCAATATTAACTAATCAGTTAAAGAGCAAGAGTGAGGAAGGCAAGTAAACGTGATGTCCTCTTGGTGACAGAGATAGCAGTACCTTGGAAAGTAAGATTCTTTGCTCCTGGCTACCTGGAACGTCAGGCAGAAGGGGCGGGCCTATGGCAGGTGCTGCCTGTAAGTTACCAGGCAACACCACGTCCTCTCCACACCAAACCTGCTCCAGCCCTGTCCTCTGAGCTTATTTTAGTATTGGAGTTTCACAGTTTGAGTTCAACAGGTCCAGATACCGGAAGGCTCATCATCCAAGATTTAAGATATAGAAAGATATTTTTTTAAAGGTATTTTCAAAATGACCATTTGTTTTTTTTTCCTTTTAATGACTGCACTTTAGAAACTGGAGGTTGAGACAGGTGACCTCTTATAATCCCTCCCAATTTCGAATTCCATAAAGTTCAAATACTACTCTTAAAATACTTCAGGGGCTGGCCCCGTGGCCGAGTGGTTAAGTTTGCACGCCCTGCTTCGGTGGCCCACGGTTTCACCACTTCGGATCCTGGGCGTGGACATGGCACTGCTCGTCAGGCCGTGCTGAGGTGGTGGCCCACTTGCCGCTACTAGAAGGACTCACAACTAAAATATACAACTATGTGCTGGGGGGATTTGGGAGGGAAAAAAAGCAGAAAAAAAAAGAAGATTGGTAACAGTTGTTAGCTCGGGTGCCAATCTTAAAAAAAAAAAGAAACAAACCTTAAATGTGGGGCCGGCCCTGTGGCCAAATGGTTAAATTTGTGCACTCTGCTTTAGCAGCCCAGAGTTTGCCAGTTTGGATCCTGGGCACAGACCTACACGCCGCTCATCAAGCCATGCTGTGGCAGCCTCCCACATAGAAGAACTAGAATGACTTACAGCTAGGATACACAACTGTGCACTGGGGCTTCGGGGAGGAAAAAAAAGAGAGAAATATTGGCAACAGATGTTAGCTCAGGGCCAATCTTCCTCGCCAAAAAAAACAAGGCATTAAAAAGAATACTTTAAACACCATGACTTAAAAATATTAGATTAACCAGCAGTCCGATGTTTTCTATTTGAAATATTTCTCAGAATTGTTTCCAGTTGTTGCCTCTAATCTCACTTTTGCTAATCCTGAAAGGGAGAAAAATCTATTCATCATTTATTTATTTATTCATGCATTCATTCCATTAACTTTAAGGATCAACAATGTGGTAGGAATGGAGCCAGATGACGAGTATACAAGGAGCTTCCAACCCAGTGAAAGAGAAAGACACAGAGACAGATCACTACAGAACTGTGTAAAGATGCAACCACAGGAATGGGCCCAACGTGTTCCAGGAGCTCAGCGTAGGGACCTTGAGGATCGGGCCAAAGAAGGCTTCAAGGATGACGTAAACAGGAGTTATGGAGTTGGAGGGGAAGGAAAGGCCCAGAGGCAAGAAAAGGCATGGTGAATGCAGTGGGATGGCTGCAGTCCAAAGGTGCTGTAACAGAAAGTCAGAAGCGGGAGGTGTCAAAAGATGAGGTGTGTAGGGACCTAATCAATCACAGAGCTGTAGGAGATAGGCAGCCATCAAAGAACCAAAAGAGGAAGGATGTGATTACATCTGCATTTAAGGATTATCTCTTTGGCAACTGAGGGAAAGAATTAGGGGATGATAGGACTGAGCAAGACAGACTGGTGAGGATGCTGGCACAGTGGTACAAGAGAGAATGATGCATGCCTGGATTGGGGCATTGGTAATAAGGATGGAGAAAGCTGGACCAACCTCAGAAATACCCAGGAGGCTGGGCAGAACTGAGTGATTACCTGGGTGTAGATGCTGAAGGACAGGAAGGAGTTTAGAATGACATTCAGGTTTCTAACCTAGTGACAGGTGGTGCTACCATTTGTGAGCAAGAACATAGGAGGAAGAAAAAATTTAGGTTCTGTTTTGGTACATGTGAGATGTTTATCTATCTATCCATTTAGTAGGAAACAGGATATCTGAGTCCTCTTCCTGGGGAGGGAACCCAAAGTGCCAGAGAAACAGATTTGGGAGTTATCAGTGCAAAGATGAAGGCGAAACAATGAGCATGGATGAGATCACCTAGAGAGAGTGTAACAAGAACTGTGGGTGGAGGATTAAGCCTTGGGGGATACTGGAAGTTAAAGAATGAGTGGAGAAACAAAAGAGAAAGAGAAGGAAGAATCATAAATGTCAGGAATCACAAACGAGGAAATGTCGTGGAAGTCAAGGGAAGCAATTGTTTCAGGAAGGAGGGATAAGTTAACAATGAACAATGTCTCAGAAAGATGCAAGAAGAGGATTGAGGAATATTCGCTGCTCAGAGAGATTGGGAAGTCATATGTGGTCTTTAAGGAGCAGAGTTTTCCAAGAAACCAGAATGCAGGGGTTTGTGAGCCAAAGGGAAGCTGAAGTGGAGAGAGAGAATGTAGACTACTTTTTAGAGAAGAGAGAAATTGAACAGAAATGTTTTTCTTTTTTTTTAAAGATTTCATTTTTTTCCTTTTTCTCCCCAAAACCCCCCAGTACATAGTTGTATATTCTTTGTTGTGGGTCCTTCTAGTTGTGGCATGTGGGCCGCTGCCTCAGCGTGGTTTGATGAGCAGTGCCATGTCCGCGCCTAGGATTCGAACCAACGAAACACTGGGCTGCCTGCAGCGGAGCACACAAACTTAACCACTCGGCCACGGGACCAGCCCCGATGTTTTTCTTTTTAGATGAGTGAGATTAGAATCATTTGTCATCTAAGGGAAGATACCAGAGGAGAGGGGATAGTGAGGAACATTAGAGAAATGAAGGAATGGAGCAAAATCTGACAGGCGGGTGAGTGACATCACAGAAACGGCAAAAGCATATAAAGATGTACACTGCTTGCAGATGCCTGGGGCAAGGGATGTAGACCAGGCAAGCCACAGACAGACCCAAAAGCCTGGGAGGGAGGAGGGCGAGGAAGAAGATTCTTGGGAGAGGAGGAGAGGAATAAAAACTTTGAAGGGCTACCCTGTATACTGGGGAACCTGGAGTGTAAAACACATGCCGAGGCCCAGATGTCTGCTCAGAAAAGACCCTGAATGGACCCTGTGCTTGCACCTCTGGTGGATCTTCGGGCTCTGTGCTAGCAGGAGCTGAAGGCTAAGGCCGAGTTGAAGAAGTACCTTAGCCAATCTGCAAAGACCAGAAGAGTATTTCTTTATTTTTTTGGCTCCAGGTGTTTTGTTTGTAGAATGCTCCACCAATAATAGCATACACATGCCTCACAAGTATAAATGGAAGATTCTCCAAGATAGACCATACGTTAAGCCACAAAAAACAATCTTAATAAATTTAAAGAGATTGAAATCATACAAAATACCTTCTCAGACCACAACAGAATGTTGTGAGAAATCAATAACAGAACAAAAACTGGAAAATTCATAAACACATGGAAATCAAACAGCATGCTCTTAAGCAAATAGTCAAAGAAGAAATCACAAGGGAAATTAGAAAATACTTTAAAATAATGAAAACAAAAACACAACATACCAATACTTATGGGATTTAGTGAAAGCAGAGGTCAGAGAGGAATTTATAGCTGTAAATGCTTACATTAGAAAAGAAGAAAGAGGGCCAGCCCAGTGGCATAGTGATTAAGTTCATGCTCTCTGCTTTGGTGGCCCTGGATTTGCAGCTTCAGAGCCTGGGCAGAGACCCAGCACTACTCATGAAGCTACACTGTGGCAGCACCCCACATAAAATAGAGGAAGATTGGCACAGATGTCAGCTCAGTGACAATCTTTCTCACACAAAAAAAAAAGAGAGAGAAGAGGAAGAAAGATCTCAAAGCAGAAATCTAACTTTACACCTTAAGGAACTATAAAAAGACGAGCAAACCAAACCCAAAGGCAGCAGAAGGAAGGAGGTAAAAAGATTAGAGCAGAGATGACTGAATTAGACAGTGGGAAAACCATAGAGAGAATGAATGAAATCAAAGTTAGTTTTTCAAAAAGATCAATGAAACTGACAAACCTTTTGCTAGACTGACTAAAAAAAAAAAAGAAGATGCAAATAACTAAAATCAGAAACAGAAGTGGGGGCCGGCCTGGTGGCGCAGCAGTTTAAGTTCACACGTTCCGCTTTGGAGGCCCGGGGTCCACGGGTTCGGATTCCGGGTGCGGACATGGCACTGCTCATCAAGTCATGCTGTGGGAGGTGTCCCACATATAAAGTAGAGGAAGATGGGCACGGATGTTAGCTCAGGGCCAGTCTTCCTCAGCAAAAAGAGGAAGATTGGCAGCAGATGTTAGCACAGGGCTGATCATCCTCAAAAAAAAAAAAAAAGAAATGAAAGTGGGTGCATCACTACCAACCAACAGCTGTTGATGAGGAAGTGGAAACATTGTACATTGCTGGTGGGAATGTAAAAGGGGTCAGCCACTGTAGATTTTGGTGGTTTCTCAGTAAGTTAAACATAGAATTATCTTATGACACAGCAATTTTATTCCTAGGTATATATCCAAAAGCATTTAAAACAGATACTGTACATGAATGTTCATGAATAGCACTGTTCATAATAGCCAAAAGGTGTAAAAACATAAATGTCTATCCATGAATGATTGGATAAACCCACTGTGGTATATACATATAATGGAATATTATTCAGCCATAAAAAAGAATGAATACTGACACATGCTACAGTGTGGATGAACCTCAAAAACATTATGCCAAGTGAAAAAAGCCAGACACAAAATGTCACTTCTAATATGATTTCATCTATATGAAATATCCAGAATAGGTAAATCCATAAAGTCAGAAAACAGATTGGTGGTTGCTGGGCTAGGAACAGGCAGAAATCGGGAGTGAGTTCTTAACAGATGTGGGGTTTTATTTTGCAGTGATGGAAATGTTTTGGAACTAGATAGAGGGGATGGTTGCAAAACATTATGAATGTACCAAATGCCACTAATTGTTCGCTTTAAAATTGTTAATTTTATGTTATGTGAATTACACCTCAATTTAAAAAAAATCTTGCAGAAGCTGAAAGAATAAAGGGTCAGAACATAGGTGGAAAAGTTGACCATAAACCAAAAAGAAGACAGGATGGATTTTAGATGTAGAACATTATATAGTTGGGAAGGGCAAGAAATAGAGGGAGACAGTTTTTGATAATGGCCTCAATTTTCTCAATGAAGTAATAAAAGGAGAATTTGTCTCCCTTTGGGCAGCCAACCAGCTGTCACTAGTTGTGTTTTTGTGAGGATGGATGGATGGCCTGGACAACAATAATGACACATCATTGAGCATCCTTATCTTGGAGGGAAGGGCGGTGGAGCCTTCAGTTTGACTGGCTCCTGAGCAAGGAGCAGATGATTCAAATTGCAACTATTTTTCTGTGGTTTGTTTTCTCTCAAGTGGATTTTGCTTATTCTAAGACTTTAGAAGGTACTACAGTCTCCCAACATTACAGCTGCAGGGCCATGAAGGTCCACAGGCCTTGGCCTAGCTTCTGGGCAAGTCATCATGAAGCTTCTAGAATTTAAGATGGCTGCTCTCTTACTAGATCCGCTCTGATAATAAATAGCAGGGATACTTTGTGGCCAGGAGTCAGATTGGGTTGCAAGAACTATTTAATTTCTCTCAGGAAAAAACACAAAGTAAGATAAAACAATCTCTGAGCCTTGGCAACAGGAAAAACCAGCCCTCTGCATAGAAATGTTACTCTTCTACAACTGCAGAAGATTCAAGGAATTCATGGACTCAGATCATCATCATCATCACATTTGGTCACCTCACATAATTTTTAGAATAAGTGAAAGAGATAGATGAATAACTGAATGAATGATTATTATGGTTATAATTAATCAATTAAAGCATGATAATGCCCAGCTCTTATCCAGGGTCAAGCTGGCATATGCTTTATCCTAAAAAGATCCCTAATCTTTTAATCTTTTTAATCTCTTAAAAATGACTGATGATATTAGCTCAGAATATGAAATTCTTGTACTGTCATCCTGGGACAAAAAGTGCCTCTAACAGGCTGGCCCTGTGGCTGAGTGGTTAACTTCACGTGCTCCACTTTGGAGGCCCAGGTCTTTGCTGGTTCGGATCCTGGGCATGGACCTAGCACTGCTTGTCAGGCCATGCTGAGGCGGCGTCCCACATAGCACAACTAGAAGGACCTACAACTAGAAAATATGACTATGTGCTGGGGGGCTTTGGGGAGAAGAAGAAGAAGAAAAAGATTGACAACAGATGTTAGCTCAGGGCCAATCTTTGAAGAAAAAAAGAAAAAGAGCCTCTAACTATACAATAAGCTAATAGCAAAACTAAGGGCCCAACGATGAGAGGGAAAGAAGCAGAATTCTTTTTTTTTTTTAAAGATTCGTACCTGGGCTAACTGTTGCCAATCTTCCCTTTTTTTTTTTTTCTGCTTTATCTCCCCAAACCCCCCTGTACACAGTTGTATATCCTAGTTGCACATCCTTCCAGTTGTGGGATGTGGGACGCTGCCTCAACATGGCCTGACGAGCGGTGCCATGTCCGCGCCCAGGATCTGAACCCTGGGCCGCCATGGCGGAGTGCGTGAACTTAACCACTCGGCCATGGAACCGGCCCCAGAAGCAGAATTCTTTTGGGAAACAGGCCTTATTTGGGCATAGCGTTCCTTCTACAGATGGCTGTCAGCTGGCCTTGGGCCTGCCATTTGACCTCTGTCCACCCTTGGTTCTTTAAGCATAGACCCTCTGGTTCCCATGTCCCTTAGATGATGTGTGTGTGTTATTCCAGGCAATCTTTTTGATTAAATGGCAGATTTTATCCCGTTGTAGTTAAGCGGCATGGGTGTGTGTGGAGCCATAGGTGTGAAGTTTTCCCAGCTGGCCCCACTTTACAAACACCCTGCTTACGATTGGCCTTTCCATGAGCCCCTCACAGATACCTTTCCGCCTTCAGGCCTTGTCCCTCGAATGGGGGTGCTACCGCCACCACCAGGCCTGCCTCTTCCTGCTGGGCTCCTCTCCACCCCAGGCCCTGGAGAGCTGTGGTTACTGTGGTAACAGTGAGCAACACTCTGGCATTTGTGGCTTAGCCTACGCACCTACTCACCATGAATCACGTTGTTTCTATGGGAAAGTACTCTCTGAGGTTTAAACCAACAATTTACAACTTGCCATCGAATATTTCTATTGCCTTTATAATGCCTCTTCTTGGAATTTTCTCTAAATGAATGTTTATAATCATCAAAATGAATTAGTCAAAGAGCTGATCTTAGGGCTACAAAGCTCTGTAAACCTTAAAAACAAAGTGCCGCCATGTATCACGAGGTGCAATTGCCCTTTACTTTACTGTGACCATCTGAAGTCAGTTGAGCTTGGAGTTTCTCAGTGGTATGTGGGCTGGCGAGGATCAAATGAGATCATGTGAAATTGCTTTTGTGGTTGTAGGGCGATATATAAATTCAAATATTTTTCTCTACAGTGCATTTGTATAAGCAAAGACTCTAGGGGAGGACTTCCTTGGTTCCAATCCTGGCTTTGAACCATTCATTCTATTTGAACTATTCTAGCTCTGTGAGCTTGTGCAAGTTACTTACCTGCTCTGTGTCTTATCATCCTGTTGGGGATAATAATAGTAACTGTAGGAAATGATGGTTGTAGGGATTAAAATGGTAAGAGCACTTGGCACGTACTAAATGTATGCAAGTGTCAGCTATCATCCTCATCTTCATCTTTCCCAGCAGCAGCGGCATCTGTGAGATGCCATGTGGTCTAACGGGAAGACCATGGCCTGGAAAGACAATGGGCTGGGAGTCTGACGGTGCTGAGTAGAGTGAATGGTTCTTATTGTTGTAACGACACGCAGCTGCTTTATTGGTCATTCAAGAGGAAACTTGGTAACTATTTTCGATACTTGTTTACTTAGGTTTGGGCATCTCTAGATATAACTGTGAAGTCAATTAATGTTTTTCTTCATAACTTGCTATTCTTTCTTTTAGTCCCCGTGGCGAGGGATTTGGACTGAAGCCTGCAGCTGCTTAGCACAGATGCTGACGAGGCCTCACCTAGGCTTTCCTGCCCACCTGCAGCCGTCAGCTTCCCTCTAACTCTGCAGATTGACTGCACGCCTTTTTCTCCACTGCCCCTCCAAACCCACTAAGATAGCCATAAGGGAATAAAGTAAGAGGAAGCAACTGGGAGAGCAAATGCAAAAAATGTCAACAAAATTTTGAAAGATGTAAGGTGTTTGAACAAAGGGCATCTAATTTAGTTTTAGCTTTAGCCATTCTGCTAAGCGTCTACACCTGAAGAAGCCAACAAAACGTAAATTGAATCCACCATGGATCCTCAAAAGGCAGAGGATCTGGAAGCACCAGACATCTCTGAATCCAGGGGTCAGGATGGGGCTGAGAAGAAGAGGATTCACTCGTAAGTCTGTATAAGAAGGATCTAGACCCCCAGATTTTCTCCCTTGCCCCACACAGCCAGGCGCCATAGCTCCTCTACCATCCAGCAGATGACACATTTGCTATCTAAAGAGGGTGAACCAGAGAGATTCTGACCCAGGGGACGTGAAGCATGGCAGAAGGCAGAAGACAAAGACATCCTGAAAAGAGTAAGGCTCCCAGAAGTCACATATGACAGGCCCCCGCTCCCCACCCGACCCGCTGAGACAATGCCCCACCACACTGCCTTCTCTGCAGGGCGACGGCAATGCAGACTCGAGGGAACCGTCATTCCAAGGACTGCCATGTGAGTGGTGCTTCCTGAAGCTGTGCACTGAGGTGGCCCTGGAGGAACCGGCTAGCTCCCGCCCACCCTCTTCCCATCTCAGCCCTTGCAGCTCTGTTTCTAGCAGGAGGAAGGGGAGTGAAATCATTCATGCCAGCTGTGATTCCGACTTACATCTCACTGAGCAGGACTGTGTCATGTGACTGCATCTGCCAACAAGCGGGGAAACTCTAGGTAGGCACGTTGCCATCCTATGTATAGATATTCTACTAGGAATAAACAAGGAAAGTTGTATTAGGTAGGCCATTAGCAATCTCAACTACAGAAATAAACATTTTCTCTAGAACTAAAAGACATGACTTCCCAGATTTAAAGGGCCCACTGAGCACCTGGAATAAAAGAAACCCACAACAAGCCATAACATGGTAAAATTTAAGACACCAGAGATTAAAAAATTCCCAAAAGCTTTCAGAGAGAACAAGCAGGTAGCACATAGCGACCAGGATAAGAAGCATTGGTCTCCATAGTAACACTGGGAGTGGGCCCTTTAAGTGGCTTGGTCAAAATGTTTGATGACCTTTCCCACCCGATGGAGCTGTGGTTCTACGACTGACCAGGCGAAAACCTGAAGGCACAAACCTGCTGAAGAAGTATCAGAAATAAATATGTTTATTTTATTTTAAGAGGTTATTTTAAGTAGTTATTCCCAAAGACAACAATTGACACGTGCAGCTGTCATTTACGTCTCACTCTGTGAAGCATGACTTTTTGTTTATATCAAATAACTGTTCTCCTAAGTTAATTTTGCCCTTTTTACTTTCAAATTTTCTTGCAGACGTCAGAAGTGAGGTGATCACTGTTTGTGTTGGCCCTGTTGGCAGCAGCAGAACTTTGCAAATGGTTACTGATGGTGGTTGGATATGATGTCATCAGACGTTTCCAAAAGAAAAGCAGTTCGGCCCTGTAATGGCTCTTTTTTGTTGTTGTTTCACACAATTCATGGAATCCATGTAAAGTTTTTGGAGGTTCATTTTACTAAAGGTGAAATGTCTGATGTTATTGCTAATTCTACTGTAAATTCAGTTCAAAAGGTCACCATTAAAAATAAAATGATTTGTTTTTGCAGGAAAAATGTAAATACGATTTTTGGAGGAGCACTTCACCATGCAAAAAATAATACCCTTACCCTTAATATTGTTAAGAAGCCAAATGGTCTTGGCAATGACTTCTTGGATATGACACCAAAAGCACAGGCAACAGAAGCAAAAACAGACAAGTGGGACCACAGTAAATTAAAAGGTTCTGCACAGCAAAGAAAACAACCCATAGAGAGAAAAGGCAACCTACAGAATGGGGTAAAATATTTGTAAACCAAATATCTGATAAGGGATTAATATCCAAAGTTATAAGGAACTCCTACGACTCAAAAGTAAAAAAGCAAGTAACCCAATTAAAAAATGGGCAAAGGACCTGAATAGACATTTCTCCAAAGAAGACGTACAAATGGCCAACAGGTCTATAAAAAGATGCTCAACATTGCTAATCATCAGGGAAATGCAAATCAAAACCACAATGAGATATCACCTCACACCTGTTGGAATGGCCATTATAAAACAAACGAACAGAAACTAACCGGCGTTGCAAGAATATAGAGGAAGTGGAAGCCTTATGCACCATTAGTGGAAATGTAAGATGGTGCAGACACTATGGAAACAGCATGGAGGGTCTTCAAAAAGTTAAAAATAGAACTGCCACATAATCCAGCAATCCTACCTCTGGGTATTTATCCACAAGGATTAAAAATGGGATCTCGAAGAGATATTTGCATTCCCACATTCATTAAAGCATTATTCACAATATCCAAGAGGTGGCAAAAACTCAAATGTTCATTGACAGATGAATGGATAAATAAAATGTAGTATACATACGTAACAGAATGTTATTCAGCCTTGAAAAAAGAAGGAAATCCTGCCACATGTGACAACATGGATGAACTTCGAGGACGTTATGCTAAATGAAATAAGCCAGTCACAGAAGGGCGAATACTCTATGATTCTACTCGTATGAAGTATCTAAAGGAGGCAACCTCACAGAAGAAGGAAATACAATAGTGGTGACTAGGGGCTGGGGGTGGGCTGAAGAGTAGTTATTCAATGGGTATAATGTTTCAGTCATGCAACAGCAAGTTCTAGAGGTCTGCTGTACGACAACATTCATGCAGTTCATAATACTGTACAATTAAAAATTTCTTAAGAGGATAGATTTCATGTTTGGTTTTTTTTTACCAAAATTTTATGAAAAGAAGCCGAGTGGACAAAAACATATTTGAAATTGTTCGTGGCATACACATAATTTTTTTTCCTTTTTCTCCCCAAAGCCCCCCAGTACATAGTTGTATATTCTTTGTTGTGGGTCCTTCTAGTTGCAGCATGTGGGACGCTGTCTCAGAGTGGCTTGATGAGCAGTGCCATGTCTGCGCCCAGGATTCGAACCAACAAAACACTGGGCCGCCTGCAGCAGAGCGCACGAACTTAACCGCTCGGCCACGGGGCCAGCCCCATACACATAATTTTTAATTTCATCCAATCAAGTTGTGATAGTCTTCAATTCAACAGAAGAGGTTGTTGACATAATTTACAAATATGAATACACAGCACAACAATATTACACACACACACACACACACACACACACAGAGTTTTTGTGATGAAGCTGATGTTGAATAAAAAATACTTCTGCTTGGTGGCAAAGTGGTTAAGTTCTCACGTTCTGCTTTGGCGGCCCGAGGTTAACCGGTTTGGATCCCGAGTGTGGACCTACACACCGCTTGTCAAGCCATGCTGTGGTAGGCGTCCCACATATAAAGTAGAGGAATGATGGGCACAGATGTTAACTCAGGGTCAGTCTTCCTCAGCAAAAAGAGGAGGATTGGCAGGAAATATTAGCTCAGGGCTAATCTTCCTCAAAAAAAAAAAAAAAGAAAAAGAAGGAAAAAAAAAGTACTTCTGCCTGGGATTTCCTCATTGTCCCCTGACCAAATCTCCAAATCTCCCTGCATCTGTGTCTATACTCTGTGTCTTCTCTCTCATTACACTGGATGAACTGTCCTTGTTTGTATCAAAGGGTAACCCCTTCTCTGGTGCTGTTAATCTTGTGCACCTTTGTTCCTCAAGAACTTCTCTCCTGCAGTTTTCTCTTCTTTCTCTTGCAGCATCAGTTTCTCTCTTTCTATCAGATTAGTCCCATCAACACTAAATATGTTCTAATACTTTCCATTGCTTAAAAAAAATTCTTCCCTTGATCCTCAATCCGTTTTCAGCCATCAATCCCACTTCTCTCCCTTTCCCAGTAAAACTTCTCCAAAGAGTTCTTCATCATGGGTGCCTCTACCTGCTCATCTTTGCTCCTTTCTGTGACCTGCTCCAAACAGGATTCTGACCTTGCTGTTCCATCAAAAGTGGTCTTTTCAAGGTTGCAATGACCTCTATGTTGTAAATTTAGCAATCACACTTCTGTCTTTATTTTATTTGACCTTTTAGCACATTGGCCACTCTCACCTGCTCTCAGTCTTTTCTCCTTGGCTTTTTTTTTTTTTTGAGTTCATAATAGTTTACATCAATGTGAGATTTCAGTTGTACATTATTTTTTGACTGTCACCACATAAGTGCTCCACTACCCTGTGCCCACCCCCCACCCCCTTTCCCCTGGCAACCACTGAACTGTTTTCTTTGTCCATGTATTTGTTTATATTCCACATATGAGTGAAATCCTCTGGTGTTTGTCTTTCTCAGTCTGGCTTACTTCGCTTAGCATAATTCCCTCTAGGTCCTTACATGTTATTGCAAATGGGATGAATTTGTCTTTTTTTCTGGCTGAGTAGTATTCCATTGTATATATATACCACAACTTCTTTATCCAATCATCAGTCACTGGGCACATGGGTTTCTTCCATGTCTTGGCTATTGTAAATAGTGCTGCAATGAACATAGGGGTGCATATGTTACTTTGGATTGTTGATTTAAAATTGTTTGGGTAGATACCCAGTGGTGGGATAGCTGGGTCTCTCTTTTACTTCTAAGATGCCTCGTTGTCTGGTTTTGTCCTACCTCAGCCCCCTTGTTGGCTCTTCTCCTTGGTTTGACCTCTGACGTAGGAGTACCAGCTTGGTCTTGGTCTCTTTTCTCTTTGTCTACAGTTGCTCCCCAAGGTAATATTAATCAGTTCCATAGTTTAAATGCCACAAATATGCTAATAGCTCCCAAATTTTTGTCTCTAGCCCTAAAATCATGCATTTGATTTCTTAACTTGAACATCTAATAGATTTTTTAAATGCAACCTGTCCAAAAGCAACTCAGTTTCCCCTGGCCAAAACCTATGTGCCCCCCGTCTTTCTCCATCTCAGTAAAAAGCACCATCACCGACATTGTTTTCCTTTCTCTCTACCCACCACGTACCACCCATTAGCAAGTTCTGTCAACTCTTGTCCAAAACTTTCCCGAGTTTCTCCGTTTCCTCCCAGATCATGACTACCACCCATGTCCCAGCTATCATCATCTCCTGCCTGGACCTCAACAAGCCCTTCCTGAACTGCCTCCTTGCTTCCCACTCTTCCCCCTTCTACAACCCATTCTCCCCGTAGAAGCTAAGATATCATCTAAAAACCCAAAACTGGTCTGCGGTTCCTCATGCTTAAAAATTCTCGAATGAGAGAATCAATTCCACTCTCTAATCTGGCCCATAAGGCCTACATGATGGAGCTCCTGTTTGCGTCTCTATCCCCATCTTCTGCTTCTCTCCTTCTCCCTTGCTATGCTCATCCTTGCTGACTTTCGGCCAATTCCTTTAACGTATTAAGATCTTTGCCACCTTAGGGACTTTGTACTAAGTTGTTCCTTTTGTCTGGGCTATTTTTCACTAAGATCTACATGTAGCTGCTTCCCAGCTCCTCAGAGAGGGTTTCTCTAACCAGCCCAGCCAATACCTCTCTCTCCATATTACTCCATTTTATTTTCTTAGTTCCACATACTACCACTGAAAAGTAAAGCATTGCTTCCTTAAATAAGTTTACCATTTCTGGTCTGTGATCCCACTAGAATATAAATGCCACAAGGGTAAGGTTGCCAGATTTCATAAATAAAAATACAAGGCACCTAGTTACATTCAAATTTCAGATAAACAAAGAATAATTTTTAGTATAAGTATATCCCATGCAATTTTTGAGACATACTTACACCAAAAAGTTTTCATTGCTTCTCTGAGATTCAAATTTAACTGGGCTTTCTGTATTTTATCTGCAACCCTGTTCAGGAGCAGAAACTTTGACTGCTTTATCAATCACCCCACCGTGTATAGCGATGTCTGACATATGGCAAGCACACCATAAAATATTGATGAAATGAAACAGTGATTGAATGAATGAAAGAAGGTAAAGGTATCAATTTGTATGATGTTCTGTCTAAAAACTGGTTTTAGTTATTGTGACAGTTAATTTTATCTGTCAACTTGACTGGGCTAATGGATGCCCAGATAGCTGGTAAAACATTATTTTGGGAGGTGTCTGTGGCAGTGTCTCTGGAAGAGATTAGCATTTGAATTGGTGAACTGAGTAAAGTCGATGGCCCTCCCCAGTGTGAGTGGGCATCGTCCAATCCATTGAGGGCCCAAATAGAACAAAAAGGTGGAGGAAGGATGAATCCGCTCTCCACCTGCTTGAGCTGAGACCCTCGCCTTCTCCTGCCCTCAAGCATCGGCACTCCTAGCTTCTGGACTCAGATTGGGACTTACACCATCAGCCCCTAATTATCAGGCCTTTGGACTCTAAATTATACTGCTGTCTGTCTTGGTTCCCCAGCTTGCAGATGGCAGATCGTGGGACTTCTCAGCCTCCATAACTGCTGAGCCAATTCCTATAATAAACCTCTTCTTATGTATATCTATATGTAGACTATTGGTTCTGTTTCTCAGGAAAATCCTGACTAATACAATTATCCAGACCTTAACCCAGTGGTTCTCAAACTTTAGCCTGTGTTAGAATCACCGAGGGGCTTGTTAAAACACAGATTGCTGAGCTATGGCTGCAGAGATTCTGAGTCGGTAGGTCTGGAGTGGGGCCTGAAAGTGTGCATTTCTAACACATTCCCAGGCTGATGCTGCTGATCCAGGGCTGCACTTTGGGACCCACTGGTCTAGCTGAGCTCTGAGGTCTCTGACTTGCTTACTCACTAGGCAAACTTCGCTTGAATTCAAACTTAAGGAGACAGAAAAGAATACTGGAGTGTGTGGTTCTTTCCACCTGGAAACAAACAATGGGCTGATTCTCACCCTATAAAGCAGGTTTACCTTCTGTACCATGCCTGGCCTATAGCTTTATGCAGCTGAATCGATGTTTTCAAAAACGAACAACCCCTAGGCTCAGTAAGAAATCTCTAGACACACGAGAATGTTTTTTGGGACCCAATACACGCCGTTAGAGGAAACTCATACAACAGTCAGAGTGTCTCAGTTAGGGCAGAAAGCAGAAGACGCACGTGACAGTGTCTTCAAAGCTGGCCAAACAGAAAGAAGTCCCATGAGGCCCCATTTATGTTTTCCAAGTTAATTAAATTTATTTAATCAGTTGTTTCAGAGCTGCTTTTTCTCTCCAGGATTGGTAGCCCATGACAACAGACAAAGAGGACAAAGGCACAGCTCTACCAGGTGGCAACATGAATTGTGTCTCAATACAATTTATGGATGTTTGCAGACTCCTGGGACCCCTTCATTTCCATAAAATGATTCCTCACCCCTGTTCCTGAGCTACTGTAGCCATTCACCTTGGAGATATTTTTTCCCGTCTTCTCTTGCTCCCATGTGGCCACAATAGCATCTTGTAATAAATTTTGGTGTGCTTACACTTCTTTAATTTTACTTTATGAGTTAAGAGAGAGGATACTCATGCTTTACTGATGGAATTAACTGCGGCTGCTTCTTAGTGATTTTAGCTGCAGCTCCAGCTGCCCCTTCTCCTTTGTTTTCCCAGTTTCCCAAGTTTTCGACCTTGAAGTCATTTTCCCACCCCGACTCCACCTCCTATCAATTCTACTACCCCCCACCCTTGACTTTCCTTTCCTCCCCTTCACTCCCATCCCCGCTGCCCTTGTTCAGGTCCTTGCAACTCTTCCTTGGGTTCCCTGCTTCCACCTTTTGCGAGTCCCAGTCCATCCTGTGTTTTTAAATTTTTTTAGTCCATCCTAGTGACCCTAGTGACCCTACTGACTGTGTACAGTGGAGCTGAAACCTTGCCCTTTTATACCATCCGGCGCTATATCAGACAATGCTCTGCTGCCATTCATAGGGTTTTCATGGCCAATTTTTTTCAGGAGTGGGTGTTTCTTCCTAGTCTGGAAGCTCCACAGGAAACTGTCCACCCTGGGTGACCCTGCTGGTGTTTGAAATCCCTGTGGCATAGCTTTCAGTATCACAGCAACATGCAGCCACCACAGTCTGACAACTGACAGATGGGTGAAGTGGTTCCCTGACCCAAAACAAACCCGGGCAGAGGCACTCACTGCCAATCTTAACCACTAGACAACCAGGGCTGCCTCTGCTGTGGACATGTTTTCATTTATTCACTCAGTGTCAATTATTGAGTACTCACTGCACGTCAGATGGTGCTCAACACAATGAACGGGGAACAAGGTAATGTCTCCCCCTTCTTTTCAAAGCAGTTATCTGGTTGTCTCATCCCTAAGAACCAACCACTACTGGGACATGTCCTGAACACCCCTGGTGTTTGGATCTTGCCTGAGCTTTCTCCTCCCAGGAAGTTCTCCGCATCTCCTTTGTTGAAGTCCTGTCCCAGTTTCAAGGTTTGGGTTCCCCACATCACCTCCTTCATACTCTCTCCTTTCCGTCTTCTCCACTGCACATCATTGTCTCCTTTAAGGGAAAATGTGTCATAGTCATTCATTCTGATATTACTGTGGCGAGTGCTGGACTGCTTCTGGGCTTTACAAGGTATTTATCATCTGGTAGTTCCCAGAGAAATAGTTCCTCTAGGATGCGTTTGCGGTTGTAGGGGAGGCAAACTTCACCTCTACCCATCCTAGGTTTTCAGCTGGAACTCTTTAAAAGAAGATTCACAAGAAAATGAACAGTTTATTAACACCTGCAGCACACATTGCAGGGAGAAACCTAAAGGAAAAGTAACTCAAAATGGCAGCTTAGAATCCCAGCTCCTAGAGCATCTTCGACGAAGAGCAATAAATGTATAGAGATAGGACAGAGCGGTTTGGGCTGGGGGTAGTAAGTTGTGGAGCGGTAACCAGGAAGACAAGGGTTGGTTTAACGAGGTTTAATTGTACAGATTCTCAGCCCCAATTCCCCGCCTCTAGTGATAAGAAGGTCTTCCTCCTGGTACAGAGAACGTACCTTTCACACTGGAGTTTTACCTCCTGCTTTCAGGAGGAAAAGGAGGGTCAGAGTGCCCTTCTTGCACCTGCTCTTTCTCAAGTGCCTTTAACTTAAAATAATCAATGTGCCTAAGCGGCATATTTTGGGGTGACACGCTCTGAGCTCCTTCACAGGTAAAGGACATACAGCATGTGTCTGGAGAGAAAAAAGTATAATGAGCACATCTTTATGAAAGCACATGGAATGCTGGGAAGCCCTCCCTCCCCCACCACATCTACTAAGCAATCAGATATGTCCTCCACCCCCTCACCTTGGAGAAGCCAGTATGACAAATAGTACTTAAATAGGATTATAGTCAATCATGTCACAAACTTGACTCAAGCCAAAAAATTCTGAGACTGACATTCTGTTGTCTTCTTATTTTGATTCTGCCTGAGGTAGTTCCAATGTTGCATTTTATCTTTTTATTTTTCCTTATTTTAAAACTTCTATTAAAATAACATGAAGGGGGATTTTGAAAGAAAAAAATCCCTCGCCTCAATTTCAGCATCTGAATACATCTGTTCTGATACCCTCTGTTACCTTCCAGGCTCCATGCTTCAGACACTAGTGCTTTTTAATATTTTCTTAATCATAGGGCATGGACAATTTTGCATTCTGTTGTTTCCAATGAATATTATATTATCAAAATTCTCCCATGGAGTTACATATTTACAACTTTCAATTGCAGCATAAAATTCTACTGGTAATCTGCTACAATTTACATAGCTATTCCACTAATATTGAATGATGTATGATATGTCCCCTTTTCACACCCATTCTTCCTCATAGATCCCACTGCAAAAAAATGTCTTTAAGCAAAAATATTTCAAAATTAACAAAATATTTCTTGGGATTAATTTCCAGGATTGAATGTGATTATTATGTAAAAGGGAATGAACATTATGACTCTTGATACCACCGCTAAATTGCTGTCTTAAGGAATGTTACCAGTTTAAGTGGTAAGTTCATACAATACATTGTTAGGCTGCCCTATAACAACACAGGAATTGGTCCTTTAAGCCAGTGTTCTCTGATAGAACTTTATGAGGGCCACACCCCACTTATGAACTGAGGAGTGTTATATTCATATCCACTTGTGATCTGCCAAAATACAGGCACAATTCATGCAAACCTATGACAATGTGTCATCTGGTCCTAGGCAACTTCCAAAATATTGTATGGTATGTTTTCCTTGAAGATCGACATTTCTGGGTATGTATGTATATATCTCCATTGAATTGACCCAGGTCCAAAACACTGGAAAGGGAGGCATGTGAAAGAAAGCAGGGGATGGATGTAGAGAGTCCACAGAAACTCAAAGCCACTGCATTTTCCAAGATTGGCAAGAATTCGGGGAGGCTCAGTAGGTGACAAAGCGCTGATCTTTTTGCTGGGATTGTTCCATCTCTTAAATATTTTCTTTTAAAATCAGGTTTGGCTGAAAAAGCATGTGAGTATTTAACTGACAAGAGACAATCTGAATTTTTTGAATCTCTGCAGTGGGGGAAAAGAGCAACATTGTGCCCCGCCCACGTTACTCCTCCCTATCTGTACCCTTACTTCTCACCCCATTCTCCACCCTCCCCAACTAGGTCTCTCAGAAGAGCAGCTTATGAACTATGCCATCTTCTCTGCAACAAACATTCAGCTCTTTATCCCTCTCGCTCTCTGCTTGATATGTGTGAGGGTGAAATCAATAATATACATGAAGACTTTTAAAAACTAGAAATAAAGCACTAGGGTTCAAAGTATAAATATTTATTAGTATTAATTATCATTAACGTTTCTAAATGAGCAAGAAAAAGAGAACTAATACTGCTGAAAATAAGAAATTGGGAAAAATTGCTGAGGTAGAGGTCATGTTGAACATGATTTTGGAAGACTGGTCATAAATATATCAAGTTGGTATTAAAATATTGCATTTTAGGTCAGTTCAAGTAAATAGGCATTTTTTTTGGCTTCCTGAGAAAATATTCAAAATTTTAGTTAAAACTGGTGTATTTCCTTTTTCCAAAGCATTCTTTTCTCCCTTCAGATAAGTATGTCTGAAATGTCAGCTGATGCATGTTAACACACGGCTGAGAGAGACGTCAAGGCAATAACTGAGAGCCCGTTAGAGGGTAACATTCTGGTACTCATCCAATAAATAGCCCTTCGATGCTTGCGATGTTCAGCTTGCTGTCGTCAGCCTTTGGAGGGTTAAATAAGAACCACGCTGTCGTTTCCACTTAGATATATAACTATTCTCATAAGAAGGATTTGATGTTTAAGTGATGAGGTGTTTAAGTTGCTTGTTGTGTTGAGGACTGAGGGAGCCTTATCATGTCTAGAACGTGGGACTGAATAGCTAATGAATCAATGGTCATCATTGTTTCAAACCTCCACTTGCCAATTTTGAGATATTAAAATAGAGATGCAGTGACAAATTGTCATTTGCTTATTTAATTTGATTTCTGGGACACCGGGAGAGCTCCTTTGAGCAACCAATTCTCTCCCTCTTGTTTACTATCCCTTAAAAGTTCAAGTTGACACGTGATTCCTTTCTTTCAGACCCTGACCTCTTTCAAAATGATAGAGGTTCCTAGTTGAGCTGATAGTTGTTGACAGTAATTTACATTTGGTATGACTTGATTTCAGATGTTGTCTTGAGAGGGATTTTCATTTGGGAAAGGCTTTAAGACCCAAAATATGGGAGAAAGCCTCCAGTGATAGGATGGGGAACTCCAGAGAAAACTCCGGCTGACACCACACTTCGGTGTAGGATCTGCATTGTAGAAAACACCAATGACAAATCTTAAAGAACAGGTAAATCTGAAGTCTTTCTGTAAAAACGTGCAACAACATGACATTCTACAATATGACTACATCAATAGGGAAGAAAGAGAACAAACGTCCAGGAGAAACATCTGGACCCCTCTTGAGAGAACGTTGCGCTAAGATGAAACTTTAACCTTCCAGAATAAATCAGCCTGGGAGAGAGACAAGCAGCAGAGTGGGAGCTCCTGAGGATGGTACTTATTATCCCAGCCGCCAAAGGCAGTTTTAAATGATGGAGACTTCTTGGGGGGAACCCGATCCCTACATCACGTGAGTATGTGGGTTTTACCAGAGTCTGCCACTGCTTGTGCCTGAGAGAGACGAGAAAGTTTAGATTGCCCAGTGACTTTCATTCTCCAAACTTGCTTTTCTATAAAATGGTTAGGGATTGAACATGCATATTTTTAATCACCTTGTTCCCCTCAGATGTGGTGACTCAGGTGGAATGTTCCCAGCCAGGTAAATCATGGTTCCGCCCACCCCAGGTCAGGAGCAGTGCCCAGCTGGCAACAGATCCTCCAAGACCCTTCGTTTGCAAAGCCCTTTGTTACAGCAGCCCAAGAAATTATTCTTAGGACTTAAGTCTTGTAAAACAGCCAAAACTCCCTTAAATTCTTTCTTGAGAGGGCCCCTATTATGTGGGGAAGTGCCAACTCCACCCTCGGGTCTGCTTCCTGCTTGGAAATTTAGAAAGCAAGCAGAACAGTGAGCTTTCCTAGCCCATTATTCACCTCTGAAAGATAATCCAAGGGAATGCCTTTCCTCCTATTATCTTATTGTTCAATTTTATGGAGGACTGCCTCTGAATATAGATGTTGTCAAAATAAGCCAAGAATCTAATGTAAACAAGAATTTTCCAAATAGTCCTTGTTCAGATTATGGTGTTCCCATGGCTAGCACTGGCAAGTTTCTCAAGGACCGTGAGCCATCACGACTGGGGCCTCCGTACAATTTAATTCACTTTAACAACTGGACATCTCTCTGTGGCCACCCAAGTAGGCCACAGGGGCACCAGCTTTAAACGTCATATAAATGGGATCGTGTGGTATGTATTCTTTAGTGTCTGGCTTCTTTGCTCAAGCTCATATATGTGAGACTTCATCATGCTGTTGCATGAAGCTATAATTGATCATTTTAATTTCGGTATAGGCTTCCGTTATAGAAATATACCACCATTTATGTATTCATTCTGCTCATGGTGGACATTTGGGCTGTTTCCAGTCTGGAGCATGTATTAGTTTCCTATTGCTACTGTAACAAATCACCACAAATTTAGTGGCTTAAAATAACACAGATTTGTGATCTTGTAGTTCTGGAGGTCAGAATTCTAAAATGGGTCCACAGGGCTGCATTACTTTGGAAGCTTTGAGAAAGAACCTATTTCCTTGCTTTTTACAGATTCTAGAAGTCACATATATTTCTTGGCTCATGGTCCCTTTCTCCATCTTCAGAACCAGTTACATAGCATCTTTTCTCCTCTCTGGCCTCTGCTTCTGTCCTTACTTCTCTCTGACTTTGAGCCCCTGGTGTCCTTCTTAAAAGAATCTTTGTGATTAAATTGGGCCCACCTAGATAATCCAGAACAATCCCCATCTCAACATCCTTAACTTGATCATATCTGCAAAGTCCCTTTTGCTGTGTCAGGTAATATATCCACAAATCCCAGGAATTAGGTTGTGGCTGTCTTTGAGGGGCCATTATTTAGCCTGCCACAGAGCATTATGAATAAACCTGCTGAGGACATTCGTCTACATGTCTTTTGGTGCACACATTCTGCATTTCTCTTGGGGGTATACCTAAGAATGGAATTGCTGAGTTATAGAGTATGAATATGTTCAGCTTTAGATTCTGTAAAAACGATTTCCAAAGTGGTACGAGTTACATTCCTACCTATGAGAGTTTCAGTCGATCTGCATCCTCTCCAACATGTAGTTTTGATACTTAACCACTGTGAGTATATAGCGGTATCTCATGGTGTTTTTTATTTCTACGTCTTTGCTGACTACAGACTTTGAGCAGCTCTTTACATATTTATTAGCCATTTAGATATCCTCTTTTGTGAGATGTCTGGGGTTTTTTTGAGTCTTTCGCCCATTTTTCCATTGAGTTTTCTTTTTCTTCTTGATTTGTAGAAGTCCTTTATATATTATGTATCCCAGCTCTTTGTGACTTACATGTGTGGTAAATAACTTCTCTCCCTCTGTGGTTTGTCTTTTTACTCTTTTAATCGTATCATTTGATACACGAAAATTCCTGATTTTAAGGTAGTCTAATATCTACAAGGAAATCTCAAGAAAATTTTTTAAATATTTTGAATTGAATGAAAACAAAAACACAACATTTCAAAATTTATGGAGTGAGGTTAATGCAGTGATTAGAGGAAAATTTATAGTACTAACTTCTGGCATTGCTGATTTTATCAACTGTAGGTTTGTTTTCTATCTTACTAATTTCTGCTTTTTTCTTTGTTTTCTTCTTTTTACTGTTAGATTTGATTTTCTGATTGTTTTCTAAGTTCTTTAGATTGATTCCTAGATCATTGGTTTTCAGCCTTTTTACAATTTTCTAATATGTGCGTATTAAAGCTATAAGTATCCTTCTAAGCTTGACTTTAGCTGCATCCCACAAGTTGTGAAATATAGAAATTTAATTATGGCTTAATTCAAAATATTTCCTAATTTTCATTGTGATTTCTTCTTTGACCCCTGGGTATTATAAATGTATTGCTTAATTTCCAAACATATGAGGACTGTCTCCTTAACTTTTTGTTATTCATATTTAGCTTAATTTCACTGTGGTCAAAGAAAATACCCTAATGTTGGTATTGCAGATTCTCTTAGTAGCTCTCCAAAGTCTTAAAAAAGATGTTTTCATGTTTAGTCTAGCTTTTCTAGTTGTTTTCAGAAATACGTTTGACACAAAATAATCTATTCAGCTATACCAGAAGCATGGCTACTACCAGGGATAATTTAATTTTGATGTAACCACAACCCACAAAATCACCAATATCCCAGCAAAAAAAGAAAAAGTCACCACCACATCCACGGTCAGAGTTACACAACTGCAGCTCAGAATTCCGTCTTATTTTCTCCAGCGTCCACGTTCTTGCTATTTCTAACACACCATTTATTACATTTATTGCTGCTTTCCAGGTCTCCCTGACAGACTGCACATTTTTTATCTAATCTTATTTCTCCTCCATCTTGACTTGGTCCCCCCACCACACTTTTTCAGTTCTCTTCTCCCTCTTGTTTGCAAACACCAAATGCATGCTGAACTGTGTTCCTTTGTCATGTTATTCTCAGCCTCTCCTCACTTTTCTTTGAAAGGTCTGCCTTTTGATTGTTTTTTCTAATGTAATAAGAAAATAAATACATAAATATTGAAGTGAAAAATTGGTCATCTCTGTGTCCCTACAATTGCCTTGAATACCGGCAGTGGCACACATCACATTTTT